>NW_025423490.1:2318331-3009443 GCF_020740685.1 Jaculus jaculus
ATCTGCAAATAATGATAATTTGATCTCTTCCTTTCCAATCTGTATCCCTTTTATGAGTGTCTCTTACCTTATTGCTATAGCCAAGACTTCCAGCATTAGGTTAAATAATAGTGGGGACAGTGGATACTCTGGTTTTGTTCCTGAATTTAGTGGAAAAGCTTTGAGTTTTTCACCATATAGTATTATTTTGGCTGTAGATTTGTCAAAACTAGCTTTTATTATGTTGAGTTATGTTCCTTCTATTTCAAGTTATTATAATACTTTTACCATGAAAGGATGTTGGATTTTGTTGAATGCCTTTTTGTCATCTATTATCTGATCATGTGATTTTTTTTCCTTTAGACCATTTATATGATGTATTGCATTAATTAATTTGCATATGTTGAACCATTTCTGTATCTCTGGGTTTTAGCCAACTTGGTTGCAGTGAATAATCTTTTTGATATAGTCTTGTATTATGTTTGCTAATATTTTGTTCAGAATATTTGCAACTATGTTCATGGAGGAGATTGGTTTGTCATTTTCTTCCTTCCTTCTTTTCCTTCTGTCTGTCTGTCTCTTCCTTCCTTTCTCTTTCTTTCTCTGTATCTCTCTCTTAAATTTCCATCTTAGGACTACCTCCATTGTGTCCCAAAGGTTTTAGTACGTTGTATTATCATCATCATTTGATTGTATGAATTCATTGAGTTCCTTTTTGATTTCTTCAATGACACATTGATCATTCAATAGTATACTGTTTAGTCTCCATGTTTTTCTGTATGCTGTCTAGCTTTTCTTGCTGCTGATTTGCAGTTTAATCCCATTGTAGTAAGATAAGAGTACAAGGGATTATTTAAATTTTCCTATATTTGTAGAGATTTGTTTTTTGTCCTAATATATGCTCTGTTTTAGAAAATGTTCCATGTGCTGCTGAGAAAAAATGTATAATCTGTAGCATTTGAACGGAATGTTCTGTACTTATCTGTTAGGCCCATTTGTTCCATGATATCATTTAATTCAGATGTCTCTCTATTTATTTATTTTTGCCAGGATGGCCTGTCAATTGATGATAGTAAGGTAATGAACTCTCCCACTTAATTGTGTTTGATGTTGTCTGTGACCTTAAGGTCTAATAGTGTTTGATGAAACTGTGAGCCCCATGTTAGGTGCATATATGTTTAAGATTGTAATATCTTCCTGCTGGAGTGTTCTTTTAATCAGTATAAAATGACCTTCTTTATCTTTCCTCCCTAATGTTGGTTTGAAGCCTATCCTGTCAGATATTATGATAGGAAGCCCTGTTTGATTCCTAGGCCTGTTTGCTTGAAATACCATTTTCTATCCTTTCAGTCTAAGGCAGTATCTATCTTTTATTGAGAGATGAGTTTCCTGGAGGCAACAAATGGCAAGATCCTGCTTTGTAATCCAGTCTGCAGGCCTGTGTCCTTTGAAGGGTGCATTGAGGTCATTGATATGAAGAGTTATTATTGAAAGGCATACATTTATTCTTGCTATTCTTCTCTTCCTTCTCCTTCTTCTTCTTCCTCCTCTTCTTCTCCTCCTCCTCCTCCTCCTCCTCCTCCTCCTCCTCCTCCTCCTCCTCCTCCTCCTCCTCCTCCTCCTTCTTCTTCTTCTTCTTTTTTAACTGTTTCCTGTTTTCCCTTTACTCATTTGTTTTAACTGTTATTTGAGTGTGGTTTATTTTATCCTGTTTCCTCCTGTGTATGTTTTGTTTTCTCTTTGGCATTAGGAAACTCTTCAAGTATTTTCTGTAGAGCTGGTTTAGTTGTCATAAATTCCTTTAGCCTGATTTTGTTGTGGAATGTCCTTATTTCTCCATCAATTTGGATAGTGTTGCAGGATAAAGTAATCTTGGTCGACAGTTGTTATCCTTCAGAACATTGAATACATCATTCCAACCCCTTCTGGCTTTCAAACTTTGTGTGCAGTTATTCTGATGGGATTGCCTTTGTCAGTGACTTGCTTTTACTTTCTAACTGCATTCAATATATTTTCTTTGGTTTCTGCATTTAGTAGTTTAATTATAACATGGTGAGGAGAGGTTCTTTCCAGGTTTTGTCTGTTTGGTGTCCTAACAGCTTTTTGTATCTGCATTGGCATTTCTTTTCCAATTTGGGGACGTTTTTCTTCTATGATTTTGTTGAAAACTCCTACTAAGCCTCTGGATTGAAATTATTCTCCTTCTGTTATACCCTAAATTTTTATGTTTGATCTTTTCATAGTGTCCTGCATTTCTTGAAATTTTCTTTATTTCTTGGTATTAGCTTGTCTTTCTCTTTGTTGGATTGCATTAGATCTGCCATCTGGTCTTCTAGTTTAAATACACTGTTTTCTCCTTCCTCCATTCTACTGGTGAGACTTTCCACAATGCTTTTTTATTTATTTATTTATTTTATTCAATTGACTGTATTCTTCAAGGCTAGGATTTCATTCTAGTTTGTCTTCAGTATTTTTTTTTTTTGTTTGTTTGTTTGTCTGTTTTGAGGTAGGGTCTCACTCTAGTCCAGGCTGACCTGGAGTTCACTATGGAGTCTCAGGGTGGCCTTGAACTCACGGCGATCCTCCTACCTCTGCCTCCCAAGTGCTGGGATTAAAGGCGTGCACCACCACACCCGGCTTTTCTTCAGTATTTTTATTACCTTACTCATATCTTTTAGTGACCTCTTTTATTTCTTTAAGCTGGTTTCCTGTGTTCTCTTTCAGAAGTTTGCTTTCTCCTTTAATTGCTTTGTTTTCTTCATTGATGCCCTCCATTGCTTCTCTGATTTCTTTGAGCATAGATACCATAATTTTCTTGAAATCTTTATCAAGCATTTCATCAAAAACAGTCTCATTGTTGATCATTTCTGATGAATTTATAGTTTTGGGAGGGATCGTATTGTGTTGATTCTTTGAGTTTCTTGTATTATATTGTAGTGACTTTTACATCCTGAATTGGTTTGATGCTTTGGTTTTCTACTTATCTGCAGTGTTCCCAGATGTGGCAATCCACCTCTATATACCCTCAGGATATGAGTTCAAGGTGCCAGGTGTAGCTCTTGTCCCTTAGTCAAGTCACAGAAGTAATCCTAGGTGTTGAGTTTGCTTGCTAAGAAAGTATTCTAGTGGACTGTGTAGCATAATTTACTGGAAAATTCTAAACTTCAACCAAGTAATGTACACAATGAATAAAAACCAGCACAAAGTATGCAATTGTGGGGATTAAAACAGAGTCATATAAAGCCAAAATCCCTAAGGGTCTGTGTTGTTCTGCACCCTTAATCTTGTCAGCTGGGAGGTAGAGATTTCTGTTCTTAATTGGATTCCAGGTCAACCTCGATCTGGATCAGACCCTGCCCACAATAATGACCAAAGCCAAAACAAAGGCCCTACATATATGAAAGCATCAAAGGCAACTGTACAAAACCCCCAAATACAGTCTATTTGAAAATAGTAAAGCCAACCAAATATATAACCTGCCCTGACAAGGAAAGAGAGATTAGCTCTTGTAGTGCAGGTCTGTCTACTTTTTTTATTTCTGCGTTTCTTTCTTTTGTGTCTGAGAGTCTCATTACCTTTTGGGTGGCTTTCAGTCTCACCAATGCTGAGTGTCTGCCTTTATCCCTCTTTGTTGTGCTGTGCAGCTGTACCTCTGACCCGCTCTGCTGGCTGTTCCACTGGGGCCTCAATGCTGGAGGTTGGTGGTTCTGATGGTGGGGGATGGGAGAGTTCATTCTTCTGGAGTTACTCACACTTTCAGTACCTCTTCAGTTGATCTCATCTGTTTTTCCTTCAGATTTCTTAACTTTACAGGAAGGCTGATGAAGTTGAAAAATTCTGTTGCTTGGTTTCTGCTGCTGCTGCTGCTACTGCCTCGCATGCCTGGCATGGTGTCACACCTGGCAGATGCAGAGCGCAGATCACAGGTTGCAAGTGCCTCAGTGAGACTCTAGCCATTTTCCTGCAAATTTCTCTTATGGATGTTACTGTCAGATGTAACTTGTGATTTAGGTTTTAAATCCTATCCTGTTTTTCTTTTTCTGTTTACTTTTTATTTATTTATTTATTTTTTATTTTCACAATTTTTATTAACATTTTCCATAATTATAAAAAATAACCCATGGTAATACCTCCCGCCACATGCTTTCCCCTTTGAAATTCCATTCTCCATCATATTACCTCCCCATCTCAATCATTGTACTTACATATATACAATACCAACCTATTAAGTACCCTCCTCCCTGCCTTTTTGTTCCCTTTATGTCTCCTTTTTAACTTACTGGCCTCTGCTACTAAGTATTTTCATTCTCACGTGAAGCCCAATCATCTGCAGCTTGGATCTACATATGAGGGAGAACATGTGGCACTTGGCTTTCTGGGCCGGGGTTACCTCACTTCGTATAATCCTTTCCAGATCCATGCATTTTTCTGCAAATTTCATAACTTCATTTATCTTTACCTCTGAGTAGAACTCCATTGTATAAATATGCCACATCTTCATTATCCACTCATCAGTTGAGGAACATCTAGGCTGGTTCCATTTCTCAGCTATTGTAAATTGAGCAGCGATAAACATGGTTGAGCACGTACTTCTAAAGAAATGAGATGAGTCCTTAGGATATATGCCTAGGAGTGCTATTGCTGGGTCATATGGAAGATCAATCTTTAGTTGTTTTATGCAAGAGTAGTTATTATAACAACCAGATCCTCTAGCAACAAAGAGGTTAAGATTTCTGGTCTGTTTAGAGATCCAAGTCAGCTTGTGACCAAGTGAGACCCTTCTGTGGTGCAATGAATCCCAGTTACCTTCTTGGATGATTTTGGTCTCAGTCAATTGCTGGCTGGATTGTTGGGTTGCTGTCCTGATTTCTGGAGCTGGGCACTGTCTTTTCCTGTGGGGCAAACCAAGGCTGGAAACCATGGCCCTGCAGATTGGCACCCCCACTGCTGGAATTGCTACTGCTGCTGCTGAAGCTGCTGCTAATGGATCTGTCGCCACTGCTGCTAAAGCTGCCGCTGCTGGGTTTGTCGCCACTGCTGCTAAAGCTGCCGCTGCTGGGTGTGTTGCCACTGCTGTTGAAGCTGCTGCTGCTGCTGTAGCTGTAGCTGCCACTGCTGGTTCCGCCACTGCTGCCTCTGAAGCTTCCACTTCTGAATCTGCGGCTGCTGCCTTTGAAGCTGCTGCTACTGGATCTGTCGCTGCTGCCTCTGAAGCTGCTGCTGCTGCCTCTGAAGCCCCCGCCACTGATGTTGCTGCCGGACTCTGCTCCTGCTTGGGTCCCGCTGTCGGCACAAGTTGGCGTGGCCAGGTCCCGGGACTGCTGCTCTGTTCACTGGAGCTGGGCTCAGGCAGTGGGGGAGGGCAGGGAGCAGCTGATCTCGTTCTCTCACTGTTCCACGTGTTCTTCTACCTTGTGATACGTTCCTCTGTTGTTCACTGCTGTGAGCTCTGGTGTGAGTGGAAGCTCCCCGCACCTGGCTTTTCCTGTGGGTCAAGCTGAGCCTGGCGGCTTTCTGTTGCACTGCCGCCACCGTGGTTGGTGGACCTGCCAGGGTCACTTTTGCCAGCCTGTGTGGACTCTGGATGCTCTGGATCTCTTCTACTTCTCCCCTGCCATTTCAATCTCATTTTTTAGTAAAAGTGTGTATTTTGCTGAGTTTTTTTTGGTCTTTTTCCCCTGTAGGCTGCTTTGACATGGTACCTTTGCCACCATCTTAACCAGAAGTCCTTGTTTGTTTGTTTGTTTATTTTTTAAATGGGGGTGTATACAAGCCCTTTTATAGAGCCATTAAAAAAAAAAGCAGGTAGAGGGAGAGAGAGAGAGAAAAAAAGGTACAGAAAAAGAATAACTTGCTTCTTATGTCCCCTAAAGAAAATAAATAAATAAATAAAGCACACAGTACCAACATGCTCAACAATAAGGGTTTATTTTCCTTATTTTTTTTTCTTTATGGGACAACTTTCTTTTTCAAATTTTTATTAACAACTTTCATGGTTATAAAAAATACCACATGGTAATACCCTCCCTCCCCCCACTTTCCCTTTGAAACTCCCTTCTCCATCAAATCCCCCCCCCCCAATCAGTCTGTCTTGTAATTTTTTTGCCTTTACAAATATCCTCATTTAATTTAAGCTGAAATATCTTGGAAATTTTTAGAATTATAAGATCAGAAACAATATAGTAAACACCATAATATCTTAAGATAAAGTTGAAAGATTTGGAGTATGCAGTCATTTTTAATTTTAACAAAATAGATAATTTCATATTACATTGAGTGCCAAGTCTATCCACTCATTATTAATAAAGTTTTAAAAATATTTTCTATAAAATTGAAGTATTTGACTGAAAACTAAACCATAACATTTCTACAGGTCCAGAGACCCCAACATTACCCCCAATATTATTTTGATAAACTTGAAAAATACAGAAAAGTACAAAAAATAAGACAAGATATCCATATACCACAACTGAGCATTAGCCAGTATCTTTATATATTTACTTGCAGTCTTTATGAGAAATGGATGTTTATATAAAAAGCTGAAGCCCCCTTCCCACCCACCTCCCTCATTTATCCCACTACCTTCTCCAATCTTCACAGGCCACCATTGAAAGGAGTTTGGACTGTATCCTTATGACTCATCTCAAAATCATTTATATTCATATGTATATCCATTACCAATATAAAGTACAGAGTTATATTAAGAAAAATTAAATTTTATGGAAAGTCACTGTACTATATTCTGCAACTTGAGTCTCCTTCCCCATCATTTCTAGTAGCTTTCTACATGTTGATCTCACTGGTTGCATTTTTACAGATATATGCATATAATTCCACCTTGCAAATTTTCCATTCTGTTCCTGCCAGGAATTTCAGTTCTTCTCAAATATTTGACTACTCTAGATCAAGCCACTGTAAATTTCCTGGTATCTAATTCCTGGGCTCATAAGAACTGCTAAGTACTTTTAAATGGTTCAAAGAATGTTTCCTTGCTCCCAAGGTCATGATTATACCATTTTCATATTCTGTTTTCAATCTCCATAGAGTAATTTTTAGTTCAAGATGTACACTTTCGAGCCGGGCGTGGTGGCACACGCCTTTAATCCCAGCACTTGGGAGGCAGAGGTAGGAGGATCTCCGAGAGTTCAAGGCCACCCTGAGACTACATAGTGAATTCCAGGTCAGCCTGAGCCAGAGTGAGACCCTACCTCGAAAAACCAAAAAAAATAAAAAAATAAAAAAATGTACACATTCCTCCTCAGAACAAGTTTATTTCCAAACATTGTCTTGGTATTCCCTCCTGATGCCTTTGCTCACATATTCTAAATTGTAGTAAATGCATAGGTCACATTGTGGAATCTCTCAATTTTCTTCAATCAATAAAAGTTTGAGGGCGGAGAGATGGCTTAGTGGTTAAGCGCTTGCCTGTGAAGCCTAAGGACCCCGGTTCGAGGCTCAGTTCCCCAGGTCCCACGTTAGCCAGATGCACAAGGGGGCGCACGCATCTGGAGTTCGTTTGCAGAGGCTGGAAGCCCTGGCGCACCCATTCTCTCTCTCCCCCTCTATCCGTCTTTCTGTGTCTGTCGCGCTCAAATAAATAAGTAAAAAAAAATTTTTTTTAAAGTTTGATATTTTTTTGGTGGCCATATATTTGTCTCTTAAAACAAGTTACTTCCTACAAGGGTAAAGCTCTCCAGATCTATGCTGGAAGCAATTAACAGCTATTGTCTGATCCTGATTTGAGAGGAAGCATGTGTCAGAATTTTCACTATGGGTTTTTCGGTTTGCTGTGGGTTTTTCTCGTTGGTCACATGCTTGTAATCACACAAATATCTTTATCTTCACTATATACTCTGTTATCCATGATTTTTACCATTTGTTAAAGTTCATCTAATTTTTG
Organism: Jaculus jaculus; assembly: GCF_020740685.1. Lineage (NCBI taxonomy): Eukaryota > Metazoa > Chordata > Mammalia > Rodentia > Dipodidae > Jaculus > Jaculus jaculus. Next base: position 2,326,211 of record NW_025423490.1, read on the forward strand.
GTATTTTGTCTCAGAAGGAGTGAATGATCCACTGTGAGGTATAAATTATTAATGAACACTTCCCCGTAGTAAACATTTTTAAGTTTTTTTTAAATGTTTTTTTTTTAATTTTTATTTATTTATTTGAGAGCGACAGACACAGAGAGAAAGACAGGTAGAGGGAGAGAGAGAGAGAATGGGCGCGCCAGGGCTTCCAGCCTCTGCAAACGAACTCCAGATGCGTGCGCCCCCTTGTGCATCTGGCTAACGTGGGACCTGGGGAACCGAGCCTCGAACCGGGGTCCTTAGGCTTCACAGGCAAGCACTTAACTGCTAAGCCATCTCTCCAGCCCCATTTTTAACTTTTTTAATGAGTATGGATTTTCAGGTGTCTGATATAGTGTGACTTCTGGCTGAAAGCCTTCCCACACTCACTGCTCTGGGAAGGCTTCTTACCTCAAATGCAGAGCGAGGGTGGAGAACTGAGAAAACGCTTTTCCACATTCATTACAACCATAGGGCTTCTCACCTGTATGGCTCCTCACATGCACTGTGAGAGATGAACTCTGACAAAAGGCTTTGCCGCATACATTGCATTCATAAGGTTTATCACCTGAATGAATTCTCACATGCACAATAAGTGATGTTCATTGAGAAAAGGCTTTTCCACATTCATAGGATTTCTCACCAGTGTGAATGTTTTGGTACTTTATGAGGTACTTTTTCTGGCCAAAAGCTGTTCCACATTCACTACATTTAAAGGGTTTCTCTCCAATGTGAATTTTCTCATGCTCAGTAAGGTTTGATTTGCCACTGAAGGTTTTTCCGCACTCTTTACATATGATAGGTTTCTCATCTGTGTGAGTTCTCTGCTGCCTAATGAGGTTGGACTTCTGAATGAAAGCTTTACCACAATCTTTGCATTCAAAAGGTTTCTCTCCAGTGTGAATTTTCTGATGGGTAAGAAGGTTTTCCTTCGGGCTAAAGCATTTTCCACAATCACTGCATTCAAAAAGCTTCTCTCCAGTATGAGTGTTCTGATGCTTAATCACATATTGCTTTTGGCTAAAGGCTTTTCCACATTCATTACATTCAAAGGGTTTCTCTCTATTATGAAAATTCTCATGTTCTATGAGATTTGATTTGTGGCTGAAGATTTTCCCACATACTTTACAGGCAAAGGGGTTTCCCCCACTGTAAATTCTCTGACTGAGTTGTGACATCTGAATGGAAGTTTTTCCACATTCACAAGGTTAGTCTCCAACATGAAATATTTGAGAAATAAGGATTTCCTCTGAGCTGAGGATATTTCCACATTCTTAAGTTCTAAGGCTTCTGTGTCTGACCTCTCACTCAAATGCAGGGTTTGAATGATTACATAACTATATCAGTGCAAACTTTTCTAGTAGGTTTTCTAATATTCACTATTCTTTGCTACATACACTGGTTTCTCTCCAGAGTAAGCTTTCAGATGCTCTGAGATCTGTCATCTAGCAACAGGCTTTTCAACATTCCTCAGGAGCACAGGGCTTCTCAGCATGACTTCTATGTTCAGTGAGAGGAGACATGTGATAAAATGTTTCCCCACATTTGGTAGGTTCATAAGCTTTTTCTCCAATGGGAGTACTCTGCTATCAGATGGAGTGTACACATTTTACAAAAGGAAGGTATTCCCACCCTGTTTCTTATTTCAGGAGTAAGCTATGGCAGAGGGTTTTCAAACTATATAAAACTGATGATTTTTTTTTTTCTCAAACAACTTCTTTCCTGCTTACATGCAAACTGTATTTCAAGCTCAAAGCTTCAAAAAGGTTTTTGCCTTTCAAGAAATGAAGTTTGTTCTGAGGAGTGTGGATTCAATACTCTTTTCCTTGGTTGATAACCTCCCAGATCTTGATATCACTTGATGTACTCATTTTCTCAAGCTTCTTCCAGACAGGATTCCTTTTCACTTCTTTCTCCACCTTCCACACTATCTTCTGGCTTCAATAAAACTTCACATGCAGTTTGGTCTCTCCTACTTGGGCGCCATGTGGACCCAAGGCCGCACTGACCCATGGACAAAGACTAAAATCTTTTAGTTTTGATGTCATGATCTGTTCCTCCTCTTATGATGGTCTTGTGCAGGTTGTGTCAGGCACTGTGAGGCTATGGATCTCCAGGCCATTTTGTGTCTGGAGGGAGCACGTTGTATGGAGTCCTACCCTTTCTTTGGCTGTTACATTCTTTCCACCACCTATTCCACATTAGACCCTGAGCCTTGGAAGTTGTGATAGAGGTATTGCAGTACTGAGCACTGTGGTCACTTCCAGCACCATGATACCTTCTGAGTCGTCTCAGGGTCACTGCCATCTGAAAAGAGAAGGTTCTCTACCAAAAGTGAGAGTAGATAAATATAAAGGAATAAACATTAACAGAAGAGCTTACTGGCCAGTATGATGAGCATAGTGTATACATTTAGCCAGAAAACAGATGCTTCACCCCTAGGGCTCATGACTACCCCTGTTTTAAGTTTTCAGTATCAGAGGTGTATTCCCTCCTATGGAGTGGGCCTCCAGTCCAGTTAGAGGGCACTTGGTTTCCACCATGATGGACATGCCACAATTGCACCATTGGTTCATTTGGTCTTTCTGGGCCTAGTTTACCTCACTTAGTATAATCCTTTCCAGATCCATCCATTTTCCTGCAAATTTCCTAACTTCATTTTTCTTTACTGCTGAGTAAATCTCCATTGTTTGAAATGTGCCATGTCTTCATTATCCACTCATCAGTTGAAGGAAATCTAGTTTGGTTCCATTTCCCAGCTATTGTGAATTGAGTGGCAGTAAACATGGTTGAGCAAGTGTTTCTAAGGTAATGAGATGAGTCCTTAGGATATATGCCTAGGAGTGTTATAGCTGGGCCATATGGTATATCAATTTTTAGCTGTCTTAGGAACCTTCTCACTGATTTCCACAATAGCTGGACCAGATTGCATTCTCACCAATAGTGTATAAGGGTTCCTCTTTTTCCACATCCTTATCAGCATTTATAGTCATTTGTGTTCATGATGGTATGCCACGGACTGACTCTCGGGGAGATCAGGACCGAGGGAGAACAAGGGCGAAGGCTCAAGGAGAACTCGGGATTTGGCGAGGAAATGACAGACAGACACACTCTAAGTTGAATATGCTGCTGCGATTTACTGAAGTTTCCATCAAGGTTTTATACAGATTGAACAAGTGATCTCAAGAATTATTAATCTAAACAATCTTAAGTATTTTCTACTGTAAGCATACATGCAGTGTTTATCAGGCAGGAAATGTACCCATTTTCTGAGAAGCACGTCTTGTACCATTGACCACAACATTATATGAACAGAAACTAGGGCAAAAGGTGCAAGGTGAATAACAGGTTACTTATTTCTTATACCCCAAGGACTGTCATGCCCCAAGGACTGTCCCAAACCATCTCTTTTCCACTTATTAAATCATTTATATAATCCTCATATTCATTATAAAAGTGTTTTCATCCAAAAGACCATCAATATTTTAAGGCTGGTGTAATACTTTCCAGAAATTCCCTTCTTTCTTGTTTATTGTATAAACACCAAGGCTTACGCTTCCTTGCTAAGTGTTCCATAAATGGAAGAGAATGCCATAGCCTCCTTTTTCCTTCATAATTCATCCATCTATTACCGAATTCATCATATCCTCCCTCATAGGGAAGTGGATCTAACTAGTTTCCAGCTCTAGGAGTCTACTTCGGTGGTGTCCACCATCTGCCCTTGATCAAGTACTGAACATATCCCCCAGGAAGTTTCCTGGTGGGAATGCCTAAGTTTTGCAACTCCTTTTCTGCAGAACTGTCATGCTTCTTATGAACATTACCGATCAACATTTCTACTTTCATTTTCTCAGGCTCAGTATCGTTCTCAAACATCATAAGCTGTTTTTGCTCTACACCATCAAAAAATTATCCTAAAGTTAATTTTTTATTCTTAATAGAGTTATACATTCTCTCATTGCCCTAATTATAGGAGGGGCACATTCAATGCTCAGATTGTTCCTTGTACTCTGGTTGTGTGCATGATTACTAGTAAGCATTGAATTAGCTGTTCTTAGACAAACAACTAGAAGGAAGCAGGAAAGAAACAGAGCGCAGAAAACAGCTCATTGGCGCCAGCAATCGGGTCTTCATGACTTCATGGGCAGCAGGAACCATTACAGTAACTGACTGCCAAGGGGTCACTGGGGGCATCCCTCCAAGGAGTGCTGGCCCTCTGTCCTCAGCTCTCTTCCAGTGTAGAGGCATCTTTGCTACACAGGCGAGGTCGCCGTGGACGTAGCAATGGTAGCCAATCTGACCGATGTGAGATGGAATCTCAACCTATTTTTAATTTGCATTTCTCTGATGACTAGGAATGTAGAACATTTTTTTAGGTGCTTGTATGCCATCCGTATTTCTTCTTTTGAGAACTCTCTATTTAGTTCCATAGCTCAATTTTAATTGGCTTGTTTGATTTCTGATTAATTTTTTGAGTTCTTTGTATATCCTCTGTCAGATGTATAGGTGGCAAAGATTTTTTTCCCATTCTGTATCTTCCCTCTTTGCTTTATTCACGGTGTCCTTTGCTGTACAAAATCTTTGTAATTTCATGAGGTTCCAGTAGTTAATCTATGGTTTTATTGCCTGAGCAATTGGGTTTATATTCAGAAAGTCTTTGCCAAGACCAATATGTTGAAGGGTTTCCCCTGCTTGTTCCTCCAGCAGTTTCAGAGTTGCAGGTTTGATGTTAAGGTCTTTAATCCATTTGGACTTATTTCTCATGCATGGAGAGAGAGAAGAATCTATTTTCATCTTTCTACATATAAATATCCAGTTTTCCCAGCACCATTTGCTGAAGGGGCTGTCTTTTCTCCAATGAGTATATTTGGCATTTTTGTCAAATATCAGGTGGTTATAGCTACCTTAACTGCTAATCCATCCTTGATTTCAGTTCTTCCATGATGGCTTGATAGAATTCTGCTGAGAAGCCATCTGGTCCAGGACTCTTCTTTGTGGGGAGGTTTTTGATTATCTTTTTCATCTCAATGGGTATGGTAGTTTTAGTTAGGACATTAATCTGCTCTGAGTTTATTTTTGGTAGGTGATATGTTTTCAATAATTTGTCCATTTCTTCCAGGAGCTTTATGGATTGGATTCTTGTTTTTTTTCTAATGCCTTTAGATTGATTATGAAATGATTGTTTTGGTATCTCTTTTGTCTTTGTTATGAATGCATTTAGTGCTATGAATTTTCCCCTAAGGACTGTCTTCATTGTATCCTATAAGTTATGGTATGATGTATTCTCATTCAGTGAGAATGGTGGCTCCATTGATTGGGCATTGGGGATTTAACAAGTTAGGCTTTGGGACAGCCTGTAATGGAGGCGTTGGAGGTAGTGTTAAAAAAACGGTTGTCTGTATTTGTTGTTTCCTTTTCTTTGGGAGTGAACAATGGGAAGACAGAGCCTCTTCATTTGTTTACTAACAACCCACTGAGAGGATTAGGGCTGTTTCTTACAGTGGCCTGATAACTTCCGGAGTAACCCTCTTTAAATTTGTCAGATTTATGGACCAAAAGAACTTTTCAGTGAAGTCTGTGATTCATAAATCCTTCATTCCAGACTCTGGAGACAATAAAATGGGAGCAAGGTCAATTTAAGTCTCTGACATATTCCTATTGACCAATAGGACAAATTTAGATCTGGCAGTCTTGTCTACTGGTTCTGAATTTAGGGGGAGTTCTCCTTTGAGTTTGGAATGCTCTGGCTATCTGGTGTCTTGTTACTCTGCCCATTCCCCCTTTTTTCTACGTCATCCCTGAGAGAATTACTGGAGGGAAGAAGCAGGTTATAATGGGTGATTTGTTGTGTGCATGGCATGCCAAGAGTATTGAAGTATATCATTTTTACAGATTTGATTTCTTGTTTGATGAGTTGCAGTAGACAGTTGAGCAGATAAGGAGCTACAATTAGGATGAGAAGAATACTGGTCAAAGAACCTACCCTATAAAGAGCTTAACCATGGAAACCATTTTGCCAAACCTGACCAAAAGTAGCTCTCATGGATTTTTTTAACCTCTTTTGTTTATCTGTAGTTCAATATGATTGGAATTCTCTGTAATATTGAAAAAACACATTCCAGGGAAGTTCTGATAGCTTATATGATGCTTCACTAATACAAAATCAGTCATAGCTCTATTTTATAATAGATATTGTGGTTTGAAGTTATTTCCTTTCTTGGTCAGTTTCTGCAAGAACTCATGTTGTGATATTAGCAGTTTTGCTAAAGATGCAGTCTAACTTAGATACTTCATTTTGTACCCCTACCACAATGCCTGGAACAGGCAGGATAAAGGCTGCTGTAACTATCTGTTTAGGATCTGGGAGGATTGCATTATCCTCACAGTTAGAGGGCAGAAAGCGAGGAGGGGTTAGGAATGGCAGTAAGGGGAGGATCCCTCTGTTGGAGCACATCCCAAAGAAGTTACATGCAGGGCTTGGAGAGCCATTTTATTGCAGAGGAAGACCCATGCTATGGATAACCATTTGGCAGTGGCAGAGAGATGTTTTATTCAGTAGAACAGTTAGGAGTCAGTCAAGGGGGTTTAAGATGTGGCCAAGGATGAGTACAGTTGACACATAGGCCATGTTGTTGGACAACTACTGTGACAAGGGGTGCTTTCTTTATGGAGCCCAAGGTGACCTTGTTTGGTAACTCTATCTCCAGTGACATTAACATACATATTCATTATACTTAACAGATAGACCCGTGAGATTATTAGCTGATAATTGGTGGACCGAGTTTTCCGTTTTATAAAAAAAGAATGTTTGTTTATGGGATCAATAGCCATTTGAACCTACAAGTTTTGAGTGTTTAAATATTCCAGAGAGCATGTAGAGATGCTTATGTTCAAGATAGCATTTGAATAGACAGTATGCATAGGGCCTCATTTTTAAAGTTTGGGACAAGAGTATTGTTCTGAATCTTGATAGTAGGCTGGAGTCTTATACAAAACTTTATATGATCTCTTTTATGCTGGCCTGTGCGATTTTTCCATGATCTCTGTGTGAATCCCTGAAGGAATGTTTTTTTTAAAAATTATTTTATACTGTTGAATAGGCTAAATTATAATGTCAGAGTATAAAATGGTATGGTTTAGTATTAGGGGAGAGCCTGTGTTGCCAGGTCCTACTTGTGCCACAGAGGTGAGACATGTGTCTGGTGTAGAATAAACATGAGTGATGATGAGTGTTTTTAGGGATATGCTAATTGGAAGAGGGGCTCTAAGTCTGTTATGTTTCATGTTTAAGAGGAGTTAAAGAACAGATGACATCTTGCAAAATTGCCGTAAGGAAGTGTACCCAGAGTGGGAGCATTAAGAAGGGTTTTTGGTATGAGAACAATTATCAATTATCAGTTCTGTTGACAAGAGAATAGTACTGTAACAAGAAGGGGTAGCAGGACATCCCCTAGGCTCCTAGGGGAAAAGGAGGAAGTATAGGACAATGGTAAAGCACCATATCTGTTCTCACATGAAGGGAATGGAGTTTCCTTGTAACCACAGTTCTTCTATAGCATCCACAAGTTCGTCAACTGTTTAGATTGGCTGGGTCTAATGAATGTCACCACAAAAGAGGGAGGAAGGGATGATGGACCCAGGATTGGGAGTGCTGGAGTTTGGCTGCCAGGGGATTAGTAGGATTTCCTGTGGTGCCTTTGCCATTTTGGAGACAGATTGGTGGGTGGGATCAGAGATATAAACCATGTCTCCTATCTCTAAGTTTTGAAGAGGAACCTCTGGATAGGGAGAGGGGAGGATGGCATTAGTGTTTCTCCACAGTTCTTTTCTTTTTTTTTTTTTATAAGATTTATTTTTATTTATTACAGACAGAGGGGTGGGGGAGAGAAAGAGTGTGAGAATGTGCATGACAGGGCCTCTAGCCACTGCAAACAAACTGCAAATTAATATGCCACTATGTGCATGTGGTTTAAGTAGGACCTGGAGAATCAAACGTGGGTCCTTAGGTTTCGTAGGCAAGCACTTTAAAACTCTAAGCCGTCTCTCCATGGCTCTGTCTGAGGAAGAGGAGACTAGTACATAAGGAGGGAGGGAGTAGTATCATGAGAGAGTTGGGGGATCATAGTGCTCCAATACTTGAGTTCAAAGATTCTGGCCATGGAAATCTTTTTAGTTCAGGCTCTAAGTTTAACTTACTCTACAGGTAAAAGTTTAATACAATCCCATTTTAGTTCCAGAGTTACCTTTGTGAATATTTCTTTGATGGTATGATCAGTTTTTTCAACCTTGCCAGAGGATTGAGGATGGTAGGAAATGTGAAACTTAACAGATCTGTCAGTGACTGGTAATGCTTTGGGAGACGGAGGAGATGTACTCTGGGCCATTGTCTGACTATATTGAGGATGGCAAGCCAAATCTAGTTAATATCTGAATGACTGTGTTAGCTCTCTTTTTGTGGTGCAGAAGTCTTCTACCCATCCAGAAAAGATATCCACAATGACTAAAAGATAATTGTATCATTTACTATGAGCCATATGGGTAAGTCTACTTGCCAATCCATGGCTGGAAGAAGGCCCCATATCTGGTGGGTAGAGAATATAGAGGCAATAATTGGTAGTACCCTTTTGGGCAAGGAAGCCTCTTTTCCTCCAAATTAGAATATTTGAGTGGATATTATAAACATATTTTGAATCTGTATAAATGTTAATGGAAAGATCTTTAACTAGACTTAGGTCTTGAGTAGGGGCTGTTATTTCAGCCTGGGGTCAAAAGTTTGGCTTCAATAATGGTGCCAGTTTTAGGGGATTTGTGGTGGCCCTGGATGATGGAATCCTGATGCTTGGGGGTTAGTTTTAGGGAGCTACCACCTATTAACCAGTGAAGAGTTTGGGTTTCTTTGAGACAATGGCCAATGATATGAGTAAAGGGATTGAGTGAGAGATCTTTTGTCTCATAGCATGAATATAAATAATGTGGTGGTTTAAATTGGATTTTCCCAACCCTCTCTAGCTCCTACCCTGCAAGCCTCTCCCATCCCCAGTAATCTTTCCCTCCCTTAACCAGTCAACAATTCCTTATTTCCTCTCCGTAGTTCTTCCCCCTCCTGGGCTCATTCTAGTTGATGTTTGTTTGTTTATTAATTAATTAATTTACAAGAGATTGAGAGAAAGAGTCAGATACACAGAGACAAAGAATGGACATGCCAGGGCCTCTGATCACTACAAATGAAGTATGCTCTACCCTGTGCCTGTGACTTTACATGGGTACTGGGGAATTGAACTTCAGTCTTTCAGTTTTTCAGGCAAGTGCCTCATTGCCATGCTGAGCTGTCTTTCCAGTCCACATTCTAGTTTCTTTTTCATATTCCTGGAGCTTGTGTTTGCACTCATCTCCAAAAGATTCCAGTTAAGAATTTCAGATGAGAAAGTACATGTGGTGTTTGTCTTTCTGTGCAAGAAAGAACTAACATAGAGGAATTTTTCCTTCCTCTTTCATTTTTCTACAGATTCATTATTTCATTTTTCTGTACTGCTTAGTATAATCCCATTGTGTATATATGCCATATTTTCATGTGTTGATGGGAATTTGGCCTGATTCCAGTTACTAGGAACAGAAACAAATATTGATCAACATGTATTTCTGTAGTTGAGTGTATACGGTATATGCACAGAAGTTGTGTAGTGCAATCATATGATAGACACAGTTTTGTTTTTTTCAGGAGTTTCCATACTAATTTTCATAGTGTTTTCCATAGATTTTCAAAGCCACCAGTAGTGGATAAGGTTGCAGCCTCACCAGCATTTGATGCCATTGATTTTTTTTTTCTTTTTTTGAAGAATGCCATCCTAACTGGAGTGAAATTAAGTCTTAGAGTTATTTTGATTTTCTTATTTTTGGTGACTAAAGATGTTGAACATCTCATTAAGTGGTAATGACCATTTGTATTTCTTTCTTTGAGAATTCTCTTGTCAGTTTTCTACCCCATTTTTGATTGTACTGTTTGATTTTATTTTGTCGTTATTGCTTAGATGTCAGATATGTAGCTGGGTGAAAAGTTTCTCACATTTTAGTGGTACAGTTGCTCTGTTGATAGCTTGTTTGCACAATAGCTATTAAGTTTCATGAGGTCCCAGTGATTAAGATTTGATTAACCTTTCTGTGGTACTGAAGTCTTACTCAGGAAGTCCTTCCTCTCACCTATATCATGGAGTGTTCTCCCTGCTTTTCCTGCCTGTTGTTTTAATTGTTCAGGTCTTCACTCCATTTAGAGTTGATATTTTGCAATTTGTGTGAAGTGGAATTACTTTATTTTTCTACATGCGGTTTTCCAATTTATCCAGCACAGTTTGTTAAAGATGCTGTCTTTTCTGTAGTGTGCACTTTTAACCATTGTTAGTTAGCTGTAGGTGTTTGAACTTAGAGATAGGTCCTTTAGTCTATTGATCTGTGTGTCTGTTATTTTGCTAGTGCCATGCTCTTTTCATTACTATGGCTTTTTGTGTGTCATGAAATTAGCTGTAGTGATACCTCCATACATCTTTTGTTGATGATATTTTTGGATACAAAGGCCTTCTGTTCTTCCATATGAATTTTGATACTATTTTTCTTTCTCTGTGAAGAAGAATCCTGAAAATTTTACTGAAATTGCATTGAATCTGTAAAATACTTTTGGTAGGATAACCATTTTCACCATACTAATTTTTCCCATCCATGAGTATGGAAGATTTTTGTATCTTTTCATTACCTCTTCAACTTCATTCTACAGAGTTTTTATAGTATTTTTGTATAGGTTTTTGCATCCTTGGTTAGTAATATTCCAAGGTATTAATTTTTGTCACTATTGAAAATGGGATAGTATTGCTTATCTCTTTCTCCATATATTCATCTTTTGCATATAGAAAGACTAATGATTTTTGTATAGATTTTGTGTCCTGCCACTTTTCTTAAAGGATTTATCACTGCTTGAAGTTTTTTCTGTGGAGTTTCTGGATAACTTATGTATAAAATCATTTCATCTGCAAATAGGGCTAATTTGAGTTCTTCCTTACCAATTTATGTCACTTGTGTTTCTTTCTCTTGTCTCAAGTTATCACTATTTGTAGATGACATGATTCTATACATAAAGGACCCTAAAAACTCTACTAGCAAACTGTTAGAGCTGATCCAAACCTACAGCCATGTAGCAGGATACAAAATAAATACACAGAAATCAGTAGCCTTCATATATGCTAACAACAAACACACAGAGGATGAAATCAGAGAATCACTCCCAGTCACAATTGCATTAAAAAAAAAAAAACAAAAAATAAAGTACTTTGGAATAAACCTAACCAAAAAAGTAAAGAATCTCTACAATGAGAACTTTAAAACACTCAAGCGTGAAATTGCAGAAGACACTAGAAAGTGGAAAAACATCCCCTGTTCCTGGATTGGAAGAATCAATATTGTGAAAATGGCAATCTTACCAAAAGCAATCTACACATTTAATGCAATCCCTATCAAAATTCCAAAAGCATTCTTCATGGAAATAGAAAAAATGATCCAAAAATTCATTTGGAATCACAAAAACCTCGAATATCTAAAATAATACTGAGCAACAAAAATAAGGCTGGTGGTATCACCATACCTGACTTTAACCTATACTACAGAGCCATAGTAACAAAAACAGTGTGGTACTGGCACAAAAACAGACATGTAGATCAGTGGAACAGAATAGAGGACCCAGATGTAAGCCCAAGTAGCTATATCCACCTGATATTCGATAAAAATGCCAAAAATACTCATTGGAGAAGAGACAGCCTCTTCAGCAAATGGTGTTTTGAAAACTGGATATATATCTGCAGAAGGATGAAAATAGATTCTTCTCTCTCGCCATGCACAAGAATTAAAGTCCATATGGATTAAAGACCTTAACATCTGAATGAAACGCTGAAACTGCTAGAGGAAAAAGTAGGGCAAACCCTTCAACATATTTGTCTTGGCAAAGACTTTCTGAATACAACCCCAATTGCTCAGGCAATAAAACCACAGATTAACCACTGGGACCTCATGAAATTACAAAGATTTTGCTCTGCAAAGGACACAGTGAAAAAAGCAAAGAGGCAACCTACAGAATGGGAAAAAGTCGTCACCAGCCATATATCTGATAGAGGATTAATATCTAGGATATACAAAGAACTCAAAAAGTTAAATAATAAGGAATCAAACAAGCCAATCAAAAAATGCGCTATGGAGCTAAATAGAGAGTTCTCAAAGGAAGAAATACGAATGGCATATAAGCATCTAAAGAAATGTTCTATGTCACTAGTCATCAGTGAAATGCAGATTAAAACTACATTGACATTCCATCTCACTCCTGTCAGATTGGCCACCATCATGAAAACAAATGATCGTAAATGTTGGCGGGGATGTGGAAAAAAAGGAACCCTTCTGCACTGCTGGTGGGAATGCAATCTGGTCCAGCCATTGTGGAAAACAGTGTGGAAGTTCCTAAAACAGCTAGCGCTAGATCTACATATGACCCAGCTATAGCACTCCTAGGCATATATCCAAAGGACTCATCTCATTTGCTTAGAAGTACGTGCTCAACCATGTTTATTGCTGCTCAATTTATAATAGCTGGGAAATGGAACCAGCCTAGATGTCCCTCAATAGATGAGTGGATAATGAAGATGTGGCACATTTATACACTGGAGTTCTACTCAGCAGTAAAGAAAAATGGAGTTATGAAATTTGCAGAAAAATGGATGGACGTGGAAAGGATTATACTAAGTTAGGTATCCCATACCCAGAAAGCCCAGCGCCCCATGTTCTCTCTCATATGTGGATCCTAGCTACAGATGACTGGGCTTCTGCGTGTGAATGAAAATACTTAGTAGCAGAGGCCAGTAAGTTGAAAAGGAGACCTAAAGGGTAGAGAAAGGAAGGGAGGAGGGTACTTAATAGGTTGATATTGTATATATGTAATTACAATGATTGTAATGGGGAGGTAATATGATGGAGAATGGAATTTCAAATGGGAAAGTGTGGGGGTGGGGAGGGAGGGAATTACCATGGGATATATTTTATAATCATGGAAAATGTTAATAAAAATTAAAAAAAAAGAAATACAAATGGCATATAAGCATCTATAACATGTTCTATGACACTAGACATCAGGGAAATGCAGATTAAAACTACATTGAGATACCATCTCACTCCTGTCAGATTGGCCACCATCATGAAAACAAATGATCATAAATGTTGGCGGTGATGTAGAAAAAGAGGAACCCTTATACACTGCTGGTGGGAATGCAATCTGGTCCAGCCATTGTGGAAATCAGGGTGGAGGTTCCTAAAACAGGTAAAGATTGATCGACCATATGATCCAGCTATAGCACTCCTAGGCCTATATCCAAAGGACTCATCTCATTTCCTTAGAAATACATGCTCATCCATGTTTATTGCTGCTCAATTTATAATAGGTGGGAAATGGAGCCAGCCTAAATGTCCCTCAACTGATCAGTGGATAATGAAGGTGTGGCATATTTATACAATGGAGTTCTACTCAGCGGTAAAGAAAAATGAAGTTATGAAATTTGCAGAAAAATGGATGGACCTGGAAATGATTATACTAAGTGAGGTAACCCCGGCCCAGAAAGCCAAGTGCCACATGTTCTCTCTCATATGTGGATACTAGCTACAGATGATTGGGCATCTGCGTGAGAAGGAAAATAGTAGCAGAGGCCAGTAAGTTAAAAAGTAGACATAAAGGGAAGAGAAAGGAAGGGAGGAGGGTACTTAATAGGTTGATATTGTATATATGTAAGTACAATGATTGTGATGGGGAGGTAATATGCTGGAGAATGGAATTTCAAAGGGGAAAGTGTGGGGATTGGGGAGGGAGGGAATTACCATGCGATTTTTTTTTATAATCATGGGAAATGCAAATAAAATTTTAAATATTAAAAGAAAAAAACTTCTTTGGGGCTTGAAAGGTGGCTTAGCAGTTAAAGCATTTGCCTGCAAAGCCAAAAGGCCTCCTTTGGATTCCGCGAGACCCATATGGCTCATACAACTAGAGTTTGTTTGCAGAAGCTGGATGCCCTGGCATGCCCATTCTCTGTCTCTGTCTCTGTCTGCCCCTTTCCCTCTCACTCTCTCAAAGAAATAAAATACATAAGATTAAAAACCAGTTCTTTATTTTTAACTCCCCCAGATATATCCACTGTATCATGATAAAAATCCTCTCCCTGTACGCTCTATTTTCTTCCTCCAAAGTCCAATCTACCTTGAGTCCTTTTGTCTTCCCCATTAGTCTCTCTTCTATTTTGATGTTGTTTATTTCCCACCTATCATGCAGTTTTTGTGTAGATAGCATCTGCCACTGTGTGATCATTAATGTGAAGGGCGATTTTTGTCTGGAATTTTGTCACTTCCAATTCTTTATTTGTTTTAGATTTTAGACATTGGATCTCACTCTATCCCAGGAGGACTTGGAATTCACTATGTAGTCTCAAGGTGCCCTCAAACTCATGATAATCATCCTACCTTCTCCTCTAGAGTATTGGGATTAAAAGCATGTACAACCATGTCCAGCTCTCAGAATCATTTATTCACCTCTTCCACAATGATCCCTGAGCATTGGGCTATGTGAATTCTTAACAATTTGATGTGTTTTGTATCTACCCAGTGATAACCACTATTCTAAAAGGAGGCTTCTCTAGCCAAAAGTGAGCATACCAGTAATATGTGGGCATGAACATATTTAGAGGGCAGTTTGGTGGGAATAATATGTTGAATTAACAATACAAGAGAAGTAGTTCTCCCCCAACGCTTATGACCTGCTGTGGTGGTTTGTTTCAAGTGTTTCCAATAAATTTATGGGCTCTGAATGCTTGTGTCCCCAGCTGGTGGCAATTTGACAACTTGGAACCTTCCTGAAGGCACTGTGGCCACTTTCCCCTTGCTAGTTTTTGGCGGACTCTCCTATTGTTATTTTTCATCTGATGTTGGCCAGGAGGTGATGTCCATCCTCTGCTCATTACATCATTTTCCCCTGCCTTCTTGGAGCTTTCTCTCGAGTCTGTAAGCTAAAATAAACACTTTTCCCCCCCCATAAGTTGCTCTTCGTCTGCTGTTTTCTGCCAGCAATGCCAAACAGACAACAGCACCTCCCCAGTTATCAACTTTTGAGTATATATTCAATTCCAGGCAGAAATTCCCTTTTATGGAGCAGGCTTCAAGTCTAATAAGAGAGCATTTGGTTTCCCCCATAATAGGCATAGCACTATTATACCAGGTAACACATCTGACCTGGTTGACCATTGGTAAAACTTGCATGGTTCACTACAGGTTAACACCATTAATTATTTTTCTCTCCCAACAGGTTACATAGCTCTTTGTAATACATTGATTGCCAGTTATCTGGGAGGAAGCTTCCAGCTTTGCTTCAGATTGGTTTCTCAGTATCCTGCATCTTATGTATGTGGAGGAAGTCTTTAGTGATAGGGTCTTACAATCTGGTTCTTGATGGATAACCAAGGGTCTTGGCAATGCCTGAAGTATTCTGTGGCATTGGTGGACTTTATAGCTAACACTCAGTGGAAGACAACCCACCCTAGCACTGAGTTTTTTCTAATAACTATGTATTGCTTCTGGGTACAACAATATCTATGTCTATAAGGTATTTCTGCTCAAACTCTTATGAATCAAGAGAAGAGAAAAAGGAGTTACTTTTATTAGCACTGATATTTGTAACATACATTTCAGCCAAGATATTTCATATTGTGTGTGTTCCTTGCCTTGGAGTTGCATGGTACAGTGGCACACACAGTGCCTTGTATGGGTTCCCAACCATAAGCTGCAGTGAAGTTGACTGCTGCAACATGATATATTGGTGCTAAAACTCCTTGAATTCATCGTTTATAATATATTTGATTCTGAATTAATATTTTATTATTATTTGCTCGGAATCTTTTCAGGTTTGCCATACTTCTTATGACCCCAACATTGATGATCAGATTCCATATGGAGTAAAAATCCACAACTTTATTCAGAGCCTATATTCCTGTATTAGTGGTAGGAATTGAAGCCATGGCCTTGTATCTTCTGGCTAGGCAGTGCACCACAATGTTATGCCACAAACCCTATTCCATTTTCTTGTATTTTCATTAAAAAAAAAAAAAAGGTGAATCTTATATTCTTGAATCAAGATAGCAAGATACAGGTACTATATTTGTCTTGAGTCTTGTCTTTCAGAATACAGCATAAAAACTTTGTGCTTATTGAATAAGCCCCTCAGAAATATTTCATTATAGGAGTTGGTATCTTTTGAAGACATAGCTGTGGACTTTACCTGGCAAGAGTGGCAGCACCTGGATACTGTTCAGCAAAACCTTTACAGAGATGTGATGCTGGAAAATTACAGCAGCCTGAAGTTCCTGGGCAAATTAAACTCCCGTGAGTCTGAGTAGCAATTCCTTTCTTTTTGGTGGATAAAGATAGTTATCATTACTAATTTTTAGTATTGTTTTGATATTGTACTATTAAACTGACATTCTCAAAGGAGCCTATTATGTAGAACAAAATGGCTTTATAGTACATGCATATATAATGACAAAAGTCTGTCAGATCAGGCATTACTTGTATGGGGAACACTTAAAAATTCTTGTTGCTATTTTGAAATACTAATGTAAATGTTGCGAGATGCATATTAACTTAGTACTGTGCTATACTACATAAGAAGTGGTTTCTGGCCAGGCGCGATGGAGCACAACTTTAATCTCAGCACCCGGGAGGCAGAGGTAGGAGGATCACCATGAATTCGAGGCCAGCCTGAAACTACATAGTGAATATCCAGGTCAGCTTGAGCTAGAGTGAGACCCTACCTTGAAGAAACAAACAAAAGAAGTGATTCTTCCAAATGTATGCAGTTAATTCTAACCATGCTTATTCTATCCCTTATCTTCTACACATTTTCCATATTCTAATTACTTGTTTTATTTTTTACCTTTATTATGTAAGCTTGGATCTGTAAGTATGAGAACATGCAAAATTTTGGTTTTTGGGTTTGTCCTATTTCATTTACAACCCATGAGTTTTCTGAGAAGAAGTTAAATAAAATATATTTACATCAATTATAGAGGGATTTAATAGCGCAAGGGAAAAAACATGAATTCCACCTTGGTGAATGTATTTATTTGGTATCTTAGGAATCAGACGCTTCTGTTAGACACATTTGTACTGCCAAAAAATCAAAACCCTAAAGCCAGTGTGGTGGCACATACCTTTAATCCCAGCACTCAGAAGGGAGAGGTAGGAGGATCACAGTGAGTTTGAGGCCAGCCAGTGAGTACATAGTAAATTCCACATCAGCTTGGGCTAGAGTGAAACTGTACCTCAAAATTTAAAAAAAAAAAAAATCAAAACACTAAACTATTTTTATCTCTTATCTACACATTCCCAAATGGAATATCAAGTGAGAAATTTATGGCATTTACTTCAGGTTGTTGAGTGTTGATAGTGTATTTCCATTATCACAGACCTATGTGAACATTGCAGCATTTTTTTTTTTAATTTTATTGGTATTACTGTATTAAAAGTCACCTGGTAGTCAGCAGAGCTGCCTTGTTTTAAAATAATGACAATTTTTTTGGAACCAGCAGAAATAGCTGTATTACTTCACATAATGCCTTACACTTATGTTCATAACACAGTTCTTAATGTTTTCTTTTCATCTGTAGACTGGATCTCACTCTACCTTAGGTTATCCTGGAGTTCACAGTATAGCCAAGGCAGTCCTCAAAGTCTTAGTGATTTTCCTACTCAGGTACCCGCTTGTTTGTGTTAAAGGAGTGTGCCACTACACCTGGCTACATTTCTCCTTAGAGTCCTTTTTCTCTACATAGCCATTTGACATACAAAGAAGGACATTTTTTTCTAGTTTCCCTTGTGATTTGTATGGATTTATTGCCCTTACCATATATCCTAGGTTAAGACTGTATCTTTTTTCTTTATGTTTTGAATTGAATTCCATGCATTCTAGAAAAATGTTCTACACCAAGGTATTTTTCTTCACTAACAAGTCAATGGTGTATTGTAGAATGATGAATAAGTACGTCATTGTTTCTTTTTTTAAGAGAAAATTACATAAGTGTTGCCCAGTCATTAATATTGAGACCATCTGTTATATAGGATTATTATTTTATTTCATTTGTTTTACTCTACAACTTGCTATTATATGCTTAAGGGCAATTCTTATAAATCTAGAAGACATTCCTTATATTTTTTGCCCTTTCTTAATTTGCCTTAGGTTTTTAAAAATAGGAATGCAATTTTTGGGTCTGATTTAGTAATTTAGTTGTGAATCCTCTTTTCTGGTTTGCTTTTTAAAGATTTTTATTTATTTGAGAGAAAGAGAGAGAGGCATATGTACATAGAGAGAGGAAATATGTGCAATTAGGCATGTACCACCTTAAACATCTGGTTTATGTTGCTACTGGGTAATCCAAACTAGTTCTTTTGGCTTTTCAGACAAGTTCCTTAACCACTAAGCCATCTCTCCAGCCCCCTTTTACCTTTTTTATTCATTTCTTTAGTTGAACTCTTTTCCCACAATCTTTCTCTATTGTTCTTCTTATGACTACTCTCTGTTTGACCTATCAGTAATGTGAGTTATTGTCTTTTTAGTTTCATTATTTTCCCCTTCCATTATGCTCCATTCATTTAATGTATCATTGTTTACACTTTTTGTCGCAGAACATGTAAGCTTGGCATAGAAGTACTTGGGCTACAGCATCTTTTCTTGCTCTACCTTGGCTGGTGTGAGTCCATGTCTTGTAAAATGACAAAACAAACAAACAACAACAAAAACAAAAACATTATATATCATGCTGTTCAAAGTCATTTGAAGGAAGTACTTTCAGTTTTACTTCAGGGAAATACTCCAGTTAGTGAACACCAGGAGTATAAACTTTCTCCACGCTAACTTTGTGGTTCATGTAATAAAGATCATTTGTAGAAATGCAGCTGTTATCTCACAGAAGTCCACCTGATACAACATATTGACACAATTTGAACATTGTTTCCCAACTACAGGCAACTGTATGACCAAACCAGATTTGATCTTCAAGTTGGAGCAAGGATTTGCACCATGGAGTGTAGTAGAAGGCTCAATTCAGAGGCTTCCAGGCAAGTAAATGCATACTTTATAACATATATCAGTGAGATGAGAACTCATCACAATTGTCAAAATAAATGGCATTACCATGAATCTAACACCTCTTTTGAAATGGAAAGGGCTCTATTCTGTTTCTTGCATTGAATATTTTCTTATGTGTTCCAAGATTTAATTTCCTGTATAGGTGATCTTAGAAAATATTATGTATTAGATATTGTATTAAATTCTCACTTGATAATTTTTTGTATGTTTCAGTGTAACAGTGCCCTTAGCCACTTTCACTGCTGTGACAAAATGCTTACAAGAAACACCTTACTGAACAAAAATATTTATTCAAGTATACAGTTCTGTAATTGTGTTTCTGCTTACAATGCTGACACAATGAAACTATTTAACATAATTATATTTACAATCACCTATGAAAGTTAGAAGTAATTGAGAAAAGAGAATCAGAGATTCCATGATAAGGGGTGTTACAGTCAGGTTTGCATTGCTTTTATATTTCACCAAGCCAGGAGCAGCTTGCCAGGGGGGAAAAAGTTTTATTTTGGCTTATAGAGTCAAGAGGGAAGATCCATGATGGCATGGAAAAGGACAGCATGAGCAGAAGGTTGACGTCACATCCTAGCCAACAACAGGTGGACAATAGCAACAGGAGAGTGTGCCAAACACTGTCAAGGGGAAATGGGCTATAACACCAATAAGCCTACCCCCAATAGTAACACTGCCTCTAGGAGGCGTTAATTCCTAAATCTCCATCAGCTGGCAACCTAGGTTTATAAGGAACACTTGAATCAAACCACCACAAGGGGTTAGAAACCCTTTTGTACAGTGTACATGAGAAGAATGTTGGTGACAAAAGTATATTAGATTTGTGAAATATAGGAAGTGTAAAATGGATTTAAAAAGAACATTTGGGGGCTGGAGAGATGGCTTAGCTGTTAAGCGCTTGCCTGTGAAGCCTAGGGACCCCGGTTCGAGGCTCAGTTCCCCAGGTCCCACGTTAGTCAGATGCACAAGGGGGCGCACGTGTCTGGAGTTCGTTCGCAGTGGCTGGTAGCCCTGGCACGCCCATTCTCTCTCTCTCTCTCTGCCTCGTTCTCTGTCTGTTGCTCTCAAATAAATAAATTAAAATAAACCAAAAAAAAAAAAAAAAACAAGTACATTTGGGACTTTGAAGGAAAGAAAATCTGAATGATAGCGCAAAGGAAATTAGTAAAAAATAGTCCCGCCTCATGTTCTAGATGAAACTATAATGTACAGCCACAGGTACAACATAAACCCAGTCTGTAGAAAGAGCTCTAGTGCCAAAACAGTGGTATCTGTACTGTTACTAAAGCATGTCTCTTGCAAGGGTTTATTCTAGAGATTGACATCAGTTCGGCTATCACTCAGTCTGTAACAATAGACTCACATTTGAGAAGTGCTAGAAGTAAACATTTGAATTTTTTTGGAACCTAAAAACATGGATAATTCAGGGCGCCTAGACACATTAAATGTTTATTCATGGGAGTTGCACACAAGAAGAAATACCCAAGCTGGCAGGGCCAAATGGAGAATTGCTGGTCAAGTTTTGTATTAGGCAGCACAAGGATGGAAGTTTTCATGGTCTCACCCTTCATGGTGATGAGTCATCCATATTGCTTATTGATGTTCAAATTATAGCGAATGTGAAGCCTATCTTGGTCATTTTATTTGGACTTTAAGCATTCATTATAGTATCACACATTTAATTGTAACATAGTTCTGAGAAGTATGAGCCCAGTTCAATAATATGGGTGGATACTTCCTACCACATTTAGTTGATTCTTGCTTGGGTACTTAAATCTTGGAATTGAGGTAAGATCCTCTTTTGTGGTATTTCACTGTCTGATACACAATGGAGATATATTCTATTTTTGCCTGTATGTGCAATAAATGTGCAACTCTGCCTGTTATAGCAATCTCAATAGTTTCTAGTGGCTTTTGTATGAAAATACAGTTGTATTTGGGTGAAGACATGCCACTGACCTTGCTTATGGGTCCATCCATCAGTGCACATACACCACCAAATCCAACAGTAAACAAAGATGGACTACATTGTTTATGGAGGAAACAATGTTACTTCAGCCAACAACCACTTGGAGAAAGAATTTAGATCTCCAATTTGTTCTTTTGTCTTTATTTTTCAACTATTCTTTTGCATTGGTAGCTTTTTTTTTCACTTTATTGCATATTGTGATACTTTTCCTCTTCCTACTTTAATCTCATCTTTATTTTTTATTGCTATTATGTTGCTCTCTTAGTCTAATGTGATTTGTTTTTGTTCTTTCTCATGCAGCTTTTTTTTTCTTTATCATCTGTCTTCTCCTTTTCTCCTTCACAAAAAATAACCATTACTGAAACCAAAGTTCATCTACTATTATCATAAGATATCAGCAATGGAGAAATATAAAACCATCATGTCCAGTCATGAAACCCAACATTGGTTGTTTAGATCACTCAATGGGTTAATATGCATTTTTTTGCATCATCATGAGTCAAAATCCCCAGAGACAAAAAGAACACTAATCCCTCAAATTTCATAGGCCAGAATCATTGCATACACAGTACTTTACAACAGGAGGCAATTTTAAATCAGGTTAAAGGCAAGGTCTGGTTCCCAAACTTGGACTTTTATTAGCAGTCATGCATTTGGTAACACACATTTCTAAATTCACAAACACATATGCACATATAAATGTATAAGAAAAAAAACACCTATATAATATGGATAAAGGAGGTAGTGGAGAGATTAGAAACAAAAACAAAATACATCCTATGTTATTGTAGAAGAAATCTGCATTAGTCTTTGTAATTAAACAAACATGTGTACTTCAGAATTTCCAGTCAACATGTGGTAAAATGATATGTAGCTACTTAAGCAAGGAAGTACAAGTGGAAAACTAAGGAAACATAAATTCTTTAATAAATCTAATCTAAGTGAGGATTGCTATTTTCAGAAAAATTAGGCAAGTTCTTTTGAGTCAACAAGAAGACCAAACAGTGAAAAGTAGTCTCACTTAAAGGTCTCTAATATATTCTCTGAATATTAGAAAGTATTTCCTGAATTTACCCTTTATTATGTAAGACATCCCTCCAGTCAAGTAACCTACCATAGAGAATAGTAAAGAGGTCAATTGAAAGTAGTTTTAATATAATTTTTGTGATCTAATATCTGACCAAATGCTAGGAAGCCAATGTTAGCCAAATTATTGTTTACTATTTGGAATGTAATAATTTTTTTGGTATTTCTCAGAATTCAAAAATCAGCAGAAAATGCCGTGCACAAAGAGTGATGATATTAAGCAATGCCAGAATGCAGTTTACCACAGGTTACGTCACACTTGTTGTCAAGGAACAAACACAGGTGAGAAACCTTATGAATGTGGAATAGTTTGCAGCATACAGTCACTTCTCACTACACATCATCAAACTCACACAGATGATATGCCTTACGTATGTAGAAAATGTGGAAAAGCTTTCATCTCCAAGTCACATCTCACTATCCATCAGAGAACTCACACAGGTGAGAAACCTTATGAATGTAATGAATGTGGAAAAGCATACACCAGCCAGTCAAATCTCACTGTGCATCATCGAACTTACACAGGTGATACACCTTACGAATGTAGAAAATGTGGAAAAGCTTTCATCTCCAAGTCACATCTCACTATCCATCAGAGAACTCACACAGGTGAGAAACTTTATGAATGCAATGAATGTGGAAAAGCTTATACCACCCAGTCAAATCTCACTGTGCATCATCGAACTCACACAGGTGATAAGCCTTATGAATGTAGAAAATGTAGAAAAGCTTTCATATCCAAGGCACAGCTTACTGTCCACCAGAGAACTCACACAGGTGAGAAGCTGTGTGAATGTAGTGAATGTGGGAAAGCCTTCATGTCCAAGTCATATCTCACTATGCATCAGAAAATACACACAGGCGAGAAGCTGTATGATTGTACTGATTGTGGGAAAGCCTTTACCTTAAAGTCACACCTCACAGTACATCAGAGAATTCATACAGGGGAGAAGCCATATAAATGTAGTGAATGTGGGAAAGCCTTCATCTCCAAGTCAAATCTCACTATCCATCGGAGAACCCACACAGGACAGAAGCCATATCAATGTAGTGAATGTGGGAAAGCCTTCATGACCAAGTCATATGTTACTTTGCATCAGAGAATTCACGCTGGTGAGAGACTGTATGAGTGTATTGACTGTGGGAAAACCTTTACCTTCAAGCCACAACTCACTGTGCATCAGAGAACTCATACAGGTGAAAAGCCATATGAATGTACTGAGTGTGGGAAATCCTTCAGTTCCAAGTCATATGTCACTATTCATAAGAGAACTCACACAGGTGAGAGGCTGTATGAATGTACTGCTTGTGGGAAAGCCTTTACCTTCAAGGCACAGCTCAGTGTGCATCAGAGAACGCACACAGGTGAGAAACCATATGAATGTACTGAATGTGGGAAAGCCTTCATGTCCAAGTCAACTCTCACTACCCATCAGAGAACTCACACAGGTGAGAAGCCATACAAATGTACTGAATGTGAGAAAGCCTTCATGTCCAAGTCAACTCTTACTACCCATCAGAGAATTCACACAGGCAACAAGCTATATGAATGTACTGAATGTGGGAAAGCCTTTAGATGCAAGTCATATCTCACTATTCATCAGAGAATTCACACAGGTGACAAACCATATCAGTGCAATGAATGTGGGAAAGCATTCATTTCAAAGTCAAATCGTAGGAAGCATCAAAGAATTCATACAGGTAAGAAGCAATATGAATGCCCTAAATGTGCTAAAAGCTTCATCTGCAAGACACATCTCACTCTGCATCAAAAAACTCACATAAATGCAAAACCATGTGTGTACTGAATGCAGGATAGCTTGTCCTACCATGTCAGATCTTGATAATCATAAGAGAATTCATACAAGTGAGAAGCCATGTGAATTTAATGAATGTGGATTAAGTGAAAAACTTTTTTAGTGAAGTTGTAAGTCACAACAAATAAGAGAACTCACAAAGCTGAAAAGCCAGTTAAATAAATTTGAGAATGGTTTATTGTAGAAGTCAAACCAAATTCTGCATTAGCAAATTCACATAGGAGAAAAACCATAGGAATGAAAATATGGAAATACCTTATCTCCCAGTCACAGGTCACTGTGCATCAGAAAACTCATACAGGTCAGAGACCTTATGAATGTAATGAATGTGTAAACTTCTTTCCCCCTTTCACTCACAGCCTACTATGTATGAGAGGATTTATGTAACTTAGAAACCATATTAGTATAATGAATGTTAAAAACCTGCAGATAATATCCATCAATCTGAAAAAAAAAACATATACTTAATTCATTAAGTCAAAGCTTAATGAATTTTTGAAAATCTATAGATTATCTTTTTATTTTAACTGGCTTGTGGGAAATATATGAGTTGATTTAAGAATTTTCATTTGAAGATCCACACAATGATGTAACCAAAGCTTAATGGCTGATGTTTGAAATTTTGACAGTATTTTATGTGTTGACAACTTACTGTGTTATGTACAGTTCTTGGTAAATGGTCATCTGTTGAATTTAAAAGGAATCATCTGTTCTTGTCTGGAAGAAGAATTTTGAGTAGTTTTGAATTTCAAGACATAGAAGCATCTTTGGCTACAACTACAACTCATGAAAAGATTTCTATATTTGAACATGTAAAGAACACTATGAGAATGCTTGTCTTAAAATAGGATAGGACTGTAATAACAATACTAAAGAATACTACTGTTCTGTTTTGGTCACTCACCTTATATTGCTTTGAGAAATAGAACAAAGGCAGGACAGAGGGGTCAGGACTTACCCAAAGCCTTAAGATTGACAGTTTGAAGCTAAAGGAAGACTTAAGATTCTTGAAGGGAAACCCTATCAGATCAAAAATGGAGCTGTGAAGAGGAAAAAAATTTCAGTGTAATTGCTTGGATTTTCTTGGAATTGTCACCAATGAATGCTGCTGGTAGTTTGATTTCCCATAAATCTAGCATTCAGGGGTAGAGGGATTAAATTTGCTCATGTTCCCCAGGTAAAGCTGCAAAATTTGAAATTTCCCTTATTTCCCCAATTATATTGTTTCAGTATTTCCTTTCTACACTTTTGTGCAATGGAAATATTTATTCTAAGTCATTATGTTTTGGAAATAAGCAACTGTACTTTGAGTTAATAAAGATAATAAGTTCATAGACTTCCTGGCATCTCAGTTCAGATGTTTGAGTCTGAGTTGTATTATAGTTGTAAATCCTATGTAAACTTGTATATCAGACTGAATACATATGTAGTCATAAAATAGGCTTGAGTTTATGTGGGTCAGGGGCAAAATTTGGAAGTTTGAATGCCATGTTTCCCCCCTCGCCTCATATTTTTCTTCAACTCAGCATGGCCTGGAATTCACTATGTAATCTCAGGCTGCCCCCTGACTCACTGGGATCTATCTACCTCTGCGTTCTGAGTTCTGTAATTAAAGGCATTTGCCCAGCTGTAATTTAATTAGTAATGTGTGTAACTGATATAATATGTAATGAATATAAAATAATATATGAAAAATGACTATGAAAAATTTCTTAAATGACTTTGGAGATGGCTACTTGGGTAAATTTCAGACCATGCAAACATGAGCACATGACTTTGGATCCCTATTTCCCATGTAAGAATGTTGTTTTGGGATTGGGAAAATTTCTCAGTGCCTGCACAGGCCAGGGACTTATGTTTAATTCCCCAGTACCTATATAAAGCTAGATGCAGAGTTTCACATGTATCTGGAGTTTGTTTGCAGCAGGTAGAGGCCTTAGTATTCTCTCTCACTCGCTTGCTCACTTTTGCTCTCTCTCTCCCCTTCCAAAAAATTAATAAATAAATATTTAGAAATACTGGTTGTGGTTGTCATGTGTGTAATTCCAGCCATAGGAAAGACACAAGGAATCCCAAATCTGACAATTCAGTTTGTCTAGCTGAATTGATGAGCTCTGACATCAGAAAAACACTTGGTATAGATACATCTAACATCCAAATGTATGAACCTTGGATTTTGTTAATAATTTAAACAGATAAATAACAAACAGTAATAATTTAAGTTTGACTTCCAGTTAAATGGTGGGATAGGAGCCATGACAAAG
This sequence comes from Jaculus jaculus, assembly GCF_020740685.1. Taxonomy (NCBI): domain Eukaryota; kingdom Metazoa; phylum Chordata; class Mammalia; order Rodentia; family Dipodidae; genus Jaculus; species Jaculus jaculus. Next base: position 2,352,581 of record NW_025423490.1, read on the forward strand.
CATCCTAAGGCAGAAAAAGGCAAAATAAACTCTTCTACTTAAAGGGAAGGTATATAATAAATTATCAACCACAGCAGAATAGTGGGAGAGACCCACCATATCCAGAGACTACAGAAGCAGGAAGCCGGCAGAAGCAGTGCCAACAGTGTTGGCCAGACTCAGGCTGAGTTGCAGGAAAGTCCAGGTGAGGGGATTTTCCAGTCACACCAGCCTCCTCACAAACTCAAGAAGTATGAATGGAGTATGGCAGGGACTAACAGAGGAGCAGCTCATAAGGGAGAAGATCACGAGGACCAGTGGGAGAACTTTAGCCACCATCCACAGCCTCCCCTCCCCCAGTGTCAGCACAAGCAAGCACCAGAGACCTGGGGACAGGAGCTCACCTATACAGCACCCAGAACAGGTGATCAGAGCAGTGACCCCCTGACCCACCCAGCCTACCTGAGCCCACAGCACAGCAAAAAGGGAACCATGTGGGCACACAACATAATTGAGACCAAAGCCATCCCAAAAGGTAACTGAGATTGCACCAGGTCAGTACCTGCCAAATAAGCCTGGCATTTTAAAACCAATTTATTAAACATGGAAGGAAAATTTTTAAATAAAATCTTTGCAAACAGATGTAGGAATACATCCAAAATATCACTTATGTTAGCAGGATGGCTATATTCCAGAGTTAAAGGGATGATTCATAAAGTGTGGTAGCTTGTACAAATATCCCTCAATAGATTCAAGAATATTATTTAAGCTGATAACTTGATGTTACTGTTTGTGATTCCTAGGGTCCAGCCCTAGAGTGTTTTTGGTGATGGATCTAACCAAAAAATATATGCAGTGTGCTGGAACTCTGCCTGTATTACTGGAATGTGCTTGCTTATGGTGATGGTGGTTTCTTCTTTCTCTGCAAGGACTTGTGAAAAGGGCCAGCTTCTTTCCCCATTATGGAAATTGTCCTCTACCTATAAGCTGTATATAAATTGTGCTTGCTTTTGAAGTTTCTTTCAGTAGTGTTACGTTTACTGACAGAATGGGTCATGAGGAGTGAGGAAGAGTTGCTGAGTGAATGTAACAATGGTATTTTGATGTTTTGAAACTTTTATTTTGGAATAATGGACATGGATTTGGTACTTGCAAGTGAAGATGTCTTCAAGAATGGTAAATCAAGGTTAATGAACTAATTTGTGGAGAATTTGGATATACAAAATGTGGAGAGAATTGTATTTGAAGTCTTTGCTTATAAACTAAGGGAAAGGAAAGACTTCAGAAAATTTTGCTAGAGCTGGGCTACGGGCACAAGGGCTGGTTGTGTTCTGTAGAACATGACTACAGTTTGATCCAGGTTAGATTTATAAGAGAGTAATGTGCATGACTAAAGATATGATGCTGAGGGCTGCAGAGATGGCTTAGTACTGAAGGCCTTTGAAGCCTAATTTCCCATGTTAGACTCTCCAGATTACAAGTAGCCAGTCTCACAAAGGTGAGGCAAACTCAAGGTTGCACATGCCCACTAGGTGTTATAAGCAGCTGGAGTTTGATTGCAGTTGCTGAAGCTTTGTTTTGTCAATTCTCTCACTCTCCTTATTCCATCTCTCTAAAAACTAAAAATTTTATAACAGCTTGTAAACTGCTTTAAAAATACCTGAAGGTGAAAAACTTTAAAGTTGTAAAATCTCAAGCAAATTGGTAATTACTGGTAATGAAACTGATTGCTAATGTGTTTGCTATTAAACACATTAGCAAACTTAAGGAAGATGATTGACCTGGTGTATAGTAAAACAATGGGAGAGAAGGTCTGAGGCTAGGCCATCCCAGAAAGACTAAATAGTAAATAGTGCAAATGCAAAATCTTTTGAAAAGAAATCTAAAATGAAGGAACCTATACTTAGAGGTTAAGATTTATTTCATTCATGAATCAAGAATGCTGTATCCAGCACACATGGTATTGGTTTAGAATGCATGAGAAAAAATGGGGCAAGTCCTGATGTGCATATTGCTCTAGGAGCTGCTGCTGAGACGTGGCATAAAGGCAGTGTGTGATGACCCTAATGAAGATGCTAGAGAATCCATTAGAAGATAGACTTTGGTTTACATTGAGACCAGATGTTTCAGATATACCAGGGTTATGCAAGGGATGTCATAGAGCACTATTGGGTCAGGATGGAACTTTTCCCTGTCTATTCAGCACATTCAAAGGTGCAGAATTGGGAACTTCAGAGACTGTCAGTTACTGGTTATATCACATTTTCACTGCAGATGTTTGTTGTTTACTTGTTTCTGTTGTTATGTCAATAACATGCTGTTTTTGTTACCAAGGTTTGATAATATATCTTTATTGGGTACAGGGATACTTCCAGAAGTCCTCCCACACACACGAGGACATGTTTGGATACCTGAAGCCTACTGACATTCCATATGAATTTTTTGTTCATTTTTATTTCTTTATTTGAGAGCGACAGACAAACAGAGAAAGAGGGAGAGAGAGAGAGAGAGGAAGAATGGGCGTGCCAAGGCCTCCAGCCACTGAAAACGAATTCCAGACGTGTGCGGCCCCTTGTGAATCTGGTAATGTGGGTTCTGGGGAATCAAGCCTCAAACCGGGGTCCTTAGGCTTCACAGGCAAGCACTTAACTACTAAGCCATCTCTCCAGCCTTCCATATGAATTTTAAGATCATTTTTTTCAATCTCTGTGAAGAATGATGCTAGTACTTTTATTGGTATTGCTTAAATCTGTATATTGCATTTTGTAGAATTGTAATTTTCCCAATTTTAATTCCACTGTTCCCAGAACATGGGAGGTCTTTCCATCTTCTCAAGTCCCCCTCAGTTTCTTTCTGGAGATATTTTTATGGTTTCATTATATAGGTCTTTCACATCCTTGGTTAGTGTTGTTCCAAGGTATTTAATTTTTTTGTTGCTGTTGAAAATGGGACAGCCTCATTTATTTCTGTATCTGTATATTTGTTCTTTGCATATAGAAAGGCTACTGACTTTTCTGAGTTGATTTTGTGTCCTACCAGTTTATTGAAAGAAGTTTTGAGATGAAGACTTTTGGGCCACTTATATATAGGATCATGTCCGTCTGTAAATAGGGCTAACTTGACTTCTTTATTTCTAATTTCAGTCTCCTTTGTTTCCTTATCCTGTTTTATTTCTTAGGCTGGTACCTCTAGTTCTATGTTGAAGAGCAGTGCTTAGAACACCCCTGTCTTTTTCCAGATGTCAGTGGTAACTCCTTGCATTTTCCCCCATTAAGTATTATTTGGGCTTTCGGGGCATTCCATATAGCTGTGATTGTGTTGAGATATACACCCTCTATGCCTACTTTTTCCAATGTTTTGATCCTCAAGTGGTGTTGTATTTCATTAAATGCCTTCTCTGCATCAAATGAAATGATCATGTGGCTCTTATAGTTAAGCTTATTTATGTGGTGTTTTACATTGACCAATTTCCATATATTGAACCAGCCATGCATACTTGATATGAAACCTTCTTGATCAAGGTAGATAATGCTTTTGATGTGTTGTTGAATTGGATTTGTGAGGATTTTGTTCAAGGTCATTGCATTTAAATTCATTAAGGAGATTGGCCCATAGTTTTCTTTTCTTGGTGCATTTCTGTTTGGTTTTTGTTTTAGCATGATACTGGCTTCATAAAAGGATGTGGAGAAGATTTCCTGGTCTTAGAATATTCAAAATAGCATGAGAAAAAAATTTTGTTTCCATTCTTCAATAAAGGTTTGATAGTATTTGGCTGAAAAGCCATCCAGTGTTGGACTGTTCTTTTAGGGGATGTCATTAATTACTTATTCAAACGCCATGGATGTGAAAAGTTTGATTAAGAGACTAAGGTGCTATGAGGGTAGTTTGGTAGTTGGTACGTATCTAGGAATTCATATATTTCTTCCAGATTATCCAATTTTGTGGCATAGAGATTATGGAAGTATTCCCAGATGATTTTCCAATTTCATTGAGGTCTGTTGTAAGTTCTCCTTCTTCATTTCTGAATTTGCTAATTTGAGACTTCTCTTTTTTGCTTCGTTAAATTGGCTAGGGCTTTATCAATCTTGTTATTTTTTTTTCTTTTTTCTTTTTTCATTTTTCTTTTTTCTTTTTTATTTTGCAGGCCTGGGGCAGGCTCTGCTAGCCTCTCCCAGCCTTGTTTATTTTATTTTTATTTTTATTTTTTTAAAATTTTTAAATTTTTATTAACATTTTCCATGATTATAAAATATATCCCATGGTAATTCCCTCCCTCCCCACACCAACACTTAATCATTTGAAATTCCATTCTCCATCATATTACCTCCCCATTACAATCATTGTAATCACATATATACAATATCAACCTATTAAGTACCCTCCTCCCTTCCTTTCTCTACCCTTTATGTCTCCTTTTTAACTTACTGCCCTCTGCTACTAAGTATTTTCATTCTCACACAGAAGCCCAGTCATCTGTACCTAGGATCCACATATGAGAGAGAACATGTGGCGCTGGGCTTTCTGGGCCTGGGTTACCTGACTTAGTATAATACTTTCCAGGTCCATCCATTTTTCTGCAAATTTCATAACTTCATTTTTCTTTACCGCTGAGTAGAACTCCATTGTATAAATGTGCCTCATCTTCATTATCCACTCATCTGTTGATGGACATCTACGCTGGTTCCATTTCCCAGCTATTATAAACTGAGTAGCAATAAACATGGTTGAGCACGTACTTCTAAGGAAATGTGATGAGTCTTTTGGATATATGCCTAGGAGTGCTATAGCTGGGTCATATGGTAGATCAATCTCTAGCTGTTTTAGGAACCTCCACACTGTTTTCCACAATGGCTGGACCAGATTGCATTCCCACCAGCAGTGCAGAAGGGTTCCTTTTTTTCCACATCCCCGCCAACATTTATGATCATTTGTTTTCATGATGGTGGCCAATCTGACAGGAGTGAGATGGAATCTCAATGTAGTTTTAATCTGCATTTCCCTGATGACTAGTGACATAGAACATTTTTTTAGATGCTTATATGCCATTCGTATTTCTTCCTTTGAGAACTCTCTGTTTAGCTCCATAGCCCATTTTTTGATTGGCTTGTTTGATTCCTTATTATTTAACTTTTTGAGTTCTTTCTATATCCTAGATATTAATCCTCTATCAGATATATAGCTGGCGAAGATTTTTTCCCATTCTGTAGGTTGCCTCTTTGCTTTTTTCACTGTGTCCTTTGTGGTGCAAAATCTTTGTAATTTCATGAGGTCTCAGTGGTTAATCTGTGGTTTTATTGCCTGAGCAATTGGGGTTGTATTCAGAAAGTCTTTGCCAAGACCAATATGTTGAAGGGATTCCCCTACTTTTTCCTCTAGCAGTTTCAGAGTTTCCAGTCTGATGTTAAGGTCTTTAATCCATTTGGACTTAATTCTTGTGCATGGCGAGAGAGAAGAATCTATTTTCATCCTTCTGCAGATATATATCCAGTTTACAAAACACCATTTGCTGAAGAGGCTGTCTCTTCTCCAATGAGTATTTTTGGCATTTTTATCGAATATCAGGTGGCTATAGCTACTTGGGCTTACATCTGGGTCCTCTATTCTGTTCCACTGATCTACATGTCTGTTTTTGTGCCAGTACCATGCTGTTCTTGTTACTATGGCTCTGTAGAATAGGTTAAAATCAGGTATGGTGATACCACCAGACTCTTTTTTGTTGCTTAGTATTATCTGAGATATTTGAGGTTTTTTGTGATTCCAAATGAATTTTTGGATCATTTTTTCTATTTCCATGAAGAATGCTTTTGGAATTTTGATAGGGATTGCATTAAATGTGTAGATTGCTTTAGGTAAGTTTGCCATTTTCACAATATTGATTCTTCCAATCCAGTAACAAGGGAAGTTTCTCCACTTTCTAGTGTCTTCTGCAATTTCTCGCTTGAGTGTTTTAAAGTTCTCATTGTAGAGATTCTTTACTTCCTTCGTTAGGTTTATTCCAAGGTACTTTTTTTTTTTGATGATGCAATTGTGAATGGGAGTGATTTTCTGATTTCATCCTCTGTGTGTTTGTTTTTAGCATATATGAAGGCTACTGATTTCTGTGTATTTATTTTGTATCCTGCTACATGGCTGTAGGTTTTGATCAGCTCTAACGGCTTGCTAGTAGAGTCTTTAGGGTCCTTTATGTATAGAATCATGTCATCTGCAAATAATGATAACTTGATTTCTTCCTTTCCAATTTGTATCCCTTTTATGTGTGTCTCTTGCCTTATTGCTATGGCTAAGACTTCCAAAACTATATTAAATAAAGGTGGGGACAGTGGACACCCTGTCCTGTTCCTGATTATAGTGGAAAAGCTTCCAGTTTTTCCCCATTTAGTAATATGTTGGCTGTAGGCTTATCATAAATAGCCTTTATTATATTGAGATATGTTCCTTCTATTCCCAGTCTCTGTAGGACTTTTATCATGAAGGGATGTTGGATTTTGTAAAATGCTTTCTCTGCATCTAATGAGATGATCATGTGATTTTTGTCCTTCAACCCGTTTATGTAATGTATTACATTTATAGATCTGCGTATGTTGAACCATCCCTGCATCTCTGGGATAAAGCCTACTTGGTCAGGGTGAATGATCTTTTTGATATACTCTTGTATTCTGTTTGCCAATATTTTGTTGAGAATTTTTGCATCTATGTTCATGAGGGAGATTGGTCTGTAATTTTCTTTTTTTGTTCTATCTTTGCCTGGTTTTGGTGTCAGGGTGATGCTGGCCTCATAGAAGGAGTTTGGTAGAATTCCTTCTTTTTCTATATCCTAGAAAAGCTTAAGAAGCAATGGTGTTAGCTGTTCCTTAAAAGTCTGGTAAAATTCAGCAGTGAATACGTCCAGGCCTGGGCTTTTTTTAGTTGGGAGATTATTGATAACTGTTCGGATCTCCATGTTTGTTTTAGGTCAATTTAAGTGATTAATCTCATTTTGATTTAATTTAGGTAGGTCATATAGATCAAGGAAAGCATCCATTTCTTTCAGATTTTCATACTTTGTGGAGTATATGCTTTTATAGTATGTTCCTATGATTTTTTCAATTTCTCTGGAATCTGTTGTGATGTTAACTTGTTCATGTCTGATTTTATTAATTTGTGTTTCTTCTCTCTTTTTTTTGGTCGGATTTGCTAAGGGTTTATCAATCTTGTTTATCCTTTCAAAGAACCAACTCTTTGTTTCATTAATTCTTTGGATTGTTCTTATTGTTTCTATTTCATTAATTTCTGCCCTAATCTTTATTATTTCTTCCCGTCTACTGATTTTTGCTTTGCTTGTTCTTCTTTTTCCAAGGCTTTAAGGCGAAGCATTAGGTCGGTTACTTGCGACCTTTCTAATTTCTTTTTTTTTTTGATTTTTCAAGGTAGGGTCTCACTCTGGTCCAGGCTGACCTGAAATTAAGTCTGTAGTCTCAGGGTGGCCTTGAACTCATGGCGATCCTCCTACCTCTGCTTTCCAATTGCTGGGATTAAAGGTGTGTGCCACCACGCCCGGCTCTTTCTAATTTCTTAATATAGGCACTCAAGGCTATAAATTTACCTCTTAGAACTGCCTTCATTGTGTCCCAGAGATTTTGGTATGGTGTGTTGTCATTATCATTTGACTCTATAAGTTTTTTGATTTCCTTTTTGATTTCTTCATTGACCCATTCATCATTTAGTAGTGTATTGTTTATTTTCCATGATTTTGTGTATGCTCTATAGCCTTTCTTGCTATTGATTTGTAGTTTAATTCCATTGTGGTCAGATAAAATGCAAGGAATTATTTCAGTTTTCCTGAATTTGTTAAGATTTGATTTGTGTCCTAATATATGGTCTATTTTAGAGAATGTTCCATGTGCTGCTGAAAAGAATGTATATTCTGCAGCCTTTGGATGAAATGTCCTATATATATCTGTTAAGTCCATTCCTTCTATGACCTCAGTTAGTCCAGATGCCTCTCTGTTTATTCTTTCCCGGGATGACCTGTCAATTGATGAGAGTGGGTTGTTAAAGTCACCTACCAGCACTGTGTTTGGTGTTATCTGTGACCTTAGTTCTAATAGTGTTTGTTTGACAAATTTGGGAGCCCCCATGTTAGGTGCATATATGTTTAGGATTGTAATGTCCTCTTGTTGGAGTGTGCCCTTAATCAATATAAAGTGACCTTCCTTATCTTTCTTGACTAACGTCGGACTAAAGTCTACCCTGTCTGATATTAGGATAGCAACCCCTGCTTGTTTTCTAGGCCCATTTGCTTGAAACACCATCTTCCAACCTTTCACCCTAAGATAATGTCTATCCTTTGTAGAAAGGTGAATTTCTTGGAGACAGCAAATTGTAGGATCCTGCTTGTTAACCCAGTCTGCAAATCTATGTCTTTTCGTTGGGGCATTGAGGCCGTTGATATTAAGAGATATTTTTGAAAGGTGTGTATTTTTGTTTGCCATTTGTGTGTGTGTGTGTTTCTGGTTCTACCTGCGATCTCTTCTGTTAACTAGTATTTGAGTATTGCTTGTTTTTTCTAGGTTCCTTATATGTGTACTTTTCCTTTTCTTCAGCATGGAGGATTCTGTCAAGTATTTTCTATAGAGCTGGTTTTGTCTTCAAATACTCCTTTAACCTGCTTTTGTCATAGAATGTCTTTATTTCTCCATCTATTTGAATGGATAACTTTGCAGGATAAAGTAACCTTGGTTGACAGTTGTTATCTTTCAGAACTTGGAATATATCACTCCAAGCCCTTCTGGCTTTAAAAGTTTGTGTTGAATAATCTGCTATAATCCTGATGGGCTTGCTTTTGTAGGTAACTTGATTTTTCTCTCTAACTGCTTTAAATATTTTTCCTTTGGTGTGTGTGTTTGGAAGTTTGAGTATAATATGGCGAGGAGAGGTTCTTTCCAGGTTTTGTCTGGCTGGGGTTCTAAAGGCTTCCTGTATCTGCATTGGCACCTCTTTCCCAATTTGAGGGAAATTTTCTTCTATGATTTTGTTGAAGATGCCTACTATGCCTCTGGAGTGGAGTCTTCTCCTTCTACTATACCCTGAATTCTTATATTGGATCTTTTCATAGTGTCCCGAATATCTTGAAATTCCCACTCATACTTTTCTATAAGTTTGTTTTTCTCTTTGTTGGACTGCATTTGGTCTGCCACCTGGTCTTCTAGCTTAGATATTCTGTCCTCTCCCTCTTCCATCCTACAGAGTTTTTTAGTTCATTAACTGTGTTCTTCATTGCTAGTAATTCTGACTGGTTTTTCTTTTTCTTTTTTTTTTTATTTGAGAGCGACAGACAGAGAGAGAAAGACAGATAGAGGGAGAGAGAGAATGGGCGCGCCAGGGCTTCCAGCCTCTGCAGACGAACTCCAGACGCGTGTGCCCCCTTGTGCATCTGGCTAACGTGAGACCTGGGGAACTGAGCCTCGAACGGGGTCCTTAGGCTTCACAGGCAAGCGCTTAACCGCTAAGCCATCTCTCCAGCCCGGTTTTTCTTTATTATTTCTATTTCCTTATTTATGTCTTGTATTGCCTTCTTTATTTCATGAAATTGGTGTCCTGCATCTTCTTTGATTCCTTTGATTTCCTCTTTAAGTTCCTCTTTGACTCCTTTGATTTGTTCTCTGGCTTCTTTGAACATATTTACAATCATTCTTTTGAACTCTTTCTCAGGCATTTCCTCTAACTCTTTTTCACTGGAGGACATTTCTGATGCATTAATACTTTTAGGTGGGTTTATATTGTCTTGCTTTTTAGTGTTTCTTGTGTTATGATATATATATTTTTGAATCTTGGATTAAGTTAATGCTTGGATTTTCTAGCTAGCTGTGTATTCTTAGCTGTATCAATTGATTTGATGTAATATATTTTCAGGGTAGGACCTTAAGGTGTTAGATGTTGCTCTTAAGACTCTCAGAGTATCTACAAAGATGTTCTTAGGGGTTGAGTTTCTCTGTTGTAGGAGTATTCAAGCAGGCTGAGTGGAGTAAAATACAGGTAGATTCTAAAATTTAACTAAACACTGTACACATTCAATCAAAAACAGCCCCAAGTATGTATGCAAGAGTAGTTATTCTAACGACCAGATCCTCTATCAATAAAGAGGTTAAGATTTCTGGTCTGTTGAGGGATCCAAGTCAGCTTGTGACCAAGTGAGACCCTTCCCTGGTGCAATCCCAGTTACCTTGGATGATTTTGGTCTCAGTCAAGTTGCTGCCTGGGCCGTTGGGCTGCTGTTCTGATTTCTGGAGCTGGGCACTTGGTATTCCTGCGGGGCAAACCGAGCCTGGCAAGTGTGGCCCTGCAGGTCAGCACCCCTGCTGCTGTAACTGCTGCTGCCCAAGCTGCCCCTGCTGGGACTGTAGCCACTGCTGCTGAAGGTGTTGCTGCTGGACCCACCGCTGCTGCTGCCTCTGCTGCTGCTGTAGCTGCCACTGCTGGAGCCACCACTGCTGCTGAAGCTGCTCCCCCTGAAGCTCCTGCTGCCGAGTCTGCCGCTGCTGCCCCTGCTGGGTCTGCTGCTACTGGCGCCCCTCTTACCGGTGCTGGAGCCGCTGATGTTGCTGCCGAACTCTGCTCCTGCTTGGGTCCCGCTGTTGGCCCAAGTTGGAGTGGCTGGGTCCCGGGCCGCTTCTCTGTTCGCCAGAGCTGGGCTCAGGCGGTGGGGGAGGGGAGGGAGCCGCAGCTGCCTTGGTTCTCTCGCTGCTCCAAGCGTTCTTCTACCTCGCAGTCTGCTCCTCTGTTGCTCGCTGCCGCTCTCCCCTCACGTTTCCCAAGTTGCGGAGAGCGCCGGTGTGAGGGAAAGCTCTGGCACCTGGCTTTTCCTGTGGCTCGAGCCGAGTCTGGCAGCTTTTTGGTGCACCGCGGTCGCGGTGGTGGCTGAGCTGCCGGATCCGCTTTTCCCGCCTGTGCAGACCCTGGATGCTCTGGAACTCTTCTACTTCTCTGCTGCCGCTTCAATTTCCTATACACCTCACTTTTTAGTAAAAGTGTGTATTTTGCTGAGTTTTTTTGGTCTTTTTTCCCCCCTAGGCTGCTTTGGCTGGTACCTACGCTGCCATCTTAACCAGAAGTCTTATTTTTTTTTCAAAGAACCAGCTGTGTTTCATTGATATTTAAATTTTTTTCTTGGTTAACACTTCATTACTTTCTACTTTGATCTAGATTTTGTTTTTGTTGTTGTTTTTTTTTCAATCTGGAGCTCTTACAGGTGGATCCTTCTTATTTTTCCAGTGTATTTAGGGGGACAGGTTATTAGTTTGGGATCTCTGTGTCTTTGATATGATGGTATTTACCCCTATAAATTTTCTCCTTAAGAATGCCTTCATTGTGTCCTACAAGATTTGGTAGGTTTATTTTAATTATCATTCAGTTGTAGGAATTTTTAAATTTCTTTTTTAAATTTCTTCCACAACCCACTCAATGTTTAAAATGTGTTGTTTAGTATCCAGTAGCTGGCATATTTCTTGATGAGTTTCTTGTTAATTTCTAGTTTAACGCATTGTGATCTAATATGGTACAGGAAGTTAATTCAACTTTCCTGAACTTTTGGAGGCATACTTATGGCCTAATATATGGGCTAATTTGGAAAAAGCTCTGTGGGCTGCTGAGAAGAATTTGTATTCTGTAGAGTTGCAGTGCAAAGTTCTGTAGATATTCAGTAGATCTCGTTAATCTATGGTATTGTTGAGCTCTATTATATCCCTGTTGATAGTGTGCTTGGATGATTTGTTATGGAAGATAGTGTAATACTGAAGTCTCCAACTATGATGATGTTAATTTTTATTTCTGTTTGTTGTCAAGTAGGTTTGACTTATATACTGTGGTGGACCTGAGTTTGGTACATAGAGTTTATGATTATAATATTTTCATGTTGGATCCCTCCCTTGATGAATAAGAAGGGGCCTTCTTTGTCCCTTTGGATAACTTTTTGTTTAAAGTCTGTTTTATCAGATATTAACTTAGTAACACCTGATTGTTTTTTATTTCCCTTTCCATCCTTTCACCATGAGGTGGTGCCTATCTTCATTGGTGAGGTGGGTTTCTTGAAGGCATCACACAAAAGGGTCCAATTTTTTGATTGACCCTGATAACCTGTGTCTTTTGTTGAGTGAGTTATGTCCATTATTATATTATCCCTGCCTTGATGAAGTGCTTTATGGGGTGTGGTGCTTCCTTGTGTTTTGTACTGTTTTGAGCCTAATTTGTTTATTGTGATCATCTTCTTGTTGCTGCTTGAGATTCGTTGTTTTACTCTTCTGTGTTGAGTATTCCCTGAAGTTTTCTCTGTAGGTTTGGCCTTGTGTTTATCTAATCATAGAGTTGACTTTTTCATGATGTTTTTTCTTTCACCATCTATTGTGAGGGATACTTTTGCCAGATAGAGTAATTTGTGTTGGAATTCATAGTTATTTAGACCTTGAAGTGTTCCATTCCAGGCTCTGGCTTTCAGGATTTCCATTTTGAAATCTGAGGTAATTTTGATGGCATTGCCTTTGTATGTAGTGAGTTGTTTCTCTCTTGCTGCTTTTAGAATTCTTTCTTTCTTTTCACTGTTAAGAGTTTTAACTAAAATGTACCTTGGCTAGTTTCTTCTTTTGCCCTGTTTGCTATTCTGTGAACTTCTTGTATCTGAATCAGCCTCCCTTGGAAGGATTAGAAAAGTTTTCTTCAATAATTTTGTTGACTATGTTCTTTATGCCTCTGGTAGGGATTTCCTTTCCTGTGGTATACCCATGATCCAGATATTTGGTTGTTTCAGGGTATCCCACAGTTCCATCATATTCTGTTCTCTTCATTTTTTTAACTTAGCAAAGTTCATGGCCTACCAATTGATTTCTTCTGACTTATTCACTGGTCAGAGCTTCTGTTTTCTGTATGAGTAACTCTTAGTGAGGGGTTCAAGAGAGGATTTTATATGTTCTATATGATTTTTTTTCCTCTTGTGTTATTTTGCATGGTATAAATCTTTTTTTTTTTTTTTGAGGTATGATTTCAGTTCAAGTTCTAATTTTCTCTATGCTTCCTGAAATTCATACTTTTTTTTTTTGAGGTAGAATATCACTGTATCTCAGGCTGACCTGGGATTCATGATGTAGTCTCAGAGTGGCACACATCGTGATCCTCCTACCTCTGCCTCCTGAGTGCTGGGATTAAAGGCATGAACCAAAACTACAGGATTCTGGAATTCATCCTTACATTATCAAGTCTTCATTCAGCTTAATCAATCAGATATCTTCCATTTCTTGAGTCACCTTCAATTCATTTTGAGGTTTCTAATGTTTCCTTCAATCAAGTTAAACCTGCTGTCAAAAGATGAACACTCTAAGAGATGATGCTGTTCAATTTCATTGATACAATTGTTGGTTTTTTGATGGTTTGCTTCCTGTTCAGTAATTCTTTTGATCAGGGTCTCATTGGTTGTTGTGTTTCCCTTTTGGGATTGAATTTCTGTGGATTTCTCTTTGATTTTGTTGCAGCTTTCCATTATGGAACTAGGCATCCACGGTGCAGATCTCTTTTTTTCTGACTTTCTTTGGCTTGTTTCCTTTGTTGTCTACCCATGCTGGGGAGACACTTTATTCTAAAAAGGAGGAAGCAAGTATTTGTCCTTGTAGGGATAGGGTAATGGTATTCTACTTAAATATGAATCAGATTGGTATACTGGTGTATGATTGGGTTACAAACACAGATGCACAGATTGTGGAAACTGCAGGTATATCAAAGGCATTTTTCACTAACATTGACCATAGGCCACTCCATTCTTACTTCTAATTAGTTCCCTATTACAAGATTCTTCCTTATGAACACAACAGAAGAAAGAGGCATCAATCAAGCCATCCATCCATCCATCCATCCATACATACATACATCTTATAATATCATTTTAGCCAAAGAAAAAAAATTCTTTACTGCCTCATGAAAACCCAATTTTAGGACTTGGGATAAAAATAGATCTTTTCCTGAGTAGAAATTTTTTATGAAATTGAATTTCTTTCTTTCTCCTCCCTTTCCTTCCCCTCTGCTCTATCTTTTATCTAATCCCCATCTTGTTTGGTTTTAGCTTTTTAGAGACAGTGTTTCATGTAGCCTAAGGGGGTCTTCAAACTCATCATTTTGCTTCAGACTCCTTAGTTTCAGGAACCACTAAACCCACATCCATGTCTTCTTATCTCATCAGAATCTTTTGAAGTCAACTAAACCAGGGGTCTAGGTTAAGTAGGAAGTGGATCAGTACATCCACATGACTCTAATAAAATTGGTTGCTATGGTGCCATGACACTCCAAGGAAGACAGGTCTATGTTAGAGATAGGCAGATGGTGGAAGACTAGAGCTCATCATATCTCTAACAATTATAGAAAATGTGCATCATTCTTAACAGGTTCTTGGAGCTTATCATTCTACGAATCCATGCCTCGAACAAAAATTGTCCTGTGAATTTATGTTACCAGATAGATTCTTTCCTTCCATGGCCAACAGCCATTAAAGCAGTTGCAGTACAAGAATGTACATGATGTGGCATTTCTTCAATGAGTGGAAGAGCTTCCCTTAATCTCTGCCAAGGTCGATTGAAAAGACAGTTCATTTTCAAAGGTCACATTTTGACAGATTTCAGCTTCAGATGCTAGATGTAATCACATTCAGATCTATTTACATGCCTGTATTTATTTATTTGCCTATTTAAAAAAAATCAAAGGAGCATAAATACCCAACTTCATGCCATGGTATAGCAGGAGCTGGAACATAAACATATAATAACTTCACTTCCAGAGGTCCAAGAACCAAACACAACTCCTGATCTTCCTGTGTCTCTCCCAGCCTTATAAAATCACACCACTTTAGTATCTCTCAGTATAGCTGGGCAACTCTAATCTGTACCCATGATCCTCCTTAATTTCCTTCTCAATGAATAATGGATAAAGAAACAATGGTCTTTGCTGAATTAATTAATTATCTCCTGCAAATAAATTAATGTCTATACAATAATCTGCAAATGGTGTGAAAGTAATTTGGTGGTTCTTAAGATATTGCATAGGTTGTATTTAGTTTTGAGCCAATTAATCACTCCATTCATTTCCTTATTCCACCCTTACCTTCTTCCCACTCATCCCAACCTCCAAATAGTCCCTACCATCCTGAAGTAACCAGAGTCCTTTGTTTCTTCTTGTCCCTCTCTTCTGTATGAGCTAGAGAGCTCCCCATCAAATAAAACTTACAGACACAAAAGTGTAAAAGGGGAAAGTGATGGTGGAGTAGGGAATTACCCTGGGTTATTGTCCATAATTATGAAAGTTGTCAATAAAAATTTAAGACTACTTAAATGAATGCTGTTATGAAGGCAAACAAAATTGGTGACTATATAAAGTTGGTATCTGCACTAATTATAGCCTTACCTGACTAATAAAAAATATTGGGTAAGCAGATTTCAACCTTATGGCTATTTAGCCCTCTAATAATTATATTTTGTACTGGGCATAGTGGCATGGGCTTTAACCCCAGCACTCAGGAGGCAGAGGTATAAATCTATAAGAAATGACCCCCAGTGATACTCTTTTCATGAAATCCCTGACAAAAACTTAAAAAAAAAAAAAAAACAGATCTATAGGCAAAGAAAGCAAAGAAGGAAACAAACTCCTGAAACAGCACAGTAAACCAACTTTGTAAAATAAGGAGATCATTACAAGACATGAGTAATGAAATAAAAATCATTTAAAAAATACCAATCACAAATACTAGAAATGTAAAACAGAGTAAGTTTTAAAAAATCCATACAAAATCTCACCAGATGGATGGTTCAGGGAGGACAGAATATCTAAGCTAGAAGACCAGGTGGCAGATCTAATATACTCCAACAAAGAGAAAGACAAACTAATGGGGAGGCATTAATAAGAATTTCAAAACAATTAGGACACTATGACAAGATTAAAGATAAGAATTCAGGGCATAGTAGATGGAGAAGAATTTTACTCCAGTGATATGACATGTATTTTCAACAAAATCATAGAAGAAAACTTCCCCCACCTAGGGTGATACCAATACAGACACCTGAAGCCTATAGAATGCCAAATGGCAAAATCAGGAAAGAACCTCCCACCATCATATTACAGATCACACAAACCAAAGAAAATATATTGAAAGCACTTAGAAAAATCAAGTCACAAACAAAGGCATGGTAACAACAGGTCTCGCAACACTAACTGTAATAGACAGAAGGGCTTGGAATGATGTATTCCATATTCTGAAAGATAAAAACCATCAACCAAGATTATTTATCCTGCTAAGCTGTCCATTCAAATAGATGAGAAAATAAGGCATTTCACAGCAAACGCAGGCTAAAGAAGACTAAACCAGTTCTACACAAAATATTTGAAAGGATCCTCCACTCTGAAGAGAAAAAAAGCACACACATAAGGAACTTGGAATTAAAAAATACTCAAGTACTAGTTAACAAGAGAGCAAAGGTGTAAGTAGAAGAACAACAAAATAAGAAAAATGGCAAGAATAAATACACACCTTTCAATGATAAATATTAAATCAACAGCCTCAATACCCCAAACAAAAGACAGGTTTGCAGACTTGGTAAACAAGTAGGATGCTTCTGTTGACTCAAAGAGACTCACATTTCCATAAAAGATGGTCACTATCTTAGGGTGAAAGGTTGGAAAACAGAATTTCAAGAAAATGGGATTAGAAAACAACCAGGTGTCCCTATCCTAATATCTGATAGGGTAGACTTCAGACCTTCAATATTCGTAAGGAAAGTCACTTTATATTGATTAAAGGAACACTTCAACAGGAGTATATTATAATCCTAAACATATATGCACCTAACATGGGGGCTCCCAATTTCATCAAACACTCCTAGAACTAAGTTCATAGATAACACCAAACACAGTTATAGTGGGTGACTTCAATACCCCACTCAATTGACAGTTCATCCTGACAAAAAAAAAAAAAAAAAGCAGAGATACATCTTGATTAACAAATAGACCTAATAGGTATCTACAGAACATTTCACTAAAATGCTACAGAATACACATTCTTTTCAGCAGTACATGGAACATTGTCTATAATAGACCATATATTAGACTCATCACTGAAGCAGACCAAAAATGAAACCAACGTGGCTCAGGGAAATTTTGTGGAAGAGGGGTTGGAAACAATGTCAGAGTCCCATGTTGGGTCATAATATGCAGAGACATTTCTCCTACCCATAACTGTGGGCAAACTCCAAAATGCATGACTCACATACCTCAAAAAGGAGGAGTCAGGGGGGAGGGGTAGGACATGATGAGCCTAACAATGGTACCAACTGGACTGTATTCACTGAGTACAAAACTAATTAAAAAATAAAGTGATTAAAAGTGCTTGCTTGTAAAGTTTATTGCAAAATCTTTGATTTCTCAGCACCTATATAAAGCTGAACCCAAAAAGTGGCATCTGTGTCTGTCTTTAATTTGCAGTGCATGTATGCACAAACACATATATACACAAGTACACACATGCAAAAATAATTTTTTTTCCAAAAAATAAGGTATAGTACTGGGGATGTATTTAATAACTAACACAACATGGTTGGAGTGGTTAAGGGCTGGTCTGTGAAGCCTAAGGGCCCAAGTTCAAGGCTTCATAACCCAGAACCCATGTAAGACAGAAGCACAAGGTGCACACACATCTGGAGTATGTTTTCAGTGGCTGAATGCCCTGATGTGCCCATTCTCTCCCTCTCTTCCTCCCTCACTCATTCCCTCCCTTCCCCCTCTTTGTCTGTCACTCACAAACAAATACATAAAAAATAGACAAAATCAAAACTTAATTAACACAACAAAAAAGATATCAACTTCTTTTTAAAAATATAACAAATTAAGTATGAAAATAATTAATTTTTGCTAAGTTTTAAGAATATGAAGTTAAGAGGTTGTCAAAAGAAACTATGAAAGTGGTGTAAAGTGAGTAAGTCCATCAGCTGACAGTTAAGTCATCTTAAAAGGTTAGAAAACACCTCAAATGAATGTGTGTTTGGATACATTCTGTTACAATTGAGATGTTGAACACTGTAATTGTGATATGAAGGAAGCATCTGCCGAGGCACTGAAATGATGCACTCATCACACCTGAACTGCCTTTATCTACTGTCTATGTCTTTATTATCAAATGATCTGTGAGAACTAAGGATCTTCTGCCTATCACACAGAGCAAAAACAGGAGCAATACCTGTTAGTGGACAACTGGGAGTAAGACCAAGCATGCCCATATGCATTGGATCAAACCACCACTCTCTCACTTCAGCTTTAGACAGCTGCCTAAAGTTTTTCTAGACCCACATAAACACAAGGACAATTCTTTAAGGATTTTCATATTATACATGACAGTTATAACAGGAACTCTGACCAAATAGCAGTAACTTAAAGCTATAAAAATTTTCTAGTATAAAATTATTTTTTGAAATGTATGATATAGTCTTGGGATATGGTTCTATGAGCAAAGTGACTGCCTACCATGACAAAACCCTGAGTTTAATACTAAGCACCACATAAAATGAGATTGTGTTGACAAACAACTTTAAGTTCAACACTCAGGTGTTAGAGACAGAAGGATCAGGGGTTCTTGAACATCTTCAGTTACATAATGAGTTTCAGGGCAGTCTAGACTACATAAGACCATGGCCCAATAACAAAAGAAACTGAGACTTCCGGTTAAGATGGCGGCGTAGTTACCAAGCCAAAGCAGCCAGGGGGGAAAAAAGACCAAAAAAACTCAGCTAAATAAACACTTTCACTAAAAAGTGAGGTGTATACGAAATTGAAGCAGCAGCGGAGAAGTAGGAGAAATCCAGAGCATCCAGAGTCCGCAGGGGCTGGCAAAAGCAGCTCCGGCAGCTCGGCCAACCACAGCGGCAGCGGCGGCACAAGAGAAAGCCGCCAAGTTTGGCTCCAGCCACAAGAAAAGCCAGGTGCGGGATTTTCCACTCACACTGCGCTCTCCACAACTCAGGAAACGTGAAGGGAGAGCAGCAGTGAGCAACGGAGGAGCAGACCGTGAGGTAGAAGAACACATGGAGCAGTGAGAGAACAGGAGCAGCTGTGGCTCCCTCCCCTCCCCCACCGCCTGAGCCCAGCTCCAGCGAACAGAGCAGCGTCCCGGGACCCGGCCACACCAACCTGAGCTGACAGCGGGACCCAAGCAGGAGCAGAGTTCTGAAGCAACATCAGTGGCTCCAGCACCAGTAACAGCGGCCCAAGCAGCAGCCCAGGAGCGGCAACAACAGCTGACCCAGCAGCAGAAGCTTCAGCTGCTGACAGACCCAGTGGGGGAGATGATCTGCAGGGCCACAGTTGCCAGGCTTGGCTTGCCCCACAGGAAAAGCCACTGCCCAGATCCACGAATCAGAACAGTAGCCAGACAACACAGGCAGCAACTGGACTGATACCAAAATCAAACAAGATAACAGGGATTACACCAGGGAAGGGTCTCACTTGGTCACAAGCTGACTTGGATGCCTCAACAGACCAGAAATCTTAACCTCTTTGTTGACAGAGGATCTGGTCGTTAGAATAACTACTCTTGCATACATACCTGGGGCTGTTTTTGATTGAATGTGTACAGTGTTTAGTTAACTTTTAGAATCTACCTGTATTTTATTCCACTCAGCCTGCTTGAATACTCCCATAGCAGGGAAATTCAACCCCTAGGAACACCTTTGTAGATACTCTGAGGGTCTTAAGAGCCATACCAAACACCTTAAGCTCATACCCTGAAAATATATAACATCAAATCAATTGATACAGCTAAGAATACCTAACTAGCTAGAAAATCCAAGCATTAACTTAATCCAAGATGCAAAAATATATACATTATAACACAAGAAACACTAAAAAGCAAGACGATATAAATCCACCCAAAAGTATTAATGCATCAGAAATGACATCCATTAAGAACGAGGTAGAGGAAATGCCTGAGAAAGATTTTAAAAGAATGATTGTAAATATGTTCAAAGAAGTCAGAGAACAAATCAAAGGGGTCAAAGAGGAACTTAAAGAGGAAATCAAAGGAATCAAAGAAGATGCAAGACACCAATGTCATGAAATAAAGAAGGCAATACAAGACATAAATAAGGAAATAGAAATAATAAAGAAAAACCAGTCAGAAGTACTAGCAATGAAGAACACAGTTAATGAAATAAAAAACTCTGTAGAAAAATCTCACCAGTAGAATGGATGAAGGAGAGGATAGAATATCTAAGCTAGAAGTCCAGGTGGCAGATCTAATACAGGCCAACAAAGAGAAAGACAAACTTATAGAAAAGTATGAGTGGGAATTTCAAGATATTCGGGATACTATGAAAAGATCAAATATTAGAATTCAGGGCATAGTAGAAGGAGAAGAATTCCACTCCAAAGGCATAGTAGGTGTCTTCAACAAAATCATAGAAGAAAATTTTCCCCAAATTGGGAAAGGGATGCCAATACAGATACAGGAAGCCTTTAGAACTGCAACCAGACAAAACCTGGAAAGAACCTCCCCTCGCCATATTATAATCAAACTTCCAAATACACACACCAAAGAAAAAATATTGAAAGCAGTTAGAAAAATCAAGTTACCTACAAAAGTAAGCCCATCAGGATTACAGCAGATTATTCAACACAAACTTTTAAAGCCAGAAGGGCTTGGAGTGATATATTCCAAGTTCTGAAAGATAACAACTGTCAACCAAGGTTACTTTATCCTGCAAAGTTATCCATTCAAATAGAGAAATAAGGACATTCCATGACAAAAGCAGGTTAAAGGAGTATTTGAAGACAAAACCAGCTCTACAGAACATACTTGACAGAATCCTCCATGCTGAAGAAAAGGAAAAGCACACATATAAGGAACCTAGAAAAAACAAGCAATACTCAAATACTAGTTAACAGAAGAGAGCGCAGGTAGAACCAGAAACACACACACACACACACACACACAAATGGCAAACAAAAATACACACCTTTCAAAAATATCTCTTAATATCAACGGCCTCAATGCCCCAACAAAAAGACATAGGTTTGCAGACTGGGTTAAAAAGCAGGATCCTACAATTTGTTGTCTCCAAGAAACTCACCTTTCTACAAAGGATAGACATTATCTTAGGGTGAAAGGTTGGAAGATGGTGTTTCAAGCAAATGGGCCTAGAAAACAAGCAGGGGTTGCTATCCTAATATCTGACAAGGTAGACTTCAGTCCAACGTTAGTCAAGAAAGATCAGGGAGGTCACTTTATATTGATTAAGGGCACACTCCAATAGGAGGACATTACAATCCTAAACATATATGCACCTAACATGGGGGCTCCCAAATTCATCAAACAAACACTATTAGAACTAAGGTCACAGATAACACCAAACACAGTGGTAGTGGGTGACTTTAACATCCCACTCTCATCAATTGACAGATCATCCGGGAAAAAGATAAACAGAGTGGCATCTGGACTAAATGAGGTCATAGAAGGAATGAACTTAACAGATATATACAGGACATTTCATCCAAAGGCTGCAGAATATACATTCTTTTCAGCAGCACATGGAACATTCTCTAAAATAGACCATATATTAGGACACAAAGCAAATCTTAACAAATTCAGGAAAATTGAAATAATTCCTTGCATTCTATCAGACCACAATGGAATTAAACTACAAATCAATAGCAAGAAAGGCTATAGAGCATACACAAAATCATGGAAAATAAACAATACACTACTAAATGATGAATGGGTCAATGAAGAAATCAAGAAGGAAATCAAAAAATTCATAGAGTCAAATGATATTGAGAACACAACATATCAAAATCTCTGGGACACAATGATGGCAGTTCTAAGAGGTAAATTTATAGCCTGAAGTGCCTATATTAAGAAATTAGAAATGTCACAGGTAAACGACCTAATGCTTCCCCTTAATGCCTTGGAAAAAGAAGAACAAGGCAAACCAAAAATCAGTAGACGGGAAGAAATAATAAAGATTAGGGCAGAAATTAATGAAATAGAAACAAAATAAACCATCCAAAGAATTAATGAAACAAAGAGTTGGTTCTTTGAAAGGATAAACAAGATTGATAAACCGTTAGCAAATCTGACCAAAAGAAAGAGAGAAGAGACACAAATTAATAAAATCAGAGATGAACAAGGTAACATCACAACAGATGCCAGAGAAATTCAAAAAATCATAGGGACATACTATAAAAGCATATACTCCACAAAGTATGAAAATCTGAAAGAAATGGATGATTTCCTTGATTTATATGACCTACCTAAATTAAATCAAAATGAGATTAATCACCTAAATAGACCTATAACAAACATGGAGATACGAACAGTTATCAATAATCTCCCAACTAAAAAAAGCCCAGGCCCAGATGGATTCACTGCTGAATTTTACCAGACCTTTAAGGAACAGTTAACACCATTGATTCTTAAGAAAGAAACTGAAATATATAATATGAACTTCTACACCAAAAGAATTTACTTAGTTATCATGCTGGAGTGTATATTCTATTAATGGAAGAGCAGCTGGAATCTGGCTATCATCAGTGAGTGACATGTACTTCTACCAGGTTAGTACTCGGCAAGCACTGCCATCATTCAGGAATGAAAACTGTCTATGTAAATCCTGAAACAAGACATGGCAAACTTAACACTATAGCAGCTATATGCTTAATAATTTTCTCCTAGATTTATAATTAATTTTCTCATTCATACTGATGTTATATGTTATACATTTGTCCCTGTTTGTTTCAATTTCCTTAACACAATCAGGTCAAAAGCAGGGTCTGTTGGCACATGCCTTTAATTTCAGTACTTGGGTGGGAGAGGTAAAAAAGATTGCTGTGGGTTTTTTGGCCAGCCTGGGACTATGGAATGGGATCCAGGGTCAGCCATGGCTAGGGTAAGACCTTACCTTAAGAAAAGGGAGCATGAGCCGGGTGTGGTGGCGCATGCCTTTAATCCCAGCACTCGGGAGGCAGAGGTAGGAGGATTGCCATGAGTTTGAGGCCACCCTGAGACTCCATAGTGAATTGCAGGTCAGCCTGGGCTAGAGTGAGACCCTACCTCGAACTCCCCCCCCCACAAAAAAAAAAGAAAAGGGAGCAGGAAGGTGTGTCAAGTCAAAAGGCAACTGACACAAAAAGCAACCACTTTTCTGTTTTGATACTGGCCAAAATAGTTTCCTCTATCCATGTCCTTTAAAAATATTTCCAAACCAATAAAAAAACAAATTTATGTATTTTATTTAGATAATAATTGGCTAAAATTTAAAAGGAAGTAATTCTAGAATTTAAACAATGGAAGTAAATAAGCATAGATAATTATATATGCATATGGTTTGTTTACAAATCATTCTAATATAATTCAAAATATATTGAACATGTGAAAAATAGGCTACAATAACTCTAGTACGTGATTTAAAATTTAGAAATCACTACTTACACATTCTCACAGTAACAAAGTCTACTACAAGATAAACAGGAAGACCTGAAGCTTTCAGAAGATGGTAGATGTCACACAGGCACAGTTTATAAGTAGTTTGTTTGTTTTTCTTGATGCAGGGTCTCGCTCTAGCTCAGGCTGACTGGAATTCACATTGTAGTCTCAGGGTGGCCTCAAAATCATGGCGATCCTCCTACCTCTGCCTCCCAAGTAGTGGGATTAAAGGTGTTTGCCATCACACCTGGCTCTATAAGTAGTTTTTAAAACACCAAAGAGAACTCAAATAAACTGAATGTATGCTAAGAGAATGCAAACAACCAACCAAATGAAACAGAAAATCCAATATAGGATAAATAAAAACACAATTCAGTAAAGAAATGGAAATACTAAAGGAAAACAAAACTAAAGTAACAGAAAAGCAAAGTTAATTAACTCCAATATAAAAGTTCAATGGAAAATAAAGCCTCCACAGTAAAATGGAACAAGGAGAGGAAAATATAACAGAATTTAAAGAGAAAGAAGAGGAATTGGAACATTCAGACAATGAAAAGGACAAAAATGTTAAGAAAATGTAAATAACATTCGAGATGTATGATACACTATAAAAAGTACAAATCTGCGAATCACAAGCCAAAAGAAACCTTTACATTAAAGGTACAAAACATTTTCAATAAAATCATAGCAAAAGTTTCCCAAATATACAGAAAGAATTGTCAACCAGGAACAAGAAATATTTCAAAAACCCATAGACTGGACCAGAGAAGAATATCCTGCAACCACACTATAGTTAAAGCATTAAATACAACAGAATATATCTTGAAAGCTACAAGAGAGAAACACCAAGAAATTCCTTGCAGATTAACAGCTAATTTCTTAAACTTTCAAAGACAGGGATGCTGCTCAAGGTATCATGGACTCCTAAAGTAGGAAAGGAAGAAACACTACCACACACTTTATGAAACCAAAAATTTCCAATACCAAAGAAAGATAAAGATGCATTTTAGACTGGAGGGTTGGCTTAACAGGGCATTTGCCTGCAAAGCCTAAGGATCCAAGTTTGATTCCCCAGTGTCTTGTAAGCCAGATGCACCAGGTCATGCATTCATTGTGGTGTGTGTCTGTAGTTTGTTCACATTGGCTAGAGGCCCTGGACCTCCCATTGTTTCTCTCCTCTCTACCTCTCCCCCTGTTTAACTCTCTCTAAAAAATTAAATTTTTTAAAGATACCTTTTAAAATCTAGACCGATCTTCCTTTGAATATAGATACAGATTCTCATTAAATTACTTGCAAACCAACTTCAAAAACACATCAAAAGACCACTCAAGAGACTTCCGGTTAAGATGGCGGCGTAGGTACCACGCCAAAGCAGCCTGGGGGGGGGAAAGACCAAAAATAAACTCAGCAAAATACACACTTTTACTAAAAAGTGAGGTGTATAGGAAGTTGAGGTGGCAGCGGAGAAGTGGAAGAGTTATAGAGTATCCAGAGCCTGCACAGGCGGGAACAGCGGCTCCGGGGCGGCTCGGCTACCCGCCGCAGCCGCGGAGCGGCAGAAAACCGCCGGACTCTCGGCTCGAGCCGCAGGACAAGCCAGGTGCGGGATTTTCCCCTCACACCGCGCTCTCCGCAACTCGGGAAACATGAGGGGAGAACGGCAGCGAGCAACGGAGGGAGGAGCAGACCGCGAGGTAAAAGCACACGTGGAGAAGCGATACAACCAGAGCAGCCGCGGCTCCCTCCCCTCCCCCGCCGCCTGAACCCAGCTCCAGCGAACACAGCAGCGGCCCGGGACCCGGCCACGCCAACTTGGGCTGACGGCGGGACCCAAGCAGGAGCAGAATTCGGCAGCAACTTCAGCGGCTCCAGCATCGGTACCAGGGGCCCCAGCAGCAGTGGACCCAGGAGCGGCAGCGGTGGCAGATCCCGCAGCAGCGGCTTCGGGGTGAGCAGCAGCGGTGGACACGGCAACGGCAGCTTCAGCAGCGGTGGTGGCTCCGGGGGTGGCAGCTACAACAGCTGTAGAGGCGGCAGCAGCGGCTCAGTTTGCCCCGTAGGAAAAGCAAGTGCCCAGCTCCAGAAATCAGAACAGCAGCCCGACGACCCAGGCAGCAACTTGACTGAGACCACAATCACCCAAGGTAACTGGGATTGCACCAGGGAAGGGTCTCACTTGGTCACAAGCTGACTTGGATACCTCAACAGACCAGAAATCTAAACCTCTTTGTTGATAGAGGATCTGGTCATTATAATAACTACTCTTGCATACATACTCGGGGCTGTTTTTGATGGAATGGGTACAGTGTTTAGTTAAATTTTAGAATCTACCAGTATATTATTCCACTCAGCCTGCTTGAATACTCCTATAGCAGGGAAACTCAACCCCTAAGAACATCTTTGTAGATACTCTGAGAGTCTTAAGAGCCACACCTAATACCTTAAGGTCCTACCCTGAAAATATATTACATCAAATCAATTGATACAGCTAAGAATACACAGCTAGCTAGAAAATCCAAGCATTAACTTAAACCAAGATGCAAAAATATATACATTATAACAGAAGAAACACTAAAAAGCAAGACGATATAAATCCACCTAAAAGTATTAATGCATCAGAAATGTCCTCCAGTGAGAAAGAGTTAGAGGAAATGCCTGAGAAAGAGTTCAAAAGAATAATTATAAATATGTTCAAAGAGGTCAAAGAACACATGAAAACAATCAAAGAAGAAATCAAAGAGGAAATCAAAGAGGAAATCAAAGGAATCAAAGAAGAGGCAGGACACCAATTTAATGAAATAAAGAAGGCAATACAAGACATAAATAGAGAAATAGAAATAATAAAGAAAAACCAGTCAGAATTACTAGCAATGAAGAACACAGTTAATGAAATAAAAAACTCTGTAGAAAATCTCACCAGTAGGATGGATGAGGGAGAGGACAGAATATCTAAGCTAGAAGATCAGGTGGCAGACCTAATGCAGTCCAACAAAGAGAAAGACAAACTTATAGAAAAGTATGAGTGGGAATTTCAAGATATTCGGGACACTATGAAAAGATCCAATATAAGAATTCAGGGCATAGTAGAAGGAGAAGAACTCCACTCCAGAGGCATAGTAGGCATCTTCAACAAAATCATAGAGGAAAATTTTCCCCAAATTGGGAAAGAGGTGCCAATACAGATACAGGAAGCCTTTAGAACCCCAGCCAGACAAAACCCAGAAAGAAACTCTCCTCGCTACAGTATACTCAAACTTCCAAACACACAAACCAAAGAAAAAATATTGAAAGCAGTTAGAGAGAAAAATCAAGTTACCTACAAAAGCAAGCCCATCAGGATTACAGCAGATTATTCAACACAAACTTTTAAAGCCAGAAGGGCCTGGAGTGATATATTCCAAGTTCTGAAAGATAACAACTGTCAACCAAGGTTACTTTATCCTGCAAAGTTATCCATCCAAATAGATGGAGAAATAAAGACATTCCATGACAAAAGCAGGTTAAAGGAATATCTGAAGACAAAACCAGCTCTACAGAAAATACTTGATAGAATCCTCCATGCTGAACAAAAGGAAAAGCACACATATAAGGAACCTAGAAAAAACCAGCCATACTCAAATACCAGTTAACAGAGAGAGCACAGGTAGAACAAGTAACACACACACACACACACAAATGGCAAACATACATACACACCTTTCAATAATATCTCTTAATATCAATGGTCTCAATGCCCCAAAGAAAAGACATAGATTTGCAGACTGGGTTAAAAAGCAGGATCCTACAATTTGTTGTCTCCAAGAAACTCACCTTTCTACAAAGGATAGACATTAACTTAGGGTGAAAGGTTGGAAGACGGTGTTTCAAGCAAATGGGCCTAGAAAACAAGCAGGGGTTGCTATCCTAATATCAGACAGGGTGGACTTTAGTCCGAAGTTAGTCAAAAAAGATAAGGACGGTCACTTTATATTGATTAAGGGCACACTACAACAGGAGGACATTACAATCCTAAACATATATGCACCTAACATGGGGGCTCCCAAATTCGTCAAACAAACACTATTAGAACTAAGGTCACAGATAACACCAAACACGGTGGTGGTGG
Organism: Jaculus jaculus; assembly: GCF_020740685.1. NCBI lineage: Eukaryota > Metazoa > Chordata > Mammalia > Rodentia > Dipodidae > Jaculus > Jaculus jaculus. The sequence goes on from NW_025423490.1 coordinate 2,380,133, forward strand.
GTGACTTTAACACCCCACTCTCATCAATTGACAGGTCATCCCGGGAAAGAATAAACAGAGAGGCATCTGGACTAAATGAGGTCATAGAAGGAATGGACCTAACAGATATATACAGGACATTTCATCCAAAGGCTGCAGAATATACATTCTTTTCAGCAGCACATGGAACATTCTCTAAAATAGACCATATATTAGGACACAAAGCAAATCTTAACAAATTCAGGAAAATTGAAATAATTCCTTGCATTCTATCTGACCACAATGGAATTAAACTACAAATCAGTAGCAAGAAAGGCTATAGAGCATACACAAAATCATGGAAACTAAACAATACACTACTAAATGATGAGTGGGTCAATGAAGAAATCAAAAAGGAAATCAAAAAATTTATAGAGACAAATGATAATGAGAACACAACATACCAAAATCTCTGGGACACAATGAAGGCAGTTCTAAGAGGTAAATTTATAGCCTTAAGTGCCTATATTAAGAAATTAGAAAGGTCGCAAGTAAACGACCTAATGCTTCGCCTTAAAGCCTTGGAAAAAGAAGAACAAGGCAAACCAAAAAGTAGTAGACGGGAAGAAATAATAAAGATTAGGGCAGAAATTAATGAAATAGAAACAAAAAGAACAATCCAAAGAATTAATGAAACAAAGAGTTGGTTCTTTGAAAGGATAAACAAGATTGATAAACCCTTAGCAAATCTGACCAAAAGAAAGAGAGAAGAGACACAAATTAATAAAATCAGAGATGAACAAGGTAGCATCACAACAGATTCCAGAGAAATTCAAAAAATTATAGGGACATACTATAAAAGCATATACTCCACAAAGTATGAAAATCTGAAAGAAATGGATGATTTCCTTGATCTATATGACCTACCTAAATTAAATCAAAATGAGATTAATCACTTAAATAGACCTATAACAAACATGGAGATCCGAGCAGTTATCAATAATCTCCCAACTAAAAAAAGCCCAGGCCCGGATGGATTCACTGCTGAATTTTACCAGACTTTTAAGGAAGAGCTAACACCATTGCTTCTTACGCTTTTCCAGGAAATAGAAAAAGAAGGAATCATACCAAACTCCTTCTATGAGGCCAGCATCACCCTGATACCAAAACCAGGCAAAGATAGAACAAAAAAAGAAAATTACAGACCAATCTCCCTCATGAACATAGATGCAAAAATTCTCAACAAAATATTGGCAAACAGAATACAAGAGTATATCAAAAAGATCATTCACCCTGACCAAGTAGGCTTTATCCCAGAGATGCAGGGATGGTTCAACATACGCAAATCTATAAATGTAATACATTACATAAATGGGTTGAAGGACAAAAATCACATGATCATCTCATTAGATGCAGAGAAAGCATTTGACAAAATCCAACATCCCTTCATGATAAAAGTCCTACAGAGACTGGGAATAGAAGGAACATATCTCAATATAATAAAGGCTATTTATGACAAGCCTACAGCCAACATATTACTAAATGGGGAAAAACTGGAAGCTTTTCCACTAAAATCAGGAACAAGACAAGGGTGTCCACTGTCTCCACTTCTATTTAATATAGTTTTGGAAGTCTTAGCCATAGCAATAAGGCAAGAGACACACATAAAAGGGATACAAATTGGAAAGGACGAAATCAAGTTATCATTATTTGCAGATGACATGATTCTATACATAAAGGACCCTAAAGACTCTACTAGCAAGCTGTTAGAGCTGATCAAAACCTACAGCAATGTAGCAGGATACAAAATAAATACACAGAAATCAGTAGCCTTCATATATGCTAACAACAAACACACAGAGGATGAAATCAGAGAATCACTCCCATTCACAATTGCATCAAAAAAAATAAAATACCTTGGAATAAACCTAACTAAGGAAGTAAAGAATCTATACAATGAGAACTTTAAGACTCTCAAGCGAGAAATTGCAGAAGATACTACAAAGTGGAGAAACATCCCTTGTTCCTGGCTTGGAAGAATCAATATATTGAAAATGGCAATCTTACCTAAAGCAATCTACACATTTAATGCAATCCCTATCAAAATTCCAAAGGCTTTCTTCATGGAAATAGAAAAAACAATCCAAAAATTCATTTGGAATCATAAAAAACCTCGAATATCTAAAATAATACTGAGCAACAAAAAAGAGGCTGGTGGTATCACCATACCTGATTTTAACCTATACTACAGAGCCATAGTAACAAAAACAGCATGGTACTGGCACAAAAACAGACATGTAGATCAGTGGAACAGAATAGAGGACCCAGATGTAAGCTCAAGTAGCTATAGCCACCTGATATTCGATAAAAATGCCAAAAATACTCATTGGAGAAGAGACAGCCTCTTCAGCAAATGTTGTTTTGAAAACTGCATAAATATCTGCAGAAGGATGAAAATAGATTCTTCTCTCTCGCCATGCACAAGAATTAAGTCCAAATGGATTAAAGACCTTAACATCAGACCGGAAACTTTGAAACTGCTAGAGGAAAAAGTAGGGGAAACCCTTCAACATATTGGTCTTGGCAAAGACTTTCTGAATACAACCCCAATTGCTCAGGCAATAAAACCACAGATTAACCACTGGGACCTAATGAAATTACAAAGATTTTGCACCGCAAAGGACACAGTGAAAAAAGCAAAGAGGCAACCTACAGAATGGGAAAAAATCTTCGCCAGCTATATATCTGATAGAAGATTAATATCTAGGATATACAAAGAACTCAAAAAGTTAACTAATAAGGAATCAAACAAGCCAATCAAAAAATGGGCTAAGGAGCTAAATAGAGAGTTCTCAAAGGAAGAAATACGAATGGCATATAAGCACCTAAAAAAATGTTCTACGTCACTAGTCATCAGGGAAATGCAGATTAAAACTACATTGAGATTCCATCTCACTCCTGTCAGATTGGCCACCATCATGAAAACAAATGATCATAAATGTTGGCGGGGATGTGGAAAAAAAGGAACCCTTCTACACTGCTGGTGGGAATGCAATCTGGTCCAGCCATTGTGGAAAACAGTGTGGAGGTTCCTAAAGCAGCTAGAGATTGATCTACCATATGACCCAGCTATAGCACTCCTAGGCATATATCCAAAGGACTCATCTCATTTCCTTAGAAGTACATGCTCAACCATGTTTATTGCTGCTCAATTTATAATAGCTGGGAAATGGAACCAGCCTAGATGTCCCTCAACAGATGAGTGGATAATGAAGATGTGGTACATTTATACAATGGAGTTCTACTCAGCGGTAAAGAAAAATGAAGTTATGAAATTTGCAGAAAAATGGATGGACCTGGAAAGTATTATACTAAGTCAGGTAACCCAGGCCCAGAAAGCCAAGCGCCACATGTTCTCCCTCATATGGGGATCCTAGCTACAGATGACTGGGCTTCTGTGTGAGAATGAAAATACTTAGTAGCAGAGGCCAGTAAGTTGAAAAGGAGACATAAAGGGTGGAGAAAGGAAGGGAGGAGGATACTTAATAGGTTGATATTGTATATATGTAATTAAAATGATTGTAATGGGGAGGTAATATGATTGAGAATGGAATTTCAAACGGGAAAGTGTGGGGGTGGGGAGGGAGGGAATTACCATGGGATATATTTTATAATCATGGAAAATGTTAATAAAAATTTAAAAAAAAAAAGACCACTCAATATGATCAAGGTGGCTTAATTTTAGACACATACAGAAGACTCAACATATGCAAAATAATTTCTTATACACCACATGAATGGACTCAATAACATAAGTAACATCTCCATAGATGCAAATTTTTTTTTGATAGAAACCCAATATCTGTTCATGATAAAAGCCTTAAAGATATCAGGAATAGGAGAAACAAAGTGAAACATAACAAAGGCTATGAATGTTGTATGTATGTATGAAACCTTACCAAATATTATGCTAAATTGGGAAACACCAGAAATATTTCTAATAAATTAGGAAGAAGACAACAGTGTCCAATTTCTTCACATATATTCAATGTAGTACTTGAAGGTAATAAGATATACTAATAAGAGAAGATTAGAAAATAAAGTGATACAATCAGGATATGAAGAAGTTAAAGTACAATTAGCAAATAATATTGTTTCATAGATGAGAGACAAGAAACTCTCCCTCAAAAAAACAATTAGATCTGATAAGTACTTTCAGAAAAGTGGCAGGATACAAAATTAACATCCAAAAACATGGTGGCATGGGTGTTTAATCCCAGCACTCTGAAGGCTAGGTAGGAAGACTGCATAGAGTTAGAGGCCATCCAGAGCTACAGAGTGACTTCTTCAACAGCCTGGGCTACAATGAGACACTGTCACAAAAGAAAAGAAAGCAGTATAAAACAAAAGTGCTTATATTCCCATAACAAATAAGGTGGTAACAAAATCAGTGGGGTGGAGTAATGGCTAAGCAGTTAACACACTTGCCTGCAAAGCCTAAAAATCTGGGTTCAATTCCTAGTACCCACATAAAGCCTAATGCACAAAGTAGAACATGCATATACAGTACTTGGGTAGTGATGAGAGGCCCAAGTGTGCCCATTCTGTCTTTCTCTCACACTCTCTTGTTGCAAATAAATAAATAAATATAATTGCCTTCGATAGATAATGAAAGATAGATAGACAGATTAATGATAGGTAGATTATAGGTAGGGAGTTAGATAGATAGATAAATAGACAGACAGACAGATAGAAAACACTTTTTGACTGATCTTAACCAATGAAGTCAAAGATTTCTACAATGATAACTTTAAAATACTGAGGTAAGAAATTGAAGACACAATATGAAAAGACCTCTAATGCATATGGATTAGAATGACTATCATGAAAATAAAATCTGCCAAAATCAAATTACATATTCATTCCAATCCAAATCAAAATTCCAATTATACTCTTCATAGAAATAGAAAACAAATTCTAGAGACCACATGAAGATATAAAAAAGAAACCCTCAAGTAGCTAAAATTAATAGTGAGCAAAAGTAATGATGCTGGAGGTATTTTATACTTGATTTCAAGTTATGTTATTTATAGACCACAGCACAAAGACACCACAGAACTAACACAAAACAGGTGGCTATATATCCAAATTACAGACTTCAGTAAATTGAGTGTGTTTTGTGACATCCATTCAAACTGCCATGCATACATGAAGCCCTGAGCTTTCTACAAAGCATTTTAAAAAGGAAAACGTTAAGCTTGTAGAGCTATAAAAGAATGCATGGACTGTGTTATTCACTGCATCATAAAAAAGAACAAAAAATCAAAACTAATCCGTATGTCCACCAATAGTGATGCAGGGAAAAAAACTACAGTGTATCTACTCAATGAAAATTATGTAACTGAAAGAGGGAATGGGGAAGAGCTAACCAAAACCACAGTTGTATAACAAGCCATAAGCCTACTGCTTTGTAAGTGAATTAAGATATAATTTTTCAGACACAGTAGTGCACACCTTTAATTCCACTGCTTGGGAGGTAGACATGGGAGAATTATTGTGAGATTGAGGCCATCATAAGACTAGATAGTGAAATCCAGGTCAGCCTAGTCTAGAGCAAGATTTTAACTTAAAAAGTCATTATATATAGTTTGAGGAGCTGGGGAAAGGGCTCAGTGTGTAAGACTGCTTGCCATGTGTGGCAGTTGCTCTCTTATTCTTGGGAAGCAGATTATTGAAGGAAAAAGTTTATTTCAGTCTTACACTGTCCAGGGGAAGATTCATCATGGTAGAAGAAGCCAGCTCACTTCATCATACATCAGAAAAAGAGAGAAGAGCAAGCATTGAACTAACTGAGCACAAAATAGGGCTAGACTATTCAACTCCAATGTATGGCTCCAGAAACATGACTCTACCACAGCTCGATCTTCCAAATGCTCCAACATCTGAACACTAACTAGGATGCTTAATCACAAGCACATGAAACTAGGGGAATATTTATGTCCAAACCACCACATCATGCAAGCACAAGGGCTGGAAAATGAATGTGTTTAATCTATAGAGCTAATGTAAAATCCCAGCATGTCCACACATGCCTATAAATTCAATTTTTTTTTGGGGGGGGAAGAGAACAGAGGATCACCAGCCCCACTGGTCTACTAGAACAACTAGGAAAAAGTTTGAATGGAGGTACCCTGAAGGGGTGGATAAAGCTGCCCCAGAAAGCAGCATTTATTAAATGAAAGTTACAGTGCCAGAAGTAGGATATTTATTAATTTTATTTATCTATTTATTTATTTATGAGAGAGAGAGGGAGAGAAAGAGAATGGGCATGCCATGCCAGGGCCATCAACCACTGCAAATGAACTCCAGATGTATGTACCACTTTGTTCATCTGGCTTACCTGGATCCTGTGGAATCAAAACTGGGTCCTTTGGCTTTATAGGCAAGTACATGACTGCTAAGTCATGTCTCCATCTCAGAATTAGGATACTTCTAGATGAGTTGTTGGCCAATGGAGCACCAAAGCCCCTCCACAATACAGACTATTGACATTTTTCTTAGTCTCCCACAAAAATTATATGGCATGTATCCCTATTGCGGAACCCACAGCATACATTGGTTGTAGGACAGAGATATCAAGTTGGAAATGATCTGGAAGCTTCTTTCCTGCTGGCAAGCTTTCACTTGGCTCAAAGGTAATACATAGGATGGTGGGGAGGTGGGGAGAAGGCATCAATAGACTTACTCAGCTGTGGACCCTGCATGCTATGAAATTTATTTGCCAGGTAGGATGTACCACTGGTGCAATGGTTGCATGCATGACTGTTATGTTTCCCCTGGATGGAGGTTCTGATGTTCCCATTCTCAAGTCACTGTCTCTTTCTGCCTGTCTCTGTCTCTTTCTGTCTGCCACTTTCTCTCTTTCTCACTTTCTTTGTCAAATAAGTAAAATGTTTTCAAGTATAAAATATTTTATAAATAATACTATTTTATGTAACATAAAGTATATGTATACATTATATACATATGATCTTCTTTTTTTTTTTTTAAATAAGAAACAATGAAGCCAGGTGTGGTGTCACACACCTTTAATTCCAGCACTTTGGAGGCAAAAGTAGGAGTATTGCCATGATTTCCATCAATTTCAGGTCAGCCTGGGCTAGAGTAAGACCCTACCTCAATAAACTATAAATAAATAAATATAAAAATATAAAAAGAAGAAAGGATTAATCAAAAACTGATGAAAATAGTTACCTATGAAAGTCAGGGGCAAACTGGGTACTGGGGTTAGAATTGAGACTGGGAACTTTCTTTTATAAAGCCTTCTATTTGTAATGCTATATAATAACATACTATAAATGTAATGGATTATTTTAATAAGACAGAAAGAGAGAGACAGAGTTGGAACACCATGGGCTCTAGCCACTATAATCAAACTCTGGACACATGTGCCACTTTGTATGCATGTGCAATCTTTTACGCTGATCTCACTTGGTGTGTGTCATTTAGGTGAGGCAGGGAGAGTTGAGCATGAGTGGTTGTTTGATTGGGGTGTACCCCATAAACTTACGTGTTCGGAATGCAATGCAACGTTCTCAATTTGTGGAGGTTTGGAAAGTAATGCCTCTTAGAGGCAGTGTATTGTTAGGGCCAGGCTTATGGGTGTTATAGACAGTTTTCCCTTGCCAATGTTTGGCACATTCTCCTGTTGCTATGGTCCACCTTATGTGGCCTGGGAGTGATGTCAACCTTCTGATCATGCCATCATTTTCCCCTGCCAGCATGGAGATTTTACTCGAATCTAAAAGTCAAAGTAAGCCAGATTTTCCCAAAAGCTTTTCTTGGTTGAGTGATTTCTCCCAGCATCATGAACCAGACTACAACAGTAAAGTAGGTACTGAGGACAGGTGTCATTTGCTACTAGATACCTCACTGTGTAGCTTTGGCATTTTGAAGCTGATTATCAAGAGGAATGTGGGAGAATTTAAAACCTTGGCTTAAGCAATGCCTTGCAGTGCTGTAAATACACCTTGATGGACTAGTCAGGTAAAACTTAGTCCTGAATGCAGGAAGAACTATGGACTGTGAGGTTTGGTTTATGTGGGTGAGAACTAGCTTTGCTTGGACTGGGTAGAAGCACTTCGTATGAGAGGTTTGCTGTTATGCCCCTGTCCTGAGAATTTCCACAGGGTTGCTTTGAATAGCGATGAACTGGTATGATCAGAGGGATATAGCACAGAAATGAAATGTTTGAGCTGAAACTTCTCCCCACTCACCTGAAATTATGAGATGTCAACCTTTGAGATTGGGTCAGCTGACTGGCATTGGGGAAACCGGAGGAATGTAGAAACTTTTTAAGGGGCTTGAATGCAAAAAGACTGTCCTGTTCTTCTTTATTCCCCCTGGGATTAACAAATTGGCACCCTACCTGGTATGGTGAACTATAAGAAATGCAAGAAAGAGCTGGGCACCATGCAGTCAGATGATGTTATCTGGAATACGCTAGGAAACAAGCAATTCTGTTCCTTCAAAATAAGAACCAAGACTCAGGGCTTTTGCAGGAATGAATACAGCCTGACTGGCCTGTGTAATCGGTCATCCTGTCCCCTGGCAAACAGTCAGTATGCCACAATCAAAGAAGAGAAAGGACAATATTACCTGTACATGAAGGTCATAGAACGAGCAGCTTTTCCTAGGCATCTCTGGGAACGGGTGCAACTTAATAAAACCTATGAGAAAGCACTGGAACAAACAGATGAAAATTTAATTTATTGGCCCCGCTTTATTCAACACAAATGTAAGCAGAGATTTACCAAGATAACACAGTATCTAATTCGAATTAGAAAGCTTACAGTAAACGACGGAGGAAACTTGTTCCTTTGAGTAAGAAGGTTGAAAGAAGGGAGAAAAGGAGAGAGGAAAAAGCACTGATAGCTGCTCAGCTGGACAATGCTATTGAGAAGGAGTTACTGGAGAGACTGAAACAGGATACGTATGGCGACATCTACAACTTCCCTATCCATGCCTTCCACAAGGCCCTGGAGCAACAGGAGGCAGAAAGTGACTCTTCAGAGGATGAAGAGAATGTGGGAAAAAGAGAATTTGTGGAAGATGATGAGGTAGATGAAAGTGACCTAAGTGGTTTTGAGGATATGGATAATTTGGATGCCAGCAGTGATGAAGACCAGGAAGACAAGTCCTCCAGTGAAGAGGAACAGGCTCTTAATACAAAACACAAAGGCAAAGCACCCTTGAAAGGACCACAGCAGAGAAAATGAGCCTATGTAGAAATTGAGTACGAGCAGGAGACAGAGCCCATAGGCAAAACCAAAGCCACGTGATCACCCTTCAGACATAGTAGTGGACATTGAGAATTTCTACCTTAAACACAGTCACACCTCCAATCTTTGCTCTTATGTCTTGCTCATATTCGTTATTTCAGTAGAGCAAGAAATCTGAAGTAAGTGGAAGAAAGCCTTAATTTGTGGAATATTTTTTGTAGCTTACATGTTCAAGCAACAGTTTATGCCCAAGAAATTTACTTGTATATTGTTTGTTTGTTGTTTTCTGAGACATTTAGTCCAGACTGGCCTCAAACTTACTACATAGTCAAAGATGACTTTGGATTTTGTTTCATTTTTATTTGAGAGAGAGAAAAGTCAGAGAATGGGTGTGCCAGTGTCTCCAGCTGGTGCAAACAAACCCCAGATGCATGCACCCCCTTGTGCATCTCTTAGGTAGGTCCTGGGGAATTGAATCTGGGTCCTTTTGCTTTGCAGGCAAGTGGCACTAAGCCATCTCTCCAGCCCTCTTGTTTTTGTGAGGTAGGGTCTCTCTCTAGCCTAGTCTGACCTGGAATTCACTAGTCTCAGGATGGCCTTGAATTCACAGCAAGCCTCCTACCTTTCCCAAGTGCTGGGGTTAAAGGCATGTGACACCACGCCCCACTAACTCTGAACTTTTGATCCTCTTGCTTCCATCTACTAGTACAGGATTACAGGCTTGTATCACCACACCTGGCACCATATAACTTTCTAGGTTTTTGTTTTGTTTTCCAAGTAGGGTCTTGCTCTCACCCAGGCCAACTTGGAATTCCTTATGTAGTCTCAGGCTGTTCTCAAACCCATGGCAATACTACCTTGGCCTCCAGAGTGCTGGGATTAAAGGCATGTGCCACCATGACCAGATCTAGTTTTGTTTTTTGAGACAAGGTCTCACTGTGCACATTTAATACAAGCCCAAGAAATTTAACAGGTGAGTTCTGAAGGTGGAATAATATGGGCAAAAATATTTCTAATTAAGTTTTTTTTTTAAATTTTTTTTGTTCATTTTTATTTATTTGAGAGTGACACACAGGGAGAGAAAGAGGCAGAGAGAGAGAGAGAATGGGCGCGCCAGGGCCTCCAGCCACTGCAAAGGAACTCCGGACGCGTGTGCCCCCTTGTGCATCTGGCTAATGTGGGTCCTGGGGAATCAAGCCTTGAACCAGGGTCCTTAGGCTTCACAAACAAGCACTTAACCGCTAAGCCATCTCTCCAGCCCTCTAATTAAGTTTTAAGAGCTACACCTCCTACCCCAATTCCTTTTAGAAATGGCAGAACCTCACATTTTTCTTATTCTCTTTTCTGTATTCTGGGAGAAATGAATGAGCCAAGGAAAAAGCAGCTCCAAATGACAATGTTTCATATGAAAATACCTTTTATAACTATCCATACAATCTGGCACAGGAATGAAATTTAGCTCTTGGAAAATTAATCTCATGTGACATGGCACAGAGCAGCTGTAGAACCCTGCTGCACTTGTCTGGTACAGCTCACTACCGTGCTGTCTTCGCGTGTTAGAACAATTTTGGCCAGAAGACCCTAAAATAAGAAAACAGACACTGTTTTTTGTAAAATCTGTTATATTTCCCCCTTTAATTTTTCATACACTAAAAGGAGAGAATCCTGACAGAAGAGATGTTACCTAAAAATTGTTGGCAATGCTTGTCAGTCCTAGTAGCTCAGAAGCAGTACCATAATTCTAGCCAAGATGAATCACGTTGAGTTTAGGGCTGCAACCCTGAGCTTAAAGGGCTAAAATTAAATTGTTTGAATAAACTTCAAAACAACAATCCACACACTAAAATATTTTAGGATATGAATTTCTTCTCATGCTCCTTCAGTCTTTCAGCTAAAGATTTCTAAGTGGGGTAAGAAGTGAGACTGGGCCGGGCATGGTGGCACATGCCTTTAAACCCAGCACTTGGGAGGCAGATCAACTTTTGAGGCCACTCTGAAACTACATAGTCAATTCCAGGTCAGCCTGGGCTAGAGTGAAACCCTACCTTGGGGAAAAACAAAAAAAAAAAAGTGAGACTCGTTTTATACTTGTGATTGTACACACAGCTCTTAGAACTGCTGCCTTAACATGGAGTATGAAACCAAAGGAAGAACTCCCATATGGGCAAACATGGAGATAACCCTTTGGGAACATTTCTTTTAATTTCAATTACATTGTTATTCCTTGGTAGTTTACAGCTAGCTCATTAATTCTCTGCACTTTGTTTTTAATCCAAAAGACTAGAACAGAAATTTACCAAACTTCATCATAGGGATTTTGCTCATTTTTGTCCCTACCTCCAATAACATATAATCTGGTTCTATTTTACTGTTCTAACTAGCTTTGAGAGTTAGGGGTTAGATGAGTAGTATAATACATGCTATGGAAGACTAGTAGGCAGAGAAGGAAACTCGGAACTCTGTGTCCACTTCGAAGCTTGGCCAAGCACAACAGGAGTAAATAATATATTTTTATATTAAAAAGTATCTCAGGACAATGAAGCCTGACTGAAACTGCCTTACCTTTACCTGTCCTTGTGAGCAGTGGTCCAGGAGAATCAGGCAATGTGTGGCCTCCTGCAGCAGGGCTTTCTTAGTGGACTCAGGTGTCAGGCTAGTGTCCCCTGCTATATCACACAGTAGTTTCAAGAGAGCCTTTAGTAGGAGTACCAGTCTGCATGAAATTCTGGAACCAAGAAGAGAAACTGTATCTGGGACATTAAAGTTAGAACTTTAAAGGCTGTCTGGAAATCCTTATTTCAAAAATGAAGAAACAAGTCAAAGGATATAAAAGACCAGACAAGTTTTCTCCACCTTAGATTTCCTATTATTTCTACAATGGACTGCTTATATGCACATTTAAGCACACCAAGTCTATTCTGCTCAAAACTAAAAACTTGGTTCTGTTCTGGTCCCACAATCACAGAAGCTGCACGTGGTGGGACAGGTCTCAGAACTCAGGATGCAGAGGCAGGAGGATCTACATAGCAAGATCCAGTCTTTACAAGCCCTAAGAAGACGGGGCCGAGTGGGAAGGTAATGGGAGGCAGATGTGATCATAATATGTTACATATATGTAAAAAGGAAATATAGTTGATCTCTGGTACTTGTGTCAATTTTGAATTTTTAGGCATTTATAGCCCGACTTACTCTAAGTATCACCTTCATAACTGGAAAAAAGCTCTAGAAATGGGCAGGAATGGTAGTTAACATTGTAATTAGTATGACTGAGTTGTATATTTTAATATGGCTAGTTCTATGTATTTTTTTTTAAATGAAAGGTGGAAAATGATTTAACTTACAGTCTGAAAACATATAATAAACCATGTTTTTGGACAGAAATGTGGCTGGGAGAAAAAAGTTTTCACCATAGAAATCTTCAGCCAGTATGCTTCTTTGGTCTATGCCTCTTAACATTCAGTACATGCTCTATTACCACCTCCCAGGCTTGGCCTCCTCAGATAGTTTTCTATCCCCACATTTCCTTACCTCCCTTCTACTTAGAAGCATAGATTTTATTCTTTTTTTAATACTTATTTTTATTTGAGAGCGACAGAGGAAGAAGCAGAGAGAGAGAGAGAATGGATGTGCCAGGGTCTCCAGCCACTGCAAAGGAACTCCAGATGCATGCACCCCCTTGTGCATCTGGCTAACGTGGGACCTGGGGAATGGAGCCTCAAACCAGGGTCCTTAGGCTTCACAGGCAAGTGCTTAATCACTAAGCCATCTCCCCAGCCCATGGATTATATATATATACATGTATTATATATATTATATGTGTATATAATTCACTTTCATTTACCCATCTAATCATTATATTTCAGTCCATTCTCTAAATATACACCTAATAACATGTACTGAGTACTTTAGATGTAAGATGTGGTCTTCTATTCTGGAATTTACTACTAGCAAAGATAATAAATGATAAATAAATCTAGTTACAAATGTAATTTATGGTCCTGGAGGAAGTTGCTTAATTCCCTATATATTCATGAGCAAGAGAATGAATTCCAGAAGAAATAAAAGATGCTGGAGCACTGGATTTTCTACTGAACTCAACTTTCAATTCATGCAAGAAAGCCTTTTCTGACTAAACAGTTTGGGTTCCAGTTTATTCCTGACACATTATTTACTTTATAGAATGCTTTGTCTGGTAACTTCTCTGCATATGTTAAATGAAGCACTCTTTAGGATCTTTAGGATGAAGACAGTTAAGCATGTCTATTTTTACAGCACCCTAAATACCCTGGCTTTTTTTGGGGGGAGGGGGTAGGTAGAAAGGCAGTTAGCAGAACTAGAGTTAAAAGGGCTTAACACTAATTTACATCACCAATCCTAAACAGCCTTTAATAATCTAATAAAATTCTAATTATAAATCTGGAAAGATGCATAAGGTTTCCCAGTTCTCTAAATACAAAATCCCTTCCCCCGTCGGGTATCAAAAAGTACCTGGGTGGATAGTCTTCCTAACATCCGTTTAAGCCACTTAGGAAACACATTTACAAGATAAAGAACATGCAACAATGCAGAAATGATGCTGGATAGAGAATCCAGACAAGCTCATGAAGTGTGGCTCAAATGTGTATCCTATGGTCTTAGATGCTATACCTGGGCCATGTATGCTGTATGAGAAGTTTTAGGGTTTCCAGTATTTTCAATCTAGCCTCCTCTTCTGGTCCATCATAAACCTCCTGATAATCAACAATAACTCGCTCCAGCCTCTTCAAGTGCCAAACGGCTAAGATTCCCAACCTAAAAATAAAAGAAATTGAAGCCAAGAAGTTGAAGTTGGGGTATATGCTAAGAGCAGCAGCCTATGAACTCACCTTTTTACAAAAGCTGGTAAGTGTCTGGCATATGTCCTCCATAACAGAAGGCGGTGCTCTGGCTCCATGTGGGTGAGGACCAGCTGGAACACCTCATGACAGTGCATACTGGCTCGAGCTGCATCTCCGCTCCAATGCTGGCCTTTCTCCAGGACAGGGAATAAATCCAGCAAACACAGAAGCACAGCCTAGGAGGATGCAGTGGGAAGAAACTCAGTTCTTCATATGCATTTGCAACCCTCCTGAGTATTCCAAGATCTACATGAATCCACCATCCTTGGGGTACATGTCATAGGATTCTAAAAGACCAGGAGTTTCAACATGAGATACATTACTTCAAGTGTCCACTCTTCACATTTTTCATCTGCATCTGACAAAGTTCCTACTTTCTTTCTCTTTGGGGCTGTTCTTTACTAATTTGTGAACTGGGAAGACTGGCAGAGCTTGGACTTTAATTTCAGACCATAGAAATCTGAAACTTTTATCATTAAGTCACTAAGTGACTTAGTGGCATAGAATACATTTATATACCTTTGATGAAATTCCTTCTACATGATATCTGAGATGATTCAAGCCCTATCTGAAGTTATGTTGTCTAGATAGTCCCTTTTAGCTTTCCAGAGATCTGGCTTTCTTAATATTATGGAACCTTAAACTTTTAGCTGACCAATTGTAACTGGATTCTCACTACCCCAAAATACTATTTTTATAGGAAAAGGAAAAAAAAAATGAAAAGGGGGAAAAATGGTGGTGGTAGCAAGCCAGAGGCAAGGAAAGGACAGTAAAAGAATCAAGGAAGGATTCAGGGGCATGGTGTTGCACATCTATAATCATAATACTTGGAAGGTGGAGGCCAGCCTAGGCTACAGAATCAGACCATGTCTTTAAAAAATCAAAACAAGCTGGGCTTGGTGGTGTACACCTAATCCCAGCACTTGGCAAGCTGAGGGAGGAGGGTTGCTGTGAGTTCAAGGCCACCCTGAGTGGATTCCAGGTGAGCCTGGGCTAGAGTGAGACCTACCTTGAACCCTCCTCCCCCCACAAAAGAAGGTCAAAACAGGGCTGGAGAGATGGCTCATTGGTTAAGGAGCTTGCCTGCAATGCCTCCTAACGACCTGGGTTTGTCCAGTACACCCACATAAAGCCAGATGCACAGTGGCGCATGTATTTAGAGTTCATTTGCAGGGCTGGAAGCCCTGGCATGCCCATTCTGTGTCTCTCTTCTCTGTCTGCTTGCAAATAAAAAAGGTTATTGAGGATGGTCAACATGAGTCCAAGGCCAGCCTGGAGCTACAGAGTTGATTTCCAGGTCAGCCTGGGCTTGAGTGAAACTCTTATCTAAAAAAATTAAAAATATTTAAAAAAGAAAAAAAAAAAACCCACAAATGTCTCTCTAAAAGGTTTCCAGGCTATTTGAGTCACTTATTCTTAGATCTTACAATAGTTACTGGTACATAGTATTATCAGTTAATGTCTGTTGGATGGCAGGATAAATGGCACTGAGTAACTAGGTGTCTACATACAAGGAGTTTCAAGTACATGTAAATCAACACCGAATATTTACACTAAAAAACTGCCTGCCCTTGAGTAACATAGTTGACCCATATCAACAGAAAACACTGGCTGTTCTACAGAGACTCAAGGAATGTGGATGTCTGTTTGATGTTGAGATACTTCTTTAATCTGGATAACTGCTTTTGGATGTCCTCATTTTCTCTTAACTGTTTCTACACACATAATGGTACCTTCCAGTCAAAGTAGAACCCAGTTACAAATAAAATTTTATAATTACCTGAAAAAAAAAGAAATGCAAGAAAGAGAGGGTCATGGAGTTGCTGTGCAGTCTTGTGTTTTGGAAATGGCCATGGACAGTGTGAAGCTGGTTTGCTGCATGCCTGTATGGAGCCATGAGGATGGACCATGGGTTGCACTGCAGAATCAGTGGAGATGCTGGGACCATGAGTTGGCTGCTAAGGAAAGCTTCTGGCTCTGGATGAAGTTTTCTAGGACTGTGAGTAGTCTAGCTGGAGGGGCAGAATTGGAAATTCATGGGCTTGTTACTGCTTATAATTATTGGACTTGGATATTTGTTACTGACTAGAGATGGTGAATTTGGATGTTAGATTTCCTGTTTGGTCCCTGGTTACCAAATCCCTATTCCTATTCCATTGAGGCAGAGGGTACACAAGCCATTGTAGAAGCTGGCCTCTTACCCCTGGCTCTACACATGTCTGACTCCTGGTTCCCCAAAAGCTGAATCCCATGTGCTGAGTATATGCAAGTGGAGTAAATAAGCAGAGCTCCAAGTTCCCCACCTAGCAGTGCCCAGGTAAGTGCATTCTCCACAATCTGCATATCAGTGGTTATAACACCGTCATACACCAATATGGTCCACATTTAAAACAGAATACCTACTGAAGATCCTACAAGGATACATACTTGCTTCACTCGAAATAAAAATAAAACATTTCCCCAAGATGGGTAGACCACAAGAAAAGGAATAAAAGCAAGAACCAGGAAACTGAGAGATTTCCACCAATGATGCCTAGTTCCATAATGGAAACCTTCAATAAATAATAGAGAAAATAACAAAACTTGAATACCAAAATGAAAACACAACAACCAATGTGACACAATCAAAAGAATTGCTGAGGGGTCTAGAGGGATGGCATAACAATTAAGGTGTTTGCCTGCAAAGCCTAAGGACCAAGGTTTGATTCCCCAGGAGCCACGTTAGCCAGAGGCACAAGGGGGCACACACATCTGGAGTTTGTTTCTAGTGGCTAGAGGCTCTGGCATGCCCATTCTCATTCATTCCCTCTCTCTCTCTCTCTCTCTCTCTCTCTCTCTCTCTCTCTCTCTCTTTCCTTCTCTGTCCAATAAATAAATAACTACATAAAAATAAAATATTAAAAAAATATCACTGAGGGATGGAGAGATGGCTTTAGTGGTTAAGGAACTTCCTGAGAAGACTAAGGATCCAAGTTTTTTTCCCTACAACCCTACATCATAAAAGCAAAACAAAACAAAACAAAGAAAAAAGTTATTGAACTGGAACTAAGCTTTCAAAAAACCAACAATTGGCGCACTTGCGGCTGCAGGAGGGCAACGTGGCAAGGAAACGTGAAGGGAGAGCGGCAGTGAGCAACGGAGGAGCAGACCATGAGGTAGAAGAACACGTGGAACAGCGAGAAAACCAGAGCAGCTGTGGCTCCCTCCCCTCCCTCACCGCCTGAGCCCAGCTCCAGCGAACAGAGCAGCGGTCCCAGGACCTGGCCACGCCAACTTGGGACGACAGCGGGACCCAAGCAGGAACAGAGACCAGTAGCAACATCAGCGGCTCCAGCAGCAGCAGAACCAGGAGCGGTAGCAGCAGAGGACCCAGCAGCAGCAGCCCCAGGAGCAGCAGCAGCAGCAGCCCCAGAAGCAGCAGCTTCAGTGGCAGCAGTGGCAGTGGACCCAGTAGCAGCAGCTTCAGCAGCAGCAGTGGCTCAAGAAGTGGCAGCTACAGCAGCAACAGAGGCACCAGGAGCGGTGGACCCAGCAGCGGCAGTTTTAGCAGCAGCAGTTCCAGCAGCAGGGGTGCTGATCTGCAGGGACACAGTTGCCAGGCTCGGTTTGCCCTACAGGAAAAGCCAGTGCTCAGCTCCAGAAATCATAACAGAAGCCCGATGACCAAGCAGCAACTTGAATGAGACCAAAATCATCCAAGGTAACTGGGATTGCACCAGGGAAGGGTCTCACTTGGTCACAAGCTGACTTGGATCCCTCAACAGACCAAAAATCTTAACCTCTATGCTGACAGAGGATCTGGTTGTTATAATAACTACTCTGACATATAAACTTGGGGCTGTTTTTGATTGAATGGGTAAAGTGTTTAGTTAACTTTTAGAATCTACCTGTATTTTATTCCACTCAGCCTACTTGAATACTCCCAAAACAGGGAAACTCAACTCCAGGAGCACCATTGTAGATACTCTGTGAGTCTTAAGAGCTACACCTAACACCTTAAAATCCTACCCTGAAAATACATAACATCAATTCAATTGATACAGCTAAGAATACCCAGCTAGCAAGAAAATCCAAGCATTAACTTAATCCAAGATGCAAAAAATATATACATTATAACACAAGAAACACTAAATCCACCTAAAAGTATTAATGCATCAGAAATGACCTACAGTAAGAACGAGTTAGAGGAAATGCCTGAGAAAGAGTTCAAAAGAATGATTGTAAATATGTTCAAAGAAGTCACAGAACAAATCAAAGGAGTCAAAGAAGAAAGAAAAGTGGAAAAAAAGAAAATTACAGACCAATCTCCCTCATGAACATAGATGCAAAAATTCTCAATAAAATATTGGCAAACAGAATACAAGAGTATATAAAAAAAATCATTCACCCTGACCAAGTAGGCTTTATCCCAGAGATGCAGGGATGGTTTAATATACGCAAATCTATAAATGTAATACATTATATAAACAGGTTGAAGGACAAAAATCACATGATCATCTCATTGGACGCAGAGAAAGCATTTGACAAAATCCAACATCCCTTCATGATAAAAGTCTTACAGAGACTGGGAATAGAAGGAACATATCTCAATATAATAAAAGCTATTTATGACAAGCCTACAGCCAACATATTACTAAATGAGGAAAAACTGGAAGCTTTTCTACTAAAATCAGGAACAAGACAAGGGTGTCCACTGTCCCCACTTTTATTTAATATAGTTTGGGAAGTCTTACCCATAGCAATAAGGCAAGAGACACAGATAAAAGGAATACAAATTGGAAAGGAAGAGATCAAGTAATCATTATTTGCAGATGGCATGATTCTATACATAAAGGACCCTAAAAACTCTACTAGCAAACTGTTAGAGCTGATCAAAACCTACAGCCATGTAGCAAGAATCAAAATACACACACAGAAATCAGTAGCCTTCATATATGCTAACAACAAACACACAGAGGATGAAATCAGAAAATCACTCCCATTCACAATTGCATCAAAAAAAAAAAATACCTTGGAATAAACCTACGAAGGAAGTAAAGAATGTCTACAATGAGAACTTTAAAACACTCAAGCGAGAAATTGCAGAAGACACTAGAAAGTGGAGAAATATCCCCTGTTCTTGGATTGGAAGAACCAATATTGTGAGAATGGGAATCTTACCAAAAGCAATCTACACATTAATGCAATCACTATCAAAATTCCAAAGGCATTCTTCATGGAAATAGAAAAAACAATCCAAACTTCATTTGGAGTCACAGAAAACCTCGAATATCTAAAATAATACTGAGCAACAAAAAGAAGGCTGGTTGTATCACCATACCTGATTTTAACCTATATTATAGAGCCATAGTAACAAAAACAGCATGGTACTGGCACAAAAACAGACATGTAGATCAGGGGAACAGAATAAAGGACCCAGATGTAAGCCCAAGTAGCTATAGCCACCTGATATTTGATAAAAGTGCCAAAAATACTCATTGGAGAAAAGACAGCCTCTTCAGCAAATGGTGTTGGGAAAACTGGATATATATCTGCAGTAGGATGAAAATAGATTCTTCTCTCTCACCATGCACAAGAATTAAATCCAAATGGATTAAAGACCTTAACATCAGACCTGAAACTCTGAAACTGCTAGAGGAAAAATTGGGGGAAATCCTCCAACATATTGGTCTTGGCAAAGACTTTCTGAATACAACCCCATTTGCTCAGGCAATAAAACCACAGATTAATCACTGGGACCTAATGAAATTACAAAGATTTTGCACTGCAAAGGATACAATGAAAAAAGCAAAGAGGCAACCTAGAGAATGGGAAAAAATCTTCGCCAGCTATATATCAGATAGAGGATTAATATCTAGGATATACAAAGAACTCAAAAAGTTAAATAATAAGGAATCAAACAAGCCAATCAAAAAATGCGCTATGGAGCTAAATAGAGAGTTCTCAAAGGAAGAAATACGAATGGCATATAAGCATCTAAAAAAATGTTCTACGTCACTAGTCATCATGGAAATGCAGATTAAAACTATAGTGAGATTCCATCTCACTCCTGTCAGATTGGCCACCATCATGAAAACAAATGATCATAAATGTTTGCAGGGATGTGGAAAAAGAGGAACCCTTCTACACTGCTGGTGGGAATGCAATCTGGTCCAGCCACTGTGGAAATCAGTGTGGAGGTTCCAAAAACAGTTAAAGATTGATCTACCATATGACCCAGCTATAGCACTCCTAGGCATATATCCAAAGGAATCATCTCATTTCCTAAGAAGTACATGCTCAACCATGTTTATTGCTGCTCAATTTATAATAGCTGGGAAATGGAACCAGCCTAGATGTCCCTCAACTGATGAGTGGATAATAAAGATGTGGCACATTTATACAATGGAGTTCTACTCAGTGGTAAAGAAAAATGAAGTTATGAAATTTGCAGAAAAATGGATGGACCTGGAAAAGATTATACTAAGTGAGGTAACTTAGGCCCAGAAAGCCAAGAGCCACGTATTCTCTCTCATATGTGGATCCTAGTCACAGATGACTGGGTTTCTGCGTGAGAATGAAAATACTTAGTAGCAGAGGCCAGTAAGTTAAAAAGGATACATAAAGGAAAGAGAAAGGAAGGGAAGAGGGTACTTAATAAGTTGATATTGTATATATGTAAGTAATGATTGTTATGGGAGGTAATATGATGGCGAATGGAATTTCAAAAGAGAATGTGTGGGGGGGGAGGGAGGGAATTAACATGGGATTTTTTTTATAATCATGGAAAATGCTAATAAAAATTAAAAAAAAACAATTACATAAGTGAAATTGACCAGAATCATCTCTTAGAGAACTCAGCATTTGACACGAGGCTTAACTTAATAGAAGAATATCTTCGAAGCCTCAAATTAGAAATAAATGAATTGAAGGTGAGTCAACAAATGGAAGATCTTAATAAGCTGTTGATTAAGCTTAATGAAGAGTTGATCAAATATAAGAATGATTTCCAGGAAACATCAAGAAAATCAGACCTTGATCGGAAATCATACCTCAAAAAAAAGAGATTAACACAATATAAAATAACACAACAGAAAATAAAAATCTAATAGAGCTTTCAAAAACCTCTCTATAACCCCTCAGAAACAGTTATGCTTGGGGAAGGCAAACCTTCTGATCTGGAAGACAAGACAGAAGAAGTTGATCAGGAGGCCAAAAACTTTGCTAAGTTCAAAAAATCATGTGAAGAGAATATGAAAGAACTGTGGCATACCCTAAAATGACTATACATTGGGAACACGGTATATCACAAGGAGAGGAAGTCCAGACCAGAGGCATAGAGAACATATTCAACAAAACTACTGAAAAAATATTACTAATCTCTGAAAAGAGGGCACACCCAATTACAAGAAGCCCACAGAACACCGAACAGACAACATGAAAGAAGAAACTCTCCAGGGTAAACAACAGTCAAAACTCTTAACAATGATAGCAAACAGAGAGAGCCAAAAGCAGCAAGTGAGAAACAACTCACCATATACAAAGGCAATTCCATCAAAATTACCTCAGATATTTCAATCGAAACCCTGAAAGCAAGAAGGGACTAGAATGAAACACTTCAAAGTCTAAGAAACCATAGCTTCCAAACCATCTATGTACTCAGTGAAAGTATCCCTCATAATAGATGATGAAAGAAAACCATTTCATGAAAAAGTCAACTCTATGATTATATGAACACAAAGCCAAACCTACAGAGACTACTTAAGGGAATACTCCACACAGATGAGTCACAAAACAAATCTTAGCCTACAAGAAAAAGATCACAATAACTAAAACTAGAGCAGGCTCAAAAATGAACAAAACACAAGGATGCACCAAACCCCATGAAGTAACCCATCATGGCAGGGATTAAATAAAATGTTCCAGTTATAAACTTAAGTATTAATTGTCTTACCTCATCCATCAAAAGACACAAGTTATCAGGGTGGATCAAAAAATAGAACGTACTATCTGCTGTCTTCAAAGAAACCACCTCATCACTAAAAGACAGAAACCTCCTCAGGGTGAAAGGCTGGACAGCTGTATCCAAAGCAAACTGAAAGAAAAAAAAAACAGCTATTGTGATATTAATATATGAAAATTAGACTTCAAACCAAAAGTAATTACAAAGGACAAATAAGACCACTTCTTACTCATCAGGGAAATTATCCAAAATGAGGACATCACAACCATAAATCTGTATGTGCCAAACAGAAGTGCATCACACTTTATAAATCAAAACATACTTGACAACAAAACAGAAATACTCACCAACACCATCATAGTTGAACACTTCAGTACTTCACTATTATCAACAGACAGATCATTCAAGCAGAAAATCAAAAGGGAAATAATAGAACTCAAAACCAGGATAGATCAACTCTACCTAATGGATATCTACAGAATTTTCTACCCCAATTCTACTGAATATATTCTTTTGATTGATTGATTTGACAGAGCAAGAGAGGGAAAGAGAATAAGAATTGGCTCACCAGGGCCTACAGTCACTGCAAACAAACTTCAGACACATATGCTTGCTTGTGCATCTGGCTAACATGGGTCCTCGGGAATTGAATCTGGGTCCTTTGGCTTTGCAGGCAAATGTCTTAATTAGTAAGCCATCATTCCAGCTCTGGTCTAAGCCCCAGACAGCTAGCCCATCTAGTGCTAGAAAGTGCTAAGGAACTACTGGAGGAAATTGGCAACAATGGTCTGAGCAACCAGAGGTCTAAGTTACTGAGAAGCAAACACCCTCACATAACACACATGCCAGTGCAACAGTGGCACACTGACTTTGGGGATAACCAAAGGCTTTCTAATTAGCTAGTAGATATACTCAGGGTAAAGGAACCCATATCTGGGATTGGAAACCAGATCAGAATCCATTAGCAACAAAGCCTACGCTCTCCAGTGTCAAGCTCTCCATGGTCTTTGGCTAAAAGAGGGGTTACATGCATCAAAATCCCCCTAAGTTAATAACGTTTATCCTATTTAAACTATGTTGACTTCACACTCTGTTGGAGAAACTGTTCTTCTTTCTCAAATGGTAGCAAGACCTGATGAGATAAACTACCCCTCACACTTCTGGCAAGTCACAGCTGAAATTCAGAAGAATCAGGGAACAAGCAAGAGTGCTTACTTCCATAGTGAACCTGATAATTAGTGCCAGGGTAAAAGAGAGAGATCAGGAGGAAACTATCATGAGATATCATTTACAAATCCATAGATCAGATTGCAAATTCAAATCTGTATCACTGAATATATAAACTTACAAGTGTTGTATCCAGAACAGAAAAATTCACCTTTAGGCTGTTTAGTTCCTGTTGGATAAACTTCTCTTCTTCCTAAAAAAAAAGGTGAAAATATTTTAATGCCTGTGTAAATGTCTGTTTGAACTCTAATGGCATTTATTATCATTGTTGTTACTATTATTGCTATTGTTTTATTTTAAGGGTTATAATAATACAACACATCATCTTTTTGATACTAATATTGTCCTACTAAGGGCCAGGAGCAACCAACTGTTTCAGGAGGACTTCAGTTGGCTGCTGGTGTGTCACAGACATTCCATCATAGCTTGAGAAGGCCCTCACTTTCTGACACAGTTCGATGTTCCAGGCCCAAAAGTAGTCTCCCAGTATTGATCTCAAACAAGTCATTTCTTTAAGAATTCCTGGGTCTCTGAGGGGAGAATGGAATCCAATTTGAAAGTTTAAGCATCACATCAATATTTAGGACAAAGGAGAGTTGGGAAAGGATAAGAAAGAGTATAATCTGGGACTATGACTCACAAGGAGGGGCCAGCATCTATGAACCAGGACCTGTGTGTTTGGTTTAAAATAATTTATTGTAATACCATCACATACATTATTTTATCTGTGTGTGTAGCCAAGTTGATTTAATAACAGCTTAGTGGAATAGTTTGGGCTAAGATCATTGGGTCTCCTAACATATAATTTTTCAGTAATTGATCCTCAACCAAGCGTCTACTCTGTCCCCACTAAAAAGTATTTACATGTTACAATCAGGGCTACATATCCACAGTACAATATGTAGATGTTGTAAATATGACTTTTATATCTTTCTACATAGTCACTACACAGCACTGACTTAATAGTTCAATGTGAAATAATGTACACTCTTTGAAAATGATAATGTAGCAGGATGAAGCATCTGGTTGCCATGATCATTTTGAATAGAAATGGTAGGTATTACGGAATCTAGAAAAACAGAAACTGAAGATTACATTTATGTTAGTATTGTCCAGTGGGGTGATACCTGAGCCACAATTGGTATGCTGATCTTCAAGATGATTCTAATCATCTTTTGTTCTTGCTGCTTTGTTGTTTTTCAAGGTAGGTTCTCACTCTTGCCAAACTGACCTGGAATTCACTATGTAGTTTCAGGGTGGCCTTGAACTCATGGCAATCCTCCTACCTCTGCCTCCTGAGTGCTGTGATCAAAGGTGTGTGCCACCATGCACAGCAACAAAAAAAAAAAAAAAAAAAAGGAAGAGGAAAAAAATATATATATAGGAAAATATAAATACTTTCAATGAGAAAAACTAATTTAAAATGTGTTATATGTGTGTGCTTAAGATCTCCCCAGTGGCTTTCTCCAAACCTCAGAATCACTCCTTGAAAGAGTAAGTATTTCCAAAACTAGTGCATTGTTCCTCTTCCATTCACTCTCTCTCTCTCTTTTTTTTTTTTTTTTTTTTTTACTTTTTAAGAAATATTTCTTTCTTTGTTTGTTTGTTTATTTACTTGAGAGAGAGAGAATGGGCATGTCAGGGCCCCCAGCCACTGTTAAGTAAACTCAAGCCACATGCGCCACCTTTTGCATCTGCCTTACATGGGTAGTGGGGAATTGAACCTGGGTCCTTGGGCTTTACCAGCAAGTGCCTTAATCACTAAGCCATCTCTCCAGCCAGCCCTGAAGTCTTTTTTTTTAGGTTTTACGACGTAGGGTCACACTCTAACTCAGGCTGACCTCTCAGGATGGTCTTGAAATAACATCAATCCTCCTACCTCTGCCCCCTCCCCAAGTGCTGAGATTAAAGGCATGTGCCACCATGCCTGGCTCCCTGGAGTTTTTTTTTTTTCCCCCTAGTCACTGGTTAACTTCTTTTTTTTTTTAATTTTTATTAACATTTTCCATGATTATAAAATATATCCATGGTAATTCCCTCCCTCCCCACACCAACACATAATCATTTGAAATTCCATTCTCCATCATATTACCTCCCCATTACAATCATTGTAATCACATATATACAATATCAACCTATTAAGTACCCTCCTCCCTTCCTTTCTCTACCCTTTATGTCTCCTTTTTAACTTACTGGCCTCTGCTACTAAGTATTTTCATTCTCACGCAGAAGCCCAGTCATCTCTACCTAGGATCCACATATGAGAGAGAACATGTGGCGCTTGGCTTTCTGGGCCTGGGTTACCTGACTTAGTATAATACTTTCCAGGTCCATCCGTTTTTCTGCAAATTTCATAACTTCATTTTACTTTACCGCTGAGTACAACTCCATTGTATAAATGTGCCTCATCTTCATTATCCACTCATCTGTTGATGGACATCTACGCTGGTTCCATTTCCCAGCCATTATAAACTGAGCAGCAATAAACATGGTTGAGCACGTACTTCTAAGGAAATGTGATGAGTCTTTTGGATATATGCCTAGGAGTGCTATAGCTGGGTCATATGGTAGATCAATCTCTAGCTGTTTTAGGAACCTCCACACTGTTTTCCACAATGGCTGGACCAGATTGCATTCCCACCAGCAGTGCAGAAGGGTTCCTTTTTTTCCACATCCCGCCAACATTTATGATCATTTGTTTTCATGATGGTGGCCAATCTGACAGGAGTGAGATGGAATGTCAATGTAGTTTTAATCTGCATTTCCCTAATGACTAGTGACGTACAACATTTTTTTAGATGCTTATATGCCATTCGTATTTCTTCCTTTGAGAACTCTCTATTTAGCTCCATAGCCCATTTTTTGATTGGCTTGTTTGATTCCTTAGTATTTAACTTTTTGAGTTCTATGTATATGCTAGATATTAATCCTTTATCAGATATATAGCTGGTGAAGATTTTTTCCCATTCTGTAGGTTGCCTCTTTGCTATCTTTGTAATTTCATTAGGTCCCAGTGGTTAATCTGTGGTTTTATTGCCAGAGCAATTGGGGTTGTATTCAGAAAGTCTTTGCCAAGACCAATATGTTGAAGGGTTTCCCCTACTTTTTCCTCTAGCAGTTTCAGAGTTCCCGGTCTGATGTTAAGGTCTTTAATCCATTTGGACTTAATTCTTGTGCATGGCGAGAGAGAAGAATCTATTTTCATCTTTCTGCAGATATATATCCAGTTTTTAAAACACCATTTGCTGAAGAGGCTGTCTCTTCTCCAATGAGTATTTTTGGCATTTTTATTGAATATCAGGTGGTTATAGCTACTTGGGCTTACATCTGGATCCTCTATTCTGTTCCACTGATCTACATGTCTGTTTTTGTGCCAGTACCATACTGTTTTTGTTCCTATGGCTCTGTAGTACAGGTTAAAATTAGGTATGGTGATACCACCAGCGTCTTTTTTGTTGCTCAGTATTATTTTAGATATTCGAGGTTTTTTGTGATTCCAAATGAATTTTTGGATTGTTTTTTCTATTTCCATGAAGAAAGCCTTTGGAATTTTGATAGGGATTGCATTAAATGTGTAGATTGCTTTAGGTAAGATTGCTATTTTCACAATATTGATTCTTCCAATCCAGGAACAAGGGATGTTTCTCCACTTTCTAGTGTCTTCTGCAATTTCTCACTTAAGTGTTTTAAAGTTCTCATTGTAGAGATTCTTTACTTCCTTCGTTAGGTTTATTCCAAGGTACTTTTTTTTTTTTTTGATGCAATTGTGAATGGGAGTGATTTTCTGATTTCATCCTCTGTGTGTTTGTTGTTAGCATATATGAAGGCTACTGATTTCTGTGTATTTATTTTGTATCCTGCTACATGGCTGTAGGTTTTGATCAGCTCTAACAGCTTGCTAGTAGAGTCTTTAGGGTCCTTTATGTATAGAATCATGTCATCTGCAAATAATGATAACTGGATTTCTTCCTTTCCAATTTGTATCCCTTTTATGTGTGTCTCTTGCCTTATTGCTATGGCTAAGACTTCCAAAACTATATTAAATAAAGGTGGGGACAGTGGACACCCTGTCCTGTTCCTGATTATAGTGGAAAAGCTTCCAGTTTTTCCCCATTTAGTAATATGTTGGCTGTAGGCTTGTCATAAATAGCCTTTATTATATTGAGATATGTTCCTTCTATTCCCAGTCTCTGTAGGACTTTTATCATGAAGGGATGTTGGATTTTGTCAAATGCTTTCTCTGCGTCTAATGAGATGATCATGTGATTTTTGTCCTTCAACCCGTTTATGTAATGTATTACATTTATAGATCTGCGTATGTTGAACCATCCCTGCATCTCTGGGATAAAGCCTACTTGGTCAGGGTGAATGATCTTTTTGATATACTCTTGTATTCTGTTTGCCAATATTTTGTTGAGAATTTTTGCATCTATGTTCATGAGGGAGATTGGTCTGTAATTTTCTTTTTTTGTTCTATCTTTGCCTGGTTTTGGTATCAGGGTGATGCTGGCCTCATAGAAGGAGTTTGGTAGAATTCCTTCTTTTTCTATATCCTGGAAAAGCTTAAGAAGCAATGGTGTTAGCTGTTCCTTAAAAGTCTGGTAAAATTCAGCAGTGAATACGTCCAGGCCTGGGCTTTTTTTAGTTGGGAGATTATTGATAACTGTTCGGATCTCCGTTTGTTATAGGTCTATTTAAGTGATTAATCTCATTTTGATTTAATTTAGGTAGGTCATATAGATCAAGGAAAGCATCCATTTCTTTCAGATTTTCATACTTTGTGGAGTATATGCTTTTATAGTATGTCCCTATGAGTTTTCAATTTCTCTAGAATCTGTTGTGATGTTACCTTGTTCATCTTTAATTTAATAATTTCTGTCTCTTCTCTCTTTCTTTTGGTCAGATTTGCTAAGGGTTTATCAATCTTGTTTATCCTTTCAAAGAACCAACTCTTTGTTTCATTAATTCTTTGGATTTTTTTTTTCCTATTTCATTAATTTCTGCCCTAATCTTTAGTATTTCTTCCCGTCTATTGATTTTTGGTTTGCCTTCTTCTTCTTTTTCCAAGGCTTTAAGGCAAAGCCTTAGGTCGTTTACTTGCGACCTTTCTAATTTCTTAATATAGGCACTCAAGGCTATAAATTTACCTCTTAGAACTGCCTTCATTGTGTCCCAGAGATTTTGGTTTGTTGTGTTCTCATTATCATTTGACTGTATAAATTTTTTGATTTCCTTTTTGATTTCTTCATTGACCCATTCATCATTTAGTAGTGTATTGTTCAGTTTCCATGACTCTGTGTATGCTCTATAGCCTTTCTTGCTATTGATTTGTAGTTTAATTCCATTGTGGTCAGATAGAATGCAAGGAATTATTTCAATTTTCCTGAATTTGTTAAGATTTGCTTTGTATACTAATATATGGTCTATTTTAGAGACTGTTCCATGTGCTGCTGAAAAGAATTTATATTCTGCAGCCTTTGGATGAAATGCCATGTATATATCTGTTAAGTCCATTCCTTCTATGATCTCATTTATTCCAGATGCCTCTCTGTTTATTCTTTCCCAGGATGACCTGTCAATTGATGAGAGTGGGGTGTTAAAGTCACCCCCCACCACTGTGTTTGGTGTTATTTGTTACCTTAGTTCTAATAGTGTTTGTTTGACGAATTTGGGAGCACCCATGTTTGGTGCATATATGTTTAGGATTGTAATGTCCTCCTGTTGGAGTGTGCCCTTAATCAATATAAAGTGACCTTCCTTATCTTTCTTGACTAACGTCGGACTAAAGTCTACCCTGTCTGATATTAGGATAGCAACACCTGCTTGTTTTCTAGGCCCATTTGCTTGAAACACCATCTTCCAACCTTTCACCCTAAGATAATGTCTATCCTTTGTAGAAAGGTGAGTTTCTTGGAGACAACAAATTGTAGGATCCTGCTTGTTAACCCAGTCTGCAAATCTATGTCTTTTCGTTGGGGCATTGAGGCCGTTGATATTAAGAGATATTATTGAAAGGTGTGCATTTTTGTTTGCCATTTTTTTTGTGTGTGTGTGTGTGTGTGTTTCTGGTTCTACCTGCGCTGTCTTCTGTTAACTAGTATTTGAGTCTTGCTTGTTTATTCTAGTTCCTTATATGTGTGCTTTTCCTTTTCCTCCGCATGGAGGATTCTGTCAAGTATTTTCTGTAGAGCGGGTTTTGTCTTCAAATACTCCTTTAACCTGCTTTTGTCATGGAATGTCTTTATTTCTCCATCTATTTGAATGGATAACTTTGCAGGATAAAGTAACTTTGGTTGACAGTTGTTATCTTTCAGAACTTGGAATATATCACTCCCATCCCTTCTGGCTTTAAAAGTTTGTGTTGAATAATCTGCTGTAATCCTGATGGGCTTGCTTTTGTAGGTAACTTGATTTTTCTCTCTAACTGCTTAGTGGTTAAGGCACTTGCCTTCAAAGCCAAAGGATCCATGTTCAATTTCCCCAAGGACCCACTTAAGCCAGATGCACAAAGTGGCACATGTATCTGGAGTTTGTTTGCAGTGGCTAGAGGCCTTGGCATGCCCATTCTCTCTCTCTCTCAAATAAATAAGTAAAATAAAATAAAGCAAAGTATTTTAAAAATCATTGAAGGGCTGGAGAGATGGCTTAGTAGTTAAGGCACTTCCCTTCAAAGCGAAAGGACACATATTCAACTCCCCATGAACCATGTAACCCAGCTGCACAAGGTAGTACATGTGTCTGGAGTTAGTTTGCAGTGGCTGAAAGCCCTGTCATGCCCACTTTCTCTCTGAAATAAAGAAATAAAATATTTTTAAAATCATGGGAATAGTACTAAAAGTAAGAATATTGGCAACCATAAAATAAAGCATGATATATCATTGTTTACCATTTTAGACTAGGTTGGTACATCATTTAATTTTTTTAAAGTATTTTATTTTTATTTATTTAAGAGGGAAAGAAATAGGTAGGTAGGTAGGTAGGTAGGTAGGTAGGTAGATAGATGGATGGATGGGTAGATAGATAGATAGATAGATAGATAGATAGATAGATAGATAGAGATAGATAGATAGAGACAGGGAGAGAGAGAATAGGAATACCGTGGTCTCCAGCCTCTTCAAACAAACTCCAGATGCATGTGCCATACTGTGCATCTGGCTTATGTGGATATGGGTGAAACAAATATGGGTCCTTAGGCTTTGCAGGCAAGTACTTTAACTGCTAAGCCATCTTTCCAGCCCACATAATTTGTTTTATTTGAAGAATTTTATAAAGCAAATAACTTAAGCAAAAATTAGATACCTGCACTCAATCTAATGTAGCATTTTAAGCAAGATAAGTCAGCTTGAAAAAAAGCAGAAGCACTTGTTTTCCTCATAATGTGGATTCTAGACTTACATATACATAAAAGGTATGAAAGTAGAAAAGGTACTATGGAGGATGGTGAATAAAGTTGGCCAGGAGCAAAGGTAAGGTCAAATAACAGGTTCAAGGGTTATTAATGATGTCAGGAATGATTGTACATGTCTTTGGCCTCATCACTCAGGAGGTAGAAGGGAAACTGTGAGCTAGAAACTAATCTGGAGCTACAGAGTAAGTTACAGGTCATCCTGGCCTACAGTGAGATCCTACCTAACCTCCCTCACCTCCACGCACCCCCCCCAAGAAAAACAACCAATAACATCAAGGCAAGGTGGTGCGCACTTTAATCACAAGCATTTGGGAGACTGAGATAAGAAAATGGCTGTGAATTTTAGTGAGGACAGCTGGAGTCTACAGAGTGAGTCTAGATCAGCAATGGCAAGAGATCCTACCTTAAATAGACGACAACAAGAACAACAACAAAAGAGTTATAAATAAACCTGTAGCCTGTTTCAATGGGTGGAGAATTACAGGTGCACATCATTAGACTCAGACTTTCCAGAAGAACTTTATAGCCTTAGGAAAAGTGACATGTGCTCCACAGTTAAACTCCATAAATCTTCATGCACTGACATTTTGTTCCAGATCTCCTCAGAGACTGCTAAGGACCACCAACATGTGGAACTCAGGTCAATGGCTGGTAAGTGTGCTTCTGTGTTTTCTCTTTCCTGAAAACGTGTCTTTCATTCGTCCATTCATTAGAAAATTGTGGTTGGGCAGACATGCCCTGGTGGCCACTTTGTTTGGAAGGTGGGTCCTGGATGCCCCAGGCCCACTGGGAGGGGATTTCATCCCTCCCTCCCCCCCATTTGTAGAGACAATGCAGGTGGCTACAGCAGAATGACAAGATGCCATGGTCTCAGTTTTGGTTCTGTAGCTGGCCACTCTGTCTGGACACTGGGTCCTGGGTGCCCTAGGCATGCTTGGAGGGGATTTCATTCCCCTATTTGTAGAGACAACGCGAGAGACTGTTGTCTTAGTTTTGCAGTTGCTGGCCAACTGAACTTATTTGCTGCCTCTTTTTTCTTTTCTTTGTTGAAATTACTATTTGTGTGCTTGGACAGATGGGACAGACGCAGACTACCCTGCTTTCTTTACTGATGGACCACTTTCAGGACATTAAAATTAGGGCCCCTTGGAGTCACAGTATTCCCTCTTTGGGTTACGGGGGCCCCAGACCAAGATGGTAATAAACTTGGGATGATTGTCAACAATTGCTACAGATTCTCTTTACTACAGAGGAAAGAGAAAGAAGCCAGACTGAAGCCCAGAAATTGGTTCCGGGCACTAATGGGAATCCCACCAATAATCAGGCTATCATTGATACCATCTTCCCTTTGACTAGACCAGACTGGGATTTCAACATGGCAGCAGGTAAGGAAAGAGCTGTTCAACTTTCTCCCAGGAGTGTCTTTCTCTCGTCACACACTCACCCATCCCCGGTTGCCTGGATCCCTTTGGGGTGAACCACAGTTGGCCCCCCAGCAGAAATCCAAAAACCCACAGCTGGTGCCTGAACAGAGACCTTATGAGATGGACAGGGTGGGTGAGTGCTCTCCCAGAGGGACTGGGAGACATTGGCCCATGTGGCCTCGCCTCCACATTTTTGAGGGCTGGCAGGTTTCTCTTTCTCCTCCTTTATTTTTGGTTTGTACCATGGCATGGGACCAGACACGACAAACTAGCAACTGAAGTCTCTTGGCTGAGGCCAGTCTTCAGTATTGACTGAAGGCCAGCCATGCTCTGCCTGGACCCCGACAGCCCGTTGAGTGTTGGCAAATCCCTCTATCTATTTCTCTCTGACACACACACACACACACAAAAACCGGTAACACATTGGCCTCTTAAAAGCCTATAGGGCAGGTTGCAGGCCTCTTAAACTTATGGACAGGCTCATGCTTGGATCTTTGGGGAATCCCCCATGTGCTAATCAGCCCTAGGGAAAGTTGCCTTCTGGTCTTGGCATTTCTAATCTTTCTCTGTCATGGGTAGCATTGCCTCCACCAAATACATCTATATCTATATCTATCTATCTATCTATCTATCTATCTATCTATCTATCTATCTATCAGATTCATGGAATAAGAGCTCTTCTGAAAGTTAAGGGAATTAGCTCTCCTGGAGGGAGGCAGGCTCCTTTTGGGAAGAAGTCCTCCAGGTCATTTCCGGATTTCTGGGCATCCATGTGGATGTGCATAGCTTATCTGACTAGGAAATAAAAAGTTCAGGAAGGAAAATTCCCCTCAGTCCCTTTAAGCAGCAAAACTACAAGCCAGCTTTGCAAGCACTCCAAAGCATCTTGGGTCAGAGTCAGGTGGCAGACAGACAATGGCGTCTCTGCCCATGCAGATGCTATGTCTCCGCCTCCTCTCCCAGTGGCCCCCAGCAGGCCCACTCCTTCTTCAGTGGCCTCCCAGTGGGCCATCTTCTTCAGAGGCCTCCTGGCAGTCCTGAAGCCCCACCCCCCTTTCCCTTCAGGTAGTCAGAATCCTTGGCCTCCCAGCAGTCTTCTTGGCCATTACCTCCACGTGTACTAGACCAGGTCCCTGGAGAGTGCCGGAAGTAGGGCAGGGCTGATCTAAGGTGCATACAAGCCCTGCCCAGCCACAACAGCACACCAACAAGCGGCAATAAAGAAAAAAAAAAGTCACGTTTAACTACAACCTATAAAGAACTGAAGTCTTTTGCAAAAAATGTGTCAACTCTGTTACATGATATCATAAATGTAATTACTGAATTTATGTTCTAGGTCAAGGGTCAAGTTCAACTTTTTTTTTTTTTGAGGTAGGGCCTCACTCTAGCTCAGGCTGACCTGGAATTCACTATGGAGTCTCAGGGTGGCCTTGAACTCATGGTGATCCTCCTACCTCTGCATCCCGAATGCTGGGATTAAAGGCATGCACCACCACGCCCAGCTAAGTTCAACTTTCATAGAGGATTATTAAAAACAACAGAATTCTCTCTAAAGTGGTAACATTATTTGTCAGGTATTAAAAAAAATTGTAATGTACTTAAAAGGAGGAGGCAACTGACCTGACTTCTAGGCCAGCCTGCCTCAAGACAGCAACAATATTTGACTTAGTTTAGTGTCTTATTGGTATTAATGACCTAAAATTGTCTTTAGACTACTCACTTGTTAGGGAGTAATAGGATTAATTAATGTGATGCAGTTTTTCATAATAGCCTTAAAAGAAAGGTGGTTAATAATGGGATGAGATGAATTGATTGAAGAAACTGGGAAGGAATTTTTCAATGTTGGGACATAGAATGCTCGTTAAAAATGTTTTCTGTGTGGTAATTAGATGAGAATGTATGTGGATAAAGATGTGCATATGTAGGAAAGAATTTTCAGGCTAAACCTAAATGCCATGCCAGAGATTTTTCGACTGTTTACAGACTCTTAAGGATACTCTAAAAGTTTTATATAGGGACACAGTCTTAATATAAATTCATTTTCCATTAGACACAGGTGATGCCTATGCTAGGTGGGTCACAAAGACATAAGTACAGATGTACTTGGAGGTTTAACCATGTTAAACATAGACAAGAGTCTATCACCTTGTGTTTTGCAAATGGGTAAATTTGCTATGTAAAAACAAAGAACTTCAGAATAGGATAAGGAATGTCAGGATGCTTATCTCTCTGCTCTGTAATTTCATTTTCTCTTGCTTTCCAAAATATGCTACTTAAATTCATGGAAAGCTGGACTCTGAACAAAATGCAAGTTTAACCCATGTGTCCCCCAGACTGACTAGAGACAAAATGGCCAATTGTCTCTGACAAGGACAAAGGAGTACAGCATATAACTGTGGTTCTCTTTACTTCTTCTCTTTTGAACACCTAAAGTCACATCTGTTAGATAAAATTTCTCACTAGACAAAATGTTAAGTAGGTCAATTGAGTCAAGGTATTTGATCAAGTTACAAACTCCTTACATAAGACAAGCCTTGGACTTACCTACTG
This sequence comes from Jaculus jaculus, assembly GCF_020740685.1. Taxonomy (NCBI): domain Eukaryota; kingdom Metazoa; phylum Chordata; class Mammalia; order Rodentia; family Dipodidae; genus Jaculus; species Jaculus jaculus. The sequence goes on from NW_025423490.1 coordinate 2,414,800, forward strand.
TGTATATCAGGGAAATGGCCCCTTCATTTAAACATTTAATTGGATTAAATCTAATGTTTACCTGATGCCAAGGTTTTAATCAGTGGAGAAACGGAGTCTTATGATAAGCCCTCACTCATTAATAGGTCACTGATGCTAATTTGTTATGATTTATAACACTGGCTTTAAGACTCTCTCAGTAAAGTAAATTAGGTCCCTCTTTTCATCAAGTTTTTAACTATTCTTAAGATAAAGGCTCACATAGAAATGGTTAATTTCCAAAGGTGAAGTACTCATACCTAAAGACATTGGGACTTTAAAGATAGCTTCTGTCTTATTTATTCTCATTCTATTGGATGGTCATAACTAGGTTTAATCACTTAGGTTTAAATGAGTTAATTTCAGTAATGATAACTTTCATCTTCCTGGGATATGTTGGGATAGCTTGCTTATCAATTTTAAGTCATGGGTAAAACATAAAATTGTTTTATGTTAATAAAAATTTCTGTGGTACATAAAATCAATAGCTATCAAGTTTAAGTCAAAGTCATTGGTTGTCTAATAATGTTTTTTTTTTTTTCTTTCAAAGAGATTTATCAAGGGTTATATTAGAATTTAGCTAGCTGGTTTGGTTTAAAAAAAAATTCAAGCTCTGTGGTTTTGTTTCCAATGTTCTCTGGGTAGTTTATACTCATACAGGTATCTGAACTAATCAAAGATGTTTTCAAACACAGGTGCTAAGAATTTATACTGCCTTACTTGTCCTTTTCTGACAATTGCTAGGTTAAATGAGTTTGTCTGTAAATAAATTGTTACTGTTTTCAAGACTGGTAGCAGGTTCTACCTATATTTACAAATATTAGATATTTAAAATATGAGATATTTATAAATGTTAGATATTTAAAATATGAGATGTGCCTACTTTCTACACTTCATATATAAGGCTTATGCTGCCATAGTACAACTAAAATTTTAAAGATAGGACAAAATGATTTTAGAAGCCCTTGTGCCATTCTTTAACTAAGTCTATTTCAGTAATCAAATGTGCTCTATATGTACATACATCCAGGCTGGTGTAACTTCCTTTCTAAGTGTGTTAGTTACCTATGTAGAAGCCAAAACCAATTGGAATCATTAGAGCAAGAGGTGCTAAAATTTTGGCCTGTGCTCCCAGGTCATGAGGCCACTGGAGATGGTGGGACACTTCTACACTGGCCCCCTGGTAAGTCACCTGTCTTCCTGAGCAGGGAGGATATGGAGACTCAAACAAAATTGGTGTACAGTGTGAAGCAGGAGAGTCACAATTGAGGAGCAACCAGTCCTCCTGACTTCCCAAAGAAGGGAAAACTTCTTGGCCAGCATGGCCCTGACTCATCCTAACAGACAGAAGACACCAATGAGCTATGGGGCTACTCCTGTGTCCCTAAGGTCTCTTTGGAGAGCTACTAGTGACCTCCAAACTAATCTTTAATTAAATGTGGCTATCTGCATGGTCTTAAACACTCAGAGAGGAATGTATAACCAAAGAAAAAAAAATACCTTACATATATGAATGGCTTATTAAGTAACACAAGAGCTTTCCAAGAGAGGAAACAAACATTAAGACATCTTTTCCCCACAATTTTAATTCTATAATAAAGAAAAACATACATAGATGTTCAAAGAGTTATTTTTAAATCTAAAATATGTAAATATGTAAATAATCTGTGAGACTGGGTGCCGAGAGACACTGGAACCCCACTGGAAGGGACCCTATGTCTTCATCCTGACCACGGCTACTGCTGTGAAAATGGATGGAATTGCCACTTGGATTCATCACACCCACCCACATCCGACTGGCAGATCCACTGGCTGAACCTGAGGACTATCTGCCACATGGAAAATGCAGCACCCCACTCAAGCTTCAACTCAAATGCTCCTGATCCTGACTGTGCTCCTAACTGTACATATTGTGGCAGCTACTCCCCATCAAGTTTGTAAGCTGACCCGGATAATAACCAACACTGCCACAGGGGAAATTGCTTACTCCAAATTACATCTTGCCCCACGGGGAACCTGGTTTCCTGATTTGATCTTTGACCTCCATCAACTAGAGGGTGACTCATGGGATTCTGGTGAATCAGGAAATTTCTTATTTCTATGTATGCCTGGGTGCTTAGGGAAAGCAAGAATCAAAGGGGGCTGTGGGGGACCTGAAGCTTTCTACTGTGCTGGCTGGCAATGTGTGTCTACCGAAAGGGTATATTGAAACCCACCTACTAATGGGGACCTTATCACCATGACACTGAACCAGATCAGAGACCAAAATGGACCATGTTACCTCCCTCCCTTGAAAGGAAATGAGACCTGTAATTTCGTTTCTCTCAAGTTTACAGAAAAAGGGAGACAGGTGTCCTGGGATAATGGAAAGACTTGGGGAATAAGACTGTATGTTACTGGGTATGATCCTGGTGCCTTATTTACTTTCTAGGTGGTGACAACATTTCCCAATGCAGGCCTGGTAGAGGCAAGAACAGGTATTACAGCACTCACCCTTCAAGGAAAACATCAAGTATAGACTTAGACATTCAGAGGCTGAAAATGTCCATTACTAGCTTAGAGAAAAATGTATTGGCTCTTCATGGTACAAAGAAAGGGGACAATGAAGGACTCAGGAACCAGATGGACGTCATGACAGGCTTCAGAGTCCTCAGTAGGCCTATGTTTCTATTTCCTGGCAAGGTCTTAAGTTTTTATATTCCAGTAAGGGTGGGTTTAACACTTACTGGAAACTGATTACACTATACATTCTGTAGTCATAGAGAAGTTCAATTTCCCTAGCTCCAGCCAGACAACTTTGCCCACCAAAATCCTAAGCCAGCCAGAAGAGTACACTATTTAAATCAACCAATCAGGTACCCATCCCCTTCTATGTTCAAATCCCTATAAAAACCTTACTCTCCTAGTACTCGGGGCTCTTGTATGGATCCACTGTGTTGGTGAAGTCAAGAGACCGAGCTTAAGCCTCAAATAAAGCTCCTTGCCTTTGTATACATGTTTGGTTCTCCTTGGTGGTCACTGGGGGTGCTGAGAATTGGGCATAACATCTAAGTCCCTTTTTTTTTTTTAAATTAAAAGTTGCTTCTTTTCTTTTAAAAAGTAATCTCCCTGTTCATGGTTTTCATGTTTACATACATTTTATGGATTATTTCCACAAGGAATTCCCTACTATTGAGCTATGTTATCTTACAACTATAATATGTTTGAAAAGATTTCTGTGGAGCTGGGAAGAGAGTTCAGTAGTTGAAGGCAATTCCTTGCAAAGCCCAGGTTCAGTTCTCCAGTGCCCACATAAAATCAGGTATACAAAGTGGTGCATGCATCTGGAACTTGTTTACAGTTGTCAGTGGCCATGGTGTGGCTATCATCTATCTGCTTCTTTCTCTCTCACTAAAATTAATAGATAAAATACTTTCATTTTTTAAATTTATTTGATAGAAAAGTGGAGATTAAGTAAGTGATAGCATCAGGGCTCTTGTCACTGCAAAGGAAATCCAGAGATAAAGTAGTTTCGCACCTGGGTTGAGAGTGAGGCAGACAAAGGGTCACAAGCCTTGCAAGCAAGCACCTTTCACTGCTGAGCCACATCCTCAGTCCACAGTTGATTGTTTACCTCTTTCACTTTGTCTTTCCATCCTCTCCATAAACATGCTCAGAAGTGAATGCTTTCTTTCTCTTGATTGTCAAGACTTACCCAAAGAGTCACTTTTATCTATTATTCCTCCAACAGGAAGTATGGCTTAGCTACTGAGAGTGGTGGAGGCATTATCATTGCCTGGCAACATACTGAAAGAGCAGAGCTCGGGAATCTCATAGTCTATCTGAACACCCTCCTCCCACTTCTGTAATTCTTCAGAGGGAAATTGTCTGGGAAGTCTGCTTCCACATTTCTTCACTTTGGAACTTTTTCTAGAAATTCACCTGGTTTTCTGTCAACAATATGCATTTGATGATTTTTTCATTCTTTCACACTATTATCCCTGTCTTCTCATTCATTATTTCCTTTTCTCAGTTTTTCTTCCTCATTTACTTGTGGTTCTTGCATACAAGAAAATCTTCACATGGTAATCATAACAGCTCATTTAGTGACCATCAGTTTCATGTCTAGCTGAAGGTTGGTAACACATAGAAACATTTGGCATTTCATTTCATTAATATCCATTAAAAGGAAAATTCCTAATTGGTATTAATGTCTTAAAAGAGAATTCTTTTTAAATATTTTATTTATTTATTTTGATAGAGAGGAGGCAGATAAACAGAGTGAGAATGGGCACACTGATTCTCTCTTTTTCTGCCTTTTTCTCTTTCAAATAAATGAAATAAAATAAAATTTAAAAGCAGTTGCACATAAAGTAAAGGGGAATATTTAAAATTCATACGTTTTGAGACTTCCAGCCAAGATGGAGACTGCCTAGCTGCACTGCAAATCTCAGGGAAAGAAAGGCAAGACATTAAGGATTCACTGGGTCTTTGTCCAGTAGATTGTCAATGGGAGGGCACAGAGGGAGGAAAAACAGGGAATCACTGATCCCCTCTACTCAAATAGCTGTGGTATCCAAGGCACTGCCAAACACTGATCCATCCATGTGTGCGGAAGCTTAAACTGCTCTACCCATGCACACTTCTACTGCTCCTGCCACCATGTGTTAAGCAAATCCTGGCAATTACAGGGAATTGTGGATTCCCTCATAGGTGGGCAGTCCATGCCTCCTCTCAAATAGCCAGCATACCCACAGAGCCAGGAGCCACCACACGCCGATCCCTGCATGTGGAAGCTTAGACTGCTCCATGCACTCTCCCTCTTACTGCTCCAGCCACTACATGTTCAGCGAGTCCTGGCAATAACAGGGAATCCCTTAAAAATCAGCTGGCCATGCTAAATGAAGACATAAATAAATGCAAGGATGAATCCCAAGAATCATCAAGAAAATCAGAAAATGGTATAAAAAGGGAGCTTGACAGAGGGATGGAAATTATACATAGAAAGGTAGACAATGAAAACTTAATTGAGCAAGTCCAAAACTCTCTAGAGGCTCTCAAGAATAGAGTCAGCTAAGTGGAGGATAGAAACTCTGATCTGGATTGAAGAAACAATTTGAGAGTTCAAAAACTTCAGTGAGTTCAAAAGTTCCTGTGAACAGAACATGAGGGAATTGTGGAATACACTTAAACATCCTAATATCAGCATCATTGGAATACCAGAAGGACAAGAACTTCAGACCAAAGGCATGGAGAACTTATTTATCAAAATAATAGAAGAAAAATTCCCCAGTCTCTTAAAATAAAGGCCCATCAAGATACAAGAAGCCAACAGAACTCCAAACAGACTGGACCAAAGGAGAAACTCCAAGACATATTGTCTTTAAGACTCTAAAAATTGACACCAAAGAGAAAATCCTAAAAGCAGCTAGGGAAAAACAGCACACAACTTTCAATGGTAACCCCATCAGAATTACATCAGATTTCTCAATGGAAACCTGAAAGCTAGAAGAGCCTGAAATGAAACATTGCAAAGTCTAAGAATCTATGGCTTCCAACTCAAACTACTCTACCCAGCAAAAGTATCCCTCATAATAGATGGTGAAAGAAAAACTTTCCATTGCAAAACACAACTTTACAATTATATGAACACAAAACCAAACCTACAGAGAGTATTTCAGGAAATTCTCCACAGAGAAGAAATAAATAATCAAACTCAAATGCCTACAAGAAGCAGATCACAATAACCAAACTCAGAATAGGCACTGAAGCAGACCAAAAATGAACCCAACATAGCTCAGGGAAATTTTGCGGAAGAGGTGGCAGAAAGAATGTCAGAGCCACATGTTGGGTCATGATATGCAGAGACATTTATCATACCAATAACTGTGGGCTAACTCCACAATACACAACCCATATACATCAACAAGGAGGGGCCATTGAGGAGGGGGTAGGTCACAGACGAGCCTAATAATGGTACCAAACTGCCTGTATTTGCTGAATAGAAAACTAATAAAAAAATTAAAAAGAAATATAAATATACATACACCCTCATCTGGCAAAAGCCACATCTACCTTGCACAGGAATGATGATAAAAGAAATGTATATAAATTCAAAACGTTTAATATCACATCAGAAAGACCTTAGTCATCAAGTCATCATATTCCTACCACATGTTTTCATACATTGATTGCAAACATTTGTCATACTCCAACTTAGTTATCCATGCACACTTGTATTTTGTTGTCATTGTTGTTTTTCAAGGTAGGGTCTTGCTCTAGCCCGGGAGATAACCTGGATCTCATTATGTAGTCTCAGGCTGACTCTGAACTGACAGCAACCCTCCTACAACTACCTCCTGAGTGCTGAGATTAGAGGTGTGAACTATCACGCCCAGCAAATATTTATTTATTTATTTATTTATTTATTTATTTATTTATTTATTTATTTATTTATTATTGGAGAGAGAGGACAAATAGAAAAAGAGAATGGGCATAGCAGGGCATCCAACCTCAGCACATAAACTCCAGACATATGTACCACCCTGTACATCTGGCGTACATGGGTCCCGGGGAATTGAACCTGACCTGGCTTTACAGACAATGTCTTAACCACAAAGCCATCTCTCCAGCCCTCTTGTAACTTTTTATTTTTTTTATTGACACTCCTGCCATTTTATACTCATTAGATCAAGCAAAATGACTTCAATGCTTACTAAATCTTTAATAAAAGTTTGTTTAAAACCCACAGCAACTTACATTTTTTCCCTAATCATTACTGACCAAATTTCAAATTTTGTGTTGCAGAAATCCTATGCCTGTGTAATTTTTCCCATAAACTATTTCACTCCATATTCTCATAACTACTCCTGTGTTAATAATGTTTTAAAAATACATAATTAATCAGTCTCATAAGATCATATCCTCTAATTAACTTGCATTTCACAATGATGACAAGTAAAGGCATATGAAATGTTAAGAGCAAATAAGGCTGAAACCAATTTTACAGCAGGAAGATTAATTTCACAAGAATGCTCTTTACCTTGGTATTAGAATTGCACTCATCTGTACTGGATGTAGTTAGGGCAGGTCATAACAAGAATTGTTTTAAGGCCTGAACAGCAAATTGCACAATGAAATGAGTAAATATGACACTTTTACAAAACTCAGGTGAAAGTTCAAGTGTGTGCATATTAAGTAATGTTTCATCTTTGATCTAATTATAATCATATCCTCTTCTTTTACAATAGCTTCATTTATGTTTTTTCTCCTTGCCTCTTCCATCTTAGAAATGTTCAGTAAACACAGACTGTTCTTTACCAGTACTTACAGACAATAGGGTAGCAGTGCCTGAGAATGATTTGCCTTTAAAAATTGCCTGAGCTGAAAGAAGAACTGAGACTAATCAGTGGCTGGCATAAATTGTGCTACCTTAAGTGATAAGCCTAAACAAGCAAGCAGATGCACTGTCCCTCTCCATTGACACTCCCTGCTTCAAAAGCTGAGCAATAGAGTTAAAATTTTAAAAGACAGTCAAGTTTTCTTTTCACCATAGACTACAACTATTAAGAAGAAGCTATTGAAAAGAAACTATTGGGGCTGGGTAACAGCTCAAGGGTCGGAGGCACTTGCTTGCAAAACCAGATGGCCTGGGTCTGATTCCCTGGTATTCATGTGAAGCAATATACATAAAATGGCTCATGTGTCTACAATTCCTACTCAGGGGCAAGAGTCATGGTACAGACATATTCTCTCTCTCTCTTTCAAGTAAATCAACATACTGTTTTAAAAAGAAACTATTAAGATTTCCTTAACCCTTAAACAGTAATAGAATCCTGCAAAAAAAATGTTTCTAGTATTACTATGGTAGTTGTACAAAAGCCAAATGTGTATGTGCTTATTAGGAATGTCCTTCCCCAAAGCAAGACAACAAAGAAATTATCAATCCGGAGGGAGCTTCTGAGTCAGAGGTGGGAGAGGTCAAGGGAGCTGGAGTAGAGCCGTGTGCTTTACTTCTGGGAACATCGTTCCCCGCCTGGAATTTTCCATCCATCTTACAACCATAGTTAATGCAGTTTGAGCTAAGTCTATTGGCCACAAAAGGTTTAATAGAATATACTTTGAATATTTGTTTAATGAGTATAAAAACAAATGTTATCCATAATATAGTGTCTATTTTATACTTAAAATTGAATTTGTTGTTTTGCATGTGTATGTGTGTTAATGGATGTTTTAGTGCATGTGGTTTTGTGTATGTTTTGTATGGGCACAAACATGTGTGTTATGTGTTCGTGAGAGTTTGGAGGCCAAGGTTATTGTCATAGATCTTATTCTATTGCTCTCTACCTATTTTATAATAAGGTCTTTCATTGTACTCAGACTGGGCTCACCAGCTCAGCTAAACAAGTTAGCCAACCTACACCAAGGACATTCCTAGTTGTGTCTTCCCAGTGCTGGGCTGACAGGCACATGCCACCAGGATCAAAATTCTACATAGGACCTAAAAATCTAAAATCAGGTTCTTTTTTACCATCTTCCTAGAAGTCATGTTCATTTCTAATTTAGGTATTTCATAATTAGCTAATATGTGATTTTTAGAAATGTATAAAATCTTACCTGGGTTCTGATTGTTCTGCAGAATGCTTGAATTCTTTTACATAAACAGGTAAAATGAATTATAAACAATAGAAAATATGAAAGACTAAAAGTATATGATTTTGAAGCTTCTATTAGATAACTATCGTGCACACTGGTTGATCAGTGCAACCAGAATCCACACTCTTGTCTTTATTGGCACAAAGAAGATGGGAAAATTTATGAAACTTGATGTGTAAAAGAAAGATGCTGTGTCTAAAATGATAATCTTAACTGAATTCTTTCCTACTAGCCTACAATGGTGGAAACATTATAAGATGCTGGTGCAGTATTTGGACATGCACAAAATGATTTAATAGAAAACCACAAACGAGTATGATATTATTCAGTGATTAAATGTAATTTCTCGATTGTAGAATAAAATGTAAAGTTTTTTTTCCTTACAAGCGTGATTCACTGTAATGTGTTTATTGCTACAACATACAATAAATTAATTTTATGTTCATTGTTTGTGTACAAAGTAAGACAATATTTTTAGGACCAAATTACATGTCCACATTTTTTCAGAAAGCAATATTTCAGTTCAGAAATTTCATATCACTGTTACCAGAAAAAAATATCTCTAGATTCTTAAGAAATTATTTTTAAAGTGGTTTATATTTCTTTATTTAAAATGTCTTTGGAGATTAACATTTTCTTTTTAAATTTTATTTATGTACATGGGTGTTTATATGTACATGTGTATTGGCATGATGAGGGTCTCTTACCAATATAAATATCATCAGATTCACGTGTCACATCACATTCATATTGGCTGTCCATGGCTGCTGGGGAATTAAACCCAGGCATTGCAAGTAAGTGCCTTCAGCAGTGGAGCCATTTTCCAAGCCCAAAATTTCTGTTTTTCTTTTAATGTATAAGGGAAAAAAATACATTGGAACCACATAAACATACAAAAAGGTATCTATAAGAAAAAATGCAACAATTTATGAAAGTCCCTAACATAAGGATGAGTTTACCTCAAAAACAAGCAGAAAGGGTAACCATATATATTTGACAGATGTGCATTAAAGATATATCTGCTATACAATGTTTAAAATGTGGAGAATACTTTACCAAGATATAGAAAAGAGTTAGGATAGATACAGCTATGGTTCTCTTTATAATATATATATATTTTATTGACAACTTCTATACTTACAGACAATAAATAATGTTTCACCTCCCCCTATCCTTGGTAGGTCTGAGAAATACTAACTGGATAAAAGCACACATGTAAAAAGTGGATAGATTGCAAGATTATAAATATTAATTTATTGTAAAAAGAAATCCAAGAATAACCAGTTAAATCCGTATCTCCATGCTTCCTAATCCAGCCAAGGAGCCCTGCACATGTTTACATCAGGAATAAGGACACAACAGGAAAGACCAGATTGAGAGGATGATTCAAGTGCACTAAGAGAAGCATTCTCAGGTCTCCTGCAGGTGGGACAAAGTATGATGTGATCAAGGCACTGTCAGGAACCATGGGGCTGCTGTGATATTAAAGGATAACTGGGCAAATGAAAATCAAGTGATATTGAAGGTTGCATGTTGTTTAGTGAGTGTACTTAAGTGACTTAAATTTCATGAAATGTCTTTAATGATAGCAAGATGCAAAGTAAGTCTTCACTGAGGAGAACCAGGCTCATAAACTTTTCTATCAAGGCCTTCCTAACTCTTCACAACCCACTTACACCTTCCCACCCTTGCCCTATGCAAAAGCAAGTTTGCACATATGTGATACCCAGTGGTATAGGCACTCTTAAATAGCCTTGATCCATTTACATCCTAGGTAGAATTTCATTATTGACATAAAACACAAGGCAGATAGACAGTGGCCATTTCTCAACCCTTCCAAATAGGATCTCTCTGCTAGTTTTGTAATAAAAGCCTTAAAGCCAGTATACAATCTGCCTATGATTCATTATATGCAATGCAGCATTTTCACTTTTTGAGTATTGAACATACTTAAAACTATTTATTCCCACTTTTGCACTGAATAAAATGGGTCAAAGTACTTAGATTTCCTAATTGGGAAAAAAAAAAAATCTATCTTCCCATATGGACGATTTTCATAGAAGCTTTATCCAGAAAGAGATTTTTGTCTGTCACAAACACTTGAAAAGAAGAGAATATTCTAGAAGTAAAGAACCTTATATGGTAGTGTTGCTTTCTGGTGTCACTGTAATTCACAATTATCTATTATTTCATAGCTTATATTGAAGAGTTAATCCATGCTTATTTAGTTCCCATAAAATACTTTTTAAAATTTATTTTTATTCATTTGACAGAGAAAGAGGGAGAGAGAAAGAGAGGGAGAGAATGGGCATGCCAGGGCTCCAGCCACTGCAAACGAACTCCAGATACATGTGTCACGTTGTGCATCTGGCTTGCATGGGTCCTAGAGAATCAAACCAAGTTCCTTTGACTTTGAAGGCAAATGCCTTAACCTCTAGGCCATCTTTCCAGCCGTGATAACTTTTTTAAAAAAAATTATTTATTTATTTGAGAGCGACAGACACACAGAGAAAGACAGATAGAGGGAGAGAGAGAATGGGCGCGCCAGGGCTTCCAGCCTCTGCAAACGAACTCCAGACGCGTGCGCCCCCTTGTTCATCTGGCTAACGTGGGACCTGGGGAATCGAGCCTCAAACTGGGATCCTTAGGCTTCATAGGCAAGTGCTTAACCACTAAGCCATCTCACCAGCCCCCGTGATAACTTTTGATTCATAAGAATAGATCCAAACTATCGTGGTTCAATTTTCTAGAACCCACATAACCCAGATGCACAAGGGGCACATGTATCTTGAGTTCATTTGCTATGACTACAGGCCCTGGCATGCCCATTCTCTCACTCTTTCTTGTTCTCTCTTTCTCTCTCTCTCCCTCTTTCTGACAAAAAAATGATTGCTGACAAGCTGACTGAGCTGCAACATGCCTGCTCAGCCACATGAGCCCAGCAAGACCTAATAAAGGCTTTTTGAAGATGATAAGCAACAGAGCCTGCTTGTTAAGATTCCCAGGGGCCTCAGATTATTGGGCAGAAATCTCTTCTTTGTCTTCTTTTTTAAGTGCTTACAGATCATTCCCACCGAATGTCCACAGGGCAACACAGCAGAAGAAGCTGGGAGGTTGTGGGCGGGGGAGGGCTTTGGAGTTGTAAAGGATGATGTTAAAAGCAGCTTGTGACATTAAAATCTCCTGCTTCCAGCTGGTATCAAGGACATCATAGAGTTGTCTTCTTTGTTGAGTTATGGAAACATAACTGATACAAAGGGGGCTGGGACAGACTTCAAAAAAGGGAAGTGATACCTGTTCTCAGAGCTGCTCTTCAGGTAGATGGGACAGCCCTGCCAAGTAGCTAATATGTCTGCCGCATACACAGACCTCAATTTCCCTAACTCCATGCTGAAGAGTGAACATTTATGAGTTACAGAATCCTCTGTAGCCCTGACATCCCACATGGGAGGGTCCCTCCCCAGAGAGCACCCTGCCGTTGCCCAAGTCCACTGTGACAGCACAGGCATTGTTGGAGGCAGCGCTGCTCCTGCGTGTGGCAGGCTGAGGGCCAGTGGCATCAAGAGGACATTTCATCTCATCTTTTATCCTGAACCTGGCAGATCCCATTCTCACTGAGGGACCATTCTAAAGAGACCACACTGTGCCCAAGGCCTGTGTTCCTGTCTCCATGTCACACCTGGTGAAGACAATCCAGAGGAAGAGGGGGGGCGGGGAGGGAATATGAGAGACCTACATAGTGAAACAGAAACAGAAAGAGACAAGACAAAAAGAAAGAGAAGCAGAGATAAATAGAGAATTAGAGCTTTGGTTAAGATGGTGGCTTAGGAACCACACAAAAGCAGCCAAGGGCAGAAAAAGCCAAAGATTACCCAGCAAAACACACACTTTTACTAAAAAGTGAGGTGTGTAAGAAATTAAATTGGCAGCAGAGAAGTAGGAGAGATCCAGGGCATCCACAGCCCACACAGGCAGGCCTAAGTGACCCCGGCAGCAGAGGCTTTGGCTCCAGCAGTGGCTGCTCTGGCAGCAGCAGCAGTAGTGACAGTGGAAGTAGCAGCTCTGGCTCCAGCATTGGCAGCGCTGGCTCCGGCAGCAGCAGCAGTGGCTCTGGTAGCAGCGGATCCAGCAGTGGCAGCAGCAGCTCCAGCTCCAGCTCCAGTTCCAGCAGCAGTGGTGGCGGCAGCTACAGCAGTGGCAGCTCCAGCAGTGGCAGTGCCAGGTCTGTGGGGCCACAGCTGCCAGGCTTGGCTTTCCCCACAGGAAAAGCCAGTGACCAGCTCCCGAAAACAGAACAGTGGTCCAGTGATCCAGCCAGCCTACTTGAACACACAAGGCACCAAGGAGGGATGCATAACTGAGACCAAAACAATCCAAAAAGGCAACTGGGATTGCACCAGGGAAGGGTCTCACTTGGTCACAAGCTGACTTGGATCCTCTACAGACCAGAAATCTTAACCTCTTTGTTGATAGAGGATCTGGTTGTTATAATACCTACTCTTGCATAAATACTCGGTACTGTTTTTCATTGAATGTATACATTGTTTAATTATATTTCAGAATCTATTTGTATTTTGTTCCACTCAGCCTCCTTGAATACTCCCATAGCAGGCAAACCCAACCCCTAGGAACATGCTTGTAGATACACTGAGAGTCTTAAGAGCCACACCTAACACCTTAAGCTCCTACCCTGAAAATATATAACATCAGATCAATTGACACAGCTAAGGATACCCAGCTAGCTAGAAAATCCAAGCATTAACTTAATCCAAGACCCAAAATTATATACATTATAACACAAAAAAACAATAAAAAGCAAGACAATATAAATCCACCAAAAAGTACTAATGCATCAGAAATGCCCTCAAGTGAGAACAAGTTAGAGGAGATGCCTGAGAAAGGTTTCAAAAGAATGATTGTAAATATGTTCAAAGAAGTCAAAGAAGAAATCAAAGGAACCAAAGAGGAAATCAAAGGAATGAAAGAAGACACAGGACACCAATTTAATGAAATAAAGGAGTCAATACAAGACATAAATAAGGGCATAGAAATAATAAAGAAAAACCAGTCAGAATTACTAACAATGAAGAACCCAGTTAATGGAAAAAAACAACAACTCTGTAGAAAATCTCACCAGTAGAATGGATGAAGGAGAAGACAGAAGATCTAAGCTAGAAGACCAGGTGGCAGGTCTAATACAGTCCAACAAAAAGAAAGACAAACTAATAGAAAAGTATGAATGGGCATTTCAAGATGTTTGGGACACTATGAAAGATCAAACATAAGAATTCAGGACATAGTAGAAGGAGAAGAATTTCACTCCAAAGGCATAGTAGGCATCTTCAACAAAATCATAGAAGAAAACTTCCCCCGAATTGGGAAAGAGGTGCCAATGCAGATTCAGGAAGCCTTTAGAACCCTAGCCAGACAAAACCTCAAAAGAACCTCTCCTCGCCATGTTATAATCAAACTACCAAACACACAATCCAAAGAAAAAATATTGAAAGCAGTTAGAGAGAAAAATCAAGTTACCTACAAAGGCAAGACCATCAGGATTACAGCAGATTACACAACACAAACTTTAAAAGCCAGAAGGGCTTGGAGTGATGTATTCTAAGTTCTGAAAGATAACAACTGTCAACCAAGGTTACTTTATCCTTCAAAGCTATCCATTCAAATAGATGGAGAAATAAGGACATTCCACGACAAAAGCAGGCTAAAGGAGTATTTTAAGAGAATTAGAGTTGGAGAGAGATAGATATGGAGAGCAACAGGGACAAAGAGACAGACAGAAATACACAGAAGCAGAGAGAGAAAGATGGATAGACATAGAGAGAAAGAAAGGCAGAAAGAGAGAGACAGAGGTATATAGAAAAGATTTTTACCATTTTACCTGCTTCTTTTGGAATCTGAAAACAAAACCTATACACCCTATTCTCTAGGTAAAACACTCATACATATAAAACTTTACTTTTAATTTAAGAGTGTTTATGGCCGGATGTATCTCAGCTATGAATGTCTAAATTTCATTCAGTATGCACACCCTCATTACTGAAGAAGGAAAAAGAGAAAGGCCCAGAAGGAAGAGTTGTGTGTGCGTCTTGTGCAAAGCAGAATGTTTTTGGCATTGTAGGATGGGTGGCAGGAAAGGGTTGCAGGATTTGCATTATCCAACTTTGGAAGTCCTCATTGCACAGCAACCCCACTGGGCATTTGGGATGGAATCACCAATCATCATGATAACAGTAACTACAATGGTTTTAGGGCAGGGTCTCACTGTTTAGCCCAGATTGGTTTTGAATTCATGATATTCCTGTCTCTGCCTCCTAAGTGTGCAGATTCCAGGAGTGTGTACTCACACCCAGTAACTAGCATGCATTTTTTAAAATATTTACTGATTTATTTGACAGAAAGAAAGAGGCAGAGAGTGAGTGAGCATGGGTGCACAAGGCCTCCTACCACTGCAAACTCCTGACACGTGCACTGCTTTGGTGCTTTAGGTGAGAGCAGAGGAGAGTCAGGTTCCCTTCCGCCTGATGGTGGAGGTATCTGGAAGCTCTCTAGATTCATATGGTTCGAATCCACTTACCCAGAGCCAAATCCAACTCGAAGTAAATAGAGACTTTTAAGCTCTTATTTTAGAGATCCTTGTAAGGTGTTTTGTACATCACTTAGCTCTTAAAACCCATGAGGGCACTTTCATGATTTAAGTGTAAATGCGGCTCAAACAGATGGATCAAAATTTTCTTCAAATTCCTCCTGGTTTTAAAAGTGAAAAGCAAGCTGGGCATGGTGGCACACACCTTTAATCCCAGCACTCACAAGGCAGATGTAGGAGGATCACCATGAGTTTGAGGCCAACCTGAGACTACATAGTGAATTCCAGGTCAGCCTGGCCTGGATTGAAACCCTACCTCAAAAAAAAAAAAAAAAAAAAAAAAAAAAAAAAGCAGATGGGGCATAAAATCCATAATTCCCCTGGACCACTTAGAACTTAGACCAACCTTATGGACTCTGAGGCTAGAGATTGCTACAGAGAGCAGAACTGGCAAGGGGTGGGGGTGGGGTTCTAAGGCAGGTTGTTCTCTGTAAATCTTTTCTTTGTTTTTGTTTTTGTTTTTGTTTTTCGAGGTAGGGTCTCACTCTAGCTCAGACTGACCTGGAATTCACTATGGAGTCTCAGGGTGGCCTCGAACTCATGGCAATACTCCTACCTCTGCCTCCCAAGTGCTGGGATTAAAGACATGCCTGGCTAGTTCTGTATAAATCTTAACTGGTATCTGAATTAAGGGTTCCAATCTTGGAAGCACCTCGACTCAAAACTACAATTTCTGAACTCTGATTAATAAAATTTTCCTGAAACAGGCATGTTGTCACACACGTTTTACCTCAGACCACAGGAGGCAGAGGTAGGAGGATTGCAGTGTGTTGGAGGCCACCCTAAGAATACAGAGTGAATTCCAGGTCAGCCTGGGCTACAGTGAGACCCTACCTGGAAGGGCCAAAAAGAAAAATAAAATCCTGAATCCTGTTAGTTGGAAATACAAATGCCAAAGCTATACCCAGCCAGTCTCCACCAGAATTTCTGCCTGGGAATCTAGGTCTGTGGGTCCAGACCCTATTCTCAGCTACTATAGAGGCTGAGGTGGGAACATGATAAGTTTAACATGAGCCTGGGCTACTTAGAGAGTTCAAGTCTATCCTGAGCAACTTAGGGAGGCTCTGTCTCCAACAGAGGGCTAGAAGACTGGAGTGATGGAGTTTAGTGCTTAAGGCACTTGTCTGAGAAGGCTAAGCACCTATGTTCAACTCCCTAGGACCCATGTAAACCATGCACATAATGGCACATGAGTCGACTATTTGCAGTGGCTCCATGCCCTAGCATGCCCATTCTCTAGCTCTCTCCTCTCTATAATACATAAACAAATTAATTAATTAATAAAAAATTAAGATATTAAAAAAGAGGTGTAGAGATGGTAGAATGCTTGCCTACCCTGGAGTCAGTCGCCAGTGTTACAAACAATATCCAACTCTATAGGGGGCCTGGAAATTTGCATTCACAACAGGTTTCTGAACAGCCAGGCTGGGGTCCTTGTTCAAGATGAGGATGTCCTGACTTTAAACTTTTGGTAGTCATGGAAGGGTGGTTCTTTGTAGGGGAGCCTTAGACATTGAATGGTGTTTAGTAGCAGCCCTAATCTATTGCCCCTACCCACAGATACAGATAACATCCCCATTCCCAGTTGTGACCACTAAAAATGTCTCCACACATGGCTAATTGTGTGCTGGGATAGAGGGGTGAGTTAGCCTTGTCTGAGAACCTATCATGTGGAAGACTTTAAAGGGAGGGTGACAGTTTGAATGTGAAATGTCACCCATAGGCTCATGTGATGGAACACTTGGTCCCCAGCTGGTAGAGCTGTTTTGATAGACATATTAGTATATTAGTTATTTTTCTCACTGCTGTGACTTGACATGAAGCAACTTAAGGAGGGAAGGGTTGACTTTGCTCACAATCATAGGGGATATACTCCACAATATGGGAAAACATGGTGCTTGGAGCAGGAGGCAGCTGGTTAGGTTGTGCCAGGAATTAAGAAGCAGGGAGGGGGCCTGGAGAGATAGCTTGGTGGTTAAGTGCTTGCCTGTGAAGCCTAAGGACACTGGTTCAAGGATCGATTCCCCAGGACCCATGTTAGCCAGATGCACAAGGGGATGCATGCATCTGGAGTTCGTTTGCAGTGCCCATTCTCTCTTTCTCTCTCTCTCTCTCTCTCTGTCTGACTCTCTCTCTTTGACTCTCTGTGTGTGTCCTATAAATTAAATAAAAAGGCTTACCAAACAAAAAATGTGGTCAGAGAGATGGTTAAGGTAATTGCTTACAAAGCCTAAAGACCCAGTTTCAATTCCCCAGTATGCATATAAAGCCAGATGCACAAAGTGGTGCATGATTCTGGAGTTCTTTTGCAGTGGCAGGAGGACCTGACATGTCTATAATCATTCATTCATTCATTCATTCATTCATTATCTCTGTGTGTCCTTGAGAGTAAAAAAAACTCATCAAAAAAAGAAAGAAAGAAAGAAAGAAAGAAAGAAAGAAAGAAAGAAAGAAAGAAAGACAGAAAGAAAGACAGAAAGAAAGACAGAAAGAAAGAAAACCCTCTCTGGAAACCTTCTCACACACACTTGCCCAGAGCATGTCTCTTAGGTGATTCCAAACCCAGCCAGTGAACTCTGATAGAGCTGGTAGAAGTGGTCACTCTAGGGGCAGGATTTGAAGGACCTGCCCCTTTCTGATTCCACCTGCACTCTCCCTCCTGGTCTAGAACATGTGAACAGTCTCTGTCACAGGCTCCCATTGCCATGAGGGTGGCTCCACCACACCTTCTGCACCATGATGAACTGACCCTCTGACCACTATGAGTGCCAATAAATCTTTCCTCCCTTGATGTGTTTCTGTCAGGTATTTTGTCATAAGGATGATAAAGCCACAGGAACCAGACACCCGAAACACCAAACAGCTCATAAGCAGTAGTAAGAAAGATGATCCCAGGTCCTGGCCCTGCCTCCTCCTGGCCACACACTCTGAGCTCTACTTCCTCATCCATTCTGGGGATGACAGATGAGGACATAGCCTGAGATTTCTGGTCTGGGAAATGGGCTAAATTTCACTTTATAGATTTTCTAAGATGAAATGAGATGACATGTGTCCATTGTTGAACATTGATTCCTGGCAGGTGGGAAACCTGTGGTAAGTGTGCATTTGTTGTTGTAGTGTGTGAAGGCTCCAGGACACAGCACATGTGATATTCTCTTCCCTCCTTTCTCTGCCTCCCAACCTTTTCCTTCTTGCAAGATCACTTATCATCTTTGCACCTATCACTTTGCCCAAGGATGATGGCTATCATAAGAGGTCAAAGTGAGTTACGGCCTCACTGTGAGCTCAGTGAGTAAAGTACCTTTTGTGTCAGCATGTGTGAAGTTCCAGCTGTGGTGGTGCACACCTGTAATCCCAGTGCTAAGTAGGCTGGGCCAGGGACTTCATACTGCTAATCAGTAGAATCAGTGGTTCTGGATTCAGCAAGAGATTGTCTGTCAGAACTGGAGAGGGCTCAGTAGATAAAGGCTGAGTTTTGTTCTGGGGTTTCATTCCCTAGTACCCATTTAAGCCAGGTGTACAAAGTGGCACATGCATCTGGATTTCATTTGCGTTGGCAGGAGGCCTTGGCATGCCCATTCTCTCTCTCTAACAAATAAGTAATATCTTAAAAAAAATAAAAGAAGGAAACCACTGGGGATAGAGAGATGGTTAGGTGGTCAGTTAAGGCACTTGCCTGAAAATCCAAATAACTTGGGTTCAATTCCCCAGTACCCATATAAAACTTTATGTGCCACATGTGTCTGGATTTTTTTTTTCAGTCTAGAGACACTCGCACAACCATTCTCTCTCCCTCTCTCTCTCCCTCCCTCTCTCTCTTTGTGGTGGTCTCTCTCCTATCTATGTCTCTCTGTACTTACAATTAATTAAGTAATAAAACAACATAAAATAAAATAATAGTGAAAACATATCTCAAAGAATAAGAGGGAGAGTGACTGAGAAAAGCCTCCAACACTGACCCCGGCCATATGTGTACATGTACCCACACATATACTAGCACACATACACACATGTATACACATACACACTAAAGAAAGAAGGGAAGGAGGAGGCACTCTGCAAACACTCGGGAATGCAGGCTCTTCCTGCCTGCTCACCTCTGTCATCATTGCCCTCCTCATCTTGACATGTCCAAGCAGCCCAGGGCAGTTTTTGGATATTTGGCAGGTGTAGGATAAACCATCAGTTGAATGTCTCTCTTCCATATGTCCATACAATTGCCCAGAGACATCCTGAACACGTGTCTTCAGAATAGGTCAAGTGTGCCTGGTGACCTCAATTCCTGGATAGGGTTCCTTGGGAACAGAATTTGGGATTTTGCTGTCTGTCAGGTTGAAGTTGGATTCAGATGGAGATGACTAAATAGAATGTAGGCTTGGTGAGACCCCCTTCTAATATCTTTGTAAGCAGAGATGGATTCCAGAATGGAACTGGTCCCCCACTAAGTGCTGAATCCTGAATACCTCCCTTTGTGGACAACATAGCCAGACTGAGTGAGCCCAGTAAATCCAGGCCTGGGGGGCCAGACTTTATACAGCAAGATCATGGAGGGGGGCATGACTAGGCTGGTTTCATAGAGCTCAACCACAAAGCCATCTCACTGCAGGGTGTTCAGCACTCCCTTATTTATGGTAACATGCATTACAGAAAAATTTTAAAGAAGTCATTAAAATGCAGGCAATTTAAGACATTTGATTGGCCAACTTCTACAGCTTCCTAGACCCTCCCTCCCTTGGTTTTCTGTTGCCCCTACCCTTTCTGCACTGCTTGAATTTCAGCTGATAATAACTGAATTACATTGCAAACTGGTGTGGCCTCTTCAGTTCTGGAAGGATGCCAAGGTATGCAATTCCTCAGCTTGTAGTTTTCATTGAATACCTTCTGTAATGACCCTAGAAGTCAAGGAAAAAGATCATTTGCCCCGTGAATCAGATACTTTCCATGTCTCTGCACGTTTAGTGGCAAAACAGAGGTTAATAAAATATGTCACTGGGTTTGGATTAAAAGGGACATTACAAAGTGCCAAGGAAATACTTGCACAGTAAACTGGCTTGCTCTTGAATACATGATTGGGTTAAAGCCTTTCACAAATTGACTCAACATTTGTACTCATTTTACATATCTTTTCAATAAGCTTTGCTTAATATAATGCAATTATACACAAAACACATTAAAGTAAAATATGATTAGATTTATCAAGTGTACCTACTATGTGCTAGGAGTTTAGTATTGTGTGTGTATGCTAGACAAGCACTCTATGCATCACTGTGTTCTCAGCTTTGTTTTCACTTTTTTTTCCCAATTGACAGACAGAATCTAAATTATCCAGGCTGGCCTTGGATTTTTCATCTTCCTCTTTCAGCCACCTATGTAGCTTGAGTCACAGGACTCTGCCACCAGGCTCATTTGAATCTAATTTTAAGGAACTAACAGCTCTGACTTTAAGGAACTCGAGGTTCTGGGACCATTTGTTATTGAAGCGTGGTATCATAAACAATCTCTATGTCACCTGTGACCTCATTTGAAGTGATGTGGTATTCCCTTGTGGAGGAGCTCTATGAGAAATATGCCATTTTTGACAGGCTCTCTGCAGAATGCTGAGTCATACTTCTTTTGAAGATATGGTAGTGAGGGACATTAAAAGGCAGCTCTGCTTTTATGGGAACCTGGAGAAAAACAGTTATCACCACTTAGGTGTTTTGTAGAGAATTCAAGCCATCGGCTGAACCATGTCATATAAATAATGAAAATCCCCTTTATTGGATCAGAAGTGTGAGCCAGGGCTCTACATGGGGAATATTACCTTGAAGGGAGGAAATGATCTTGGGAATGTGCAGAGAACTGCAGGGACATCTGGTCTCCTTGGTGGTCTTCCTGAGGTGGCTTCCTGCTGATGAGCTACAGTCAATTCCAGCTTAAATCAGAGCCTCTGGGTCTCATGGACAACTTAGGGTCTTGATTTCATTAGGAGGCTATGTGAACATCTGAATGTCATTGGCATTGGGAGTGAATATATTGCAAAAACACACCTTTGGAACTGAGGATTCTGAAGGTGAAAGTAAAATATTGAACGTAGTTTTGTCCCTGGTGTGGAGAGGTAAAAGTGAGGAATCAAGTCAGACAGTGTGTGTGTGTGTGTGTGTGTGTGTGTGTGTGTGTGTGTTGACTGTAGAAAAGTGTGAGAGTAGTCTAGCTGCTGATATGGCTAGAAAAGCCTGCACTTACTAAATCTTATATTAGCAGTAAAGAATCTTGGGGAGCCACTGTGGGTTTTAGACAGAAAGGGGATATAGTTAGACCTGTACTTTGAGAGTAATACCTGGACTGTTGTATTGATGCATAGAGGTGACTCACAAGAGCAGATGCAGAGGTCCACTCAAGGCATTAGTACCATTTACTACATGGGAGATAATGAAGCTAGCCAGCAGGTATTATGAACATTCATTCTGTGTCTAAGAGATTTACCCAGGATAACTCATATCATCCTCATAAGTTAACTAGGAGGAAGGTGCTCTTATTTCTACACATTTACAGAAGAAATAAAAAATGTAGCTTCAAATCCAACTAACAAGCAAAATGCGTAGACAGGTCTATATGTTGCTCCTGAGCATCTGACTGGTACTAGGAGAGTAGCAGAGGAGATGAAAGGTATACCTGATGGTCAATTTTTTGTTTTTGTTTTTTTTTTGAGGTATAGTCTTACTCTAGTTCAGGCTGACCTGAAATTCACTACGTAGTCTCAGAGTAACTTTGAACTCAAGTCAATCCCCCTACCTCTGCTTTCCAAGTGCTGAGATTAAAGGCTTGTGCCACCACGTGCTGCTCAATCTGGAGTTTGCTGTGGGTGGCAGCTTTGGCATGACTATTCTGTCTTCCTATCTTCATCTCTTTCTCAAATAAATAAATAATTTAAAAAAACTTTTAAAATGTGTGCTAGTTGTGGTATATGCCAGTAGGAGATTGCTAAAGAGGCAGAGGCAGGAGGATCAGGATTTTGAGATGAGGTTGGGCTGCTCAGTTTTAAAATGTGCATGAGAAATGGCAGTGAGTGAGACTGGATACTGCGTTTGGTACTTTCTCATGGCAGTGAGTGAGACTGGATATTGCGTTTGGTACTTTCTCATGGCAGTGAGTGAGACTGGATACTGCGTTTGGTACTTTCTCATTACTGTGATCAAATACCAGACCAGAAGCGAATTAAGGAAGGAGGGGATTATTTCATCTCACAACTCCAGGTGACTGTCCATCATGGCAGGAAGGTGTGGCAGCAGGAGCCTGAGGCAGCTCATCACATTCAGTCCATAGAGAAGAGGCAGAGAGATGAATGCTGCTGCTCAGCCAGCTCTCTCCTCTTTAGCAGTCCAGGACCCCATTTCTGGAATGGTGCCCCCACTGTTAGGTGGGTCTCCCACCTCAGTTACCCTAATCTAGATAATCCCTCACAGGTGTACCAAGAGGCTTGTTTCTTAGATGATTCTTGGTCCTGTCAAGTCGAAAATCAGTATAAACTATTACATATAGAAAATCAGAAACAATCTTCTGAGGACTAAAATGAACACAACTAAAACATGAGACAACAATAATCTAGAAAATAGAAATTGAGCCAGATGTGGTGCCTTTCATCCCAGCACTCAGGAGACAGTGATAGAAGGATTGTCATAACTTTGAGGCCAGCCTGGGACTCAGTTGGTCACTCTTGGCTAGAGTGAGACTCTTCCTTAAAAAAAAAAAAACTGGAACAGAAACAAAATAAGAATGTCATATTTTAAGTTTCTTTAATGTTTTGAGAGGAACATTGAACCCTGTAGATTTTAGTAACATGTGGATATTAAAATGCTAAAGCTTAGCTCCTGAGGATAAAAAAATGTGTGGCTTCCAAGCAGTACTGTGGTGGGAGAAAAGTATATAAAATATACTTGAGTTAATAAAAGGTAGAAAGTAAACAAAAAAATTAAAGAAAAAATCTTACAAATAAAAAGCTTAAAGCAGAAATGGTAGCAATGTAAGAAAATCATGACCATGTCAGATAAAAACACTAACATATCATGTTCCGTGGCAGGTCAAATTTTCCAATTAAAAAATAAGGGTGTGGAGAAATATCTCAGTGGTTAAAGGCATTTGTTGCTAAGTCTAATAGCCCAGGCTTGATTCCCCAATACTAAAAAAAAGCCAGATGCACAAAGTGGCACATGCAAATCTGGAGTTTGTATGCAGTGGCAAGAAGCCCTGGCACACCCATACATTCCCTCTCTCTCTCTCTCTCTCTCTCTCTGGCTGCCTCTTTCTCTTTGTTTCTATTTCTCTCAAGTAAGTAAATAAAAAAACACTAAAGGCTAGGGAGATGTTTCAGCAGGTAAGAGCCCTTCCCATGCAAGCTTAAGGGCCTGAAATCCCCGAGATTGGTTCCCCAGAACCAGTGTAAAGAGCTGGGCTAAATGGAGAGGGGCCAGGCATGATACCACACACCTTTACTCCCAGCGTTTGGGAGGCAGATGTAGGAGGAGTGTTGTGAGTTCAAGGCCAGCAAGGGACTACAGAAACAGTTCCACATCAGAGTGGGCTAGAGCCAGAAGCTACCTTGAAATAAAAAAAAAAAATTAAAAAAAAAGGAAAGGTGGCCCCGGATGTTCTTTTCTGGCTTCTTATGCTTGCACATAGGGCATATGCATCTACCTACACACACACATGCATACACTAGGCACACACACAACACACACACGCACACACACATACTACCCACATGCACATGCAAAAAATGTAAGTCTCACCAAACTAAATATTATGGCAGATAATATTATTTAAGTACAGCCTACATGATATACCACACTTCATATACTCTTTTTATAATGTGACCTTATTATTCTTGCCATCAAAAGGTAGCACTGAGGGACTTGAGTGGTCATTTAGTGGTGAAGACCTTTGCCTGCAAAGCCTAAGGACCCCGGTTCAGTTCCCTAGTACACCCATGTAAGCCAGATAGATGCACAAGGTGATGTATGCATCTGGAATTCATTTGCAATGACTGGAGGCCCTGGTGTGCCAATTCTTGCTCTCTCTCAAATAAATAAATAAAATAATTTAAAGAAATCTTTGAGTAGACAATAAATAGGGTCCAGGACCCTCTCCTAGACTAGTATGGTGGGAGCATTGCTGTGTAGGGTTTGAGTCCTGGTGATGACATGGGCAATAGGGGTTCTAAGGTTCCCTGACACACTGAAATGTGCCACCAGCATAGCTTATGGTGTACCAAGTACTCAGGACACCTGCTGCCACACCAGCTCACAGTTGCTGGGAGCATTGGCTGCTAACAGCTCACAACTGTTCCCTTCAGCAGAGAATTCTTACTTCTCAACAATGCACCCCTCTGCCAGGAGCTGCAGCTTGAGACGACTGAGTGATATTTGGTATAAAAGGCCAATGTCTCTGTCATGCCTTTGCAGATACCACTGTGACATCGTCCACATTCTTTGACTTCACTCAGGATGAACTTCCCCTTGGGATTAATCCCCTTTCCTGCAATAGGTTTCCTCAAGCTCTCCCTTGAATAAACATCTCAGCTGACTTTTCTAAGGCACCAGAACCAAATCATGTTACATGTGCAATTTTAACAATTGCTGACATGGGGCTGGAGAGATGGCTTGTTGGTTAAGGCATTTGCCTGTGAAGCCTAAGAATCATGTTTGATTCCTCAGGACCCACATAAGCCAGATGCTCAAAGAGGCACATGAGTCTGGAGTTCACATGCAGTGGCTGGAGGCCCTAGCATGCCCATCCTCTCTCTCTCTCTCTCTCTCTCTCTCTCTCCCCCTCTCAAATAAATAGATATTTTTTTTCCTAAGGAATTCCAATTTAATTTGCAATGCATGGTGTATACATTTTTCGATATTCAAGTCAGCACATTAACAACATGTAGTTGCTTTAAAACTTTACAGATCTAAGTGATAGGTTTCAATACACATCTTTTTGTAGATTGCTTTCAAAATTACATAATCTAAGCTGGGCGTGGTGGTGCACGCCTTTAATCCCAGCACTTGGGAGGCAGAGGTAGGAGGATTGCCATGAGTTCGAGACCACCCTGAGACTCTATAGTGAATTCCAGGTCAGCCTGGGCTAGAGTGAGACCCTACCTTGAAAAACCAAAAAAAAAAAAAAAAAAAAATTATGTAATCTAGATTTTATCTGTATTGCTATGTGTAATTTCACTTCCTCATTTTTTCACCATGGCATAGTGTGACATTATATGAATATTCATAATGTGCTCACCCATTTCCTACTGATAGGAAAACTAAAGGATGATGCTCTCTTCCTGTATGTATAATTTTTTAAATAGATATTTTTAAAAGATGGTGACATGAGCCAGGCGTGGTGGCACACGCTTTTAATCCCAGCACTCAAGAGGCAGAGGTAGGAGGATTGCCATGAGTTCGAGGCCACCCTGAGACTCCATAGTGAATTCCAGGTCAGCCTGGGCTAGAGTGAGACCCTACCTCGAAAAATCAAAAAAAAAAAAAAAAGAAAAAAAGAAAAAGATGGTGACTAATTAATAAGACTACACTGGGGGATGGAGAGATGGCTTACTGGTTGAGGCACTTGCCTGTGAAACCTAAGGACCAAGATTTGATTCCCCAGTACCCATGTAAGGCAGATGCACAAGGTGGCACATGCATCTGTAGTTTGTTTGCACTGGATAGAGGTCCTGGTGTGCATATTATCTCTTCCTCTTTGCCTTGTTCTCTCTATCCAGGCAAGAAAGAAGAAATAAGGAAAGAAAGAAAAGGAGAGAGCAAGCAAGAAAGGAAACAAGAAAGCAAGAAAGAAGTGAGGAAGGGAGGGAGGAAGGAAGGAAGAAAGAAGGCTACATTGGTGTATGGAGAAATGGCTTACTGGTTAAGGCACTTGCCTGTGAAACCTGAGGATCCATATTTGATTCCCAAATTAGTAAGTAAGTAAGTAAAGAAATAAATAAAATGAGCCTACATTGGAATAAGCATTCACGTGGCACTTGACAACAAAGGTACATTCTTTAGATCTCTGCACCAGTGATTTGGTGTAGCCCTCATATCATCCCCCACACTCAGGATTTGTGAGTTCACTAACTCCAATTGTATTCCAGGGCAGCCTATCATGTCCCTGAGGTCAGTAGTGGCTTAACAACTGAACTACAAGTCACAAGGAATAGGGTAGAGTTGTCTTGACATTTCCCCAGGGACAAGCAAAGGGGTGACTCATGATAACCAATGAGGTCTGCTCCTGGCCAAACCAGTTCCAATTTGAGAAAATGAAATAAATTCTGAGGGGTGACCCAGACAGAAAGAAGGTGGCTAATAAGCCCCTTGAAAGGGCCATGATTAAGGAATTAAATTGCTCTATGCTTTTAGAAGCTGTGATCCACCCAGCTTCAGCCAGCACTGTAAAACTGTCATGCATTTGATCAATAAATTTGCTCAGTTCCTATGTGAAGGATTCTGTGACAGTGTTATGTATTAGGGGAAAAGTGAGAATAGCTAATGTCTCGTGCAAGTGATTGGTTGAGAAATCACAGAAATGTCATAAGATGAAAATTAGTCATTGATATAATATGAATAATGACTGACACATACTAATGATATATCATTAGATTACAAGGCCAAAATTTACAGTTGAAGGGATCATAGGAAGAGGACAGAAGTCCACACCACAGTCTGCAAAGTGGTTTGCATGGAAAAGTTCATTATATTTGAAATTTGTTTTATTATGCTTTTAAGCTTCTCTGTACTGCAAGCTAATCTACTGTGGAATAAATCACATAATTCCAATGTTATGGTGTAGATGATTAAATTTATCACCATATCCTTTATCTAGAATTTAAAAACAAAGAAATAAGTTTTAAACAAAAATATTTATTACTTTGAGAGGACAGACCGAGAATTGGCATGCCAGGGTCTCCTTCAATTGCAATCCAGCTCTAGATGCATGCACCATCTGGTTCTATGTGGGCACTGGAGAATTGGACCTGTTCAGTCAGAATTTTCAAGAAAGCACCTTCAGGGCTGGAGAGATGGTTCAGAGGTTAAGGTGCTTTCCTGAAAAGCCTAGTGATCCTGGTTCAATTCCCCATTATCCACATAAAGCCAGATGCACAAAGTGGTGCACGCATATGGAGTTCATAAGCAGTAGGAAGAGGCCATGGCATATCCATTCACTCTCCCTCACTTTCATTCTTTCTCTTTCTCTAGTGGTCTTTCTCCTCTCTTGTCTTTCTCTACTCCCAAATAAAAGAAAGCTCCTTTATCTGATGAGCCATCTCTCCAGCCAAGAAAACAAGTTTTAAAAATTGGTTTTTTGGGGGCTGGAGTGATGGCTTAGTGATTAAGCACTTGCCTGTGAAGCCTAAGGACCTCGGTTCAAGGCTCAATTCCCCAGGACCCACGTTAGCCAGATGCACAAGGGGGTGTATGCATCTGGAGTTTGTTTGCAGTGGCTGGAGACCCTGGCATGCCCATTCTCTCCCTCTCCCTCTCTCTCTCTCTCTCCCTCTCTCTCTCTCTCTGCCTCTTTCTCTCTCTGTTGCTCTCAAATAAATAACAATGAACAAAAATATTTAAAAAATTGTTTTTTACAATTCTGTTTGTATGCATGGAGTGTGTGTATGTTCATATGTGTGGGGGCTCATATGCTGTGTGTGAGTGTACATGCACATGTGTGCATATATGTGAAGAGGCCAGAGGTCATCAGGTGCTCTGTAGCTCTTCCATCTCATTTCTTGAGACAGGGTCTCACTGCCCCAGGAACTCACTGATTCAGCTGGATTAGCCAGCCTGGCAGCCTGGAGGGGTGTCCTGTCACCATCAGATAAAGCTTGGATGGCAGACCAAAGCGTGATTACACCAATACTAGGGTTGTATTGGTGAGGGATTACTTGCAGGAAAGTGAAGCTCCCAATGCAGAAATGGCCCCAAGAAGTCTGACCCCATCCCTGATGACAACTCTCTGCAGTTGTGAGGTTGAGTTCCCTATGTCAGGATCACAGCCAAGGATGCTCTTTCCTCAGCCCTGGGCAGAGGGATTGCTTAGAGCCTGGGCATCGGAAGAAGCACTTCACCTGGAGCTCATTGTCCCGGATCTTTTCACTCTATGTACTCCACCTCCACTGAGGAGACCTTGTGCGTCATGCACACAGCTGGCATAGGGGTCCACCTGAGATCTTTTTTTTTTTTTCCTCCAGCCCCCATGACGCACAAGAAGTGCTCTTTTTTTTTAAGTTTTTATTAGCATTTTTATTTTTAAAAAAATCCCATGGTAATTCCATCCCTCCCCAACCCCCACACTTTCCCCTTTGAAATTCCATTCTCCATCATATTATGTCCCCATAACAATCATTATACTTACATATATACAATATCAACCTATTAAGTACCCTCCTCCCTTCCTTTCTCTTCCCTTTATGTCTCCTATTTAATTTACTGGCCTCTGCTACTAAGTATTTTCATTCTCACGTAGAAGCCCAGTCATCTGTAGCTAGTATCCACATATGAGAGAGAACATGTGGCACTTGGCTTTCTGGGCCTGGGTTACCTCACTTAGCATAATCTCTTCCAGGTCCATCCATTTTTCTGCAAATTTCATAACTTCATTTTTCATTACTGCTGAGTAGAACTCCATTGTATAAATGTGCCACATCTTCATTATCCACTTATCAGTTGAGGGACATTTAGGCTGGTTCCATTTCCCAGCTATTATAAATTGAGCAGCAATAAACATGGTTGAGCATGTATTTCTAAGGAGATGAGATGAGACCTTTGGATATATGCCTAGGAGTGCTATAGCTGGGTCATATGGTAGATCAATCTTTAGCTGTTTTAGGAACCTCCACACTGATTTCCACAATGGCAGGACCAGATTGCATTCCCACCAGCAGTGTAGAAGGGTTCCTGTTTTTCCACATCCCCGCCAACATTTATGATCATTTGTTTTCATGATGGTGGCCAATCTGACAGGAGTGAGATGGAATCTCAATGTAGTTTTAATCTGCATTTCCCTGATGGCTAGTGATGTGGACCATTTTTTTAGATGCTTATATGCCATTCGTATTTCTTCCGTTGAGAACGCTCTATTTAGCTCCATAGCCCATTTTTTGATTGGCTTGCTTGATTCCTTATTATTTAACTTTTTGAGTTCTTTGTATATCCTAGATATTAATCCTTTATCAGATATATAGCTGGCGAAGATTTTTTCCCATTCTGTAGGTTGCCTCTTTGCTTTTTTCACTGTGTCCTTTGCAGAGCAAAATCTTTGTAATTTCATGAGGTCCCAGTGATTAATATGTGGTTTTATCACCTGAGCAATAGGGGTTGTATTCAGAAAGTCTTTCCCAAGATCAATATGTTGAAGGGTTTCCCCTACTTTTTCCTCTAGCAGTTTCAGAGTTTCAGGTCTGATGTTAAGGTCTTTAATCCATTTGGACTTAATTCTTGTGCATGGCGAGAGAGAAGAATCTATTTTCATCCTTCTGCAGATATATATCCAGTTTTCCAAACACCATTTGCTGAAGAGGCTGTCTTTTCTCCAATGAGTATTTTTGGCATTTTTATCAAATATCAGGTGGCTATAGCTACTTGGGCTTACATCTGGATCCTCTATTCTGTTCCACTGATCTACATGTCTGTTTTTGTGCCAGGACCACGCTGTTTTTGTTACTATGGCTCTGTAGTATAGGTTAAAATCAGGTATGGTGATACCACCAGCCTTATTTTTGTTGCTCAGTAATATTTTAGATATTCGAGGTTTTTTTGTGATTCCAAATGAATTTTTGGATTGTTTTTCTATTTCCATGAGGAAAGCCTTTGGAATTTTGATAGGGATTGCATTAAATGTGTAGATTGCTTTAGGTAAGATTGCCATTTTCACAATATTGATTCTTCCAATCCAGGAACAAGGGATGTTTCTCCACTTTCCAGTGTCTTCTGCAATTTCTCGCATGAGTGTTTTAAAGTTCTCATTGTAGAGATTCTTTACTTCCTTGGTTAGGTTTATTCCAAGGTACTTTATATTTTTTGATGCAATTGTGACTGGGAGTGATTCTCTGATTTCATCCTCTGTGTGTTTGTTGTTAGCATATATGAAGGCTACTGATTTCTGTGTATTTATTTTGTATCCTGCTACATGGCTGTAGGTTTGGATCAGCTCTAACAGTTTGCTAGTAGAGTTTTTAGGGTCCTTTATGTATAGAATCATGTCATCTGCAAATAATGATAACTTGATCTCTTCCTTTCCAATTTGTATCCCTTTTATCTGTGTCTCTTGCCTTATTGCTATGGCTAAGACTTCCAAAACTATATTAAATAAAAGTGGGGACAGTGGACACCCTTGTCTTGTTCCTGATTTTAGTGGGAAAGCTTCCAGTTTTTCCCCGTTTATTAATATGTTGGCTGTAGGCTTGCCATAAATAGCTTTTATTATATTGAGATATGTTCCTTCTATTCCCAGTCTATGTAGGACTTTTATCATGAAGGGATGTTGAATTTTGTCAAATGCTTTCTCTGCGTCCAATGAGATGATCAAGTGATTTTTGTCCTTCAACCGTTTATGTAATGTATTACATTTATAGATTTGCGTATGTTGAACCATCCCTGCATCTCTGGGATAAAGCCTACTTGGTCAGGGTGAATGATCTTTTTGATATACTCTTGTATTCTGTTTGCCAATATTTTATTGAGAATTTTTGCATCTATGTTTATGAGGGAGATTGGTCTGTAATTTTCTTTTTTTGTTCTATTTTTTCCTGGTTTTGGTATCAGGGTGATGCTGGCCTCATAGAAGGAGTTTGGTAGAATTCCTTCTTTTTCTATTTCCTGGAAAAGCTTAAGAAACAATGGTGTTAGCTCTTCCTTGAAAGTCTGGTAAAATTCAGCAGTGAATCCATCTGGGCCTAGGATTTTTTTAGCTGGAAGATTATTGATAACTGTTTGGATCTCTGTGTTTGTTATAGGTCTATTTAGGTGATTAATCTCATTTTGATTTAATTTAGGTAGGTCATATAAATCAAGGAAATCATCCATTTCTTTCAGATTTTTATACTTTGTGGAGTATATGCTTTTATAGTATGTCCCTATGATTTTTTGAATTTCTCTGGAATCTGTTGTGATGTTACCTTGTTCATCTCTGATTTTATTAATTTGTGTCTCTTCTCTCTTTCTTTTGGTCAGATTTGCTAACGGTTTATCAATCTTGTTTATCCTTTCAAAGAACCAACTTTTTGTTTCATTAGTTCTTTGGATTTTTTTTTTGTTTCTATTTCATTAATTTCTGCCCTAATCTTTATTATTTCTTCCCGTCTACTGATTTTTGGTTTGCCTTGTTCATCTTTTTCCAAGGCTTTAAGGTGAAGCATTAGGTCGTTTACCTGTGACCTTTCTAATTTCTTAATATAGGCACTTAAGGCTGTAAATTTACCCCTTAGAACTGCCTTCATTGTGTCCCAGAGATTTTGATATGTTGTGTTCTCATTATCTTTTGACTCTATGAATTTTTTGATTTCCTTGTTGATTTCTTCATTGACCCATTCATCATTTAGTAGTGTATTGTTTATTTTCCATGATTTTGTGTATGCTCTATAGCCTTTCTTGCTATTGATTTGTAGTTTAATTCCATTGTGGTCAGATAGAATGCAAGGAATTATTTCAATTTTCCTGAATTTGTTAAGATTTGCTTTGTGTCCTAATATATGGTCTATTTTAGAGAATGTTCCATGTGCTGCTGAAAAGAATGTATATTCTGCAGCCTTTGGATGAAATGTCCTGTATATATCTGTTAAGTTCATTCCTTCTATGACCTCATTTAGTCCAGATGCCACTCTGTTTATCTTTTTCCCGGATGATCTGTCAATTGATGAGAGTGGGATGTTAAAGTCACCCACTACCACTGTGTTTGGTGTTATCTGTGACCTTAGTTCTAATAGTGTTTGTTTGATAAATTTGGGAGTCCACATATTAGGTGCATATATGTTAGGATTGTAATGTCCTCCTGCTGGAGTGTGCCCTTAATCAATATAAAGTGACCTTCCTTATCTTTCTTGACTAACGTCGGACTAAAATCTACCCTGTCTGATATTAGGATAGCAACCCCTGCTGTTTTCTAGGCCCATTTGCTTGAAACACCATCTTCCAACCTTTCACCCTAAGATAATGTCTATCCTTTGTAGAAAGGTGAGTTCTTGGAAACTACAAATTGCAGGATCCTGCTTTTTAACCCAGTCTGCAAACCTATGTCTTTTTTTTGGGTCATTGAGGCTGTTGATATTAAGAGATATTATTGAAAGGTGTGTATTTATATTTGCCTTTTTTTTTTTTGTGGTTCCGGTTCTACCTGTGCTCTTTTAACAAGTATTTGAGTATTGGTTGGTTTTTCTAGGTTGCTTATATGTGTGCTTTTCCTTTTCTTCAGCATGGAGGATTCTATCAAGTATTTTCTGTAGAGCTGGTTTTGTCTTCAAATACTCCTTTAATCTGCTTTTGTCATGGAATGTCCTCATTTCTCCGTCTATTTGAATGGATAACTTTGCAGGATAAAGTAACCTTGGTTGACAGTTGTTATCTTTCAGAACTTGGAATACATCACTCCAAGACCTTTTGGCTTTAAAAGTTTGTGTTGAATAATCTGCTGTAATCCTGATGGGCTTACTTTTGTAGGTAACTTGATTTTTCTCTCTAACTGCTTTCAATATTTTTTGTTTGGTGTGTGTGTTTGGAAGTTTGATTATAATATGGCGAGGAGAGGTTCTTTCCAGGTTTTGTCTGGCTGGGGTTCTAAAGGCTTCTTGTATCTGTATTGGCACCTCTTTCCCAAAGTGGGGGAAATTTTCTTCTATGATTTTGTTGAAGACACCTACTATGCCTTTAGAGTGGAATTCTTCTCCTTCTACTATGTCCTGAATTCTTATTGGATCTTTTCATAGTGTCCTGTATATCTTGAAAGTCCCACTCATACTTTTCTATAAGTTTGTCTTTCCCTTTGTTTGCCTGTATTAGATCTGCCACCTGGTCTTCTAGCTTAGATATTCTATCCTCTCCTTCATCCATTCTACTGGTGAGATTTTCTACGGAGTTTTTAATTTCATTAACTGTGTTCTTCATTGCTAGTAATTCTGACTGGTTTTTCTTTATTATTTCTATTTCCTTATTTATGTCTTGTATTGCCTTCTTTATTTCATGAAATTGGTGTCCTGAAACTTCTCTGATTCCTTTGATTTCCTCTTTAAGTTCCTCTTTGACTCCTTTTATTTGTTCTCTGACTTCTTTGAACATATTTACAATCATTCCTTTGGAATCTGTCTCAGGCATTTCCTCTAACTCGTTCTTAATGGAGGTCATTTCTGATGCATCAATACTTTTAAGTGGATTTATATCGTCTTGCTTTTTAGTGTTTCTTGTGTTATAATGTATATATTTTTGCATCTTGGATTAAGTTAATGCTTGGATTTCCTAGCTAGCTGGGTATTCTTAGCTGTATCAATTGGTTTGATGTTATATATTTTCAGGGTAGGAGCTTGAGGTGTTAGATGTGGCTCTTAAGACTCTGAGAGTATCTACAAAGCTGTTCCTAGGGGTTGAGTTTCCCTGCTATGGGGGTATTCAAGTAGGCTGAGTGGAATAAAATACAGGTAGATTCTAAAAGTTAACTAAATACTGTACCCATTCAGTCAAAAACAGCCCCAAGTATGTATGCCAGAGTAGTTATTATAACAACCAGATCCTCTATCAACATAGAGGTTAAGATTTCTGGTCTGTTGAGGGATCCCAGTCAGCTTGTGACCAAGTGAGACCCTTCCCTGGTGCAAACCCAGTTACCTTGGATGAGTTTGGTCTCAGTCAAGTTGCTGCCTGGGTCGTCGGGCTGCTGTTCTGATTTCTGGAGCTGGGCACTGGCTCATCCTGTGGGGCAAGCCAAGCCTGGCAACTGTGGCCCTGCAGATCAGCTTCCCCACTGGGTCTGTCAGCAGCTGAAGCTTCTGCTGCTGGGTCAGCTGTTGTTGCCACTCCTGGGCTGCTGCTTGGGCCGCTGTCACCGGTGCCGGAGCCACTGATGTTGCTGCCAAACTCTGCTCCTGCTTGGGTCCTGCTGTCAGCTCAGGTTGGCGTGGCCAGGTCCTGGGACCACTGCTCTGTTCACTGGAGCTGGGCTCAGGCGGTGAGGGAGGGGAGGGAGCCACAGCTGCTCCAGTTCTCTCGCTGCTCCACGTGTTCCTCTACCTCGTGGTCTGCTCCTCCGTTGCTCACTGCCGCTCTCCCTTCACCTTTCCTGAGTTGCGGAGAGCTCAGTGTGAGGGGATGCTCCCGCACCTGGCTCTTCTTGCAGCTGCAGCCAAGCTTGGCAGCTTTTTAGTGCGCTGCCACTGCTG
This sequence comes from Jaculus jaculus, assembly GCF_020740685.1. Taxonomy (NCBI): domain Eukaryota; kingdom Metazoa; phylum Chordata; class Mammalia; order Rodentia; family Dipodidae; genus Jaculus; species Jaculus jaculus. Next base: position 2,449,485 of record NW_025423490.1, read on the forward strand.
CTGCCGTGTTTGGCCAAGCTGCTGGAGCCGCTTTTGCCAGCGTGTGCGGACTCTGGATGCTCTGGATCTTTCCTACTTCTCCGCTGCTGCTTCAATTTCCTATACACCTCACTTTTTAGTGAAAGTGTGTATTTAGCTGAGTTTTTTTTGGTCTTTTTTCCCCCCTAGGCTGATTTGGCATGGAACCTATGCCGCCATCTTAACCAGAAGTCCCCCACCTGAGATCTTAAGTGGGGGCCTGATGACTCTCCCCACAGCCTTCTCAAGTGCATCTCCCAGCTGCCTTTGATAGAGCTGTCACAGTTGTTTACTGCTTTCAGTGTGGGGAATTACACCATACTGCGCTTGCATTGCTCATTTCCTTAAGAGAGAAAGCAAAAGTTTCCTTCCTTCCCTGTCCTCCATCTGCTAAGTCCCCACATCCACACACTGCCTACTTCTTATTCTTCTTACATGTCCATCTAAGTTTTCCTTACATATGTATATGTAAATAAACTGATACATTCTCATGCCCTTTCACACACAAGTAATAGATTTTTAATTTTTTAAAAAATTTATTTGCAAACACACACACACACACACACACACAGAGAGAGAGAGAGAGAGAGAGAATGAGGGGTGGGGAGAATGGGAACACAAGGGCCATTAGCTACTGCAAACAAACTCCAGGTGCATGCACCCCTTTATGCATTTGGCTTTACATGAGAACTGGTGAATTGAACTCATGTCATTAGGTTTTGCAGGCAAGCACCCTAACAGCTGAGCCATATCTCCAGCCAGCCCACAAGCAGTACATTCTGTGCATTCTCCTGCATGCTGCCCTTTCCACTGAAGTTATCCTGGATATCTTCCCATGTCAGTACAGAAAGAACATCCTAGATATTCTCATAGGGGAGAGTATTCGAATTATGGGTGTGTCATCACTCTGTGCTGGACATTTGGATTATTTCTCTGGCCACATGTGGCTTCAGGTGTATGGAAGTAGAACCCATGGGAGAATTCTATTATGACACAATTTATAGACCCAAATGTCTTCTCATTAGAAATTTTTGTGAGTACTTCCACATGGCCAGGAGGGTGTGAGTGGTATAAGCCTATGGATTCTAGGATATCTTGTATGACAGAGTGAGATGGTATAAGGCTGGCTATAAGTGAGGGAAGGGGTGAACTACCAACAGGAAGTGGAGAAGGGAAGGAAGGAGTTTGGTCCCTTGGAGGCCCCTGAGCATCTTCCCTGGACCACGCAAGGAAGGTACAATTAAAATGGTGATATGCTTTATGGCACTCAAGGGAAGCACAGTTCTCACAGGTGTCCAACCAAGACAGAAGGTTCCCCTTCAGAAAGGTGGCATTTTGTTGGGAAGTCTCAGAAATAATGGGCCAGAACTGGGAATGCCTTTCCTTCTACTTGAAGCCTCAAAGGTCTGAAACCATGGACTACAGGTAGATGCAATGCCCATCACCACGGGGGCGGGCAACTGTACCAGGGCCACAGCTGACTGCATACAGGTTACTGACTTTGCTGAAGACATGAGGAAGAAGAGTCCCAAGAGAGGGTGACAGTCACAGCTCTGTTCCCTACAGTGTGAGAAATACATGAATGTCCTGGCAGTGGAGGGTGGCATCTTCCTGGCACCTTTTTTTTCTAGTAGAGTCTCACTCCATCTACCGCAGGCTGACCTAGGATTCACTATGTAGTCTCAAAATGGTCTCAAACTCACAGCAATACTTCTACTTCTACCTCCCACATGCTGGGATTAAAGGTGTGCATCAACACATCTAGTACTATTTAATCGGTGAGCTCCAAGGTTTAGCAAGAGACCCTGCCTCAAAGAATAAGGTGGACAGTGACTGAGAAAGATCCCTAACATCAACCCCTGGATTCCACACACATGTACATGTATCTTCACCTACACACACGTGCCCACATGCATACAGACATGTCTACACACACCCAAATGTGGGAAAAGCCTGCCTTTAAATTTAGAGATAATGAAGGGAAAGGCTGGGAAGACGGCAGAGAGTTTTCACAGACAACCCACATTCAACTTTAATGTCCCTTATGTTGTCTCACATTTGATGACATGAGTGAAAATCTTGATTGGCCCTTTGTGAAATCTCAGAATTCTTGCCTGCTGTTGACAAGAAAATTGAGCAGGGTGTGGTGGCACATGCCTTTAATCCCGCACTATGGAGGCAGAGGTAGGAGGATCATGATGAGTTGGAGGCCACCCTGAGGACTACATAGTGAGTTCCAGGTCAGCCAGAGCCAAAGTGAGACCCTACCTTGAAAAACAAACAAACAAAAACAGAAAAAGAAAATTGAGACTTGAATCAGCTGCTATTCTGCCTTCCACAAATGTCTCTTTTCCTTCTCAGCATCAAACCCAGGTTACTAAGTTGCAGTCAGCAGGCTCTTCACATTATTAATTGACACCAGATCTCTCACTGAGCATGGAGCTCACTGGTTTGGCTAGACTAGCAAGCTGGCAAGCCTCAAGAATTAAGCTGTCTCCACCTCCCCAGAGCTGGGCTTACAGCAACACACTACTGCACCCAGCACTTATGCAGGTGCTGAGGCTTCAAACTCAGCTCCTCATGCTTGTCCACAAGCACACAGCCCACTGAGCCATCGCCCCAGCCCCAATGCCCCTGTGTTACACTCACCTCTTCTTTCCTACCATGAGTGAACTGTCATCTCTGGCCAGACCTGCCAAAGTCTCAGCTTCCGCTTCCTGAGTGAGGTTTCAACAGCACCTCTTCACAGGTGGGGAAGTGGCTTGCAGGGAGAGGCCAGGTGCTGTGACGAGGGTGGGCATCTTATTAAACCTTAAAACTGCCTCTGTTGACACCCTCCAGTGTCTCCACCTCTTTGCCTGGCCAATGCAGGCGTGTTAGGGTAGCATGCGTTGTGCACAGTGGACATGTAGACTAGCCCACATGTCTGAGTCATGAGGACATGTGTTGAACCCCTACATTCTAGTCCCCCATCCTGATCAGCAACTAGACCCCTAGGAGGGTGGCCCAGGCACCTGCAGCTGTTTCAGTGCTTGGGTGGGCCTGGCACACAGTGATCTCTACAAATGGCTGCTCTGTGGCTTTCTGTAGTCTGGCTCTGCTTGGCCCCTTCTGAAGCTACTGACTCACTGTCTCCAACACCAACCCTTGGTCTGCCTCACAGAGATCTACTGGCTTTCCTGTGATACTGTCTGATTCACAGCTAGGTGAGTAGAGGTCTTTTCTGAGCCCATGGAGGTGTGTAACCACTCCATTGATGTCTGTCTGGATTTTATCGTCATTTTCTTTTTTTTATTTATTTTTAGTGTGTGTGTGTGTGTGTGTGTGTGTGTGTGTGTGCATGAGAGAGAGAGAGAGAGGAGAGACAGAGAGAGACAGAGAGAGAGAGAGAGGGAGAGAATGGGTATGCAAGGGTCTCCAGCCACTGTGAATAAAGTCCACATGGATGTACCACCTTGTGCACATGGCTCACATGGGTATTGGGAAATTGAACCTGGATCCTTAGGCTTCATAGGCAAGAGTGTTAACCACTAAGCAATCTATCTTGGTTTTCTTCTTGGTTTGTTTGTTTGTTTTTTGAGGTAGGGTCTTGATCTATCTCAGGCTGACCTGGAATTCATTGTGTAGTCTCATGCTGGCCTTGAACTCACAGAAATCCTCCTACCTTTGTCTCCTGAGTGCTAGAATAAAAGTCATGTGCTACCATACCCGGATATCATTATTTTTTATGTGGGTGCAGGTATCACTATTGTCCCTTTTATAGAGAGGGGAAAAAACAAGGCCAGAGGGGCTTGACAATGTGGCTGAGCTAAGAATCAGTGATGGTGTCCTCCCTCGTTTGTGAGACATGAGACCATAACTTCTACCTAGCATCTTCTTCTAATGGCCCTGTATTAGTTATTCTTTTTTATTTTATTTTTATTATTTATTTATTAGAGACAGAGGGAGGGAGGAAAGAAGGAAGGGAGAGGAAAAGGGGGAGAGAGAGAGAGAGAGAGAGAGGGAGAAAATGGGCACACCAGGGCCTCTAGCCACTGCAAATGAACTCCAGATGCATGTGCCACCATGTGCCACCATGTGCATCTGGCTTGCATGAGACCTGGAGAATCCAACCTGGGTCCTTAGGCTTGTGCCTGAACCACTAAGCCATCTCTCCAGCCCTGTATTATTTATTCTCTTGTCATTGTCAACACAGAACCTGATGGAAGCAACTTTAAGTAGGAAGGATACATTTTTGGCTCCAGGTACAGAGTCCATCAGGATGGGGAAGGCATGGTGGAGTACCTCAGATCATTTCTGGGAGCATGTAGCAGAGTATCCTCCATCGTGGCAGGTCTAGAATTAGAAAGCTAGACCAGGGACTGGACAGATGACGTAGCAGTTAAGGAGTTCTGTCTGCAAAGCCAAATGATCCTGGTTTGATTCATCAGGACCCATGTAAGCCAGATGCACAAGTTGGCACATATGTCTGGAGTTCGTTTGCAGTGGCTGGATGTCCTGGCATGCCCATTCTCTCTCTCTTTCTCTGTATCAAATAAATAAATAAAATATATTTTAAATAAAGACTGCTAGCCCAGAACCAGTTTCTACAGTCACTGTAGAAAGTCAAACCACCCATTTATAATGACACACTGTTGCCACTGAGGGCCACCTCTTAAAGACCCCATAGCCTCCTGCAATAGTGCCACCAGCTGGGGACAAATTGGTTCAAAACATGAGCCTGTGAGAGGCACATTGGAGTTCAAGCCCAGCACCCCTTACTGCCAGCCTACTCAGCATGGCCTGTTTCTCCTCTTCCTCCTTTTACTGGGAAACTTGCCTAGACTTCCCAAGAGGAGGGCTTCTGAAGTACAACAATATGACCAACTCCTTAGATAATACAAGGATTATGGAGGAAGCAGGAATCTCGAAAGTTTGGGTAAGCTGAGCACTGTAAAGGGGATCCCACTAGAGCTAATATTAGTTAACTGGATGCTGCGACTATAGTGGGAACCAGGATAGACAGGGCTATCTCTCCATACTGAGGTGATGGCTAGGGCTTGGAGTCCCTTGCCAAAGCTGCAGGCTCTAGTATAGTCTGGGATTGGCATTTGTTTGAACAATTATATACCTTGGAGCAAATGTCTAAATATTCTCTCATACTTAAAATGGAATTTACTGGGCTGGGGAGATGGCTTAACGGTTAAGGCACTTGCCTACAAAGCCAAAGGATCCAGATTTGACTCTCCAGGACCCACATAAGCCAGATGTACAAGGGGCACATGCATCTGGAGTTCATTTGCAAGGGCTGGAGACCGTGGCATGCCCATTCTCTCTCCCTCTCTTTTTCTGCTTCTTTCTCCCAAATAAATAAATAAAATATACTTTTTAAAAATGGAATTTACTGAACTGGGTTGATGGCTTAGCAGTTAAGGCACTCACTTGCAAAGCCTGATAGCCTGGGTTTGATCCCCCACCCAGTATCCACTTAAAGCCAGATGTGCAAAGAAGTACTTGCATCTCTAGTACATTTGCAGTGGCAGGAAACCCTGGTGTGCCCATACTCTCTCTTCCTCACTTTCTCTCTATAAATAAATAAATAAATAAATAAAATATGTTTAAAAATGGAACTCAATCATTTAGCCAGGATGGACAGAGCTATAGTTTAAATGTGAAATGTCTTTCTTGGCTCATATGTTTGAAGACCTGGTCTCCAGTTGGTGGCGCTGTTTGAGAAGATTGTGAAACAATTACTAGGTGGAGTCTTGCTGGAGAAGTGTGTCACCTTCAGATTTAATAGCCAGATCTCTCCTTCTGTTCACTTTCTACTTCCTACATGCAATCACAATGTGACCAGCCACCCTGTGCCTTCCTTTTCATGACAGACCATATCTCTTCTCAAACTTCGAGCCAAAATGAGTGCTCCCTTAAGTTGTGTGTACATGGGCATTTGGTCACAGTAAAGGGCAAGGAAATTAAAATAGGGAGCTCCTTCCATGTGGCTTCACTGGGCCTAAACGGGAGTTGACAATGAAAAGGGCCGACATCATAACGTTTGGGAGTGTGTTCAATGAGATAACACGGAAGGGAATACAGACTTCAAAAGCTTTTGTTTGAGGCTATTTCTGAAGAGTATGCACTGAGAATACACCTCAGGCTGAAAAAACTTATCAAGACATCACAGGATGAGTCATGTGTTCAAGATCCCAGCAATCAAGTTAGAGGCCAGATATCTATATTTGTAAATAAAGCTTAGTTGAAACACAGACACTTAGACTAGTTCATGAAACGTCTTCAGCTGCTATGGCAATACACTGGCAGGGCCATGGCGTGGCAGTGGAGACTGTACCCTAAAAGACTGAAAACCTGCCCATTTGCAGAACAGGTTTCTGTAGCCCTAGCCTAATTTCTTGACACACAGGGAGAGTCATTTATGGTCTGTCTCTCTGTTTTTTATTTTTATTTTTATTTTTGGTTTGGTTTGTTTTTTAGAGGTAAGGTTTCACTCTAGGTCAGGCTACCCTGGAATTCACTATGTAGTCTCAGGGTGGCCTTGAACTCATGGCGATCCTCTAATCTCTGCCTCCCAAGTGCTAGGATTAAAGGTGTGTGCCACCATGCCCAGCTTGGTCTCTCTGTTTATTGCCATATTTGGTTTTAAACTTTTCTCCTGACCCTCCTCCCCTTAATCATGATGGGCCATGCTATTTCCATTGGGGGATGGGAACAATAAGTTCTTTATTGCAAGGTAGTTGCTGTATATTTTGAGTTCTGTATGGATTCAGTGAATATCAGAGGACTCAAGAGGATAGTGTAGGGAGAAAGTCCATGGAGCACAGGTTAATTCTAATAAAGTGAGAAGCTCTGAGTGACAGATTCTTTGAATTCTCTCTGCTGCACTGATTACATGAGGAAATACCCAGCCCTGCTCTTTCATTACATGTGGAGTGCCATGGACTGGCAAAACCGGGACTATCAGTCCGAGGGAAAACAGGGCCTTGGGAGGTGGGCAAGGAGTCGGCGAAGTGACAGACACACACACACACACACACACACACACACACACACACACACACACAAGTTTAATGTATCTGAGTGTATTTTACTGAAGTAGAGCATCAGATTATATACAATTCTGGCTGCATAAGCTTAGCCTTTGTTTATTCATGTGGTACAATTTCTATAAACAGCCTGCTTCAAGCATCAAGTATTTTTAACAAAAGTTCTAACAGCGTGACGTCATAACTCTAATATATTTTCTTCCTTGAACCATGCCATAAAAATGTAGGTGTATCAAAACATGCCTTCTTATAATTGGATCCCAATTGTTTCCTAACGCTTTCTCTTGTGCTTTCGTAAGCAAGCACCAAGGTGGCCTCGACCTAGCAAGTCTGTCTACAAAAGTTAAAGATTACCAAGAAACATGGTTTCCACCATTGTTTACTAGTATATCCCCATTCCTATAACACTGCTGTATAAGGTGATGGTTCATCGATTGGTTCTGGACCTTGGAATTCTGACTATGGCTTGAAACAACAGCGGGTCTTCAGAGGAAGTGTCACACCATCAGGTGACTCAATTTTTGGAAACTGTTCCATATATAACTTTTACTAAGTTCTGAAAGAACATCATGCTGCTGTCATGTGTCAGGAACAGAACAGTAGTAATGAAGAAAACAGCTATTAGAGAGCAGCAAAAGGCACTACAAGCCTGGAGAATGCACGTCCTTCCAGGAGGCTTTCTTCCTTGAAGCTTTCGCCTCGGCCTGGTGAACAAGTCACGCAGACCCCACTGGAGTTGGCATGGCAGTGGAGCTAAATAGGATTTTAAATTATAATATAAGGAAATCTCAATCCTCTCTGGGATGCTGAAGTAAGCAGCATTTGGAGGCTTGTGAGCTTTACTTCCCGACTGCATTGGGATCACACCCAGGGCCTTGCTCAAGTCAGATGTTGCTCCATTGCTGATCTGTACACCTCCAGCCCTTTGGATGAACATGGAGTTCAGGAAGATGGTTAAGATTCACCTGTAGAGTAGGATGCCTCCAAGTTCAAGTGTCGTTAAGGCCACCTGCTGGCTCTATGGCCATGGTTAAATGATGTCACTTTACCTATCAAGAGGGCTTGGCAGTGCCAGGTGAGGTGGTGCATGCCTTTAATCCCAGCACCAGGGGTTAGAAGTAGGAAGATCACTGATTTTGAGGCCAGCTTGGGACTACAGAATTAGCTCCAGCTCAGTCTAGGCTAGAGTGAGAGCTCAAAAAGAAAGAGGGGCTGGAAGCAACTAACTCAGAAAGTGATAGGAGAAATAAATGACACTCTTAGCACAGTGTCTGACACTTCATCAGAACCTGAGGGACTGGAGCGAGTGTTCAGTGGTTAGAGGTGCTTGCTGGCAAAGCTTAATTCCCCAGAACCAATAGAAAACCAATAGAAACTCCAGTGGAGTCTGCACGACTTGTTGACCAGGCTGAGGCGAAAGCATCAAGTCATGTGTTTGACATGAGACTTTGACATACCCACCTGCCACACATATTCAAATTAATGAATTTTACAAAGATCGAGGGCTGAAGAGATGATTGCTCAGTGGTTAAGGTGCTTGCCTGAAAAGCCTGAGGACCCAGGCTCAATAACCTAGTAGCTATGTGAAAGCAGATGCACAAGATGTCACACACATCTGGAGTTTGTTAGCAGTGGCTAGAGGCCCTGGTATGCTCATTCATTCACTCTATCTCTATCTTTATCCCTGTCTCACTCTCTGCCTCTCTCTTAGCAATGAAGGCACTTGCCTGTGGAGCCTAAGGACCCAGGTTCAATTTCCAAGTAAGCACATAAAGCCAAATGCACAGGGTAGTGCAAGTGTCTGGAGTTCATTTGCAGTGGCTAGAGGCCCTGGCATGCTCTTGTTCACTTGCTGTTGCTCACTATATCTATTATCTATCTATCTAATCACTCTTCCAACTAAATAAAAAAAAATATTTTTTTAAAAGAACTCTGGAATGTTTGCAGCTACTTTATAGTGTCTTCCTTTCCTCCTCCTCCTCCTCCTTCTCATTATTATTGTTTTGATGTAAGGTCTCACTCTAGCTCAGTCTGACCTGGATTTCATTATATAGTCTCAGGGTGGCCTTGAAATCATGGCAATCCTCCCACCTGTACCTCCCAAGTGCTGGGATTCAAGGTGTGTGCCACCATGCCAGACTTATTTTTTTTACAGGTCAACTATCTCTTACCTGAAATGCGCAAAACCAGATCTTGGTGATCTTAAATTTTGGAATACATACAAAGACTTTTTGTCACTTCTTATTTTATTTTTCGTTGTTATTTGGAGAAATAGAGGGAGAGAGAGAATGGGCACATCAGGGCCTCCTGCCACTGCAAACAAACTCCAGATCCATGTGCCACTTTGTGCATCTGGCTCTATCTTGGTACTGGGAAATCAAACTCAGGATATCAGGCTTTTTAAGTAAGTGACTTTCACCCCTGAACAATCTTTGCACCCCAGGGAATTTTTTTTCAAACCAAGTCAGAGAGTAGAGGCTCTGGGCTTCTGTGAATGAGCTGTGGGTTATGGTCTCCTGAAGCTCTGGGTCTTAAATTTCTGTGCTCAGAGTCTGACATAATGCAAAGTATGTAGAAAACCAGTAGGAAGAATTTTGGCCTGCCAAAATGTTGAGAACTTTCATTCAATCTGATCTCCCACCTGGGGCTCCAAAGCCATTCAGACTAACAAAATGGGGGCTGGAAGGATAGCTTAGTGGTTAAGGAATTTCTTACAAAGCCAAAGGATCCAGGTTCGATTTCCCAGGACCCACATTAGCCAGATGCTCAAGGTTGCACATGTACCCGGAGGTTTTTTTTTTTTTCTTTTTGCAGTGGCTGGAAGCCCTGGGGCACCCATTGGCAATTTCTCTCTCTCTCTCTCTCTCTCTCTCTCTCTCTCTCTCTCTCTCTCTCTCTTTGTCTCATTCTCTTTAAAAAAAAAAAAAGGATCAGACAGGGGCTGGAAACATGTCTCCAACCATGGAGCCTCCTTGCTCTTCTGGAATGTCCCTGGCTTCTCCTCAGGGACTCTAGAGCCTTTGCAAATGGATGCTCCCCCAGTCCCCCAGTGCCCCCAGCCATGCTCCCTCACTGCCCCCAGCTGTAAACAAGCTACCCCCTTCCCACAATACATCTACTCACAGAACATCTGCCTCATGTCCTGTGGGAGCCTGAGAGCTGGCAACAATATTGACTTCAGGTCTAGAGTGTATCATCCATCTCCCCTCAAACTCCTTCCTCTGTCATCCCTCTATTATAGTATGCCAAACACTTTCTACAAGGTTCTGATGCACATTTTAAATTTTGATAGGAATGGGGCCCAGGATGTATGTAGCAGTGAGGAGATGAGATAAAACGAATCCCCTTGCACAGAGCAATCAGGGAAAGATAGTCCCAAACAAGGATCCATCCATCCTTGCAGTAGTTACAACAGCCATATCGAACTTCTCACACCCCAGGACTATATGAAGAGATTAGAGGAAAAAAATATGTTAGAAATCAGTATGAGACAGGCAGATATGACTCCTAAGAACTCAGGCTGGGGTGGAGGAGAGAGAAGCCACTTCTCTGCAGGGAAAAACTCAGGAGACAGCATGGCACCCCTGATGTTTCATGTTGGTAAACTTCTCCACTCCCATAAAACCAAAGATCTTAATTTAAGCAGGGTGAGAGTCAGCGGAGAAGAAGTGAGTTGCTTTTGCAAGCCCCGGGGATCAAGAGAAGTAAAGGTAGAATCCGTAACCACCACCAGCAGTGCTCCGTACAGGCTAAGTGTGGAGGTGGGTCTTCAATGCACCATGCCCATTTAAACCTCACAGTGCATGTATGGGGCAGGCAGCATTGCTGTCCCCACATATATCTGAGGAGACTGAGGCTCAGAGAAGTTGATTATCTAGACATGAGTGGATAAGTTGGACCACTGTCCTGTGTTACCCAGACAGAGGGCTTTCCTGGGATGCAAGACTTTCAGAGCTTTGTGTCCACCATAGCCACAAGAGAAAATGGGATGGGGCTAAACTGAGCAAGTAGCTTTCTCTTGTCACACCTGACCTGCTTAGCCACTTGGCCACCATGCTTTTCATCCTGTAGGCATTCACCCAATAATGTGACCACCTGTCAGGATGGTGAATTTCAGAGCACCTACTATGTGCCTTGGAAACTAGTAACCCAGAGTGCAGGAAACGGACTCAAGTCCACCAACCTCTGCTCATGATAGTTGTAGCATAGCAGGAATGTGTGCTTCCAGGCACAGAGAAATGAGTGATATAGAAAGAAATATACATTTGGAACCTCCTAGACCCAAGTTCAAGATCAATCTTGCTCTCTTGTTGCATGTAAACCTTTGGGTTGGTCTATTTGGTAAAGTGGAGATACATAGAAGGGTAAAGCCGTGGTGATATTTTCTTGTACCAACTCACAGAATTTGAATATCAGGCCTCTTTTATGTCCCCATTCTCACTTCAGTGTTTTTGTTTTGTGGCAGGGTCTTGCTATGTAGCTTAAAGTGTAAACCCTCTGATATTAATCTCCCATGGTCTTGGATTACAGACATGCACCTCCATCCCAACCTTACCCCACCCACCATGCCCAGCTGTACTTATATTTTAAAAATATTTTCATTTATTTATTTTCAAGGAGAGAGAGCAAGAATGGAGCGTGTGCCACTCTGTGCATCTGACTTTACATGGATACTGGGGATTTGAACTGAAACCATATGGTTTGCATACAAGTGCCTTAAGAAGTAAGCCATATATCCTGCCCCTGTCCTGGCATTTTGAATCAATAGACTACTTTATAGCACTGATTCCACTCCCTGTGTTTCAAGAATGTACAAGGACTAACTCACTTGATTATTTCAGCTCTACCTGAAGAGGAGGACAGTAGTTTTGGTTGGAACAACTGAAGTAAACAAAGACAAATGAACAAAGGTGGAGTTAAAAGATGCTCTTGTTGTTTTTTCACATATATATATATATATAGATAGATAGATAGATAGATAGATAGATAGATAGATATAGATATAGATATATAATTTTATTGAGATATTATCTCACTCTAGCTGAAGGTGACCTGGAATTCACAATGTAGTCTCAGGCTGGCCTCTAACTCCTGGCAATCCTAACTCTGCCTTTCCTGAGTGCTGGTTTTAAAGGCATGCATCACCATAACTAACCTAAAAGACACTTGTGGATCTGGGGTTTCGGCTCAGGGTGCTGTGACTTTTTTCAGGACTTAAATAAACTAACATCCAGCTATCCAAAGTGGGAGGAACACAATCCACTCTTGGCTAGCAGGTGGTTGTGGGGGAGCAGGTGAGAACCAGAGGGAAGAATTAAGGATGATATTGTTAGTCAGGGACTGTCTGGGTGTGGGGAAGCCGAGCCCATGGCCATGGCTTGTTTATAGGCCCCAGCTGCCTGGTCATACAGGTGCAGCTTGCTTGATCTTAGACACTGAGGTTTTTGTGGAAGAAACTTCCTTCAAGGCTGTAGTTTGATAGTGAGGATGCATGGCATCCTTTACAAATGGACATTTGTGTAAAGAAGCATGTTTGAGAGTGTTGGGTGGTGTCAGGAAGTGTTAATCAGGGACACTGGGCATAATGGGAACTCCCAGTCCGACACTTAGAAACAACACGTGGAGAAAAGCACTCAGGAGCTCCTGCTGAGGCCAGGTGAAAGTCACCAGCCAGCAGCCAATGGGAAGGGAGGGCAGCACCAAGGGAGGATTAAAAGGAAGGGTCTGGCCCCAGTTACCAACTGTGTTCTGGAGGAGTTGCTCTTCTTCCTTTCTTTGTCCCTAGCCAAGTTCTCAGAGGAGGGGACATGCTCAGCTTTCTATCTTTCAAGATACTCTAGCAAGTAGGCAAATCTGCAAGCGTCTCAAAGCTTTCCAGCATGGCAAAAGAAAGAAGAGATGTTAAACTTGCTTTAAGTTCAAGATGGAGAATGAGATCCAAATGGAAGCAGCTACTTACTTAAGAGCTTGGTGTCTCAAAGATCTATCGTCCTGTATGAAAGCTTCATGGGGGCTGGAGAGGTGGCTTAGTGGTTAAGGCACGTTCCTGCAGAGCCAAATAACCCAGGTTTGATTCCTCAGGACCCACCTATGCCCATGTCTATGCACGTGTCCAGTGATTGTTTGCAGCTGCTAGAGGCCCTGGCATGCCCATTCTCTAACTCTCTGTCTCTCCCTCACTCTTCCCCCAATAAATAGAAATTTACAAAAAGTTTAATGGGCTCTGGCACCCCCACAAGCCAAGGAAGCCAAGGAGGAGATGGGAGAGAAAGATAGGACTCTAAAACCTACATGGCTATTGAAGGCTTGGCCCTGCTTTTCCTTGGAGCCCTCCAGTTCTTACCCCCCATGTCTTATCCACTTTCTCACTTGCTTACAGGCTCTGAATAAGACGTATCCACCCTGGTAGGAATTGAGCATGGGCGATGGCAACAGGGAGTTAATTGAGTTGTCCAGAAGAAGGTGATGGCTCTGACCTTGCAAATGCTCCCTGGTCCACCATGCATACTTTCCTAATCTTGGTTCTCCTGTGGAATGCAGTTCACCTCCCTCCAGCTGTGTGTGCAAATCTTTCTGCTGGCCTTGCAAGGTTGTCAGGTTTGAAGATTATTAACCAGATGGAGAAATTGCAAGAAAGCTAACTATAGGGCTGGGGGGTGTGACTCAGTGATACGATGCCTGCCTGACACCCAGGTCTTAACCTCAGTGCCACAAAAACCAACCACCTCCAATACCTTTAGCTACAAGCAGATCCTAAAATGGGATGGGAGCCTGTTTGTTGGGTTGGTTTTGTGCTAGGTGGGACTTAAGTGATTGCCTTTAAGTCTTTCTTGGTTCCCTTAAACTAGACTTACATTGACAGTAAGTTGTACCAAGTTGGGAAGCAGTGGAGAGGCACATCAGGTGTAGCCCAAACTGCCTCTGGAGAGTTGAAACAAGAGGGGCTCAGTGGCGGGGCTAAAGGGATCCCTAAGCACTTGGGGAAACAAAGTTCCCACATCCTATTGCTCAGATAGAGGCAGAACATGCAGTAGATGACCTTTTGTTGCACTAACAAGCTTAGTTATATGCAAACATGGACTTTATAAAACCCAGGCAAAGAATAAACTTGAACTCTTTCAAAATGGTCATCTTGGCCCTCCTGGGTGTACATAGAAGTGACTTCAGCAATCTGTTAGCTGTGGGCAGGGGATGGACTTGGACATTGGTCCCAAGGACTCCATGGCACTTTTCTGCATCTGAACTTATTTATTCTCTAACACCATCAGCCCCTTTTATGACAGAGTCAAGAAAATCAGTGCCCAAGAGCTCAGAGCTAAAAGCTCTCAAAGACACAACTGAAGACCTCAAGGCCACTTACAAACAAAAAGTTAAGTTCTGGATGTTAATGTGATCTTGCTGTGATATCTGTCACCCCATTCATCACCATGGTTGATTTGACTGATGCTGAAGCTGTGCACATGGTCAAAGAGGACCCTTTCTCAGTAGAGGAGGGCCAGTCTTAGGTCAAGAGTACACTCCTCTGCTAGAACCTCTCAAACAAGCTTTCAAAAACTTAAGTTCTTACCACAGAAGGGGGTAGTCAGAAGCACCCCTGAGAGGGGGTAGACTTTCTATTTCATGTGGGGGCCCCTCAACCCCAGCCTGATTTTCTTGTTCCCTTGAGCTGTGAATAGGTAATTCAAGGCATCTGTGGGTAGGCACCCCTACTTCTGGTGGCAAATATCAGGTGTTGGCGATCATCCTGTTCAGAAGGTTCCAGTGCTGTAGGAAGGAGGTTCAAGCTCATTAGAGCTGGTCACATGTTGTAGACTGTCAGTTCCAACCCCTTCGGATGGAATTGATCCTACTGAAGTGTCCTTGTTCTCTTGGGGGCTTCTCTCCTGCCTTGCTCTCTTGCCCTGCCAATCCCTAGGGCTATGCCTACAATGTGCACACACTGGAAAGGACACTTCACAGCTACATAATGTAGTTTGATAAGTGCTTCCCTGACCAAGGTAACAGCTTACCTGTTAGCACACTGAAGTTAATCTTGACATGTCTACAAGAGCTTCCTGAGTTGCCATAGTGATGAATCACAGCTGCCCTTGGAAATGCCAGAGTTCTTGCCTCTGGGAGCATGCAGCCTACCAAAATACCTCACGTGCTGGCTTTCTCCATAATGGGCTGCCCTTCAGTAGTTGGTGGGGTATCTCTAGTACATCCAGGTCACCTGTAACTTCCCAAATGTTGGGAAGCATTTTAGAAGGTTATCTCTCACACTTGTTGCAACTGTGGTTCTTGTCACCTGGGCTCATAATATATATATATATTTTAATTTGAGCCACCTTTAGAGTCTGAGGCAGGGTTTTTGGAAGCAGGCTGCTCATCAAAAACTTTTGTTTTTTGAGAGGCTGGAGCAAAAGTCTAGACTACAGTCTCACACAGCAGATGCTCTTACACCCCAGGGCTGTATGGGAAAGCACAAATATCTTAGAATTGTGTACATAAGATATGGCAGGTGGGACTGCTCATCCACAAGGCTCTCCTCCCTTCATTATGTGTTAAGAACTCTTCTGGCTCCTGGCTGGGGGTCACTATGGGGTGGGAAGAAAGGTTGGGACCAAATTCTGCTGTGAGGTGAGGGGAGTGCCTGGCCTCATGTGTGCCATACTATTGTTTAATAACAATCACTGGCAAAGTGACAGTAGTGTTGAGTATGGAGAGACATCTCAATCATACCCGCAAAGGAACAGGGACCATTGTGGAAAAGGTGGAAGAAATAATGGAAGAGCTAAAGGTAGGGAAAGACTGTTTATAATGTTTTCCAGACACACAGTGGTCATAGCATTCATGACCTCACATGTCCTGACACTACCTGCACAAACCCCATATGATAGATGGGAAAAACAATATCAAATTAAAAGAGAGACTAGTTGGAAAGAAGGGCTTCACCACTGCGTCCTTATTGCTGAAGCAGATTTGCATAGATGGTATACGTCCTGTGTTGAGTGAGAGTTCCCAGAGAGCTTTCTACAAGAAACATACATTTAGGAAACTACATGGAGCCACAAGTGGTACATCTTCCTGGAACTGCACCAACTCTTGAGTCAGTTCTAGGCCCTGTGCAGGAAACTTTGTTCTTCCTTTGTAATGTAGCTTTCAAAAACTGTCTTCAATGCTTGACCAAAGTGGACAGCAGACATGAAGACAAGCAAGTGGTCAGATGTCCTCTGACCTGCTACCCCTGGAGAAGGTGTAAATATGGGGGACAGTTTGTAGAGTTGGTAGGTCAGCCTTAGGACCTCTCTTCAGTATTAACATGAAGACACTTCAAGACTCTAGGTGGGATCTCACCCTATGGCCATTTTAGTAGCTGTAGGATGGTCACATAGCCTGGGCCAGCCATGATTCCCTCATGCACAACACGTACCATGAGACAAATACCTGCACCAAAGACTCTACTTAGGATTTTATTGGGTTTATTTTCCTGGACCTTACTTTGAAATCACATACTTCTCTGAATGCATTCTGTGTAGTTGTGGGGGGTCAGGGGTGTGGAGATTCAGGTCCTCTGAAGTCAACAGTAAGCATGTTATAACTTTGTTAAATGAAGGTGGGTGTTGGAAGACACCTGCCTTGGGTCATTTAGTAGATTTTTTTACTCCTCCAGTGAGCTGAGCTGGCTTTCTACCCTGGACATTCACACACAGCTCATCTATCAGTAGAACAGGAACTAACAACCCATCTTGGTATGTCCATTCCTCCAGCATCTGAGCATAGCACCAGCAAGGCTTCTCTCATTGTGAACTTGGGACTCTAAAGTGGGAACATGACTACTTTGTCTTCCCTATGAGTCTTCCTTAGCCCTGATGTCCCCCTATTCCTCTAAGTCACCTCTAAATAACAACTTGATCTTCTCAGTGACATTCTGGGGTCCAAGGTATTGTGCCCAACTTGAGGTAGCTGGGATTTTGGAAGCTCATGGTTTAACTGCCTACTGTTCCTTACTATGAAGAGGTGGCTTTGAGACCCCACCACAGCCTTGAATGCATAGAATCCTCTAGTGATACCACAAGTGGTAGTTAAGAGGAATGTCTGAATTGGACATGGGTGGTCTTCATAGGAAGTAGGAGGGTTCTCTAGTGATCATATGCTCAATACTATCACAGGCTATAGGAGACAGCTTTGCTTTACCCCGACTAGAGCCACCATTCTGCTGCAGAACTAACTTTTAGCCTTCCTACTCTCATGTGAATTGGATTTTGAGGGTCTAAATCTCTCCAGATATTCTAGTGACACACAGATTATTAGTATGAAGAAACTTGAAGAGGGCAAAGTAAAATTACAAGCACCTATTGTACATGTCAAGGACTAAATTGAGAACCAGAGCCAGGACTCCTACTTTATAATATGACTCAAGCTCTGCTCTCCTTGGACCAGGTTCATTTGAATTTGACCAGGGATCCTGGGTGAATGGGGTAAAATTCCCATCTCAAACTTAAATTGGAATGAGCAAACCTAAGTTCCTGACATCTTGTTAAGTTTTGTCTGAGTTCATCTGAACTGTATTGTCTAAGGGATCCCAGATTTCCAAAAGAGCCACTTCTGCAATATTAACAAATGCATAAGGCACTCATTATCCTGTAATAAAAGATGTGGAGGGCCCCATACCCCAGTGAAGTAATATTCTATATAACCCAAATTTAGCCAGGGAAGGCTTGAAATAATTCTTGCAGACTCCTGAATGAACAGAGGAGCCTGGACGAAAATGTTGAGAAATGCATCCTAAGTAGAAGGAAAGTGCTTATGCAATGGTCCTGAGGCAGAAATATACTTGGAATAGTCCAAGAAAAAGAGCAGTGTGGCTGGAGCTCAGCTGAATATTCATGTGACATGGATGAGCTAGGTTGTATAGGACTTCAGTTTTTTAACCTTTATTCTGAAGGGTTTGTGTTGGGTTCTCAGTCTCTGACAGCCATTTGTGTGGGTGAGAGGAAAGAGTTCAGTATAAGTTCAAGTGAGGGAGCTAATTCTGCTAGGCAAGAAGAGATGGGATTTTAATAAGTGTTAGCAATAGTAAAAAGGTGAATATGGACAGTAAAATTGCAAAGACTGAGATGCTAAGTAAGAGGAAGATAATGCTTCCAAGCCTGTCACCTCTGAGCCCTGAGAACAGGGTGGAAGGCTTAGTTGAATTTGGGGTACCTGGGGTGGGAGAGGGTGGGATATTGAGTGAGCAATGGGAATTGTGAGCTTTCAGGGATGAGCTGAGAACCCAGACCCACAACATATATCAAAAATGATTCTGGGAGGAGTTGGAAAGATGGGTAGATGGGTAAGTGGTTATAGAAACTTGCTTGTAAAGCCTGTTAGCCAGGGTTCAATTCTCCAGTACCCACATTAAAAGGTAAAAAATGTGGTGCATTCCTTTGAAGTTTGTAGTGGCAGGAGACCCTGAAATGTCCATTTTCTCATTCTCTCTCTCTCTCTCTCTCTCTCTCTCTCTCTCTCTCTCTCCTTCTCAATAAATTTTAAATAAGAAATTGTTATATTAAAGACCATGACCCTGTAATATGTGAGAGGAACTGAAGCATGCTGGATCCTGGGAATGAGTGACAGCACTGATGGATACAACCAGGGAAGCAGCAAGAAGCCACACCATAACCATGAAGAGTGTTACAAAGGAGCAAACTTCTGTGTAAAACCAAAGCTGAAATGCACACTAGAGATTTCATCAAGCACTCACTTCCCGGAATGCATAGATGCTAATCTGCATAACTGTTAGCAGAAAGCAAGCCTTGTCTTCTAGCCTGGTGAACAAGGAGTTGGGCAGCAAGCTCAGATCTCCCACACCAGTTGATATTAAAGTAGCCCACAGCAAAATGGAGTAAGAGGAAATATCTTCTAGATTGTCACTGGGGCTTCCAGTCTGTCATCCACAAGGACCTCTTTGTAGTTGATCTGCTCAGAAGACTTCTAGCACTGCAATGTGTTCACAAGAAACACTTGTCAGCCTAGACGCTGTCCATTACCTGCTTTGGGCTTCATTCCTGAGACACTCAACTCCAGGAAGAACTGGGCCTGGTGCACCAGGGTCATCTTCCAGCCTTACAGTGCCAAAGGAGCTGGGCATGATTGAGGACATCCATGCAACATTTCCTGTGTCCATTTGAAGTGCTTGACAAGGTCAAGAGCCTTCCCAGGCTTTGAGACCTCCTTGCTCTTCCTTCCCAAACCTTACACACATGAATTACTTTCAAGGGATCACCCCTTATCAAGGCAGAAAGGTCCATGTCAAGATGACTATTGTCTCTGGAAATGTGAATTACTTCTATCATAGACAAAATGTTTTTTTCCAAAACTCAACCTCTGACGGTGCTTGAGCTAGTTAAAACTAACCAGTTTTAACAGTTTGGTCACTGGGAGAGTGGTCATAGAAGTACAAGTCCCATTTTCTGTAGCTAAGTGCTAAGAAGGGTCCTCAAGTCATGTAGCTTGCTATTTCCCTTGTAAACAAAGCTGATACTGAGGCCCACCTAAAATACTTGCCTAACATCTGAGTTAGGACTGGTACCCACATCCTGACTGAGTCTACCACCCAAGTCCTCTTCTTGGCAAGTATTTTTCAAAGATAGGGTACTGACATGTCTTGAGCAATTCAACTCCCGTTAGAGATAAATAATACATAGTCAGTGGCCACTTTTAAGGGGCATTGATTGAGAACAGTGGCATAGATAGATGGCTGTCTGGATAACTAATCCAGGAACTGACTTTGCTTTTAAGCAGATAAGACAGCAATATAGTAGTTGGGCTTCAGCAGTCCAATGTAGCTTCCTCAGGAGCTCAACTTGTAGCTGCCTCTCTATAAGCCTATGCTAGCGTTCCTGTGCAAGGCCCACATCCCTGGCTCCTCACTTTCCAGAACCTGTACATACCACATCAGCTTCCGGACATCCTAGCTTCATGAACCACACCTCTGTAGGATACAGAATAGTTAAGCAGGCTGTCACCCATCAGGTGAAAATAGACCTTGTTTCCTGTGAGAACTCTTCTAGCAGCATCTCCTATGGGCTCCTCACCCCCTTCCCTCACCATCGCTTAGACAAAGATGTGCTTCATGAGTCTCAGGGCTTTCTAATCAGTACATTTCCTACCTGTGTGGAGCTGAGGGAGCAGAACCTGTGACAAAGGAGACTAAATTCTTCCTTGGAGTTCAAGTGAGCTTGTGGCTAAGAGGTGAGTTGATAGGCATGGTCTGATCACACTTGGCTCTTATATATAGATCACCTTCATTTCTGAATCAGGTGAGACATCATGTTCACATGGTGTAGATGCTTCCAAGTGAGCTACACAAAGGTAGGCTTCTAGCATGTCTTCCTAGCACTTATAGGGAAAAACTCTATGGTGGCAGTATGGTCTTGGAGTCCTAGAATAGGAGACACTGGTGGCCAGGTTTCCAGATGAGAGACCAGGCTTGAGCTACTCAACTACAGAATCTCGAATGGGCTCCCACAATCCACACCAAAGCTTCTCTGGGGATGGCATGAGCCTCTAAGCAGAGTAGGTACCGGTTTCAGCTTTAGAACTGAAGGGTTACAACTGTACAAATGTAGCTTGAGTTGCTGTTTGAGAGGTTACGCTGCCCTTTGGAGAAATTACGGTTGTGAAACTTATCAGAAACTTTCCTTCTTTGTTAATGGGATTCCCTTCATAAAAATTATTTATGAATATGTTAGTAAAGAATGCCAGGGTCTCCTTGACCTGAAAGTGAATGCTAGATGGATGTGCCACTTTGCATCCTGCTTTATGTGTGCTGGAATCCAAACCCAGACTGTGACAGTCCTTACTGACATACCTTACAGCTCTTGGCTAAATGTAGGCTTCTGATGTGCATCATGAAATGCTAGGCCATCTTCTTAGTTTGAGAAATGCTCCCTTCTTGAGGAACCAGTATTAACTTCTATTCAGGCTCATGTTAGCTTAATGCCTGGAACTGTTATCAGTGCAGGAGACATGGCTGGGTGGATTTCTCTAGTGACACAATCCAAATCACTTGATTTCAGCAACTGCAATCTCAAGGAGACACTGTTTGAATGCTGGGTAATGGAGGATCCTCAGAACCTATGCTAAGAGCTTCATTCTTTGGCTGAATAAACTGACAAGTTGTTCTAGGTCTGGTGAATCCTGGTGTTTTCTGAGCCTCTCTTTGCATAGGAAGCTGAATTGGAAGATCATACTGTCCCCAGGGTTAAAGGAACTGCTGAGAATCCCAGCCAGGCTCAGGTCCCCCTACAGTGCCATGCAGGACACACCATGATAAAGCACAAACAGAAAAACTGTGACTTACTCATGTAGCCCCCTGCTACATAACACATACTGAGCTGCCTGTGGCCCTGTTAGCACCTTGGCCGGGCTTCTCTGCTTGGACACACCAAAGCTGAAATCTGGGACTCAGCTGGACAGCCTGACACACCTAGGGATGTCAGCTCCCAAACCCAGGTCAGTATTCAAGCCTGGTGATGGAGGACTAAGGCTTTGGGGCCTTTCAATACATCACTCAATTCCCTTAGCCTCCTGCCTGTCTTGACACGCAGCACAATTTATTTTCCAGCCAAATGTATTGAATCCTTCCTGTGCTCTAAATTTTATTTCTCTGTCTGAAGCCTAGACTCAACACAATAGAGCTTACATGATTAGGTCAGATCCACTAAAGGTTATCTTCTGTGTGATGGAGGAACTTATACAAGGTCCTGTCTCTGCTCTGTGATTACACAGGCCATACATACAGTGAGTGAAAGTCTTGGAGGACATATGGCCACATACTGGTGGAAATGGAACCCCACATCTTCTCGAAGAGGAAGTTGCCTTCTCAGACTCAAAGAAACCATAGTCTCATCACTTCTGTGTGGAAGTCTTGCACAAGGCAAACTGTCACTGTCATTACCACTTGATGTCCAGCTTGTTGTCTACCTGCAGAAGTAGCTGGTTGGAACAACTCTTGATGCCTCTTGCAAGAATATCTTTAATGCCTTTTGTAAGTTTGTGAAGTCCCTCAGGGTGGGCATTGCCCCTGTGCATCAGAATGGGCACTTGTGCCAGCCTGTATCCATCACTGGTGAAAATATTCCACTACTGGTACAGACCAGCATAGGGACAAAATGTTAAGTATTTAAGGAAAAAAATGTTTGTTCTTTTTAACAAGCCCATGATAACACCCCAAATATTTGTACCCATAAAGAAGACTAAGCTGTCTATGTGTTGGGAGAGAAATTTCTCCTAGGCTGTTGCTACCTGATACCTGTTCTGCCTGTTTTCCTTATCTGTCCACTGGGCATTTGCTTGGCTAGTGCTATTTCAAAGCAGGAGAACCGACCCTGACTTCAGTTAAGCCCCATTTTCCCTGCATATATGAGTTAATAACAGCTGAAGGCCTAAGGCAAACCTGGTGCCTATCTCCTTTGTACCTGTGGCAGACACTGCTAACCTATCACTGCCATTAATCCATAGTTATGGACTAATGCATCTGCGTGGATGTACATCCCTTACTGAACACTCCTGGCAGGTGCCTAGCAAGGAATGAGGCTGTTACTTACTAGTATGAACTTGCCCTGTGGGTCTGGGGGTCATGCTGGCTCCTGCATTATGTCTGCTGCCTGGATAATGGCCTTCAACAGGAGGGAACTCATTTATTGTGGATGAGCTTAGAAAGGGGATAGCCTTGGTCAAGCTGTCTTGGGCTCAAGGAGAGATCAAAGTTGTTCAAATGGACTAGAGGCCCATATCAGTGCAAATGAGTTTTGGGGAGACATTGGACCTTAGGAGAGTTTCATAGGAGACTCCTACAGTCTCTGGAGTTGTGAGACATATGATAATGGCTGGCATTGAGAAGACCTAAGATGAGAGATCTTAATATTCTCACAGAGGTTGAACTTCCATAATCTCTTCATGTGGTCTCCAGCTTATCCCTTCTAGGATCCTCTTACAGGTATATCAGCCCCATGGAGATTCTGCTGTTTGGTCAATATGTCCCACTTGGTGGTGACTCACTGTTCTTTTTTTTTTTTTAATATTCTTTTAATTTTATTTATTTATTTATTTATTTATTTATTTATTTATTTATTTGAGAGCGACAGACACAGAGAGGAAGACAGATAGAGGGAGAGAGAGAGAATGGGTGCACCAGGGCTTCCAGCCTCTGCAAATGAACTCCAGTCACGTGCGCCCCCTTGTGCATCTGGCTAACGTGGGACCTGGGGAACCGAGCCTCGAACCGGGGTCCTTAGGCTCAACAGGCAAGCGCTTAACCGCTAGGCCATCTCTCCAGCCCTGACTCACTGTTCTTGACACAACAAAGTTTGTCCTAGACTCATTCCAAAACTCCCATGACCTCATAACTGAAATCTGCGAGCTGGTTCAAGTGTTGCCTGCTTCAGTGCTTAATTTCAAAGAACATTTCCATACCACTGGGGATTCTGTTCTCTGGTCCGCATTTGTGTCTCCATCTGAGATGGCATAACAACCAGGTCAGGAAAAGGCTGGTGTCAACTCTCACATCCAAACTTTCCCTGAGCCTTTCATCTAAGAGACTGTTTTAGATACTCACTGGAGATATATTTTGTATTGTTTAATATGGTGGGGTCTGTAAGTATTTTTCAAACCCATTCATTGTTGTAAGATTGAAGACTCTTGTTGTAGGAGCCAGTCCCTTGCTAGAAGGTTACACACGAAATATCAGGGAGTGAAGTGGCCTTGCACAGGGAAAACACAGCAGGCATAATACATACAGAGAAACCTTGAACTTTGTGTTTGAGCTGAGTCTCAAGTGGGGGTGTGGGTGAACTATTAAGTGTGCAATCCCCCATTGGACCTTTGAAATCATTGTCAAGTTTTACGGATTAATTTGGGGAATTGGTTGACAATTAAATTAATCAAAAGGAGCTGATAGGATCTGAGCATGGAGTTCAGCAGTGGAGCACTTGGTTTATACTCTCAGGGCCTGGTCCATCCCCAGAACTGCAAATGTTTATGCTAAAATGTACTACTATGGGCCCTGGAGAGAGGGCTTACTGGGTCCACATGGCTGCACTTTGCATGAGTCTCCTATCTCTTGCAACAACTGAGACACAATGGCTGCATTTTGCACGATGAGGTGCGACTTCTGTTTGCTACTGTTAGATGAAGACTCAATCCTGGGTGCTCATCTTGTCTCTACCATATGACCTTGAATAATGTTTATTATCCCTTCTGGAAACAGAGTGGGTCCTTTGAGTGTTGTGTGCATCTTATAATGTAATGAGTGTCAGAAGGGTTGAATATGAGTTTTGACTCCATCATTGGTGCCTGCCTGATTGAACTCAAAGCATCTGCCCTTACTTGACAGGTTTGGGAAGAACAGGATACAGGCACAAAAAATGCCTTAAAAGGGTCCCCATGGGTCTTCTGGTAGTCCTACCTGTCTTTGTCCCAACTCACTACTTTTGCTGAAAGACATGCTTCTAATGCCATTTAGCTTCCAGAGTAGTGTTTTTAATCACTAGTATGATCCTGATATTCAGTTAGGGGGCACTTTGTACTAAACTACACAATATCCAGTCATGTGACTATAAGCCGTGACTTTTCATTACCAGGCAGGGTCACTGGGTTCACATCTGGGTTTGGCAGTGGGTACCCTAGTGATGATGGAGTCTTGATGCATTTAGTGAACTGAGTGTGGTGACCTGTGGCTTTCTAGAATTGTATAATGTGTATATAATGTGGTGAGTATCTTGAAGTCTCATCTAATGCTTCCCCTATTTGCTAACTACAATCCAGATACACAGAGAGTGAAATAGTGTCCTAGCTAAATGCAAGTGCCAAGCTTTCACCCAAGGGCATATGAGTGAACTTCTGATATGATGATGTGGCTTCCTACACGCCTATGGCTGGGGATCCCTGCTGACACATTCGGGGTTAACATTGACTCTTGGAAGCAAGGAGAATCTGTTCTATTCATTGTAAAAGCACTTGCTTGAACAGGATGTGTCTTGGTGGGAAATAATGAAGCTCACAAAGTCCCTCAGTGAGCTAAGATGAAGGGGCTTCAGCTTGGGTTTAAAAGCTATGCTCCTTTATCCCATGTGCAGTCTCCTCTGACTCCTGCCCATGGCATCCTTGTGCACAAAACACAGTTGAAGAGTTGGTGATGGATGGATTAGGGAAACAATGACAGCATGATCTGCTGCATTCTGGGAGCAGGTGGATGGCAGAGGGTTTATGTTGCTTGTTCCTTATCTAGCTCTTCCCCACATCAGGCCACACCTGGTCAGACCTAATGACTCAGGCTGTGGCTCACTAGGAGAGCACTTGCCTAGAATGTGCAAGGCCCTGAGAACTGTCTCATCCCCAGCACAAGTGTGTGTGTGGGGGGGGATTTAAATTGAATTAACTTTATGGGCAAAATGCTACTGACTTGTATTTAATATGACCTTAAGGATCATCTCTTATTTCACTGAAGACATGCCACGATTTTTTTTTTTCTTTTTCCAAGCTTTGATTTACTTTGCTCTTAACTTCAAGATCAGCAGACTGGAGTGCAATATCTGCCAATGCAGATAACCTCAGCTCTGATCATGCTGTGTCTTTATCCATTACTGATCATGCTGTGTCTTTATCCAAATTGCCAGTCAGATATTGAGCACCACAAGTCAGTTTGTAGGTGCTCAGATAAATGTGATCCTCTGCTGGGAAAAGACTGCATTAGTTTACGTTCTGATGACCATGACATCCAACTGTGCTTAACTGATTTCCATCTGCTAGGAGATTTCCTTGATGGATACCCGTTTCAACAGGTTTGGCCACAATGCTATGCAACAGATTATTCTAGAACCCTATCAGAGTGTTGTGAAGCTTAGTTGATAACTTGTCTTCTGAATTATGTCTAGCTTTGAAGAGCTCCTGTAGACAAGTGTGTCTCAAGGTTTATGTTGAGAGAAGCTTAAACCTCTAAGATGGCATCTTTTTCCTTGATTGTTTATTTGGTGCTGTAGCTCACATGGGTTCAATAACTAAGTCATTATGCAAAACATTAAACTGAAATGGGGCATTTGCAGTCTTAAAGGATCTCCCTGTTGGACCCGGAAAGGCCCAGGCATGAGGCCTACTGGAACTTCATGAGCCTAGCTAAAGTTTGGCGATCTGTCTCTGGCCAGCTAGGACGCAGCAAGCAACCTAATGGCTTCTTGCCTGCTACCTCCACGTGGCAGTTAAAATTACCATTTCAATAGTTACAGTTTACTATTGGCCCTTACCCCTTCCCCCATCCTAAAATCCTCGACTTCATCCCCAACATTATATCGGCAATTGCTCATAGCAATAAAGCGAGTTTTTTTTTTTGTGAGTTCCTGTTTCGAAAAGATTCCTGACTCAGTGTGGTTTTTCTCTGGTGCCTAGGAGAGGTTTCTGAGTCGTATGCTCATCTTCCTCCTTAACCCCTTGGGAGGAACCAGCAGGCCTGGTCCTTCCACAGCACTACCTGCACAGGGAGGAGCCTGGCATCTGGTGCCTAACGTGTGGCTCTCGGAGTCTGGTAGTCTAGTGCCCCATGAGAGGCATTCGTTGAGGAGGTTATCAGTGTACATGTGCGGGTGAGCATACCCTCATGAGTTCTAAGGCAATCTTCATATTTAATGCGCTAAACTTTGCTTCTATAACCAGTACTTACTTGTTGACATCTCTTTCTTCTCTTTCTCTTCCCTTTCACTTTCAGTTCACAGGCAAGCTGCATCTGCGGCTTTTGTACAACATGTTTACCTATCTTTTGGACCCTTGTGGTTGTGTTGTACTTGTGTGTATGTGGGTTGCTATTGCCATAATTTTATGGAAATTTCTCTCTCAACATTATAATAAGGGACAGTCTACCTCTGAATCCAATCCTGCTTTGGAATCTCTCAGGACACTCCTAAAGAGTAGAGGGCTTAATTTGACTGATAATCAGGCTCGAAAGACCTGGGATTGCCTTCTTAAGCTGGTGCCATGGATTCTGGAAGGAAATCTCTTTGATTGGGACATGTGGGATAGGGTAGAGGCCCTTGTTTGTCAGGCACATGTGGAGAAGGGTCAAATACCACCCTCAGGGGCCCTCCCTATGATCTCGACCCTCACGGACTACTTTCCTCCAAGGCCAACCAAACATAAACAAAAGACAGAGGAAAAAGATAGTTTACAGCCTGACCTGGCTACTCCTCCTGGAGACACAGCTTAAAAAACCCCAGAAAAGGGTACATATTTATACTCCTTACTCAATTCCTTTGAGAGTGCTCCCTGGCCTTCTGGGGGACCTCCTCCATTGACTAACCCTTTCTGGACCCCCTTGGCCCCTCCTTCATATTCAGCCACCAAGATCCCCTCAGCCCCTCCTTCATATTAGGCCACCAAGCCACCAGAAAATAAAGCTACTTTTTTTTTCTTTTTTTCTTTTTGGGTTTTTCGAGGTAGGGTCTCACTCTGGTCCAGGCTGACCTGGAATTAACTCTGTCATCTCAGGGTGGCCTTGAACTCATGACCATCCTCCTACCTCTGCCTCCCAAGTGCTGGGATTAAAGGCGTGTGCCACCACGCCCAGCGATTTTCCATCAATCTAGATCCTGGGGGCAATTGCCCTGCTGCCTGGTATCCATGGGAAGCTCAGGACCTTAAGGTGCTTAGAAAGACAGTCTTGGAGGATGGACCCAACTCTCCTTGGCCTGAGACCCTATTACAGGAACTTGCCCATCAACCTTGTATAACCCAAGATTGGAAAAATCTAGCCAGGGCTGTCTTGTCAGGTCCCCTATACATTAAGTGGTGTGCCTTTTATAAAGATGAGTTCCATACACAGGCAGAACGAAACCAAAGTCAACAGCCCCCTTTGCCAATAACTTTTGGGATGCACTCTGGTATCTCTGATCAATATTCTACAGGCATGCAACAGGCAGCTATCCCTGACCCATATAGGGACCAGGTCAGGGCACTGGGCTTGGCGGCATGGAAAAAGCTTGATGAGGGACCCTCTGAAACCCACCTTATGAGTATTACTCAAAAACCATCTGAGGAATTGGCTACATTTATAGATAGGGTGGAAAAACAGTCTCCAAAGAAAATTTCCCCCAGGGGTATTACAGGATCAGTTTACTAAAATGTTGGTCTGGGAAGGGATGGTGGCCGATCACCACCTCGCCTGTGCATGTCTCAAGGACAACTCCATGAGTAGATGGATTGTAGCCACCAAGGGCATTGGCGCTATCTCCCATCAGGCTAGGGCCATGCTGCCACCCTTCAGGAAAATAAACAGAGAGATTTGGCCACTATGATCTGTGCATTACAGTTAAATCCTAAAATATCAATGTGTTTCGGGTGTGGGGAAGAGGGCCACTTTAAAAAGGAGTGCACCAACAAGACAAATCCTCCCCTGCCCTCTGAGGGAATGACCAACCCCCCTCGCACCCACTGCCCTAAATGCAATAAGGGGTTTCATTGTGTCAATCAAATTTTAACATACAGGGAAGCCTTTAAACTCCTCCCGGGGCTCCCCCCAGTGCCATTAAAGAAGGGGAAAGAGACCATCAAAGCCCATTGCACCATCCCCCTGGTCCCCAGCATTAGACCCAAAATTATTTTAAATATTGGCAATAAAAAATTTAAACTTCTCATCGACACTGGAGCAGACTGAATAGTCCTGAGAAAGGAGGAAGTGCCCCCCTCCTGGCAGCTTGTGCCTGGCCCTTCCCTACTGGGAGTTGGCAGGCAGTCCACCTCCTGGGACACTGCCACATGGCTCCCTTGGACTGACCCAGGAGGGGACAGGGGAAAAGTCCGCCCTCTCGTGGTGGCTGGGTTCAATGCTATCTTACTGTGGCAAGACATCCTTGGTGATGCCAAGGCTTTCATCACTACTGACCATAAGGCCTTTTATAATGATTTATTAGATAAAAACAAAAAATCAACAACAGTTTGAGGAAGGGAGGGAATGTCATCCCAATTACTCCAATAAACACCCCCAATTCTAAGGGACACTGTCCAGCCCCCCCCCCCATTTAAAATCCAGTGGAGCCTGGGGGATCCTATATGGGTAGAGCAGTGGCCTCTCCTTTCTTCTAAGTTACACCAACTCCACATACTTATTGATCAACAGTTGGAGGCTGGACATATCTGTCCCTCCACTAGTCCCTAGAACTCTCCTGTCTTTGTCATAAAAAAGCATAATACATCCTGGAGATTTTTACATTATTTACAAAGAGCAATGAACACATGATCCCCCTTGGAACTCCCCAGAGGGGACTTCTATGGATCCTAGTTATTCCCAATATATATACCATATTGCTATCATTGACATTAAAGATTGCTTCTTCTCAATCCCTCTCCATCCAGAAGACATGGAAAGATTTGCATTCTCAGTACCCGCTGTTAATTTTTGTGGCCCAGATAGAAGATCTGAATGGACTGTCTTACCTCAGCGCATGGCTAATAGCCCACCCATTTGTCAATATTACCTGTCATCCATTTTCTCTTCTCTTATCAATCTCCCCAATACCCTGTTTTATATTTATATGGATGATATAATTCTTGGGTGCCTAAATTCCTCCACACTCTAGGACCTTACCCACCAATGCCTAACTATTCTTCATACTCACAGCTTTAAAGCGGCTTCTGAAAAAGTTCAAACTGTGCCTCCCTTTAAGATCTTGGGCTCTATCCTTACCCTAGATACAGTTTCACCTGTTAAAACACAACTTTATCTTCAGGATTCTTACACCTTGCCTCAACTCCAGAAGTGCTTGGGAGAGAGAAATTAATTGGATGAGGCCCTGGATACCCATAACTACTGAAGAGCTGTCCTCTTTGTTTGACCTCCTAAAGGATCTTAACTTCTCCTCTCAGGTAATTTTGTCCCTTGGTCATCAACAAATTTTTCATAAGGTACAACAGAGGTTCAATCCTGATTTGCCCATCTTCCTCTACATTTTCTCTGGGGAAACATTATGCACTGCACTGTTGGCCCAGGAAGGTGAGCCCATCTAATGGGTCCACCTCTCAATTGGTGGGATCCCCAGAGTTTATTCTATAACCAACCAGATTGCTGATTGCAATATCAAGGGCAGAAATACTTCTGTCTGGTTGTTTGGCACAGAACCTCACCTTACTGTCACTCCCTTTAAGATAACAGATTTCACCTAGCTTCAGAGAAATAATAACAGAGTTGCTACAGCTCTCAAGGGGTTTCTAGGTAAAATTGATTGCCATTATGGCCCCCACAAATGGATGAGTTCTTTCTCCAGGTTAGAATGGAAGCCCCACAGGCTCTTTCTGTCTCAACCTAACCCTAACTTTCTTACTGTGTTTAATGATGGAGGGCACCTAGGGGCTTCCCTAGTTGTTTACCCTCCCTTAAAACAGGAAAAAAGCCTATGCCCATAAAGTCAGTCTCCCATGAAGTGGAGGGGTCAGCACATTCAAAGAACTATTTGCTGTCATTCTAGCTTTGGACACTATTCAAGAGCCATTTTACTCATTTTCTGACAGCCTTTATGTTGTTAATTTATTACCCTACCTGGTTGAGGCTCATATTAGACTAGACTCCAACCCTATATCTCCTTTGATGATTCAAGCTCCTTCCCTACTCAAACAAATAATTAACCCCATTTTTCTTCAACATCTCAGGGGTCATCAAAACCTACTGGGATTTCTCTCTCAAGGAAACAATTTGGCTGATAAAATGGCTTCTATGCCTCAGTGTAATACTATTACAGAAGCTACACACTTCCACTTATTGACCCATGTCAACTGGAGAGGTGTCAAGCACAGGTTTCCACAAGTACCAGTCAAGGACCTTAAAAAAATTGTCTGGTTTTATAAGTCCTGTCAGCCTTGCCTCCAAGTACCTCCCCCCCCTTCAAACTACAGGAGTCAATCCTTGAGGGATCCACCTTAGTCATCTTTGGAAAATTGATGTTACATACTATTCTCCATTTGGAAAGCTTAAATATATTTTTCTTTCAGTCAATACCTTTTCCCATGCCTGTTGGGCATCAGCACATGCCGGGGAAAAATCTAAACATGCCATTAGTCTTATGCTTCAATGTTTTGCCATTCTTGAGTTGCCTGATCAAAGTAAAACAGTTAATGGCCCCTGCTTCATAAGCAAGGCCTTTGTAGAATTTCTCCAGACCTGGAAAATCTCACATTCCACAGGAATCCCATACAACCCCCGGGGCCAGGCTATCATTGAAAGATATAATCAGACTCTCAAGTCTCAATTACCAAAACAAAAGGGGGAAACCTTACCCCCACACGACCAACTAAAAAAGGCATTATTTACCCTAAATATTTTAAACTCTTCTAAAGAAGATAAAACAATTATCCCCGTTTCAAAAACTTTGGTCCTCATCTGTTACCTACAGTTCTATCTGGGTAATATGGAGGGACCCATTGACTGGGGCCTGGAGAGGGCCTGATCCGCTCCTCACAGGAGGGAGAGGGTTTGGATGTGTCTTCCCTCAAGATGAAAAAAGACCAATTTGGGTATCAGCGAGAGACTTAAAATAGTTGTGCCAACAAGGGGACACTGACAATCACTTCTCTAGGGAGTGTCCCACCCCTGAGAACTGTTCCTAAAATGGTCCTTCACCCTGCTAAACTAAATAACTCCCTCGCTTGTGGAGGATTGCTGGCTTTGCCTCCAATCTGGGCCTCTCCGGTTGCTTGTAGTACAATTGCCCATAAGACCTTAAAAAATTACTCAGCCACCTTCCACATCCCTGTCCAGCTTTTCCCAATGTTTCCTCTGGGCATTTGGGCTCCACCTTCCCCTAATAATTCCAGTATATATGTGGGATACATTCATCCTTCCTTCTGTACTTTTAACACAACTGAACCCAGTGCTCAATTTTGCCCTCCTTCTGGAATGGTTTATGTTTGTGGAGGTGGGATGGCCTATGACTTTCTGCCCAATTGGATGGGCCTTTGTGCCCCAGCCACCTTAATCCCAGATGTAGATATCATTTCTGGAAGCTAGATTCCCTGGGTGAGGTACTCCTATAAAACGGGAGAGGACTAGACCTACTAACAGCCAAAAAGGGAGGCGTATGTTTGTTTCTACAGGAAAAATGCACTTTTATTCCAATAAATCGGGAATCATCCAGGACAAGATTAAGAGGCTCCAGGAAGACTTGGAGAGGAGGCAGCGAGACTCCAAGACAACCTGCTGTGGACGGGCTTACATGACTTCTTACCCTACCTTCAACCTCTACCTGGACCCCTCCCCCTCCTTCTCCTTCTCCTCACTGTCGGACCTTATGTAATTAACAAAATTACACAATTTATTCACCAGTGGCTAGAGGCAATAAAAGTTCATCAGGTCAAGATACGTTATCACAGGCTGGCAACTCAGAAATTAAGTTCCTCAGATGACCTCCTCTGCCCTCCATGTGACCAATGACGGGTAAGATCCCCAGAGTGGGACAACCTGAGACAGGCCATGGAGTGGGTTCTCAGCAAGCTAAACACCTGGTACCCAATGACGGGTAAGATCCCCAGAGGAGGACAACCTATGACAGGGGCCATGGTGACTAGTGC
This sequence comes from Jaculus jaculus, assembly GCF_020740685.1. Lineage (NCBI taxonomy): Eukaryota > Metazoa > Chordata > Mammalia > Rodentia > Dipodidae > Jaculus > Jaculus jaculus. Next base: position 2,482,112 of record NW_025423490.1, read on the forward strand.
TTTTACAAAAACAAAAGGGGAAGATGTTGGGCCCTGAATGGCCCAGGCGTGAGGCCTAGTGTAACTTCCTGAGCCTAGCTAAAATTTGGCGATCTGTCTCTGGCCAGCTAGAACTCAGCAAGACACCTAATGACTTCTTGCCTGCCACTTCTGCATGGCAGTTAAAATTACTTTCAACAGTTACAATTTACTATTGGCCCTTACTTCTCCACCCCATCCTAAAATCCTCGACTTCATCCCCCACATTATATAGGCAACTGCTCATAGCAATAAAGTGAGTTTTTGGTGAGTTCCTGCTTCGAAAAGACTCCCAACTCAGTGTGGTTTTTCTCTGGTGGCTAGGAGAGGCTTCTGAGTCATTGTACGCTCATCTTCCTCCTTAACCCCTTGGGAGGAACCAGCAGGCCTTGTCCTTCCACAGTACTACCTGTCTTGGGAGGAGTCCGGTATCTCCCCTCATACTTGTGCCAAGAAAACAATTTACTTCAAAGAATAGTCTATTTGCCCCAGGGGCTTCAACTTAAGACCACCAGCAGTATGCAGCAAACTCACAGGCCCTCCCGATGGTGACACATGCTCAGCATGTCACCTCTATAGTGTACTCCACTTGCCATATCTTTCATGAGAAATGTAGCCATGCCAAACTAAGCAATGTGCTGCAGCATAAGTGGCCAGAAACCTTTAGAAATTGGCCAAGGTCACCAAAGACAAGCATACACAGACTACATGTAACAATTCTATAAGGGAGTTTTGGAGTAAAAACTATCCAAATGAACATTTTACTTAAGTTAATATTGCCACACAGTAAGTTCCTAACTCTGGTGGATGCATTGTGGCTACAAGCAGAAATTTGACACTGGGTCTGCTCTCCTGTTAGTAATGACTTAAATATGGAGGGGATGCTGGACTCTGAGCATATCTTGCCTTTCCCACAAGACTGGCCACTGTCATCCATGTGCAGTGAGGTTCCATAGGCAGTTTCATCCTGGGATATCCACCCTCCAGGTGCAGCCAAAGTGGGTGCTATTGCAGAAAAACATCTTGGTGGCCTGCCCATCTTGATGTCAGGGCAGATATTAGAGGACTTGAGAGACAGACAGTTAAAACAGATGAGCATAACTGTCACCTTTCATCATCTTTCCACAGAGGGAAGTATAGCATCAGGCAGATACCTTGTATAGAGACCCCTGGAGAAGATGTTGATGGGAACCATTGCTTCTGTAGTAACTTTCTGGATTTTTTTGTCAAAGGTTGAAGAAACAAAATTATTACCACTAATTTGAGAACCATGGTTTGGGTGGCAAAGGAAGTCAATCTTATAGAGCCTGAGGCACTGGCCAAAAATCCTGTTCCAAGTCACTATAAGGACAATGATCTATCTAGCTTTCTTGGCAAAACTGGTCCTCCAGAAGATACTGGTTTGTGTGCAAATCTTGGTTTGTAGGAAGAATCTGAATGTTCCCTTCATTATCTCTAGTCTCATGTTGCCATAAACACAGCAATGTTTGTGTGCTTGAAGGGAAGCTATAATCTCGAGGTAGCTGAAATCTAGGTTAAGAAAAAAAACAGATTACTGTGATCATGTGTTCAAGTTACCATGTAGCACTGTTGATGTGTGAGTCTATATTCAGCATGCTCAACAGACACCAAGGAGGAAAAAGACACACCATAAGCTTCTGCGGTCTACCACACATGCAATAAGTCCATCCAGTGACAACTACATTCACATGACACAACCTTGTGTCCTCACTTGCACCCTTGACCTTCTAGTGCCCACAAATGTCTTAAGCTGATAACTGAGTCACTCTAATCCAGTGTCTGATGGTTTCATTGTAGCCATGACACTCAGTTCTTGGACCAAAGAAGAGACATGGTTGTGACAGGAGTTACAAAGCAAGCTCATTGGTGCAGCAGGAATGGTGAAATGTGAAGGGACTGGCTTAGCAGGATGGGGAGAGGGAATGGGCACACAAGGGCCTCGTGCTACTCACACATCAGGTGCATGCTCCATTACCTGGCTTTATGTGTGTACTGGGGAATTGAACCCAAGCCAGAAGGTTTGTAAAGCAAGTGTTTTTAACCATTGAAACATCTCCCCAGCCCTTGAAGCCTATTTTCAAAATACAGCCTGAAGGTCTTACTTGTTCTCAGTCCTTCTTACCTGACTTCCTAAGGATTCTCTTTGGGGAAAGGCATAATTGCATTGAAATGCCAGCCTGCTGGCTTTCACTTCTAAGAACACAGCCCTTCATCCATGGTGGTTGCTAGATGTAGGGAGTGGTACTAAGCTTCCCTAGACAGTGTATCTTGGGCTGAGCCACTTCCAGTATGACTTGTTCTCTTCAGCTCCATTCTGAAATGGGGTACAAGATGGATTTCTGTGCAATCCATAGCTGCTGTTGTAGTCCCAGGCTAATCGAAGGAAGATGCTATTCAATGCTTAGCTAAGCAGGGAGCTGTGGCCTGACACCATTCACTAGTGTTTCATCTTCTGTTGCTTTGGTTTGTAGCACCTGATAGGTGCCAGTAGAACAGAGTAGAGGGAAAGACTCTAAGTTTAGGAGCCCCTCATCTAATACCATGAAATTTCATGCTGGCTTCTGATTCTAGACACTTAAAGTTAGGAACTGAAGGTGTTGATAATTAGCACCACAAAAGTTAGGAGATGAAGGCCTAGATAATGGAAAGCTTACCCATCACCACACATGTGATTAGGCATCTGGACCTCTAGCGACAGTAAACAGATACTAGATGCATGTGACACTTTGTGAATCTGGTCTTACATGGATTACTGGGGAATTGAACCTGGGTTGTTACACTTTGGAGGCAAGCACATCCAGCCCTGTATTCCATCATTCTGTAGTAGCTTTCCTGAGAAGAATTGTACCACTGACAGACCTGAAAATCAAGTCTGAATTTTCTGACTCTTCCAGAACAATCTCACTTGATCTGAGCCTCATAGCTCTGCTTCACCTTATGGTCCTGGGGAAAATGAGAACTCAATTCTTGGGCTTATGAATGGGTAATCTCCAGTGTTTCCCAAGAATGAACACTGGCTGCAGACAGAAAGGGCTGGACTCAATCTGATAAGTCTGAGGACTGGATGAAGCCATATGGCTTATATGAACAAGTGGACACAGGTCCCACATCACTAGGCCAGAAAAAGAAGGAATGGTAGTAGCTATGGGTGTGGACAGAAGGTATGAGGGTGAGTCACTAGTTCTAATTCAGGTCAGAAGGTTTTATGAATCTGGCCAAAAGCTCTCAAAATTTTTACCAATGACCAATTACTATAGCCTTGAATGTGACCTGTAAACTCTGATTCAGTCTGGCTTCAAAGGTTTGACCTATACTTTGAAGCAGCTTTAATACTGTTCCATGGGCAAATGGCTAGGAACCCCAGTGATACCCAGGAAACCTCCAACAATGACTTGCCTCTTGCCCATTAGGTGCAAGCCTTGACCTTTGATCTGACATTAGTGCTAATAGTGGTAGCTGGATGAGGTGAAAGCCACATGATCTTGTTCTCATGAATCCCATGTAAACTTCACAGCTTCCTTTTGACATGAAAAATTGTGTTCTTGACATTGATAGAGACTTTATTGACTCCTGGTTGAGCTTTAACCCAGGAATTGGGGTTACATGATCACACACAACTTCTACTGAGTCAGTGGCCTCCAGGTTTTGTCTTATGAATTTACCAAACAAATCCTCTGACCATAGAAGTTTAGAAGACTTTGCTAAGAGGAGCTTAAGAGAATGAAAGAAGACAGAGCTGTACAAATAGGGGGCCCCCCAGAAATGTGATCCACCCCCACAAAAGAAAGCAGAAATCTCCCATGTGAGGAGGGGTCCTGATCAAGAAAACTCCCCTAGTGTGACTGATTCAGGTCTTCTCTGGGAAATTTACTGACAGGAGCTGAAGTGAGCACTTCCCATGCCTAGTGTCTAGGAATGGTGTCAGGTTTCTAGGTAAGACAACACCGTTATTTGCATTTCTAGGAAAGGGAAGCTTTTCTGATATTTCTGGTCTCCAGTGAAGTGGTTTTGCAAGGACTCCATTAAGGGAAAGAGATAAAAGCCCAGATTTCTCCTTACAGTTTCAAGGACACACTGCTCACTTCTAGCCACTTCTCGTTTTCTTTGGGGACCCTCCTAACCATAAACTGCTTCATTTGGGCAAAAATAATTACAATTGTGTGGTTTTTCTCATGTTGGACCTCCTGTAGCCTTTCACATCTGTAGACCTCCTGAATATGGCAGAAGAATTACTTGAAAGACAAGCTTAGCATGAGATCAATATTTCTACCCTTTTTCCATTTTCTGCAAGGAATTTGCAAGACCTATTCAGGAGTCTCCTGGACGAGTTCTTGGGACAGGCCTCATGCATTCTCTTGGCTCTGATAATGTCTTCACTGTTAAATATAATATATCCTTAGGCATACATGGATGTACATAAAAGGGAAATCTGCTCAGATACTGAAGTCACATACAGATTCCCATATGAAAAGATTGTATATCAGAACTCAGGACTCCACAACTTGTCTGTACACATCTAAAACAGCATTTTATGCCCTAAAACATCATTAGCTTGGCTGTTTATAGTGACCAGTGTTTGTGGGAATCCCTTTACTGAGTATAGAGTTTCCAAGAGTGTTACAGCAGAAAACTGTGGATGGAAATACACTAGACTATCATTGTTAGAGAAGTTGGAAAATGGAGTTGTAGGGATGGCTAACTACTTCAACATAAAATATATTTAAAAAAATAAAAGCCGGGTATGGTGGCACACTCCTTTAATCCCAGCACTTGGGAGGCAGAGGTAGGAGGATTGCTGAGAGTTCAAGGCTGCCCTGAGACTACATAGTGCATTCCAGGTCAGCCTGGGCTGGAGTGAGACCCTACCTCAAAAAAGAAAAGAAAAAAAAAGAAAAAAAATTATTAATTTATGAAAGAAAGACACACACACACACACACACACACACACGGGGTGGGGTGGGAGAATGGGTATGACAGGGGCTTCTGCCACTGCAAAAATCTCCAGAAACATGCACCCCCTTGTACATCTGGCTAACATGGGTTCTGGGGAATTGAACCAAGGTCCTTTGACTTTGCAGGCAAATGCATTAACTGCTAAGCAATCTCTACAGCCTGTGTGTGTGTGTGTGTGTGTGTGTGTGTGTGTGTGTGTGTGTGTGTGTGTGTGTATTTGCATTCATGAACTGGAGAAACTTTCTTTGCCACTTTTGAAGACATTCAAACCAAAATTGTTTATGGGGAGTACAAAACACACAAAAAGCTGACCCAGGTTTCATCCACAAAGGGCTACAAACTTGGCTTCTTGGCTTCAATGATGTCCTGAGACAAAGCCTGGCACAACAAATGGTCTGGATATTCAAAGCAGCAAGGTCATACTTCCATAAGGAGCTGTGAGCCACAGAACTTGCCCATGGTGGTAATACTTCCCATTACTGATACAGTCCTTGGCCAGTTTTCTCATTTTTTAACCTGTAAGTCTAGTTGTAGGTACTCCCACTAACATTTCATAATGGAAGAAACCATATTAAGTGTACATCCACGTTCCTGATAGCATGTTAAGTGGGGAGAGATAACTCCCTCTTAATCCTAGCCACTGGGTCACCAGCCCTCGCTTCTGCCTGTATTACCTCCTAGTATAAGTTGGGTTCCTCAGTGACAGTCAACTGTGTTCTCCCTACAACACTTCATAGGGAACATTATCCTTCCAGGAACCAATCCTTATATCCCATTGGTGGAGCCTAAGCAAGTAGCAGAGCCCACAATCTTAGAAACTATGATGGAGACTCCTGCTTGGGCAGTGCTTGAAGTTTCCTCTCACAGGCCCTCAAGAATATGAGCCTATGGTTCAGGATCCAAGCCCCAAGTTTGTGGCTATTATATTAACGTACAGGCTGGACACATGCTCCTTCTGAGCAATCCTCATTGATATAACCTCTACAAATTCCAGTTTTGAAATTCAGAACATGGAAAGTCTCTCTGGAAGGAATCATTCTTGGCACAACCATTGTGCATCTGAAACTGGGGAAGGGATTTCTAGGGAGCTGTTACACAATAATAGAAGGGTTACAACTGCACCCTCACGTAGTTTGGTTTGCTTCAGTCTAACAAACCATAAAAATATTAGAAAGAATTCCCATGTGTCCAGTTCACTTAGTTCATTGGTAGTCTTCTACATACATTGTATGGAAGAAGCTGACTCCAGAGAGAATGGGTGAACCCAAGCCTCCAGCCACTGTAAACAAATTCCAGATGCATGTGCCATCCTGGGCTTACTTGGGTCTTTTGACTTCACAAGCAAATGCCTTAACCATTAAGCAATCGCTCCAGCCCAAGAAACTTTCATTTCTAAGACAATGTTCTGTCCTCTTAGAAAAATAGAATTAGTATGTACCTCCCAGCGCCATTAGAAATACATACCAAACAAAAGAAAGAAACCCATGAAGAAGATAAATTACTGCCTAAGCAAGTAGTAGCTAAGGCAACATGAGCCCCTTCCTATGGACTCTGAGAGTTGCCAGTAAGGTATCTGCCCTCCCAGGAATCTCAGTTGAGTGAAGGGTTTTGGAGTGGGACAAATTCCATGCAGTCTTACAGATGATGAGTCAAAGCAGCTGCCTGTCAGGGATGGAGCTTCTGCAGAAGCAGAAGTGGAAGTGGGTGTGGGGGGCATGCTGCCACACATGTGCTCCATCACCCAGGGAAGTTCTGTGTAAGAACAGTTCTCGCACTGGCCACTTGCCATATAGTTCTATTGCTTAAATCCCAACATACTGGCCAAGTCCAGGCCATGATTATATATTTAAGTAAAGAGAAACAGTAACTATGATCTCCCATGTTAGAGGAACACACCAAGCAGGGTATGAGAAGGTTACAAAAAGATTATAAAATGTTGGACTAAAAAGATGGCTCAGTGGTTAACTCACTTGCCTGAAAAGCCTAAGCACTCAGGTTCAATTCCCCAGGACCCAGGTATACCCAGATGCACATGGTGGCACGTGTGTCAGGGGTTTCTTTGCAGTGGATAGAGCCCTGGTGCAAAAAAAAAATTCTCTCTGCCTCTGTCTCTGTCTGCCTCTGACTCTGTCAGTTTCAAATAAATATTTTTACAAACCTCAAAATACAAAATGTCATCATACTGTTTCTGCATATCACATCAGTTGTTTCAGGTAGAAATATGGTACAGGTGAGGAGAATCAGGGGCTTGGGTGATGGATCAGTGGGTAAAATGTTAGATATGCAAGCTTAAGGATCTGAGTTAGAATTGAACCCACATAAAAAGTCCTGGGTATGGGTGGAGCATGGACGATTCATGGAGTTCACTACATAGCCAGTGTAGACTAGTTAGTAAGCTCCAAGCCAATCAGATTCTGTCTAAAAAGAATAAACGGACAGAAACTCTGATCTGGAAGACAAGATGGAAGAAACAGTTCAAGAGTTCAAAAATTTCAGTAAGTTCAAAAGTTTCTGTGAACAGAACATGAGAGAATTGTGGGATACATGTAAACATCGTAATATTAGGATCACTGAATACCAGAAGGAGAAGAAATTCAGACCAAAGGCATGGAGAACTTATTTAACAAAATAATTGAAGAAAACTTCCCCAGTTTCTTAAAAGGAAGGCCCATCAAGATAAAAGAAGCTAACAGGACTCCAAACAGACTGGACCAAGGAAGAAACTCTCCAAGGCATATTGTCATTAAGACTCTAAACATGGACACCAAAGTGAAAATACGAAAAGCAGCTAGGGAAAAACAGAACAACACTTTTAAAGGTAACCCCATCATAATTACTCCAGACTTCTCAATGGAAACCCTGAGCTTGAAGGGCCTGGAATGAAAATTCTAAGAACCTATGGCTTCCAACCCAAACTACTCTATCCAGCAAAAGTATCCCTCATAATAAATGGTGAAAGAAAAACTTTCCATGACAAAACTCAGCTTTACAATTATATGGACACAAAACCAAAACTACAGAGTATTTCAGGAAATTCTCCACAGAGAAGAAACAAATAATCAAACTCAAATGCCTACAAGAAGCAAATCACAATAACGAAAATCAGAGTAGGCACAAAAAACTTCAAAGTCCATGAAAACACCAACTCACATATACCATCACAATATGGGAGGGATCAAATCAAACCTCACAGTAATTACTATAAATATGAATGGCCATAATTCACCCATCAAGAGACAGAAGTTAACAGGCTGCATCAAAAAATTAGACCCATCAATCTGTTGCCTTCAAGAAACACACTGAACCACTAAAGACAGACACCTCCTCAGCGTGAAAGGGAGGAAAATAATATTCCAAGCAAATGCAAATAAGAAACAAGCAGGTGTAGCTATATTAATATTGGATAAAATAGACTTCAAACCAAAATTAATCAAAAAAGACAAAGAAGGCACTTCCTCCTTATCAAGGGAACAATCCATCAAGAGGATATTACAATCATAAATCTTTACACACCAAACACAGGAACACCACAGTTCATAAAACAAAACCTACTTGACAATAAGACAGAAATAACCACCAACACCATCATAGTTGAGGTCTTCAATATACCATTATCAGTAGTAGACATATCATCTAAATAGAAACTCAACAGGGAATTAAGAGAGCTCAACAAAACCATAGATCACTTAGACCTAATGGGCATCTACAGAACTTTCCATCCCAAATCCATAGATTACACATTCTTCTCAGCAGCCCATGGAACATTCTCTAAAATAGACCATATACTGGGTCACAAAGACTGCCTCCACATATTTAGGAAGATTGACATAATTGCCTGCATGATATCAGATCACAATGCTATATTGCTAGAAATCAACAACAAAAGACCTACCAAATTTCACAGTGGCACCTGGAAACTGAACAGCATACTTTTAAACAATAAATGGATGGTGGATGAAATAAAAAACGAAATTGCGAAATTCCTAGAAATGAATGATGATGAGAACACATCATACCAAAACTTATGGGACACAAGGAAGGCGGTCCTCCGGGGAAAATTCATAGCAATAAAGGCCTTGATTAAGAAAGACAGAGAGATCCCAAATCAATAACCTAACCATCCACCTAAAGGCCCTGGAAAAATCAAGAAAAATCCAAGCCAAAGAGCTCCAGAAGACAAAAAAATAATTAAAATCAGAGCAGAAATTAATGAATTAGAAACTAAGGAAACAAGACAATTGACAAAACAAACAAATGGTTCTTTGAAAAAATAAACAAGATTTGTAAACCCCTGGCCAATTTGAACAAGCAAAAGAGAGAGAGAGAGAGAGAGAGAGAGAGAGAGATTCTTCAAATTAACAAAATTCAAAATGAAAAAGGAGAGATCACAACAAACAAGTGAAATTGTGAGAATCATCAGGACTTATTTCAAAAACCTCTTCTCCACAAAGCTGGATAATGTGGAGATGGATAAATTCTTGGATGCATAACATCTATCAAAGCTAAACTCAGAGCAGATTAATTTCCTAAACAAACCTACCATACTCACTGAGATTGAAAGTAATAAAAATCCTCCCCCAAAAGAAGAGTCCAACATCAGCTGGCTTCTCACCTGAATTCTATCAAACCTTCATGGAAGAACTCAAACCAATATTTCTCAACCTGTGCCTCACAATTGGAGAACAGGGTTAGGTACCTAATTCCTGTTAAGAAGGTATCATCACCCTAATTCCAAAACCAGGCAGAGATGCCACAAGAAAAGAAAACTACCAACCTATTTCCCTAATGAGCTTAGATGCAAAGATCCTGAACAAAATCTTCACAAACTGAATCCAATAACACATCAAAAGCATTATCCACCTTGACCAAGTGGGAATCACCCCAGGAATACATGGGTGGTTGAACATGTGGAAATCTGTCAATGTAATACACCACATAAGGTTAAACACAAAAAACCACATGATCATTTTGATAGATGCAGAAAAGGCCTTTGACAAGATACAACATCACTTTATGATCAAAACATTGGAGACAATTGGTGTGGTTGGCTCCTATCTTAACATAATAAAGGCAACATACAAAGCTCCAAGGGCAAAATAATAGTGAATGGAGAGAGACTAGAGGAATACACATTAAGATCAGGAATAAGACAGGGTTGTCCACTCTCACCTCTGCTTTTCAATATAGTACTGGAAGTCGTTGCACAAACAATAAGACAGGAGAAGGAAATAAAAGTGATACAATTTGGAAAGGAAGAAGTCAGCTCTATTCGCTGATGACATGATTGTATATGTAAGAGACCCAAGAGACTCCATCCCCAAACTCCTGAAGGTGATTAACTCCTATAGAAAAGTAGCAGGATACTAAATCAATGCACAAAAATCACTAGCCTTTCTATATGCAAATGACAGAGATACAGAGAAAGAAATAAGGGGCATGTTCTCATTTTCAATAGCAACAATAAAATACCTTGGAATAATGTTAACCAATGAAATGAAAGATCTATACAATGAAAACATAAAAACACTGAAAAAAGAAATTGAGGAGGATTAGAGGAAATGAAAAGACATCCCATGCTTGTGGATAGGCAGAATTAATATTGTGAAGATGGCAATCCTACCAAAGGCAATATACATATTTAATGCAATACCTATTAAAATCCCAACAGTGTTCTTCACAGAGATAGAAAAAATGAACTCAAATTTTATATGGAAAGGCAGAAGGCCTCACATATCCAAGCATATCCTCAGCAAAAGAAATACATCTGGAGGCATCACCATACCTGATCTAAAGCTCTAGTACAAAGCCATAGTAATAAAAACATCATGGTACTGGCATAAATATATATACCAATAAAAATATAGACCATAAAAATATAGACCAATGGAATAGACTTGGGGAACTGGACTTTGGGTCAAGCAACTAAAGCTACTTGATATTGGACAAAGGACCTAACAATAGAGGCTGGAAAAAAGACAGCATCTTCAACAAATGGTGCTGGACAAACTGGATAACCATATGCAGGAAATTGAAACTTGATCCACAGATTTCACCATGCACTACACTCAAGTCCAAATGGATCAAAGAAAAGGACAAATGGCTTAGCGGTTAGGGTGTCAGACTCTGAACCCAAATGGATCAATGACATCAATATGAGACCAGAAACTCAAATACTACTGGAAGAAAATTAAGCAAGTACTTTCCATGATATAGGAATGGAAAAAGACTTCCTGAATAAAACCCCAGTAGCTCACGATCTTAAACAACCACTCAACCAATGGGATCAAATGAAGCTGAAGAGTTTCTTTACAGACAAGTATACAATAAGTAAAGCCAATAGATTACCCACAGAATGGGAGAGAATATTTGGTGGTTATCCAACTGAAAGAGGCCTAATCTCTAGAATCTACAAAGAACTCAAAAATCTAAACAGTAAAAAGTCAAACACCCCACTCACAAAATGGGGCAAAGAGCTAAACAGGCAGTTCACAGAGGAAGAAATACAAATGGCAAACACACACTAAAGAAAATGTTCATCATCCCTAGTCATCAGATAAATGCAAATTAAAACAACTATGAGATTCCACCTTACCCCAATAAGGATAGCAAACATCAAAAAATCAAACGAAAATAAATGCTGGTGAGGATGTGGAGAAGCAGGAACACTCATCCACTGTTGGTGGGAATGTAGGATGGTACAACCACTTTGGAAAGCAATATGGAGACTCCTGAAATTGAGATACCAACAGAGCCAGTTACTCCCTTACTGGGCATCTACTGTAAAACCTTCAAACCACAGGCCAGAGAGATTTGCTCAGCCATGTTTGTAGTGGCTCAATTTGTAATAGCTAAGAGCTGGCATCAACTGAGATGCCCATCACTAGAAGCATGGATGACTAAGGTGTGGCATATCTACACAATGGAATTTTATACAGCAGTAAGAGAAAATGACACAAGGAAATTTGAGGAAAAATGGTTGAACCTGGAACAGATCATTCTTAGTGAACTTACCCATCACAGAAAAAAAAAAAAAATAGCCATATAGTCTCACTCATCTACAGCACCTAACCTGAATCTACACAAGATACCTTACAGACCCAGCAAGCATCTCATGGACTAGACACTAAGAGGGATTGGGAGGGAGGGGAGGATATCGAAAAGGTGAGAAACACTAATCTAGATCCAAACGGCAATGGTACCATAAAATTCTACTTCCTAAAAGGCAGACCAAATGGCTGAACCTTCACTAGGCCCTTACAGGAAACACCTGAACCACAAGGCACTGGAGAGGGTAGGATCAAGTCTAACCTAAATCTTCTACATTTTCCCTCCCTCATGTTTTTAATTTATTTATAGGAGTATGTATGTGAATGTGTGCTCACACATGCACACATGCATGTTTTTGGACATACTTATACTTCTGGGCATTATTGGGCATCTTGCCACTAATATCAGATATGTGTTCCACTTTTTGTATCTGGCTTAAATGGCTGCTTTGGAATCGATCCTGGGCTTTGCAAGAAAGTATTCTTAATGCTGACTCATTTTCCAGACCCTTAAAATAGATTTTTCAGGCTAGGTGTGTTGGTGCATGTGTTTAATCCAAGCACTCGGGAGGCAGAGGTAGGAGCATTGCCATGAGGTCAAGGCCACCCAGAGACTACACTGTGAATTCCAGGTCAGCCTGGGCTAGAGTGAGACCTTATCTCAAAAAGAAAAAAAAAAAAACTTAAATATTTTTAAAAAGGAATATTAGTTTGGTGTGGTGACATACACTTTTAGTTCCTGAATTTGTGAGGCTGGGTGCAATGCAGTTACCAAGTTCAAGGGTAGTCTAAGCTATGCAGTAAGTTCCAAGTCAGCCTGAACTAGAGAAATTGCCTCAAAAGAAACTAGGAAAATTATTGTCAAACTGTTCATGTTTAGAATATTAAAAAAAATTGTGATAATTAAGATCTGCCATTTCTACATGCCTATGATCAATAACAGAAAATGTAAAAAATAAGTAGTTAAGAAGCTTAATATAGCAGCTCCTCAAGGTACATTACTTATTTATGCCTCTGATTATGTTCATAAGCACACACATGTGTACATAAATCCAGTCCTGTAATATATTTCCGGTATGACCTAAAGCAGGAGTTGAGAACAGTTTCTACTAGAGGACAACAGCTCAAGCATGTCAAAGTGTAGCAAGGCCTGCATGTTCCAGAGTTATGGATGCATTCTGAGTGCTGAGGAATATACCCCTTACTGCTCTCACAAGCTGAAAGAAGACCAGAGCCACAGTTAGTGCCCATTTGGCTGTTTTCCCAAGCCCTAAAGCTCTATAAATTTCTGAACAGCTAGAAATCAATTTGAATCGAAGGGTAATGATGATAATACAGCATATACTAGCGTTTTGTGATCAAAGAATATCCACTTAAAGCCAGCTGTGGTGATGCACATTCTATCACTCAGATGTAAGGTGATCAGGGATTCACAAGACAAGCCTCAACAACATAGTGAGTTCAAAGCCAGCTTGGGTATATGAGGGCCTGTGTCAAAACATTCAGTCAGTCAGTCAAACAAACAAGCCAAACATAAAAACACCTAAGAGATTTCTTAAATATGTTCAAAATCTCTTTGGTTTTCTCATTTTGCAATCTTTTCAGCCAGAGCTTAAAGCACAAATAAAGTATTTTGGAATATTACATATGTAATTTCTTGTATGTATGTATTTTATATGCATGTGTGTATGTACAGTCATGTGTGTGTGTGTGAGCATATGCATGTGTGTGGTTGATGTGTATCTTCAATTGTTTCTCCACCTTTTTTTAATTTAAGACTCGATCTCTTTCACTGAACCTGGTTCTCACTGACCTGGCTACACTAGTAACCAGTAAGCCCCAGGGATCACCTGTCTTCTCCCCACGCACTATGCTTGGCATTACTACATAAGTGCTGGAAATATGAACTCAGAACCTCATACACTTTACTCACAAAACTATCCCTCAGCCAAAAACATATGTTATTTTATAAAGTGACTTAATTAATGCTTGTTTTAAATTCTGTAAGTATATAGGTCTCTACTATCAGTTCTGTATTTATGGAGCTGTTTCAGACATGTTGTTTGTGAACTAAAAAATACATGTTATTTGATTTTAGATTATCTATACTAAATGTAGTTATTACTTAAAAACCTTGAATTTTGCATTTATAGAACTGAGAGCTATATTGTGTTGAAAATTATGGCCAGGGATCTTTTGTGTTTAGCTTTGATGTCTCCTCACATTCTCTCACCCTGCATGTATTAGCAAAGCCATATAAAAGAGACTCCCACCTCAAACCATATGACAAAATTCATTCTATGATATTACACTGAGGTTGAAAGTAACAAGGTGAATGGAGAGATAGCTTAGTAGTTAAGGAGCTGGCCTGTGAAGCCTAAGATCCAGGTCTGATTCCCCTGTACTGACCTAAGCCAGATGTAATGAGGGGGGGCATGTGTCTAGAGTTTGTTTTCAGGGGTTAGAGACCTTGGAATGTCTGTCTTCTTTTCTTTCTTTACTTCTTTTTTATCCCTTCTTTCTTTCCTTATTTCTTTCTATCTGCCTTTTTCTCTCTGTCACCCTCCTTCTCTGTCTCTCTAAAAGAAATAAACAAATACTTTTAAACTAACAATGGCCTTGAGGAGACCATACTATAGTATATTCTGTGGGTACCACTGAAACTTGTCACCATCTCACAAAATTTCAATTATTTTTCTCAATGCACAACCAGATGAGTCTTGGAAATTAAAAAAAAATTATTAACATTTTCCATGATTATAAAAAAATATCCCATGGTAATACCCTCCTCCCCCCCCCAACACTTTCCCCTTTGAAATTCCATTCTCCATCATATTACATCCCAATCTCAATCATTGTACTTACATATATACAATACCAACCTATTAAGGACCCTCCTCCCTTCCTTTCTCTTCCCTTTATATCTCCTTTTTAACTTACTGGCCTCTGCTACTAAGTATTTTCCTTCACACAGAAGCCCAATCATCTGTAGCTAGGATCCACACATGAGGGAGAACATGTGGCTCTTGGCTTTCTGGGCCTGAGTTACCTCACTTAGTATAATACTTTCTACATCCATCCATTTTTCTAAAAATTTCATAACTTCATATTTTTTTACCGCTGAGGAGAACTCCATTGTATAAATGTGCCACATCTTCTTCATTATCCACTCATCAGTTGAGGGACATTTAGGCTGGTTCCATTTCCCAGCTACTATAAACTGAGCATCAATAAATACGGTTGAGCATGTACTTCTAAGGAAATGAGATATTCCTTTGGATACATGCCTAGGAGTGCTATAGCTGGGTCATATGGTAGATCAATCTTTTGCTGTTTTAGGAATCTCCACACTGATTTCCACAATGGCTGGACCAGATTGCATTCCCACCAGCAGTGTAGAAGGGTTCCTCTTTTTCTACATCCCCACCAACATTTATATTATTTGTTTTCATGATGGTTGACAATCTGACAGGAGTGAGATGGAATCTCAATGTAGTTTTAATCTGCATTTCCCTGATGACTAGCGACATAGAACATTTTTAGATGCTTTTGAGAATTCTGAATATAGTTCCATGGACCATTTTTTGATTGTCATGTTTGATTCCTTATTATTTAACTTTTTGAGTTCTTTAAATATCCTAGATATTAATCCTCTATCAGATAGAGAGCTGGCGAAGATGTTTTTTTTCCCATTCTGTAGGTTGCCTCTTTGTTTTATTCACTATGTCCTTTGCAGTGCAAAATCTTTATAATTTCATGAGGTCCCAGTGATTAATCTGTAGTTTTATTGCCTGTGCAATTGGGGTTGTTTTCAGAAAGTCTTTGTCATGACCAATATGTTGAAGGGTTCCCCCTAGTTTTTCCTCTACCAGTTTCAGAGTTTCAGGTCTGACGTTAAGGTCTTTAATCCATTTGGACTTAATTCTGCATGGAGAGAGAGAGAAGAACCTATTTTCATCCTTCTACAGATATATAACCAGTTTTCCCAACACTGTTTGCCGAAGAGGCTGTCTTTTCTCCAATGAGTATTTTTGGCATTTTTATCGAATATCAGGTGGCTATAGCTACCTGGACTTACATCTGGGTCCTTTATTCTGTTCCACTGATCTACATGTCTGTTTTTGTGCCAGTACCACACTGTTTTTGTTATTATGGCTCCATAGTATCAGTTAAAATCAGGTATGTTAATACCACCAGCCTTATTTTTGTTGGTCAGTATTAGTTTAGATATTCAAGGTTTTTTGTGATTCCATATGAACTTTTGGATTTTTTTTTTCTATTTCCATGAAGAATGCCTTTGGAATTTTGATAGGGATTGTATTAAATGTGTAGATTGCTTTTGGTAAGATTGCCATTTTCACAATATTAATTCTTCCAATCCAGGAAAAAGAGATGTTTTTTCTCTTCCTAGTGTCTTCTGCAATTTCTCACTTGAGTGCTTTAAAGTTCTCATTGTAGAGATTCTTTACTTCCTTGGTTAGTCTTATTACAATGTAATTTATTTTTATTTTTTGATGCAATTGTGAATGGGAGTGATTCTCTGATTTCATCTTTGTGTGTTTGTTGTTGGCATATATGAAGGGTACTGACTTCTGTGTATTAATTTTGTATCCTGCTACATGGCTGTAGGTTTTGATCAGCTCTAACAGTTTGCTAGTAGAGTCTTTAGGGTCCTTTATATATAGAATCATGTCATCAACAAATAATGATAACTTGATCTCTTCCTTTACAATTTGTATCCTTTTTATGTGTGTCTTTTACATTATTTTTATGGCTAAGACTTCCAGAACTATATTAAATAAAAGTGGGGACAGTGGACTCCCTTGTCTTGTTCCTGATTTTACTTGAAAAGCTTCCAGTTTTCCCCCATTTAGTAATATGTTGGCTGTAGGCTTGTCATAAATAGCCTTTATCATATTGAGATATGTTCCTTCTATTCCCAGTTTCTGTAGGACTTTTTAAAAATTTTTTTATTAACATTTTCCATGATTATAAAATATATCCCATGGTAATTCCCTCCCTCCCCACCCACACACTTTCCCATTTGAAATTCCATTCTCCAACATATTACCTCCCCATTACAATCATTGTAATTACATATATACAATATCAACCTATTAAGTATCCTCCTCCCTTCCTTTCTCTACCATTTATGTCTCCCTTTTAACTCACTGGCCTCTGCTACTAAGTATTTTCATTCTCACGCAGAAGCACAGTCATCTGTAGCTAGGATCCACATATGAGAGAGAACATGTGGAGCTTGGCTTTCTGGGTCTGGGTTTCCTCACATAGTATAATACTTTCCAGGTCCATTCATTTTTCTGCAAATTTCATAACTTCATTTTTTTTTACCGCTGAGTAGAACTCCATTGTATAAATGTGCCACATCTTCATTATCCACTAATCTGTTGTGGGACATCTAGGCTGGTTCCATTTCCCAGCTATTATAAATTGAGCAGCAATAAACATGGTTGAGCACGTACTTCTAAGGAAATGAGATGAGTCCTTTGGATATATGCCTAGGAGTGCTATAGCTGGGTCATATGGTAGATCAATCTCTAGCTGTTTTAGGAACCTCCACACTGATTTCCACAATGGCTGGACCAGATTGCATTCCCACCAGCAGTGCAGAAGGGTTCGTTTTTTTCCACATCCCCACCAACATTTAGGATCATTTGTTTTCATGATGGTGGCCAATCTGACAGGAGTGAGATGGAATGTCAATGTAGTTTTAATCTGCATTTCCCTGATGACTAGTGACGTAGAACATTTTTTTAGATGCTTATATGCCATTCGTATTTCTTCCTTTGAGAACTCTCTGTTTAGCTCCATAGCCCATTTATTTTATTTTATTTTATTTTATTTTTTTTTGTTTTTTATTTTTTAAATTTTTATTAACATTTTCCATGATTATAAAATATATCCCATGGTAATTCCCTCCCTCCCCACCCCCACACTTTCCCATTTGAAATTCCATTCTCCATCATATTAACTCCCCATTACAATCATTGCAATTACATATATACAATATCAACTTATTAAGTATCCTCCCCCCTTCCTTTCTATACCCTTTATGTCTCCTTTTTAACTTACTGGCCTCTGCTACTAAGTATTTTCATTCTCACGCAGAAGCACAGTCATCTGTAGCTAGGATCCACATATGAGAGAGAACATGTGGTGCTTGGCTTTCTGGGTCTGGGTTACCTCACTTAGCATAATCTCTTCCAGGTCCATCCATTTTTCTGCAAATTTCATAACTTCATTTTTCTTTACCGCTGAGTAGAACTCCATTGTATAAATGTGCCACATCTTCATTATCCACTCATCTGTTGAGGGACATCTAGGCTGGTTCCATTTCCCAGCTATTATAAATTGAGCAGCAATAAACATGGTTGAGCATGTACTTCTAAGGAAATGAGATGAGTCCTTTGTATATATGCCTAGGAGTGCTATAGCTGGGTCATATGGTAGATCAATCTCTAGCTGTTTTAGGAACCTCCACACTGATTTCCACAATGGCTGGACCAGATTGCATTCCCACCAGCAGTGCAGAAGGGTTCGTTTTTTTCCACATCCCCACCAACATTTATGATCATTCGTTTTCATGATGGTGGCCAATCTGACAGGAGTGAGATGGAATCTCAATGTAGTTTTAATCTGCATTTCCCTGATGGCTAGTGATGTGGACCATTTTTTTAGATGCTTATATGCCATTCGTATTTCTTCCATTGAGAACGCTCTATTTAGCTCCATAGCCCATTTTTTTTTTTAATTTTTTTATTAACAACTTCCATGATTATAAAAATACCCCATGGTGATACCCTCCCTCCCCCCACTTACCCTTTTGAAACTCCATTCTCCATCATACCCCCTCCCCATCTCAATCAGTCTCTCTTTTACTTCTGATGTCATAATCTTTTCCTCCTCTTATGATGGTCTTTTGTAGGTAGTGTCAGGCACTATGAGGTCATGGATATCCAGGCCATTTTATGTCTGGACATTCTTTTTTTTTTTATTTTATTTTTATTTTTTTAATTTTTATTAACATTTTCCATGATTAAAAAATATATCCCATGGTAATTCCCTCCCTCCCCACCCCCACACTTTCCCGTTTGAAATTCCATTCTCTATCATATTACCTCCCCATTACAATCATTGTAATTACATATATACAATATCAACCTATTAAGTATCCTCCTCCCTTCCTTTCTCCACCCTTTATGTCTCCTTTTCAACTTACTGGCCTCTGCTACTAAGTATTTCATTCTCACACAGAAGCCCAGTCATCTGTAGCTAGGATCCCCATATGAGGGAGAACATGTGGCGCTTGGCTTTCTGGGCCTGGGTTACCTGACTTAGTATAATACTTTCCAGGTCCATCCATTTTTCTGCAAATTTCATAACTTCATTTTTCTTTACCGCTGAGTAGAACTCCATTGTATAAATGTACCACATCTTCATTATCCACTCATCTGTTGAGGGACATCTACATAGCCCATTTTTTGATTGGCTTGCTTGATTCCTTATTATTTAACTTTTTGAGTTCTTTGTATATCCTAGATATTAATCCTTTATCAGATATATAGCTGGCGAAGATTTTTTCCCATTCTATAGGTTGCCTCTTTGCTTTTTTCACTGTGTCCTTTGCGGTGCAAAGTCTTTGTAATTTCATTAGGTCCCAGTGGTTAATCTGTGGTTTTATTGCCTGAGCAATTGGGGTTGTATTCAGAAAGTCTTTGCCAAGACGAATATGTTGAAGGGTTTCCCCTACTTTTTCCTCTAGCAGTTTCAGAGTTTCCGGTCTGATGTTAAGATCTTTAATCCATTTGGACTTAATTCTTGTGCATAGCGAGAGAGAAGAATCTATATTCATCCTTCTGCAGATATATATCCAGTTTTCAAAACACCATTTGCTGAAGAGGCTGTCTCTTCTCCAATGAGTATTTTTGGCATTTTTATCGAGTATCAGGTGGCTATAGCTACTTGGGCTTACTTGCGACCTTTCTAATTTCTTAATATAGGCACTCAAGGCTATAAATTTACCTCTTAGAACTGTCTTCATTGTGTCCCAGAGATTTTGGTATGTTGTGTTCTCATTATCATTTGACTCTATAAATTTTTTGATTTCCTTTTTGATTTCTTCATTGACCCATTCATCATTTAGTAGTGTATTGTTTAGTTTCCATGATTTTGTGTATGCTCTATAGCATTTCTTGCTACTGATTTGTAGTTTAATTCCATTGTGGTCAGATAGAATGCAAGGAATTATTTCAATTTTCCTGAATTTGTTAAGATTTGCTTTGTGTCCTAATATATGGTCTATTTTAGAGAATGTTCCATGTGCTGCTGAAAAGAATGTATATTCTGCAGCCTTTGGATGAAATGTCCTGTATATATCTGTTAAGTCCATTCCTTCTATGACCTCATTTAGTCCAGATGCCTCTCTGTTTATTCTTTCCTGGGATGACCTGTCAATTGATGAGATTGGGGTGTTAAAGTCACCCACCACCAGTGTGTTTGGTGTTATCTGTTACCTTAGTTCTAATAGTGTTTGTTTGACGAATTTGGGAGCCCCCATGTTAGGTGCATATATGTTTAGGATTGTAATGTCCTCCTGTTGGAGTGTGCCCTTAATCAATATAAAGTGACCTTCCTTATCTTTCTTGACTAACGTCGGACTAAAGTCTACCCTGTCTGATATTAGGATAGCAACCCCTGATTGTTTTCTAGGCCCATTTGCTTGAAACACCGTTTTCCAACCTTTCACCCTAATATAATATCTATCCTTTGTAGAAAGGTGAGTTTCTTGGAGACAACAAATTGTAGGATCCTGCTTTTTAACCCAGTCTGCAAATCTATGTCTTTTCGTTGGGGCATTGAGGCCATTGATATTAAGAGATATTATTGAAAGGTGTGTATTTTTGTTTGCCATTTGTGTGTGTGTGTGTGTGTGTGTGTGTGTGTGTGTGTGTGTGTGTGTTTCTGGTTCTACCTGCGCTCTCTTCTGTTAACTAGTATTTGAGTATTGCTTGTTTTTTCTAGGTTCCTTATATGTGTGCTTTTCCTTTTGTTCAGCATGGAGGATTCTATCAAGTATTTTCTGTAGAGGTGGTTTTGTCTTCAAATACTCCTTTAGCCTGCTTTTGTCATGGAATGTCTTTATTTCTCCATCTATTTGAATGGTTAACTTTGCAGGATAAAGTAACCTTGGTTGACAGTTGTTATCTTTCAGAACTTGGAATACATCACTCCAAGACCTTTTGGCTTTAAAAGTTTGTGTTGAATAATCTGCTGTAATCCTGATGGGCTTGCTTTTGTAGGTAACTTGATTTTTCTCTCTAACTGCTTTCAATATTTTTTCTTTGGTGTGTGCGTTTGGAAGTTTGATTATAATATGGCGAGGAGAGGTTCTTTCCAGGTTTTGTCTGGCTGGGGTTCTAAAGGCTTCCTGTATCTGCATTGGCACCTCTTTCCTAATTTGGGGGAAATTTTCTTCTATGAGTTTGTTGAAGACGCCTACTATGCCTCTGGAGTGGAGTTCTTCTCCTTCTACTATGCCCTGAATTCTTATATTGGATCTTTTCATAGTGTCCTGAATATCTTGAAATTCCCATTCATACTTTTCTATAAGTTGTCTTTCTCTTTGTTGGACTGCATAAGGTCTGCCACCTGGTCTTCTAGCTTAGATATTCTGTCCTCTCCCTCATCCATCCTACTGGTGAGATTTTCTACAGAGTTTTTTAGTTCATTAACTGTGTTCTTCATTGCTAGTAATTCTGACTGGTTTTTCTTTATTATTTCTATTTCCTTATTTATGTCTTGTATTGCCTTCTTTATTTCATTAAATTGGTGTCCTGCATCCTCTTTGATTCCTTTGATTTCCTCTTTAAGTCCCTCTTTGACTCCTTTGATTTGTTCTCTGACTTCTTTGAACATATTTACAATCATTCTTTTGAACTCTTTCTCAGGCGTTTCCCCTAACTCTTTTTCACTGGAGGACATTTCTGATGCATTAATACTTTTAGGTTGGTTTATATCGTCTTGCGTTTTAGTGTTTCTTGTGTTATAATGTATATATTTTTGCATCTTGGATTAAGTTAATGCTTGGATTTTCTAGCTAGCTGTGTATTCTTAGCTGTATCAATTGATTTGATGTAACATATTTTCAGGGTAGGACCTTAAGGTGTTAGGTGTGGCTCTTAAGACTCTCAGAGTATCTACAAAGATGTTCTTAGGGTTAGAGTTTCCCTGCTATAGGAGTATTCAAGCAGGCTGAGTGGAATAAAATACACTTAGATTCTAAAATTTAATTAAACACTGTACACATTCAATCAAAAACAGCCCCAAGTATGTATGCAAGAGTAGTTAATATAACGACCAGATCCTCTATCAACAAAGAGGTTACGATTTCTGGTCTGTTGAGGGATCCAAGTCAGCTTGTGACCAAGTGAGACCCCTCCCTGGTGCAATCCCAGTTACCTTGGATGATTTTGGTCTCAGTCAAGTTGCTGCCTGGGCCTTTGGGCTGCTGTTCTGATTTCTGGAGCTGGGCACTTGCTTTTCCTGCGGGGCAAACCGAGCCTGGCAAGTGTGGCCCTGCTGATCAGCACCCCTGCTGCTGGAACTGCTGCTGCTCAAGCTGCCCCTGCTGGGACTGTAGCCACTGCTGCTGAAGGTGTTGCTGCTGGACCCACTGCTGCTGCTGCCTCTGCTGCTGCTGTAGCTGCCACTGCTGGAGCCACCACTGCTGCTGAAGCTGCTGCTGCTGTGTCCACTGCCGCTGCTCCCCATGAAGCTGCTGCTGCCGAGTCTGCCGCTGCTGCCACTCCTGGGTCTGCTGCTGCTGGGGCCGCTGTTACAGGTGCTGGAGCCGCTGATGTTGCTGCCGAACTCTGCTCCTGCTTGGGTCCCGCTGTTGGCGTGGCCGGGTCCCGGGCTGCTGTTCTGTTCGCCGGAGCTGGGCTCAGGCGGTGGGGGAGGGGAGGGAGCCACAGCTGCTCTGGTTCTCTCGCTGCTCCAAGCGTTCTTCTACCTCGCGGTCTGCTCCTCCGTTGCTCGCTTCCGCTCTCCCTTCACGTTTCCCGAGTTGCGGAGAGCGCAGTGTGAGGGAAAGCTCCGGCACCTGGCTTTTCTTGCGGCTTGAGCCTAGTCTGGCGGCTTTCTGGTGCGCCGTGGCTGCGGCGGTTGACCGAGCTGCCGGAGCCGCTTTTCCAGCCTGTGCAGGCTCTGGATGCTCTGGAACTCCTCTACTTCTCTGCTGCCGCTTCAATTTCCTATACACCTCACTTTTTAGTAAAAGTGTGTATTTTGCTGAGTTTTTTTAGTCTTTTTTCCCCCCTAGGCTGCTTTGGCGTGGTACCTACACTGCCATCTTAACTGGAAGTCCCCTCTGTAGGATTTTTATCATGAAAGGATGTTGGATTTTGTTGAACACTTTCTCTGCATCTAATCAGATGATCATGTGATTTTTGTCATTCTACCCATTTATATAATGTATTACATTTACAGATTTGCATATATTGAACCATCCCAGCATCTCCAGGATAAAGCCTACTTCATCAGGGTGAATGATCTTTCTGCTATATTCTTGTATTCTGTTTGCCAATATTTTGTTGAGAATTTTTGCATCTATGTTCATGAGGGAGATTCGTCTGTAATTATCTTTTTTTGCTCTATCTTTGCCTGGTTTTGCTATCAGGGTGAGCCTGGCTTCATAGAAGGAGTTTTGTAGAATTCCTTCTTTTCCTATTTCATGGAGAATCTTAAGAAGCAATGGTGTTATCTCTTCCTTGAAGGTCTGGTAAAATTCAGCAGTGAATCTATCTGAGCCTGGGCTTTTTTTAGTTGGGAGATTATTGATAAGTGTTCAGATCTCCATGCTTGTTATAGGTCTATTTAAGTGACTAATCTCATCTTGATTTAATCTAGGTAGGTCATATATATCAAGGAAATCATACATTTCTTTCAGCGTTTCATACTTTGTGGAGTATATGGTTTTATAGTAGGTCCCTATGATGTTGTGAATTCTCTGGCATCTGTTGTGATATTACCTTTTTCATCCCTTCTTTTATTTATTGGTGTCTCTTCTTTCTTTATTCAGATTTGCTAAGGGTTTATCAACCTTGTTTATCCTTTCAAAGAACCAACTCTTTGTTTCATTAATTCTTTGGATTGTTTTTTTTTTTTCTTTTTGTTTGTTTATTTCTATTTCATTTATTTCTGCCCTAATCTTTATTATTTCTTCCCACCTACGGATTTTTGGTTTGCCTTGTTCTTCTTTTTCCAAGACTTTATGGTGAAGCCTTAGGTCATTTACTTTTGACCTTTATAATTTCTTTTTTTAAATTTTTATTAGCATTTTCCATGATTATTAAAAAAATCCTATGGTAATTCCCTCCCTCCCCACGCCCCCCACTTTCCCCTTTGAAATTCCACTCTCCATCATATTACGTCCCCATAGCAATCATTGTGCTTACATATATACAATATCAACCTATTAAGTACCCTCCTCCCTTCATTTCTCTTCCCTTTATGTCTCCCTTTTAACTCACTGGCCTCTGCTACTAAGTATTTTCATTCCCACGCAGAAGCCCAGTCATCTGTAGCTAGTATCCACAAATGAGAGAGAACATGTGGCGCTTGGCTTTCTAGGCCTGGGTTACCTCACTTAGCATAATCTCTTCCAGGTCCATCCATTTTTCTGCAAATTTCATAACTTCATTTTTCTTTACCGCTGAGTAGAACTCCATTGTATAAATGTGCCACATCTTCATTATCCACTCATCAGTGGAGGGACATTTAGGCTGGTTCCATTTCCCAGCTATTATAAATTGAGCAGCAATAAACATGGCTGAGCACGTATTTCTAAGGAGATGAGATGAGTCCTTTGTATATATGCCTAGGAGTGCTATAGCTGGGTCATATGGTAGATCAATCTTTAGCTGTTTTAGGAACCTCCACACTGATTCCCACAATGGCAGGACCAGATTGCATTCCCACCAGCAGTGTAGAAGGGTTCCTTTTTTTCGACTTCCCCGCCAACATTTATGATCATTTGTTTTCATGATGGTGGCCAATCTGACAGGAGTGAGATGGAATCTCAATGTAGTTTTAATCTGCATTTCCCTGATGCCTAGTGACGTAGAACATTTTTTTAGATGCTTATATGCCATTCGTGTTTCTTCCTTTGAGAACTCTCTATTTAGCTCCATAGCCCATTTTTTGATTGGCTTGTTTGATTCCTTATTATTTGACTTTTTGAGTTCTTTGTATATCCTAGATATTAATCCTCTATCAGATACATGGCTGGTGACGACTTTTTCCCATTCTGTAGGTTGCCTCTTTGCTTTTTTCACTGTGTCCTTTGCAGAGCAAAATCTTTGTAATTTCATGAGGTCCCAGTGATTAATATGTGGTTTTATTGCCTGAGCAATTGGGGTTGTATTCAGAAAGTCTTTGCCAAGACCAACATGCTGGCTTCATAGGAGTTTGGTAGAATTCCTTCCTTTTCTATTTCCTGGAAAAGCTTAAGAAACAATGCTGTTGGCTCTTCCTTGAATGTTTAGGAAAATTCAGCAGTGAATCCATCTGGGACTGAGCTTTTTTAGTTGGGAGACTAGTGATAATTGTTCATATCTCCATGCTTGTTATAGGTCTATTTAAGTGATTAATCTCATTTTGATTTAATTTAGGTAGGTCATATAAATCAAGGAAATCAGCCATTTCTTTCATATTTTTGTACTTTATGGAATATATGCTTTTATAGTATGTCCCTATGTTTTTTTTAATTTCTCTGGAATCTGTTGTGATGTTACCTTGTTCATCTTTGATTTTATTAATTTGTGTCTCTTCTCCTTTCTTTTGGTCAGATTTGCTAAGGGTTTATCAATCTTGTTTATCCTTTCAAAGAACCAACCGTTTGCTTCATTAATTCTTTGGATTGTTTTGTTTGTTTCTATTTCATTAATTTCTGCCCTAACCTTTATTTCTTCACACCTACTGATTTTTTGTTTGCCTTGTTCTTCTTTTTCCAAGGCTTCAAGGTGAAGCATTAAGTAATTTACTTGGAACCTTTCTAACTTCTTAATATAGGCACTTAAAGCTATAAATTTACCTCTTTGTACTGCCTTCATTGTGTCCCAGTGATTTTGGTATGTTGTGTTCTCATTATTGTTTGACTCTATAAATTTTTTTATTTTCTTCTTGATTTCTTCATTTACCCATTCATCATTTAGTAGTGTATTGTTTAGTTTCTATGATTTTTGTGTATGCTTTGTAGCCTTTCTTGCTATCATTTTGTAGTTTGATTCCATTTTGGTCAGATAGAATGCAAGGAATTATATCAGTTTTCCTGAATTTGTTAAGATTTGCTTTGTGTCCTAGTCTATGGTCTATTTTAGAGAATGTTCCATATGCTGCTGAAAAGAATGTTCATTCTGCAGCATTTGGCTGAAATGTCCTGTATATATCTGTTAGGTCCATTCCTTCTATGATCTCATTTAGTCCAGATGCCTCTCTGTTTATTTTTCCCAGGCTGACCTGTCATTTTATGATATTGGGGTGTTAAAATCACCCACTACCACTGTCTTTGGTGGTATCTGTGACCTTAATTCTAATATTGTTTGTTTTGTGAATTTTGGAGTCCCCATGTTAGGTGCATATATATTTAAAATTGTAATGTCCTCCTGTTGGAGTGCGCCCTTAGTCAATGTAAACTGATCTTCCTTATCTTTGTTGACTAACGTTGGACTGAAGTCTGCCTTGTCGGATGTTAGGATAGCAGCCCCTGCTTGTTTTCTAGGCCCATTTGCTTGAAACACCATTTTCCAACCTTTCACCCTAAGATAATGCCTATCCTTTGTAGAAAGGTGAGTTTCTTTGAGACAAGAAATTGTAGGATCCTGCTTTTTCTATTTTTATTTTTATTTTTTTTTAAGTTTATTTATTTATTTATTTGAGAGCGACAGACACAGAGAGAAAGACAGATAGAGGGAGAGAGAGAGAATGGGCGTGCCAGGGCTTCCAGCCTCTGCAAACGAACTCCAGACGCGTGCGCCCCCTTGTGCATCTGGCTAACGTGGGACCTGGGGAACCGAGCCTCGAACCGGGGTCCTTAGGCTTCACAGGCAAGCGCTTAACCGCTAAGCCATCTCTCCAGCCCCAGGATCCTGCTTTTTAACCCAGTCTGCAAACCTATGTTTTTTGGTTGGGGCATTGAGGCCATTGATATTAAGAGATATTATTGAAAGGTGTGTATTTATGTTGGATATTTGTTTTTTTTTTTTTTTTTTTTTTTTTTGTGGTTCCAGTTCTACCTTTGCTCTCTTGTGTTAACTAGTATTTGAGTGTTGCTTGTTTTTTCCAGGTTCCTTATGTGTGTGCTTTTCTTTCTGTTTAGCATGGAGAATTCTTTCCAGTATTTTCTGTAGTGCTGGTTTTGTCTTGAAATACAACTTTAGTCTGCTTTTGTCATGGAATGTCCTTATTTATCCATCTATTTGAATGGATAGCTTTGCAAGATAAAGTAACTTTTGTTGACAGTTGTTATCTTTCAAAATTTGGAATACATCACTCCAAGCTCTTCTGGCTTTTAAAGTTTGTGTTGAGTAATCTGCTGTAATCCTGATGGGCTTGCCCTTGTAGGTAACTTGATTTTTCTCTCTAACTGCTTTCAATATATTTTCCTTTTTTTTGTGCATGTTTGGTAGTTTGATTATAATATGGCATTGGTCTTACTTCAGTTCATTTCTCTATAACAACCCCTTGAGCAGCTACTCTTTGAAGGAATGGGGCTTATTCATCTCCTATACTTATGGAGATGCAGGGTCAGGGAATGGGCCCCATTCTAGTTTTGGTAAGGGTCTTATGAGAGCATAATCCACAGGGGATGGTCATGTGACCCGTGTAGAAGAGAGCAACTGAGGGGCTGGCCTTGGCCTTTATTTATTTTACTATTTTTATTAACAACTTCCATGATTTTAAAAAATATCTCATGGTAATGCCTTCCCTCCCCCCATTTTTCCCTTTGATACTCCAGTCTCCATCATATGCCCTCCCCCCTCAATCAGTCTTTCTTTTATTTTGATGTCATGATCTTTTCCTCCTACTATGATGGTCTCATGTAGGTAGTGTCAGGCACTGTGAGGTCATGGATATCAAGGCCATTTTGTGAGTCCTACCCTTCCTTTGGCTCTTACATTCTTTCTGCCACCTCTTCTGCAATAGACCCTAAGCCTTGGAAGGTGTGATAGAGATATTACAGTACTGAACACTCCTGTCACTTCCTTTCAGCACCATGATGCCTTCTGAGTCATCCCAAGATCATTGCCAGCTGAAATAGAAGGTTCTCTACCAAAAATGTGAGTAGCATTAATATAAGTGTATGAACATTAAGAAAAGTGCTTAGGGGCAGTTTGATAAGCATAGTATATACATTTAGGCAGACATCAGCAGATGTTATACCCCTACAGTTCATGACTACCTTGCAGCCCAAGTATGTGGAATCTTCAGTGAAAAGGTCTTACCATCTATTCCTGGTGGGAAACCAAGGGCCTTGGCAATGTCCTGTACTTACATATATTCAATACCATCCTATTAAGTACACCCCTCCCTTCCTTTCTCTTCCCTTTATATCTCTTTTCTAGCTTACTGGGCTTTGCTACTGAGTATACTAAGTGAGGTGACCCAGGCCCAGAAAGCCAAACATTGCATGTTCTCTCTCATATGTGGATCCTAACTACAGATGATTGGACTTCTGTGTGAGTAGGAAGAAAACTCAGTGGCCTTGGCCTTTATAATAGCTGCTCTGGCCAGAGGTAACTAGGGCTCCAAAGGCTGGTGTTTGTCCTGCTCCATTCCACTGTTTCCTAGCTAGTCCCCTTTGTAAGGTCCTGCCATCCATCTGCATCATACTAATGAGATCAGGCCTTGCACAGGTGAACCTGCAAAATCAACACACACATCCATAGGAATACTGGACTTGGCATCGCTGGCATAGTAGTCATTTATTGGCCTTTTATGTTTCTCTATTAAAAATCTTTTTTTTCTTTTTTTTACATTAACAGAATTTTGAGGAAAAATGGTCAAAGGCACAAAGCAGTCACACTGATTTTGAAATGCTATAAAATCCTATTAGAAGTTGTTCTGTGGTCATTCTGCAGCTAAGAATGTAGCCATACCAATGGCTTCATGACCCTTAAGCCTCAAGACCTCACTCAGTGGAATGACATCTGGAGACATTATTAAGTACTAGCCAGTTTGTAACAGAGGGATTTTTGTGCCTTTAAAGGTAAAGACTATTCAGTTCTTTTCTTATCTATTTCTTCTTGAAAAATATGTCACAAAACAATAGGATTTTGAACTGGAAACTAGTTAGTGGAACACGACTAACCTGCCCTCAATTCTCCAAAACCAATACCTATGCATTAAGCTAGAACATCTGTGATCATTTTATATATGAGAAAGATGAAGAACAAAAAGGTCTAAGTAATCTACTTTGAGCTTCATAAATCATTGATGACAGGGAGTGGGATAAGCACACCAGTGTTTTGACCCCAAGTTAATACAATTGCTGCATAATAAACATATGAATATATGAATTACAATTTTAATACAATAAAAGAAAAAACACTGAACACCACAAGTATAAATGAAAAATGCACCAGATGGTAAATAAGTGCATGCACAATGCATTCAATGACAGGATCTCTGAATATGCACAATTGCACAAAGAACCATTCTTCACTCACAAAGTTTAGAAATGCTTGTGTTCCAAGAGTAGGTAAAATATGAGCATTTCTCACCTGGGAACTGTGTGAATTATTTATAAAAGACATTAAAAACTTGAGCTATAAGACATGACATTTTTGTAGCACTGAAGGATTTCTTCTACCTGGGTTTCACCACATAATACTTCTCTTGAAAGGTAGACCAGAAACTTTAGAGGGATAACCAAGCAGCTAAGACTTTAGCATCCTTGCCCACATTGCAATACTATTTGAATGCTGATGAATCTTACCCAAGTCTTCCTATTGGCCACCATGCGCCTATTTTTCTTCCTCAGGTCTTAAAACTCTAGAGTACTGAATATTCTTTAGGGTAGATACTTACTTAGGAAAATCATTTCAGAACCCCCTACAGTCTCCAGCCTCAGAGTAGCAAAAATTAAAATCCACTCTAGTGCTGTTTAGGATAATAAAAGTGTATAATATAGGGAATAAGTTTGAGAGTGTCTAATTTTAACTGGGAACATTCTAGTGGGAACTAGTTAGTGGAACGCCATTTAAGCTGCCCTCAATTCTCCAAAACCAACACATATAAATGGCTACTTGACTAGGACATTACAGGTTGAGAACTAGGAATGACACCTTCTTCACATATTTGACAATTCACATGATACATACATAAATGTGTCCCTCTCAGCCTAAGATGGATTAACATTCCCATGTTCAATTAAAAACCAAGACATCCCATGCTCTCTCTCTCTCTCTCTCTCCATCTCTAATAAATAAATTAAAATTTAAAAACGTTCTATTGCTGCCTCAACATCCCTTGGAGATGTCATCACTTTCATAAACTCCTTTCCCCTTTTAGACAACATGTACTTCATGTGTCTTAAAGCAAGTGCCCATGAAAGAACGAGGTTAGAAGCTGAGAAACTTGCTCACTCCACTTGATCTTTTCTTTCTAAATAGTAAGGTACATTTAAAAAAACTAATCAGTGTTAATCAAAACGAATGGATTTTGCTAAACTCCAGAAGAGAAAAAAAAAACCACAGCTTTTCAGATTTAATGGCTGAGAGACTGGATACAACAGCAAAAGCATTATGTCATGCAAACAATATCACAAACAGAAAAGCTCAAATTTGCTTATTAAAACTTTAAATGGTGGTACCGTTAAATTTTCCAGTCATGAGGTTTATTTTTATTTTTTTGTATTTTCACAATTTTTATTAACATTTACCATAATTATAAAAAATTTCCGGTGGTAATACCCCCCACCCCGCACTTTCCCCTTTGAAATTCCATTCTCCATCATATTACCTCCCCATCTCAATCATTGTACTTACATATATACAATGCCAACCTATTAAGTACTCTCCTCCCTTCCTTTCTCTTCCCTTTATATCTCCCTTTTAAGTTACTGGCCTCTGGTACTAAGTATTTTCCTTCTCACACAGAAGCCCAATAATCTGTAGCTAGGATCCACATATGAGAGAGAACATGTGGCGCTTGGCTTTCTGGGCCTGGGTTACCTCACTTAGTATACTCCTCTCCAGATCCATCCATTTTTCTGCAAATTTCATAACTTCATTTTTCTTTACTGCTGAGTAGAACTCCATTGTATAAATGTGCCACATCTTCATTATCCACTCATCAGTGGAGGGACATCTAGACTGGTTCCATTTCCCAGCTATTATAAATTGAGCAGCAATGAACATGGTTGAGCATGTGCTTCTAAGGAAATGAGATGAGTCCTTAGGATATATGCCTAGGAGTGCTATAGCTGGGTCATATGGTAGATCAATCTTTAGCTATCTTAGGAAACTCCACACTGATTTCCACAATGGCTGGACCAGATTGCATTCCCACCAGCAGTGTAGAAGGGTTCTTCTTTTTCGACTTCCCCGCCAACATTTATGATCATTTGTTTTCATGATGGTTGGCAATCTGACAGGAGTGAAATGGAATCTCAATTTAGTTTTAATCTGCATTTCACTGATGACTAGTGACAAAGAACATCTTTTTAGATGCTTATATTCCATTGGCATTTCTTCCTTTGAGAATGCTCTATTTAACTCCATAGCCCATTTTTTGATTGGCTTGTTTGATTGCTTATTATTTAACTTTTTGAGTTCTTTGTATATCCTAGATATTAATCCTTTATCAGATATATAGCTGGCGAAGATTTTTTCCCATTCTCTAGGGTGCCTCTTTGCTTTTTTCACTGTGTCCTTTGCAGTGCAAAATCTTTGTAATTTCATGAGGTCCCAGTGATTAATCTGTGGTTTTATTGCCTGAGCAATTGGGGTTGTATTCAGAAAGTCTTTGCCAAGACCAATAAGTTGAAGGGTTTCCCCTACTTTTTCCTCTAGCAGTTTCAGAGTTTCAGGTCTGATGATAAGGTCTTTAATCCATTTGGACTTAATTCTTGTGCATGGAGAGAGAGAAGAATCTATTTTCATCCTTCTGTCGATATATATCCAACTTTCCCAACACCATTTGCTGAAGAGGCTGTCTTTTATCCAATGAGTACTTTTAGCACTTTTATCGAATATCAGGTGGCTATAGCTACCTGGACTTACATCTGGATCCTCTATTCTGTTCCACTGATCTATATGTCTGTTTTTGTGCCAGTACCATGCTGTTTTTGTTACTATGTCTCTGTAGTACAAGTTAAAATCAGGTATGGTGGTACTACCACCCTTACTTTTGTTGCTCAGTATTATCTTAGATATTCTAGGTTTTCTGTGATTCCAAATGAAGTTTTGGATTGTTTTTTCTATTTCCATGAAGAATGCCTTTGGAATTTTGATAGAGATTGCATTAATGTGTAGATTGCTTTTGGTAAGATTGCCATTTTCACAATATTGCTACTTGCAATCCAGGAACAAGGGATGTTTCTCCACTTCTTTGTGTCTTCTGCAAATTCTCACTTGAGTGTTTTAAAGTTCTCATTGTAGAGATTCTTTGCTTCCTTGGTTAGGTTTATTCAAAGGTACTTTATTATTTTTCTTATGCAATTGTGGAGTGATTCTCTGATTTCATCCTCTGTGTGTTTGTTGTTATCATATATGAAGGCTACTGATTTCTTTGTATTCATTTTGTATCCTGCTACATGGCTGGAGGTGTTTATCAGCTCTAACAGTTTGCTAGTAGAGTTTTTAGGGTCCTTTATATATAGAATCATGTCATCTGCAAATAATGATAACTTGATCTCTTCCTTTCCAATTTGTATCCCTTTTATGTGTGTATCTTGCCTTATTTTTATGGCTAACACTTCCAAAACTATATTAAATAAAAGTGAGGCCAGTGGGCACTCTTGTCTTGTTCCTGATTTTAGTGGAAAAGCTTCCAGTTTTTCCCCATTTAGTAATATGTTGGCTGTAGGCTTGTCATAAATAGCTTTTATTATATTGAGATATGTTCCTTCTATTCCCAGTCTCTGTAGGACTTTTATCATAAAAGTATGTTGGATTTTGTCAAACACTATCTCTTGGTTTAATGAGATGATCATGTGATTTTTGTCCTTCAATCCATTTATATAATGTATTACATTTATAGATTTGCGTATATTGAACCTTCCCTGCATCTCTGGGATAAAACCTACTTGGTCAGGGTGAATGATCTTTTAGATATATTCTTGTATTCTGTTTGCCAATATTTTGTTGAGAATTTTTGCATCTATGTTCATGAGGGAAATTGGTCTGTAATTATCTTTATTTTTTTTTTTTGTTCTATCTTTGCCTGGTTTTGGTATCAGGATGAATTTGGTAGAATTCCTTCTATTTCTATTTCCTAGAAAAGCTTAAGAAACAGTGCTGTTAGCTCTTCCTTGAATGTTTGGTAAAATTCAGCAGTGAATCCATCTGGGACTGAGCTTTTTTAGTTGGGAGATCAGTGATAATTGCTCGGATCTCCATGCTTGTTATAGGTCTATTTAAGTGATTAATCTCATTTTGATTTAACTTAGGTAGGTAATATAAATCAAGGAAATCATCCATTTCATTCAGATTTTCATATTTTGTAGAGTATATGCTTTTATAATAAGTCCCTATGATTTTTTGAATTTCTCTTGAGTCTGTTGTGATATTACCTTTTTCATGTGTGATTTTATTAATTTGTGTCTCTTCTCTCTTTCTTGTGGTCAGATTTGCTAATGGATATCAATCTTGTTTATCCTTTCAAAGAACCAACTCTTTCTTTCATTAATACTTTGGATTGTTTTTGTTTGTTTCTATTTCATTAATTTCTGCCCTAATCTTTATTATTTCTTCCCGTCTACTGATTTTTGGTTTGCCTTGTTCTTCTTTTTCCAAGGCTTTAAGGCAAAGCATTAGTTCATTTACTTGCGACCTTTCTAGTTAATTAATATAAGCAGTTAAGGGTATAAATTTACCTCTTAGAACTCCCTTCATTGTGTCCCAGTGTTTTTGTATGTTGTGTTCTCATTATTGTTTGACTCTATAAATTATTTGATTTCCTTCTTGATTTCTTCATTGACCCATTCATCATTTAGTAGTGTATTGTTTAGTTCCCATGATTTTGTGTATGCTCTATAGCCTTTCTTGCTACTGATTTGTAGTTTAATTCCATTGTGGTCAGATAGAAAGCAAGGAATTATTTCAATTTTCCTGAATTTGTTAAGATTTGCTTTGTGTCCTAATATATGGTCTATTTTAGAGAATGTTCCATGTGCTGCTGAAAAGAATGTATATTCTGCAGCCTTTGGATGAAATGTCCTGTATATATCTGTTAAGTCCATTCCTTCTATGACCTCATTTAGTCCAGATGCCTCTCTGTTTATTTTTTCCCGGGATGACCTGTCAATTGATGAGAGTGGGGTGTTAAAGTCACCCACCACCACTGTGTTTGGTGTTATCTGTGACCTTAGTTCTAATAGTGTTTGTTTTACGAAGTTGGGAACCCCCTTGTTAGGTGCATATATGTTTAGGATTGTAATGTCCTCCTGTTGGAGTGTGCCCTTAATCAATATAAAGTGACCTTCCTTATCTTCCTTGACTAATGTTGGACTAAGGTCTACCCTGTCCGATATTAGGATAGCAACCCCTGCTTGTTTTCTAGGCCCATTTGCTTGAAACACTGTCTTCCAACCTTTCACCCTAAGATAATGTCTATCCTTTGTAGAAAGATGAGTTTCTTGGAGACAACAAATTGTAGGATCTTGATTTTTAACCCAGTCTGCGAATCTATGTCTTTTCGTTGGGGCATTGAGGCTGTTGATATTAAGAAATATTTTTGAAAGGTGTGTATTTATGTTTGCCTTTTTTTTTTTTTTGTGGTTCTCGTTCTACCTGTGCTCTCTTGTGTTAACTAGTATTGGAGTATTGCTTGTTTTTTCTAGGTTCCTTATATGTGTGCTTTTCCTTTTCTTCAGCATGGAGGATTCTATCTAGTATTTTCTGTAGAGGTGGTTTTGTCTTCAAATACTCCTTTAACCTGCTTTTGTCATGGAATGTCCTTATTTCTCCGTCTATTTGAATGGATAACTTTGTAGGATAAAGTAAACTTGGTTGGCAGTTGTTATCTTTCAGAACTTGGAATATATCACTCCAAGCCCTTCTGGCTTTAAAAGTTTGTGTTGAATAATCTGCTGTAATCCTGATGGGCTTACTTTTGTAGGTAACTTGATTTTTCTCTCTAACTGCTTTCAATATTTTTTCTTTGGTGTGTGTGTTTGGAAGTTTGGTTATAATATGGCAAGGAGAGGTTCTTTCCAGGTTTTGTCTGGCTGGGGTTTTAAAGGCTTCCTGTATCTGTATTGGCACCTCTTTCCCAATTTGGGAGAAATTTTCTTCTATGATTTTGTTGAAGACAACTACTATGCCTTTTGAGTGAAATTCTTCTCCTTCTACTGTCCCCTGAATTCTAATATTTGATCTTTTCATAGTGTCCCAAATATCTTGAAATTCCACTCATACTTTTCTATAAGTTTTCTTTCTCTTTGTTGGCCTGTATTAGATCTGCCACCTGGTCTTCTAGCTTAGATATTCTGTCCTCTCCCTCATCCATCCTACTGGTGAGATTTTCTACAGAGTTTTTTAGTTCATTAACTGTGTTCTTCATTGCTAGTAATTCTGACTGGTTTTTCTTTATTATTTCTATTTCCTTATTTATGTCTTGTATTGCCTTCTTTATTTCATTAAATTGGTGTCCTGCATCCTCTTTGATTCCTTTGATTTCCTCTTTAAGTCCCTCTTTGACTCCTTTGATTTGTTCTCTGACTTCTTTGAACATATTTACAATCATTCTTTTGAACTCTTTCTCAGGCGTTTCCCCTAACTCTTTTTCACTGGAGGACATTTCTGATGCATTAATACTTTTAGGTTGGTTTATATCGTCTTGCGTTTTAGTGTTTATTGTGTTATAATGTATATATTTTTGCATCTTGGATTAAGTTAATGCTTGGATTTTCTAGCTAGCTGGGTATTCTTAGCTGTATCAATTGATTTGATGTTATACATATTTTCAGGGTAGGAGCTTAAGGTGCTAGATGTGGCTCTTAAGACTCTGAGAGTATCTACAAAGGTGCTCCTAGGGGTTGAGTTTCCCTGCTATTGGAGTATTCAAGTAGGCTGAGTGGAATAAAACACAGGTAGATTCTAAAAGTTAACTAAACACTGTACCCATTCAGTCAAAAACAGCCCCAAGTATGTATGCCAGAGTAGTTATTATAACAACCAGATCCTCTATCAACATAGAAGTTAAGATTTCTGGTCTGTTGAGGGATCACAGTCAGCTTGTGACCAAGTGAGACCCTTCCCTGGTGCAATCCCAGTTACCTTGAATGAGTTTGGTCTCAGTGAAGTTGCTGCCTGGGTCGTCGAGCTGCTGTTCTGATTTCTGGAGTTGGGCCCTGGATTTTCCTGTGGGGCAAACCAAGCCTGGCAACTGTGGCCCTGCAGATCAGCACCCCCACTGCTGGAACTGCTGCTGCGAAAGCTGCCTCTGCTGGGTCTGTCAGCAGCTCAAGCTGCTGCTGCTGGGCCCACTGCTGCTGTTGCCTCTGCTGCTGCTGCCGCTGTACCTGCCACTTCTGGAGCCACTGCTGTTGCTGAAGCTGCTGCTGCTGGGTCTGCTGCTGCTGCCACTCCTGGGTCTGCTGCTGCTGGGGCCACTGGTACTGGTTCCGGTGCTGCTGATGTTGCTGCCAAACTCTTGGGTCCTGCTGTCAGCTTAAGTTGGCGTGGCTGGGTCCCAGGACGCTTTTCTGTTCACTGGAGCTGGGCTCAGGTGGCGGGGGAGGGGAGGGAGCCGCTGCTGCTCTAGTTCTCTCACTGTTCCACGTGTTCTTCTACCTCGTGGTCTGCTCCTCCACTGCTCACTGTCACTCTCCCATCACGTTTCCTGAGTTGCAGGGAGCGCAGTGTGAGGGAAGCTCCTGCACCTGGCTTTTCCTGTGGCTGGAGCCTAGCCTGGCAGCTTTCTTTATTTTTTTATTTTTTTTATTTTAAATCTTTATTTATTTATTTGTTTATTTATTTGAGAGCGAGAGACACAGAGAGAAAGACAGTTAGAGGGAGAGAGAGAAAGAATGGGCATGCCAGGGCTTCCAGCCTCTGCAAACGAACTCCAGACGCATGCGCCCCCTTGTGCATCTGGCTAACGTGGGACCTGGGGAACTGAGCCTCGAACGGGGTCCTTAAGCTTCACAGGCAAGCGCTTAACCACTATGCCATCTCTCCAGCTCCCTGGAGGCTTTCTGGTGCGCCCCACCGCCGCCGTGGTTAGTGGAGCTGCCGGGGCCGCTTTTGCCGGCCTGTGCAGGCTCTGGATGCTCTGGATCTCTCCTACTTCTCCGCTGCTGCTTCAATTTCCTATACACCTCACTTTTTAGTAAAAGTCTGTATTTTGCTGAGTTTTTTGGTCTTCTTCCCCCCAGGCTGCTTTGGCATGGTACCTACGCTGCCATCTTAACCAGAATTCTCCTCAATTCTTAACATTTTAACCATTTTAATTTAATAGCTTTCATCCCAGAAATTTCTTTGGGCAATTTAATGTAGAAAGAGAAGAAATATCACAGCATGTTGCCTAGCACTGGCAGATCCTAGTACCTGTGGGAAGAGCAGGAAGGATGCATTTCAAAATACTTAACTTAGCACTTGGTGTCTCAAAATTAAGTTCAAGGTAAGGGAACATGTGTGCCTAGATTTGCTCTTACAAATTCAAAATGTTCAAAATATCCCCAAAACACTTATCCAAGCTTTATTTTGAAGTATATAAACAATTTAAAATATTAATAAAATGATCAAGATAATGGAGATCTTAGCATAAAGCCAGATAACTGTCACATCAGGAATAGTACTCAAGATTAGGCTCTATCTGACATAGATATCTTATGTGGATACTTTATAAACTAGTACTTCTTCCATAGGTTTGTCTGGGCTTCACTGATATTCCAGCACATAAACTTTGCTACCTCTCAAAGGATCATGACATCAAAATAAAAGAGAGACTTATTGAGATGGGGAGGGGATATGATGGAGAATGGAATTTCAAAGGGGAAAGGGGAGGAGGGAGGGTATTACCGTGGGATATTTTTTATAATCATGGAAAATATTTTAAGAAATTGAGAAAAAAATAAAATCAGATTTTAAAAACTTTGCTCCTCTCACGCAGGTGCCTCCCATGTGCAGTTTCCAAGTTCTCACAAAGTATTATTGTTAACTGATTAACAAATAATCCTGGAATTATCAATTGAGATGTAAAGCATTAGGCATTAATGGATTAAGATGTTATTTGACTCCCTTTTAAAAATATTTTATTCATTTCCAAGTAGAAAGAGAATGGGCAGGCCAGGACTTCTGGTCATTGCTGATGAAGTCCAGATGCATGCACCTCTTTGTGCATCTGGTTTTATGTGGGTACTGGGGAACTGAAACTAGATTGTTAGGCTTTACAAGTTAAGGCTCTGTTTTCATCACTGATTAATCTACTCCACCTCTTTCCTTTTTTAATTAGAAGCTCTTAAGTCTTTAAAATTTTTCAAATCACCTAAGAACAAAACTTCACTGACTAACAAGTGATGATATGGAGATTTCTGGAGCAGACACAGTATGCATACATTCATTAACTCTTTCTCTTCTTATAAGCACTTTTTATTAAATTTTAGTACTAAAACTAGTATAGAAATAACTCATCAGCCATGTTCAGGTTCAGGTGATGGAATCAAATCAATCCATTGACTAAACTAAAGGTAGGTCAATCATGTGTCCAGTTAAAATAAATATTTATTTTCTTGTTCATGTCACAGCTTTGACACCAAGCCATCTGTATTATTTTACAAGAGCATCAGAACATGCTCTTTTATACATAAAATATTCAAGTAATATAACATTGCATTCACTCCATCCATGAACAGCTGTTTTGTTTCTAATAAACTGTCCATGTTGGCTAAAAGATGGTGTCACAGACCACACAACTGAAGAACCACTTGTTACAGTGGATCACTGCCCATTCTCTTGACACACTTCTTATAGGGCATTAGTGTGCATCCTCTGACCACACTTCTTACAGTGGAACAGTGTCCATCTTCCTAACCCCACTTCTTAAAAGTGGACCAGTATCCATCCCCCTGACCAAAAGGCTGAGAGCAGATTGCATAGATTCAGGGCCGCAGACAGCCAAGGAGAGTTTTACTTTGCTTTTCAAACCTTTTGATTTCCTACTACCAAAAATAATAATTTGAAAGCTGGTAGCACACATCTTTAATCCCAGCACTCGGGAGGCAGGGGTAGGAGGATCGCCATGAGTTCAAGGCCATCCTGAGACTCCATAGTAAATACCATGTCAGCCTGGGCTACAGTGAGACCCTACCTCAAAAAAAAACCAAGATAGTAGTAGTAGTAGTAGTAATAATAATAATAATAATAATAATAACAAGTTGGCTTTGTTATATGTCATGTTTATAACTTTGGAAGAATGAATTTTCAATGAAAAAGTACTTAATGGTTGTTTCTCCTGGAAGATTTGTTCAAAAATCATTGCATGTATATACTGATATGAATATAACTGGGGAAGATGATGCAGGAATCAGAATTTAAGGACATAGTTTTACTATGACAAGATTAGAGAAGAAGACTTTGGGAATGAGGATTACATCGTTTGATGGTCTAACTTACTAATAAAATTGGTATAAAGATTTGCTTCCATCCTATACTTGAAACCTATCTCCATCAGAATTTGCTTTATCTCACTCTTTCCAGATCTGGACATTCCAACACTTCTTAGATCAGGAAAAGTCTTCTGAACCTGAATCCTAAATGTCCCACTGACTAGAAGATCAGGATAAAATTCGTTTGAACTAATGTAAAGTTCTTGAACACATATACTCTTGAGCAAATGAAATAGAATGTATTCCAAATTCAAATGGAAATATCAATTTATATTTCTCTCATTACTGCTATACTTTGATCAGCAGAAATAGTGAAGAATTGACTATAGACAAAATTAGAAAGTATTTTACAAACTCCAGTAACAGGACTGCTAAAAGGACAGACCTATACAATTTCATATAATGCTTGTTTCAGTTGCTATTCATCCTATCACAAAATACTGGCAATTTTTATGTATTCAAGGAATACAAAACTATGCAAACAAAATGCGATAATTTTCTCAGCTATACAGATACACTGCATTACACATGTTCTTTTCCCTAAATTGCTTCAGATGAGACAGATGCACATACAGACCTTTGGATCACTGCATACTGAGGGAGGATGATAGGAATATGAATTAAAATGTGTATGTGGTGTGTATCTGTATCTATATTAATATATTAAACCTTGATTTTATTCCAGTGCCAGATAGGGTTGATTTGAAAATTATCATTCCCAATATTTTTAAAAATGCTTTACATTTATCACCATGTGTAGTCATGTTGAGTGTTTTTAAAATATATTTTATTTGAGAGAGAGAGAATGGGTGAGAGAGAAGCAGATACAAATAATGGGCTTGCCAGGGACTCTTGTCACTGCCACCAAACTCCAACTGCATGTGCTACCTCTGCTAGGCTGACATCCCACTGGTGAGATTTCAACTACTTAGACTATATCAATAGGACTTTGGGCTGCGTCACTGGGGAGCTATTGATGAGGCTTCTCTTTTCTCCAGAAAGAATAAAATGTTTGCTGTGTGCTTCACATCTTGGGCAACCCCAGCTCTCAAGTCCGGGTAGTTTGTAGCAACTCCGTGTGGAATGGAGGACAAGTTTGCTCCATTCCCTGTCAAGAAGTAGCATTCCCCTCCTTTGTACCTTCTCTGGGTGTTCCAGCCCCCTTGATCAGCAAGGGCCATTGTCTTCAACCAACACTGGCTTCCTTGATCTTGGCTGTACACAGGAGGCATGTCTTGTCCTTTGCCTGTCCCCACTACAGCAATTCAGCAAGCTGGCCATGGAGAATGCCTCTGAGGGGCTGAGTGGTGAAGAAAAGAGTGAGAATGTGATATGAGTGATGATGAGGCCTGTTTCTGGAAAAAGTGCAAGCTTGGAAATGTGAGGGACTCAGATCTGAGGTGGGGAGCAACAAAGCCGAGCCTGCCATCAGGGCCCCTTCCTCTTCCAGGGTCTTCCTCGGGAGATGATAGAGCTGTCTGAGTACAAGGTCTCCTTTAAGGAGCAGCCATCATATCCCTGGAGGAAGCACTGCTCAGTGCCTTGGCCCAGACCTTGCACCTGCTGGGCCAGGTCTTTTACCCTTCATGTCAGGGTGTCTTAGCCTCCTAGTTGGGGTAAAAGACTATGTGTTTCATGAACATCCCTCCCAACAAATATGTTGTGTTAATACTCTGCCCTCAGTATTTGCAGGACCCTGTCAAGCCACTAGCCTTCAAAATCTGTAGTGGGTATACTATTCATGAGCAGATTCCACTGGGAATTTTCATTTTCCTTTAAGGGGTTTCAGTAAAGCAAGTAAAGTGCAGTCTGTGTGACGGCACAGGAGTTTAGTGACATTTCCACAACAGCAAACTCTTATCATAGGTTCCAGGCATTGCCCTGGTCCCTGCCACGGACAAATGCAGACCGGAATCCAGGGCGTGCTCCCATGGTGAGGCAGCTGAAGAGACTGGGTGTGTAGGGAACACCTGGAGGATGGTGGAGTCTCCCAGTGTGGAGCAGGCTTCAGCACCTCTGCTCAGAGGAATTGTTTACCAAAGAGGAGGAGTACTGAGCAGTGGGCCAGAGGAGATGTCCAGAGCCCCTGAACTGCTTGCAGGCAAGGAAAGGTGTGAGGACACAGGAGCGTGGGCTCATCCGCAGGTGGCCTACAACTCTAAGCTGGTATCCTCCATCCCTCTCCTGTTCAGTATCAGCGAGCTGTGTTGGTGCACACCCCTGGTCCCACAGCCAGTGGCTCCTGTGGTGGATTATGCCCTGGGTTCCTATTAGTGTCCCTAGTGGCATAGTGGACTGCTTCTCTACCTCATCACTTCCCAGAATCTCATTCTATTTAATGACATTTGAACCTAGATGACAGAAGGATTTTGTCCAAGTAGAGCAGGTCACACTTGCCCTTTCTCAGGGCCCTCCTTTGGGTCTCACTCAGAGGAAGGGTGGGATTTTTGTCATTGCCTACAGGTGCTTCTGGCTTGAGGGCTGCCAACTTCTCACCCTGATTAGTCTTGTCCTGTTCCCTTTCTGTTGTCATCCCTCCCCTCCCATCATCCTTCCTCTCATGCCCAGACCATCTTTGGGGGCCATGCTCCTCAATACTGGCCAATTAACCTCTTCCTCAGCTGCGTACATAGTAGTCCTTGTTTCAAGAAATGCTGTATATTTTGTCTTTATCTGTTTTTTTATCCCTACCTATGTTGACAAGGCAGAGCTTGGTACTTTTATTCTCTGACATGTCCTGAGCCTCTAGAAAACTGGTCCAAACATGTGGGCATGTAGGCACTGAGTCAATGGAAGGAGGCTGAACTAACTTCTCTTGCCCCTTGTTCATCACCTCCGATCCTGTTGCATTAGTACTTCTTCACAGATGCCCTGCATGTCCACCCTTCTGAGCTGCCAATCCCACAGCAACCATGGGTCTTTCATCCACGGCTTATCCAGGGGGCCCTCAGGCCCATTACTTACATGTGCACAGCCACTTGAGGAAATGTTATTGAAACCAGCATGGTGATCATTGTCTTGGGTGGGTGAGATGCTGGCCCAGGTCCTACCTCATCCCCAGGAGCTCCAGGACA
The DNA here is from genome assembly GCF_020740685.1 of Jaculus jaculus. Lineage (NCBI taxonomy): Eukaryota > Metazoa > Chordata > Mammalia > Rodentia > Dipodidae > Jaculus > Jaculus jaculus. The sequence continues at coordinate 2,525,077 of NW_025423490.1, forward strand.
TCTGTTCCTCTACCTATTCCTGAAGCCTCTGTGGCTTCTTCTGGCCACACTGGGACCACACCTCATCCTATTTCTGCACCTGCTTCAGGGAGTCACATTGCACTTGAAGCAATGAAGGTGTCCAGCCCACAGGGAAGAAAACCTACAGCCATTTGACTTAGCCACTGGACTGTGACCTTAACCACAGCCACCTAGCACTTGTGTCACCTGCTGAGGATATGACACCCCAGGCTCTGTCTCTGTTCATGGACATTCCTTTAGCACCAGCTGAGGTAGGTGCACAAAGTAAGATGACTTCATACTGGAACACCACTCCCCCATATGACACAGTGCATCCAACATGGTTCTCATCTCATGGTAATAAGATAAAGGCAAAGAGATTATCTACTTGTTCAGTGCTGCATAACAAGCTGTCCAAACTTTAGTGACTTAAAACAACTGATTTGTTATAGTTCATTATGCTTTGGGTTCAAAATTCAGAGAGGATTGAGTAGGGTGATCCCTCTGTAACACCTGTCAATCACTTGGCTCATCAGTCCCGGGGAACTCACAGTAGTGTTCCCTATGTATCTGGTTCCTAGTTTGTGATGCCTGACTGAGCTGGGCTCTTCTTTCCCTTCACAGAATCTCACACTTTCCAGGTATTTCCACTAGAACATTAGTCATATGTGTCAGTTCCAGGTTCTGAGGGACCAAAAAATAATCATGCAATTAGACTTCATGGGCCAAAACAACATGGAATATTTCACATTTAAAGAGGAGGAGACACATTTTTTGGATGGAGGAATATCAAAGAATTTTTTATTTCTAACTTATCACAGATATCTTATTTTAAACAAAAAGGAGTTAGTTAGCTCATGAAGATAAAAGAAAATAGGAATTACTAAAGGAGCTCATGGACAAGTTTCCCAATAAGTATAGGGAAGAACTGTAAACAGGTGAGAGCTACACAGTGGGCAGAAAGGGGTATCTGACTTGTGTTATCTCTGAAATTAGTTAACTCATATCTATTTTCTTTTTTGAGGTAGGGTCTCGCTCTAGCCCAGGCAGACCTCGAATTCACTACATAGTCTCAGGGTGGCCTTGAGCTCATGGAAATCCTTCTACCTCTGCCTCCCAAGTACTGGGATTAAAGGCATGCACTGCCACATCTGACCTTATTTTCACTTCTTATTTATTTATTTATTTATTTATTTATTTATTTATTTATTTGAGAGCGACAGACAGAGAGAGAGAGAGGCCAATAGATAGACAGAGAATGGGCACGCCAGGGCCTCTAGCCACTGCAAAGGACCTCCAAACGTGTGCGCCCCTTGTGCATCTGGCTAACATGGGTCCTGGGGAATCGAGCCTTGAACTGGGGTTCTTATGCTTGACAGGCAAGCACTTAACTGCTAAGCCATCTCTCCAGTCCTTATTTTCACTTCTTGTGTGATACTCTACAAAGGAGCTGCTGGAAAATCTAAATACTGAACTTCACAAAGTATCTCATGGCTAGGATTGTAGATATAATTTAGTCTCCCAGACATATACCCTGAAGACTCTACTCTTTATAGATATCTGCTCAGTCACGTTTATTTCTGCTGTATTCACAATACCTAGGAAATGAAATCAGCTCAGATGTCCACCAATTGATGGATGGATAGTAAAATGTGCTACATATACACAATGGGATTCTATTCAACGTTAAGGAAGAATGGAATCATGAAATTTGCACATGGTTGAAGTCATACTAGGCTATGCTAGACAAGCTCAGAGAGACAAATGCTTCCTGTTCTTGCCTACATGGTTCCTAACATGGAGCAGTTTGATTTGTTTATAAGTTATAGTTAGCATTAATCATATTGGCAAGGAAGCTAGAATGAGAGTTGAGGGAGGGGAAGCAGGAAGAGATTAGTGGAGGGAACTTATAAGTGAATGGACACAAAATTAGAGTGGATGGAAGGGACATGGGCGGGGTGTGAGATAAAGGAGTGATAGGGTGAAATACAGAAAACAAATGACAGCAAGAATCAGCACCATAGAGACCTTTCTCTTGGTTAATTAAAAGATATGACACTTTTAAATTTTTACTTTATTTTAAAGGAGAGAGATACAGAGACAGAGAGAATATGTGAACCATCCAGTGCAAATGGACTACAGATGCAGAGGCCATTTTGTGCATCTGGCTTTATGTGGGTACTGGGGAATTGAACTCCAGCCATTAGGTTCTGCAGGCCTTAACTGCTGACCCATCTTTCCAACCCCAAAAGATTGACCTTTCCAAAAAAAAAGAAAATATTTACTTATTTGATAGAGAGGAAGAGGCAAAGAGAAAGAGAGAGGGAGAGAATGGGTGTGCCAGGGTCTAAAGCCACTGCAAACAAACTCCAGATACATACATTACCTAGTGCATTTATCTTAGATGGATCCTAGGGAATTGAACCTGGGTCCTTTGGCTTTGCAGACAGGCACCTTAACTGCCAAGCCATCCCTCCAGCCCAATCTGCAACTTTTTGTAAGAGAGGGTGTATCCTTTGGGTAGAAATATCCTGTAGGTAGAGGAGAAAGCTTCATCCTAAAACCATAGGCTGGTAAATGCCAGTGCTGAACTGGAGTGCTACCACAGTGAGTTTTTGTTGGTTAGGGTGGTCCATGAGGCCCCCTAAACAATGCAGGACTTTTCCAAAGCACTTGATTAGCCCCATCTCTAAATGGTAAGACGCTCTTCCTGAGGACACCACCAGCTGTGGTTGAAGGACACTGAGACATCAAGCTGGAACTGAGATGGAAGCTAGCTCTAAGCTGGCTAGCCCTCATAGTGCTTGAACAAACATTACCCACTTTAGGACATGCTGGTCATCAGCAGCTCAACAGTGTGAACAAGCAAGGGATCCTGCAAGCTCCAAACAACCAGCCTGGCTGGAAGTACACACCTGTGCAAGAGTGGCTACAGGTACAGCTAACTGAAGAGACCTGCTCACTGGGTACTGAGAACTAAGTCAGACGTCTTTGGCTTGGAAGGTAGGGACGCTCCTAGAGGAATGCTCCCACTGGTATTTGGCTAAAAGGAAAGGGTATACACATCAAAAAGTACTTTAAATGTCTATACTTATCCACATTGGTCTATGCTGCACTCATTTCTAATTAATGAATTTGCTTTATTATAGAGATGGTAGCAAATATCAGACAGAACTAAGACCCATCAGTAGGGCAAGAAAAGAAATCCAAGTGCTTGGGATGAGTCCTCTCTGCCACAACTTCCAGGGCCAAACATTACAAAGGAACCAAAAACCAAACCAACCAAGCAGGTGGGGCATGGTGGCACACACGTTTAATTCCAGCACTTGGAGGGACAGGTAGGAGGAGTGCCATGAGTTCAAGACCACTCTGAGACTTCCTACTGAATTCCAGGTCAGCGTGGGCTGAGAAAGACCCTACCTCACCCACCCCCATGACAAAAAAAAAAAAAATACAAAGGAAGTGGCGGGTGAAATATCAGTGCTGCTCTCATGGCGGGTGCGAGCATCTCTCCAGGGAGATGCTGGTGGACATTGAGGAGATTCAAAACTCATCAAAGATGAGGATGATGAGAACTCACCACTAAAGAGACATCACACGTGCTCTGAAGTCAGGGAACATTGTGGAAAGACTGGGACTGGGAGGAGTATCCTACGGCCTTGTTTCCCTCACAGAGTCTGGTGCAGTCGTGACCCCACAGTGGATACCTCGACTTCCCCTAGGAGGGTCCTCAATGGAAAGGGAGTGGTGGAAAGGGAACATAAGAGGGTATCAGCTGAGGGGAGCATGATCAGTGTGCAATGTGTTCACAGAATAACATTTTCAATTTATTTATTTTTAAAAGTATTTATTTACAAGCAGAGACAGACAGGAGGGAGAGAGAGCGAGGGAAGGAGAAAGAGAATGAGAAGGAGCATTGCAGGTCTTCTAGCAAACGAACTGCAGGTGCATGCACCACTTTGTGCATATGGGTTTATGTGGGTTCTGGGGAATCAAGCCCAGGTGGTTGAGCTTTGTAGGCAAGTGTCTTAGCAGCTGAGCCATCTATCCAGCCCCAATGTCCTCACGGAAAAACAAGTGAAAACAATTATTTTGGGCATGCTTGGAGCAGGGGCGTGCCTGTTGGGCAGGGTTTGGAGGGCGGGGCATGGAAGGGCCGCACATGCGCACAGCGTGCTGCGTGCCCTGTGACGTCACCGTGAGGATGGGCGCACGCGGGAGGCTCGGGCTCCGGGTATGTGCGTCGCAGTGGAGACCGAGGCACCGCCCAGGGCGGAGCGGCGCCGCAGACCCGGAGCTCAGCCCGCCGAGCAGCGCCCGACGCCCGAGAAGGAGGCCGAGCAGTGGAACCGCGCGGTGTCTGCAGCGTCTGCTCTCAGGAGACCTCGGACAGACGCACGGATGGACGGAAGCTGGGACTCGGCGGACTCCTGGTTTCTCGCAGGTGAGCCCCGGGAGCCCTCCGCTCCTTCCCATCAACCCTGCAGCTCCCGGGGCTGGGACCGGTCGGGCGGCAGCGTCCTGTCCGGGCAGACGGCCTTCAGGGCCCTCGGCAGCCTCGTCGGCGGCTCCTGCGGAGACCCGGGTTCCCGGCAGGCCGGGAGTCAGCCCAGCCCAGGCCCGGCACTTCCTTGGCCAGCGTCCTGGGACGTGAGGACGGGGAGAGGCTTCCAGAAGCGGAGCGCAGGATGGATGTGAACGCCACTGGTGCGTCATCACTAGAGCTGATGATGTCGGTGCTGTGTCCTACAGAGCTTTACGTGTTTGCACTGTAACCGTGCAGTAACTAGCGCCGAGGTCAGTGTAGTGTCTCATGCAAGCAATTTAGCTAGTCGTAACCGTATCACGTAGATAATAGAATAATCGGATATGCTACACTTATTGGAAGAAGCTTGAGAAAAAATGTGCTATGTGTTATCCCATAACCACTTAATTTTAACAGAATTGCTCCTAGTAGTATAGACCCAGAAATTGGGGCTTTTACATGGGCTGCTGGAAGTCATAGGTGTAGTCTGTATAGGAGTATTTTAAATATAAATGCTCTTGTTCAGGCCAGTCATATTAAGCTCTTTGGTAGAGTTTACTGTTGTATGAGTTTACATATCCATAGAAGTAGGTTTAATGTACCCAAGGTGTTTTGTCTAACAGTTAGAGCTACTAGAAGGTAAGGATGCAGTGAGTTATATTTCAAAGTGAATTCCTCAAGTGTTCAGTAACATGTAAATCAATTACCGTAGTTGCTGAGAATATCATAATTATAAATATTGAAGTAGAATGGGTATGAAGATGAAAGCTTTTTTTCTCATGATACATTCTTCTGACATGTGGTTTTGGCTTGCAGTGTGAATTAGTGGAAGAAGTCAAGAAGTTAACGGTTGTAAGGTTAAAGGTTGTAAGAAGTAACAGTTGTAAGGCATCTGTAAAATATGTGGGAAAAGTTCAAGGAAGCTTAATCATGATAATTCCGGATTTCTAAAGTAACCTAGCTAGTTAACAGACTGTGTGGTATGGATGCATTACAGTGATGAGCTAGCGCATCATGGTAATGGAAGAAGTATGATGGTGGGAATAATATATTCTGACATTGCAGAAGATAATAAAGTCAATCCAACAGATGCTTCACATGTGGGAAATTTCTAAAATAATGCAAGCCATAAGTGATAGGTGATATGAAAGGGAAGAGCATTTATCACTCTCATTATGAAAATTTTATATCATTTCTTCCAAGCATGATAAAGTTGATATGAAATCTGGAGAAAACATTAGAGCACCTAATAGAAATATAACATGCTAGGGATGTAGTCAGGTCATGTGTGTATTATAAACTGCTCATAATGTAATGAGTAAAAGTCCTTTGAATTTTTTGTTGGAATTTGAAGTTAATTAATTTTTAGTTAAAACTTACAGCACATTAATTACATTTATATTTTTAAAATTTTACATTAAAATTAAGGTTAAAAGTTTTAGAATATGTAAAACTCTTCTACAATTGGATCCAGTATTGATATGTGTAATGAAAGATTTGTTAAAGTATGTATATAGCAAATAACTTATTTCTGAAAAAAGGTCATTAATATATCTTGATGACTTTCTATGAGAAGTTAATTTAATTCTTTAAATATAAGTCCAAACATCATTTGACATACACTTATTATTAATTTTAACTATTTTGAGTAATTGCATAGGTACATTTTTATTACATTACTTTTATTTAGATATTTTTCCATATTGAATTTCAATTACTCAGAAAAACATCAATGTTTAGCTTCATGTTAACCTTTTTTGTTTGTTTTAAATTTTTTTCAAGGAAGGGTTTTACTCTCACCCAGGGTGACCTGGAATTCATTATGTAGTCTCAGGGTAGCCTTGAACTCACAGTGATCCTTCTTCTTCAACCTCTTGATATGCCTGGCTCATGTTCAATTTTTATTGAATTCAAAAGCATGGTTAAAAGTTATGTTTGCTTCTCTTCTAGGTAAAACAAATGACCTGTCATCACTGTATTACAAAGTAACAAATCTGCTATAGAAATGCAAGGGCACATGTGCTACTTTGTTATAAAATAAGGTAATATTAGTATGGTTTTGTTTTTCTCATAATTTTGAAAATTTTCCTGCTTCCACAAATCATTTTTTTGCCTAAAATCAGGTGTTTGTAGATTAGTTAGCTGAAGACAGAACATAGGATTGCCAATGCAAACTAAATATTTTAATAGTTTATCAAATAAAGAAATACTGTATATTTTATTAATACCATACAAATTACATTATCAAAAGAGAATTTATCTGTTTACCTTTTAAGTATTTAATACTAATAATTGACTAGTTTTGAAGCAGAAAAACATACTAACCAGTAGACAAAGAATTACTACAGGGTGTGATTATGGAAAATAAAATTAGATATGAACCAAAAGTCTGCCTTAGCAGTTTGTTTAAATCTAGATAGTAATGATGAGTAGTCTATTAAATTTATAGGCTATATTATTTTGTTGTGTATGTTTTACAACATAAAGTATTTTAATTTAGACTTAGTACTTATTTATTTATTTATTTATTTGAGAGCGACAGACACAGAGAGAAAGACAGATAGAGGGAGAGAGAGAGAATGGGCACGCCAGGGCTTCCAGCCTCTGCAAACGAACTCCAGATGCGTGCGCCCCCTTGTGCATCTGGCTAACGTGGGACCTGGGGAACCGAGCCTCGAACCGGGGTCCTTAGGCTTCACACGCAAGTGCTTAACCACTAAGCCATCTCTCCAGCCCTTAGTACATATTTTTGTGTCCATAGTGAAAGCAGTCATTGATAACCTTAAGTAATTTGACATTTCTGCTTTGCATAAAACAGACTTCAATATGAGACTATATTCAGGTGATGGGAGACTATTTCATATTACTTATCTGCTATGTGTTATCAGCTGAATTTGAACTGGTTAATTTTTTTAATAGTTTTTTTAAAATTATTTATTTATTTATTTGAGAGCGATAGACACAGAGAAAGACAGATAGAGGGAGAGAGAGAGAATGGGCACGCCAGGGCCTCCAGCCTCTGCAAACGAACTCCAGACGCGTGCGCCCCCTTGTGCATCTGGCTAATGTGGGACCTGGGGAACCGAGCCTCGAACCGGGGTCCTTAGGCTTCACAGGCAAGCGCTTAACCACTAAGCCATCTCTCCAGCCCATGAACTGGTTAATTTTTTATTAGTTATGTACCCAGTGTTTATACAGCAATGTTGATATCATCATTAGCCTCTTCCCACCCTCCCCCTCTGCAGGGACACTCTTGGTTGGGGAATATGGGTCATACATTGTGGGTTAGCCATCAGTTATGGGTATGAGGCAATATCTGTGCATAGTGACCCAATGTGTGGCACTAACATCGTTTCTGCTCCCTCTTCTGCAAATGTCTCAAAACCACATTGGGTTCATCTTAGTTCTGCTTCAGTGATGAGGTATTAGGAACCTCTGTGTCTGTGGATATCTTGTTTGATAGGAGTTGAGTGTTCTCTGTGTCTATCTCCTTCACCCTTGTGCTGGTACTGGGCTAAGAAAGCAGCACTCTTGCTCATTTCCCCAGTTACTCTTAGATTCAGCTGGGGCACTGTGGAGGTGTGATGAGTTGGTTCTCTCCTAGGATTGATGTCCATCTGAAAAAGAGAAGCAAATTACCCCATGGAGAATAAAGATAACAACAGATAAATGGTATAATCATTGTTATTTTAGAGAGAATTTAATAGGTGTAGGTCCTCTTGCAGCCCACTATTGGAGGGAGCTTTATAATGGAGAGCAGGCTCATTTTTGGATATGGTTCTGACTTGTTTCCCCGCTCTAGCTATGCGTTCCATTCCACTAAACAGAAGTTAGCCAAGTCAAAAGCAGTTGGTTTCCCACCATGGCTGTGCACCACTATTGCACTTGTGTGAGCATCACAACAGGTTGTTGCCTGCTGAATAGCTTAGATCACGAGTTGCTTGAACAGATATTCATCATTTCCCACAGTCACTCATGTAGTACTTTTTGGCCTTAGGCAAGCTGACTGTCTGGGGACTGACTCTCTTCCAGATTCCAGCCAGGTCACTGCATGTTCCATAGCAACAGCATATGTCTTCAACAGTAGGATCTTACCACTAACCTTTGGTGGGTCACCAAGTACTCTGGCGGTAATCTGTCTTCTTGTGGGAACCTTGTAGGTCTCTCTGATCAACAGCTATTGTGTATGTTAGCCACATGCTGGTACTGAGAGATACAGGCCAGCACCAAAGGAAATAAGGAAGAAAAAGATAGGTAATATAAAAGTGATAGAAGAGCAAGAAGGAGATGGAGAGAGAGAGAAAGAGAAGGAGGGGGAGGGAAATAGGAGAAGGTTAAGGTTAGGCTTCATCATACCCTCTCCATGGCCTTGCGATTCAGGTGTTCCCTCTATGGATCTGATGAAGGTTCAAATATTTAGTCTGTCTTTCAGGGTGCAGAATTGTATGTTACCATTGCCATTTGGATCCAGTTTTGTGTCTCCCACCTCCACTCTTACCCTCCCTTCCACTGTACCCACCCTAAGAAAATGCTAATCATCCCTAATCATCAGGGAAATGCAAATTAAAACAACTATGAGATTCTACCTTACCCCAGTAAGGATAGCAAACATTAAAAAATAAAATGAAAACAAATGCTGGCAAGGATGTAGAGAAATAGGAACCCTCATCCACTGTTGGTGGGAATGTAAGATGGTACAACCACTTTTGAAAGCAATACAGAGAGTCCTTAAAAAGTTGACTATAGAGTAACCAACAGACCCAGTTATTCCTTTACTAGGCATCTATCCTAAATGTTTCATGCCTCAGCCAAGGAAGATTTGTTCAACCATGTTTATAGCTGCTCAATCCATAATAACCAAGAGCTGGAATCAACCCAGATGTCCATCACTATAAGAATGGATAATGTAGATGAGGTATATCTATATGATGGAATTCTACACAGTAGTAAGGAAAAATGACACAATGAAATTTGAAGACAAATGGTTAAACCTGGTACAGATCATTCTCTGTGAACCCACCCAGTCACAGAAACATAACTGTGGCATAGTGTCATCTGTGGCTCCTAACCTGAATCTACCTGACACCCCTAATAAGCATCTTGATGGCTGGACATCTTGATGGTGGGTGCAGTGGAATGGGAGGGAAAGAGTGGAGGTGGGAGACACAAAACTGGATCCAAATGGCAATGGTAACATACAATTCTGCACCCTGAAAGAAAGACTAAATGGTTGAACCTTCATCAGATCCTTAGAGGGAACACCTGAATCGCAAGGCCCTGTGTGTGTTTGCCATTTGTATTTCTTCCTTTGAGAACTGCTTGTCCAGTTCTTTGCCCCATTTTGTGAGTGGGTTGTTTGATTTTTTTATTCATTATGTTTTTGAATTCTTTTTGGATTCTAGAAATTAGGCCTCTGTCAGTTGGATAATCAGCAAAAATTTTCTTCAATTATGTGGGTAATCAGTGGGATCTGCTTATTGTACGTTGTGTATGAAGAAACTTTTCAGTTTCATGAGATCCCAATGATTGAGTGATTATTTAAGATCCTGAGCTACTAGGTATTTTCCCATTCTTATATCATGGGAAGTTCCTCCTGTTTTTTCTTCCAGTAGTAGCTGAGTTGCCAGTCTTATATTGAGGTCTTTGATACATCTGGACTCACTTTTTGTGCACAGCAAGATGTGTGGATCAAATTTCAAATTCCTGCATCCAGTTTGTCCAGCACCATTTGTTCCACCCTATATTGTTAGGGCCTTTGTGAAATATCAAGTAGCTGTAGTTACTTGACCCAAAGTCTGGGCCCTCGATTCTGTCCCATTGGTCTATACTCCTGTTTTTATGCCAGTACCATACTGTTTTTACTACTGTGTCTTTGTTATATAGCTTTAGATCAGGTATGGTGATGCCTACAGATGTGTTTCTTCTGCTAAGGATATTCTTGGATATCTGCCTTTCCTTGAGATCGTTTTTTCTTTTTAAAAATATTTCATGCATATATTTGATAGAGAAAAAGAGACAGATAGAGAGAAAGTCAGAATAGGCACACCAGGGCTTCTACCCTCTGCATATGAACTCCAGACACATTTGCTGCTTATGTGGGTCCTGGGGAATTGAACCCAGGTCCTTAGGCTTTTCAGGCAAATGCCAAAACTGCTAAGCCATTTCCTCAGTCCCCTGAGATATTTTATTATATCTCTGTGAAGAACAATATAGGGTTAAGAAGATGGCTTGATAGGTAACAGGCTTGCCGCTTGACCTGAGGACCTGAGTTTGGATCCCTAATATCCACATAGAAGCCAGGCACATGGGTGTGCATCAGTAATCCCAGCAAAAGAGAGTCACACAACACAGATACCTAAGGCTTTCAATGGCTTCTCTAGCTGAGTTGGTGAGCTTTAGGTTCAGAGAGAGACTCTGCCTCAAAGAAACAGGGAAAGTGGGCTGGAGAGAAGGTTTAGCAGTTAAGACACTTGTCAGCAAAGCCAAAGGACCTGGGTTTGATTCCCCAGTACCCACATAAAGCGTAATGCCCAAGATGTCACATGCATCTGGAATTCATTTGCAGGGACTGGAGGCCATGGTGTACCCATTCTCTCTCTTTCAAATAAAAAAATAAAATAAAATAATATATTAAAAAAGGAAAAGGAGCCGGGCATGGTGATGCATGCCTGAATCCTAGCACTTGGGAGGCAGAGGTAGTAAGATCACCATGAGTTTGAGGACACCCTGAGACTACATAGTGAATTCCAGGTCAGTCTGAGCTAGAGTGAAACCTTACCTCAAAAAAAGGGGCGGGGGAGATACTCAACATTCACTCTGGTCCCCCACCACATGCATACACACAATTCATGATCATCTGTACACACACATACGTGAACACACATATATGCATCCATACCCTCACATGTGCACAGCAAACACACAAAGGATCTAATCTAATCAGAAACACATGGATGTATTCTTTCTGTATCTTGGAAGTTTTTAAAACAAACACTGGTAATTGTAGCCTGAGATTGTCTATCTCTGCAACCACAGAAAGTGACAACATGGATAATGATTGAGCAGCTACTGTACTTCTAGGCCCAGGTTTCTCAGTGTTAGTACTATGGACATTTGGAGGTGGATAATTAATTCTCCTTTGTGTGCAGTTTGGAATGCTTGCATTGCTAGATATTAATATACACAGCTGCCTTCCTTCTGAGACACCTCAAGATGCTTTCAGGCTAATGTTCCTTGTAAGGCAAAGTTCCTCCTGCCTGGTTACCACTGGCTAGAAAAAGCTGTTCACAGTAAATGATGGAAATTTTAGAGTAGGGTGTCCACTATAGTACATTTGGCAGTAGAGGTCCCTACCACACTGTTTTGTCAAGAACAACCTCTGCATTATAGAGGTTGCTTACCAATATCAAGGTCTCCAGTGATATATATAAAATCCACTCTTTTTTCATAAAGTTGCATGTGCATGTATGTGTGGTATGCATGTGTGTGTGCAAACATGTGTACATGTGCCAATACGTGTGTGTGTGTGTGTGTGTGTGTGTGTGTAGAGCAGGGGTTGAACTTCAGCGTCTTGCTTGATTGTCACACAAGGTTTTTGACTCAAACCCAGTGCTCACTGATGGTGCTAGTTCAGTAAGCCAGCTTGCTCTGGGGATCCTCCTCTGTCCTCTTCCCCAGTGCTGGGATTACAGGCATATTTACATAGGAGATCTGGAGTTCAACTCAAGTCCTCTTGCATGGTCAGCATTGTATCCCTCGAGCCATCTCCCCGGCCCTAATCCACTCATTAATAAAAGGTTATTTATTTATTTATTTTCAAGCATAGATAAATAGAGAAAAAACAACTCCAGGTGCATATGCCACATTTTGAACCTGGCATATGTGGGTACTGGGGATTTTAACCTGGGTCCTTAGGCTTTGCAGGCAAGCACTTTAACTGCTGAGCCATCTCTCCAGCCCTACACTCATTTTTACCATGAACTATTGGCCAGGAGAAAATAGGTCTCCAACCTGTGGCAGAGGAGAGGAGAGCACAAAGGTCTCAGTATTAGGAACTGCTCTACTCATTGGATGTGACAACCAAAACTATCTTCAGGCATCACCAAGAGTCCCAAAGAGAAGAAGGGGGTGACAAGTATGATCTGTTGAAAACTAATGAGTTAAACTTGTGTGTGATATATAGTCACATTTCTGTCCCTTTGTGTGCTAATGCATATTTTATAGAAATCAGTTTCTCCTATTTCAGTTCATTTGGCTATGTGGCCTTTTCTGCCTTGTGACATGGGCATTCTTATTTTGAAGCTTCAGGTTACAAAGTCGTATATGTATTTGAAAGGAGTGTGTCTGAGCAGAATGAAGAAAGTAACAGGGGTGGTCCTGTCCAACAGAGCCAACTAAGGAAGTAATGTTCCCAGTTCAGGTAATGCGAGACAAGGAACTCAGAGATCACTGTAACTATGATACATGGGGACCAAGTGACTTATCAAGCTGGCAGCAGAGTGTGGTGTCATCCACGGGGTAGTGGTTTTATACGCATATGAATTCCAAGTTATGAAACCATAAATGCTTACCTCAAGGTTCTGGGGGAGAGCCAAATGAGGTAGGACAGTGCTTAGCAGGGTCAATATCCTGTATGGACTTCCTAAGCAAGGTGTGCATAAAGCTGTGAAGGTGAAACCTGGGTTATAATGAAGACTCTCTGCCCCCAGGATGTTGGTAATGTCAGAAACATTATTGAAGGAAGTGTCAGGCACAAATGGAGCTGGCCCAAAAGAGAACCGATTACGCTGTAGGCAGCAGGGTCGGGATGCCCATGCTGGCTGGAGATCACAAGACACCACCAGATGCTGAGTATGGTGCTACAGAAATGTTTGCCCTGCTTGTTTCAGGGTTGCTTAGGTCTGATCTTTTCTTGCTATCTCTCTTGTGTAATGGGAATGTTTACTTTGTGTATATAACTTAAAAAAATTTATAGGAATTCATGGTTAAAAGTTAGCCTTGAGTCTGGAAGAAACTTTGGAATTTTGAACAGTGCTGGGATTGTTAAAATCATGGGGACTCTGGAGGAAGGATTGAATGGGAGTGGGATGCTCTGCTTTCAGTATGAAGTATTTCCCCACAGCCTCCTGTGTTTACACGTTTGAATCTGGTGATCACTATACGCTGTTGCTGTCTTGGAAGGTGATAGAACCTTTAGGAAGTGGGGCCTAGCTGCAGAAGTAGGTCCTGGGGGTTGGTCTTTGGGATATATTATGCCTGGCAGCATTGGGTGCATATTCTGTTCCTGGTCTGTCAAGAAGTAAGGAGGTTTCTCCACATGCCCCCACCCCCATGGAGCTGCCCTGGTAAGCCTTCCCTGCTACCATGAATCTAGAGCCTCTGACATCATGAGCCAAAATAAACTCATCTGGCTTAAGTTGCTTCTGTTAAGCATTTTGCCACAGCCATAAGAAAAGTAACTAATACAGCATGCTTCCTAGCTAATCAATTTTCTTTTAAGACAGTACTTTTTATTTTGGTTCCTATGTCATTTCTTTTTTATTATTTATTTGTATTTTATTAAGTAGAAATTTGTATGGGCATGTCATGTCGGTACCATCATTTCCCTCTCCCTTGCCCCCATTCCACTTAGGACCCTCCGCAGTGGGGTTACTGGTATTAACTACAGGGTTGTGGGTTATGAGTTATGAGAGCAGCAGTCAGTTATTTGGAGGGTGTTCAGTGCCTCTGGCCATGACATCCAAGCCTGTGACTAACAATCTTTATGCCCTCTTCCACAAAATTCGTTGAACCTTGGTGGGTGAGTTTTGAGTCTACTTCAGTGATGAGCTCTCAGGAACCTCTGGATCTCTGCTTTGGTAGGTGTGGAGTATTCTCAACATCTGTCTCCTTCATCCTGGTGCTGATTTTCAGGCTCACCATGGAAGCAGCAGTCTGGCTCATCTTCCCAATTCCTCTGTGGTTTTCCCTGGGCCTTGGCTGAAGTACAAGGGGTGGTTTATCTCCCGCAACTTCTGATGTTACCCAGGAGCAGAAGTGTGGTTAGGAGACCCCCATGCTGACCAGAAGTCTTTGTCATTTTCTCAATTTTACCAAGAGATTAATCCATTCCTTAATTCACTCAACAACTGAGTCAACTTCCCCTTAGCCAACAGATGGTATGGTGAATTGGGAAGACATTACTGAAGTGGTATTTGTAAAAGTGGGCAGAAGTTAGAGTAATACAGCAATCAAAGGCTAACAACAAACAATAGCTCTTACCACCTAACAGGCAAGGGGGGAGAGTGGTTACAGGGGCCCCCAAGAAGGCAGCTTGAAGGAGAGAGCTACCTGACAGGGTATCTTGTGGAAGTGGATGCAGGCTGTACAGGCAGGTGGTCACCAGGATGCATAACTCCCAGAGTTCATTCTCTTCCTGCCCCACCACCTAGCACAACTCACATTTGCTGGCTGCAGTCACAGGCTGTGAGGCAACAGGCTTTCAATGGATTGAGGTGTCAAGGGTAAGAAGAGGTCCAAGTTGATAAGCTTCTTGAGGATGAACAGGAGCCTCACATATCCTAAGCTCATGATGGCTGACATAGACAGGAATAAAGGCCATGATGGGATCCTTATTTATTGATTTATTGTGTATATGTGGTGGTAGTGGTGGTGGTGTGTGTGCGCATGTGTGCCACAGTACCTGCGTGGAGGTGAGAGGAAAATTTTCAGGTGTTGGTCCTCCCCTCCCACATCTTTGGAGGCAGGATTGGATTTCTTTGTTGTTCGTCTCTGTGTTCACAAGGCAAGCTGGTCCACTTCTCCTATCTCGCTTTAGGTGTTCTGGGATTACAGCCACCTACTACCATGTGTGGCTTTTATGTGGGTGCTAGGCATCTGGAGTCAGATACTCGTGTACATGTGCTTGCATGGTAAGTGTTTTATGCACTGGATCACCACCCCAGCCCATGGCAATGGGACTCTTGCTGGTGTCAAGGCAAAGAAAGCTGAATAGGCTGTCAGTGTTTGGAGGGCTAGAGAAAGGCCAAAGGTTTCTGGTAGTATGTGAAGCTCTGTTATGGTGAGGGCATGCAAGTGAAACAATTGTATTTTCCTTAGCACAGAAGCTCTGATGGTGGAGGCATGGAGGGCACATGGTATTTCCTCTCATTAATTTGCTAAAGCCTACCTTGTACCATGATCCAGTGTCCTTGGATGGAGAATATGCAAGTCATTTATTAGAAATTGGCAAGAATTGAGCCTTTCTGGGTCCTAGGTTCTGAAGAAGTCAAGAAGCCAGTGGTGAATATTCCTTCGAGAAGCTTCCAGTGTAGTGAAATCAGCACCTTAGCATATAATTAGATCTAAATCAGCAGTGAGCAAACTTCACAGAAGCTATCATGGGAGCACCCTGAAGGAGCTGCTTCTCCCTTTCACCATCAGAATTCTCTGGTGGAAACTTCCCTTAAGGAGAAAGACCCTCAGTCAGGGGAGACCTTTAAACTTCTCTAAACTCTCACCATTCCATGGGCACTTCCAGAGGAAGTGTTTCATGAACATGTGGACTTCCTCTCCTTTGAGTTACTGGTTCTTGTAAATGTGACCCCATTTTTTTGTATATAATTATAAAAATTTTTGTCATCTTTAACTAAATATTTTCCCACAACCTGGTATTTTTCCCTGTTAATGTTAGTCATGTTATTTTGCATTGTTCAGATATTAATATTTTTTGAGAATTCAAACCTGTCACTTTCCAGTAGTTTATGTTTACATTTTTTTAGTAACTCAGAAAACTATCTTTTTCATAGATCTACAGATATTTTACTTGTGTTTATACTAGGCATTCTTATAATTTTGAATTTTTTCCTTTGTTTGTTTTTTAAGGTAGGGTCTCGCTCTAGCCCAGGCTGACCTAAAATTGACTATGTATTCACAGGCTGGCCTCATACTCATGGTGATCCTCCTACCTACTGCTGCCCCCCAAGTGCTGGGATTAAAGGTATATGTCACCATACCATACTAATTTTGAATTTTTAAATACTTCAAAACAATTTGAGAATGAAGTTACATGCTACTTACTAAGGAGATTAAATTAATTTTTATCCAAACATTAGAATGTTTTTTAGACCACCCAGCTTATAGGTAAAAGTGGAGAAGAATAGAGCCAAATTCACCATCCAAACTGCTAGAAGCTTTCTTTAACCCACTTACATTAATCCACTAGTCAGTATTCTTGGTGAGTCCCTAGGCGTCAACATTTTTTAAAGTATACTTTTTATTTCTTTCATTTATTTGAGAGAGGCAGATAGAGAGAATGGACACACTAGGGCCTCTAGCTACTGCAAACGAACTCCAGACACGTGCCACCTTTTGCATCTGGTTTATGTGGGTACTGGAGATTTGAACCTGGGTCCTTTGGCTTTGCAGGCAAGCACCTTAACCGCTAAGCCATCATTCCAGCCCTGCATCAACATTTTACTACGTGTGTCTCCTGTGGTACTCATTCCTTCTATAGATGATAAACACCATGAAGGCAGGATAGTGTGTCCATTGTGAATATCAACAGGGTGCAGTTCACATTGTTGATTGGTACCATAACCAGTAGTTAGAGGCCATGAAGCCATTGCCCATTCTCTGTCTCTATATACCTTTCTCTCTTACCCTTTCTCTTTCTCAATTAATAAATAAAATAATTTTTAAAAAGCATGAGCTGGTCCAGTGGTGTCTGCCTTTAATCCTAGCACTTGGAAGGCAGAGTAGAAGGTTTGCCATGAATTAGAGGGCACCTTGAAACTGCATAGTGAATTCCAGGTCAGCCTGAGCTAGAGTGAGACCCTACCTCAAAAAAAATAAAATAAAATAAAAACAAAATAAGCAAACAAACAAAACTGAGTATGGTATTACCTTCTAATAATCCTAGCAGTGGAGAGAGAGAGATAAGTGGGTCCTTGGGGTCCAGAGGCCAGCCAATATAGCCAAATTGGTGAGCTGTAGGCCAAAGAGAGAGGTTGTTCTCTGGCCCTCACATGTATGCACATATACACATACTTGTGCATGTGCATCCACCCATGCATGAACAGACACATACATATCCAATGAGCTCACATATTAGAAGAAATTCACAGAAGAAAAATGATAAGCTTGTCATATCTCATGTGAAGGTGGCTCTGACATCTAGGGGAATGCAGCCCGGTCAATGTGACAAACTTCAAGCTTAGGTCCTTTGAGCAAGACAATGGCTTAGCTGAAAAAGATTTACATATATAATGCCAATCTTCATTTGCTTTGTTTGAAAGGCCTTCTATTTTCTTGCCATCAAAACCAAATACAAATTTCACAATTTCTTCTTAAATCTGACTGTATGTACAAGGGTCTCTGTTGAATAACCAGATTTTTGGTATGCAGGAAGCATATTTTTAAAACAAAATAAATTGCATTACTTAGTATCTGCCCTTGGCTATTTCACTTAATCCTTTAAAGTTATTGCCCATGGACAGTGTGTTTGGCACCATTTGTCATAAAGCAGAATAAAGCTGGTCTTACTGAAGATCAGATTAAAAGTCTCCCACTTTAATGAAGCATCAATATTAAGTTGGAACAAGTAAGTTTGTATTCAGAGAATGTGATAAGCAACTCTCAGCACAGGAAGAGGAATGAGTGCAATGTTAACTAAGGCTTCATTCTATAATGATGTACTCTCACCAAAGGCGATCAAGCCCCTCTGTTGGCCTGAATACTTGTGAGTTCAGGTGAAGAGCATGTATCCTCAGAGTGAGGCCCCAGTCTCACTCCTTGAAAAAAGGGATCATGACAACCCCACGTCCTTGACTCCACACTTCTCTGCAGAACTCATGTGCCAGCCTCTCGCTCCTTCACTGTGGTCTATATGGGGGCCATCAGGTTGAGAGTTATTGCTCATATTAACCTAAGAAGAATCTCAGGATGGTCAGATCTCCTATTGCAGGTACCATCCAGTGATTTTTTTAATTAATTATGAGACATTGAGAGAGAGAGAGGAGAGAGAGAGAGAGAGAGAGAGAGAGAGAGAGGGGGAAAGAAATAGGTGCACCAGAACCCCCATCCATTACAAACAAACTCCAGACACATGTGCCACCTTGTGCATCTGGCTTTATGTGGGTCCTGGAGAATCAAACCTGGGTCCTTTGGCTTTATCAGCAAGCATCTTGACCACTAAGCCACCTCTCCAGTCCCAGAAAGCTTTATATTGCTTTCTCCTCCTCCTCTCACCACTCCTTGTCTCCCAAACATTTTCCCAGTGACCTCTGAAATACAAAGTCAGTCATTGTCTAAGAAACCCACCATAAATTTGGCCAATTATTTTCTGTAATGGGCCAAAGAGTCAATATTTTAGGCTTTGAGAGACATAGGATCTCTGTGTCAACCCATCCTTTTTGTCCTGGTAGCACAAAAGAAGCTGCAGATAGTACATTAGTGGACATGTCTGAACTGCCCCTGAGAGCTGACCCCCTGGAACCTTCAAACCTTATCTCTGACTATTCATTTGTCCCTGGGCAGCAGGCGGGGGGGGGGGAGGTGAGGGGAAAAGGGGGAGGATGAGAGACAGACATGAAAAGTCTAGGGGAGGGGCCAGTCTTTTGGAGATCTTAATTGCAGCTACTACTACTTGGGCCAAAGCCAGCTGCTGCCACACCTTTACCCTCCTGCAAGTTTCTTAAGAAGTGGCATCTCTACCCTCTTACCCTGAGAGATCTCTCAGAGAGGACGTTAAGCCTCACTCGGGCTCTTTGCTCTTTCTGTGTCTGGAAGAACTCACACTATGGACCAGGCTAGGTAGTAGGTGACACTCAGCCCAAGTGGATATGAGAATGGAGGAGAGATGAAGGCACCAGTGAGAAAAGGGACAAAGGAATAAATATGTGAACAACAACAACAAAATTAATGAAGGTGGCTACTGCCCACAAAACCCTTTACAAAAACAGATCCACAAATTAGTATGCCAATACCTGCCTCATGGTGTCAACCTCTTCTGAAAGCATTCCTTGATGTTTTTCTGATCAATATCTAGTTCTCCCAAAAGTCATGTCTTCCCCTTTGAGCCCTATAACCTGTTTGTAATTATTCCCTGGCATATACCCTTGACAGTCATGCCTTGACTCTATCCAAACCTTGGACAAATGCCACCTGGGCCTGCTAGTTGTCTTTTCCTTATCTACTGGATGATTCTTAGTTGGTGCATGCCCCATTTGGTGGCCCTCCCTGGTGATGTAGTACCTGTTTCTCTTTAGTACTTGGAGCCAAAGGTGGAATAGATGTTCTCCATCTCCTGCATTGTTGTTCAGCCCAAGCTCTTCCACACTCTTTTCTTCCTAAAGAACCTGCCCTGAAGTGTGGAAATGGAAGTTGGTGAAGTGCTTGTTGTACAAGCATGTGGACTTAAGTTTGAATCACCATGACTGACATAAAAGCCAGACACAGTGACAGCAATCTCAGGGCTGGGGAGGAGGAGGCAAGAGGATCCCTAGTGCTTCCTGGCTAACTAATCCAGCCCAACCAGCAAATTTGATGTTCAATGAGAGACCCGCCTCCCCAAAAAAATAAGGTGAAAAGACTTGAAGACAATGACTCAGACCCTTGGCCTCCACATGTGTAAACTCACACATACACTCATGCACACATACACAGCCCAGCCTAGGGTTGTAGAGATGGCTTAGTGGTTAAGTGAACTTCCTGTGCAAGCCTGAGGGACTGAGGGGACCTGAGACTGACACAGTTCAAATCTCCTGCTCCCACACAACACAGCTGGGTGTAGACATGCCTGTACCCTAGTCCCACAGGGGAGTAGAGCCCAGAGGACTGTGGGAGGTCAGCAAGCTCTAGAGTTAGCACCAAGAGACTTCAGTTCCAACAAGACCAGGCAGAAGAACGATGGTTCAGGAAAGCCAACATTCCATTGCAGCCACCACAGATGAGTGACCCCTGCTGCAGACGAGTGTTTGGGCCCAATGCACGGACACGCACACGCCTCATTACACACACAAACATGCATGCACACGAAACAGAATCAATTGCTACCACCCCTAATTTCAGCCACTAATCCTCACTTCCTGAAGATTTTAGTGAGCAGTTTGTTACCACTTTCTTCACAATTAGTCCTGTTGTTATGTGTTACTTAAAAATTTTAAGAAACAGATCTTCCATCCCACACCATGGCCTGGAAGTCCCTTAATCCCTTTTTAAAGTTTTTATTGCCAACTTCTATACTTACAAACAATAAACCATGATAATTCCCTCCCCTTTCCCACTGTTGCAGTCCGGTTGGCATTGCTGGTAGAAATCACCCAACCAAGAGCAGCTTCTGGGAAAAAGAGGTTTATTTGGCTTACAGGCTCGAGGGGAAGCTCCACTATGGCAGGGAAAAACGATGGCATGAACAGAGGGTGGACATCACCCCCTGGCCAACTTAAGGTGGAACACAGCAACAGGAGGGTGTGCCAAACACTGGCATGGGGAAATTGGCTATAAAGCCCATGAGGATCAACAATACACTCCCTCCAGGAGGCATTAATTCCCAAATATCCATCAGCTGGGGAGCTAGCATTCAGAACACTTAAGTTTATGGGGGACACCTGAATCAAACCACCACACCCACTTTCCCTTTCACAGTTCCACTCTTTATCATATCCCCTCCCTTTCTCTGTTAGTCTCCCCTTTATTTTGATGTCATCATGTTTGTTTGTTTTTTCATATTAGAAGGTTCTTGTGAAGGTATTGCTAGGCACTTTAAGGTCATGGACGGTTGCATTGTAAGAACTCTTACTCTTCCTTTGGCTCTTACATTCTTCTACAATGGATCCTGAGCCTTGGAAGGTGTTATAGAGATGTTTCAGTGCTGGACACTTCTCTGTCTTCTCAGCACTGTGTTACCTTTTGGGTCATCCCAGTGGTTACCACCATCTGAAAAGAGAAGCTTCTCTAACTAAAAGTGAGAATAGTGTTTAGATATGAATATGAACATTAAGTGTAGTTCTTTCAGGGCAGCTTAGTGAGAATATTATATGCATTTAGCCAGACAAGTGCAGGCTTTATACCCCTAAGGCTCATGACCTCCCTGCCACAGGCCTTTGATTAAGTTTTCAGTACTATGCATGTATTTCCTCTCATAGAGTAGGCCTTCAGTCCAATTAGAGAGCAGTTGGTTTCCGCCAGATCAGATAGGCCACTACTTCACCCATTTGGTCATTTGGCCTGTCTGGCCAAACTTGAGGCTTCCAGTGTCCACTATTTTCACCATTGTTGACTTCTGTCTCCCATAGGTCTGCATACAGTGCAGCTTTTGCCAGTTTTCTATTCCTCCCTCCCTCCCTCCCTCCCTCCCTCCCTCCCTCCCTCCCTCCCTCCCTCTCTCTCTCTTTCTTCCTTTCTTTCTTTCTTTCTTTCTTTTCGAGGTAGGGTCTCACTCTGGCCCAAACTGACCTGGAATTCACCATGGAGTCTCAGGGTAGCCTTGAACTCACGGCAGTCCTCCTACCTCTGCCTCCCAAGTGCTGGGATTAAAGGCATGCACCACCATGCCCGGCTGCTTTTGCCAGTTTTCTGCCAGCTTCTCTACAGGGAGAAGGTTTTCAGCTCAGCACAAGCTTGATTTCTCAGTGACTCTGCTGCCCAGGTGTCGCGAGCACTCTCAAAGGTGATTGGTTGAGAGGATTCCGCCCATGAAGGTCAATAATACTCAGACGCTGGTGTACTCGCAAAGGAGTTTACTGGGATGAAAGTCACACACAAGCAAGTCCAAACTATCACAACTAATATTATAGCTAATATAATATATATCCAAATTATATTCATCACTACTAACACAATATTTCTAGTGAGTCTAAAATGTATACAACCTGATATCGCGACACTTGGGAGTATCGCGAGACTCGGTCTGTGAGATTTCTGACGTCACAACCTGGCGACGCGGGGTCCGTGCTCCGACTTTCTCTCGGTTCGCAGTTTTCAAGGCGAGTCTCAGTCGTCTCGGTCGTTCGGACAGCGTGTAGGGCAGATGAATTCGGATCAGCGATGCGTCTCGCGGAGGTCTCAGTCCGGACCGCTGAGCAGCCGTTCAGTCAGTCATAGTGTCGGGAGGACTGGGACAACGGCTGCTCAGCGGCTGGGTTTTTTGTATTTTCCATTACTTATCTAGGGTTGCACACACACCTTCTGGTAATCTCTTACTATGTCATTGTACTCAGCTTTTTCTTAGATTTTTGCTTACAAAGGTTGACTTTGCAATTTTGCTCTCACACACAAAGAAAAACAAACTTATTTATCTAAACTGTCCCTGGACCATATGCTGGTCCTTACATGCTCATAACATTCCACCCCCTGACACCTGAAATGTAATCAGCATGAAAGGTGTCATGTACTGGTTATCCGCTTCCCATAGGATACCAGAGTTGTCTCACAGGACGGGGGTTTACAGAGTCATACGGTCGCCTATCTGATGAGCTTGTAATGTTATCAAAGGGTCTGCATAATTTTATTGGTAAAGCAAGCATTTTTGTTCTTCTATAAGTTCTATGAAGTTCATACCAAGTTTTATAAGCGGAAAATTCTTTAAGCAAATCTCTTAAGAGAGGGCGTAATATTATTCTCATAGACCATGATTGCAGTGATTGTGGTTCTGTAGGTGCACTGATTGCAGTGCAACAGTGCCAATCTCCATATAACAATTGTTCAGCTTCCTCCGGTCTATGTCTAATCATATTTCTACAAAGCTCATAATGGGCATGATTGCCTTTACAAATAAAGCATGAAAAAAGGCTAGCTAAGATATGTAGGAATTTGTCAGTTGGATGTCTTTCAACATATTCTGTACCGTGACACATGAAATGAGTAAAGAGTAACAATAAGGAATCATCAGATCTAGGACCATTTAGGAATCTGGAAGAATATCTTGAGAGGCAAAAGTGGCAATCTGGCATATCATTTTGGCGAAAGTTGAATCCCATGCGGTAAAATAGGTCCATAATGGGTCTAAGGTGTCTGTTGTAGTGATGCCTCAGAGTAATGATCACACCGTTCTTCTGGATTAAATCACATTTCCTTCCAGAGGGATTTTTCTTTGAGCGAGGCATATTTCTTTCTCCTTCTGCAACATATTAGTAATCTCAACAAAATTATGAATGCAACAAGTATCATTATTACATACATGATCTCTTTAAACCATTCCCACCATCCATGTAGTGGGGTGCAAATAAAGTCGAGTTGTATCAATCTTGGCATATAATCAAAGAAGCTACATTTTTTGATTTGTTGTATCCAGTCCTTATGTATCATAGTATTAGTTCTAATCAATCCGACCAGATTATGTGTTTTAGTAATACTATGAGTTAAAGAATATTGTGCTTGTTGTATTTTCTTGTGGATTGAGTCTAATTGTTTTGAATTAAATTCTGCTACTTTTTCCAATTCTTGTGCTGTTTTTACAAACTGCTCAAAGTGTTCCTTTTCTAGTTGTTGTATAAAGATGTTGGGTGAAGAGTAAAAATGACTTTCTTGTAAGGATAGGGACGTCACCAGTGTCCTATTTAGAGTACTATGTGTTACTTTTGAGCAATTGTGTAAAACCCAGCATCCTGGTTGTGGGTTAAATGAGGAGATGTCATCTTCTTGAGTTGTACTATTGTAGTTGATACATGTGACATTAACATTATCTTTAGTGGTACAGATTAAGAATGACCAATCCCCTAAATCTGTGATGGAATCAATCATGGTTGAGGATGTAAGCCTTGTTTCTGCTAAATTTGTTATTGGTAGGTGTGGATAAATGTATGTATTAGCTCCTAAGTTATAGACATCATCTGTTGGAATGTATACTGGTGTATTGTTTAGGTTTATAAAGAAAAAGTGATCAATCGGTGTCACCCATTGTGCTGTAAGTGTTTTCCATGGGTCTGTTTTCTGGTCCCACCTCTGTGGTACAGATTTAGTATGAAATCCTTTATAAGCATTATCTAAGAAAACTTGTATTACATGTATCTTGCAAAAGCCTTCATCACATCCGCTATCCTCATTAGGGTCTAGGAGAGTTTGATATTTAGGAGTCCTTCTTCCTAGGCCTTGAATGAATAGCGTATCTAATTCTCTAGTCATTCTTTCTGTTGCTAGTTTATATTGTAGGCACATAAGGTTATTATGATTGGTTATCATTCCTTCTGTGTGCCAAAGTTTGTCTCTTCCATATTCTGTTTTAAAAATTTCTATTTCAGCACGCATTTGTTGTTGTAGAATATTTAATGAATCAATAGATCCTGATATAGCTGCCAGGGTCTCTGAAGTATGTCTATTGAGTTGATTTATATGTGTGAGTTCAGCTTTAATGGGTTCTAACATAGCTGCGGATACACCTCCACCCATAATACCTCCCAGTATGGCTCCTGCAAGGACTGCTCCTAATACCATAAACTGTAAAGGTTTCCTTCCCACCTTTATTGGGGTTGTATATTGTAATTGTTGTAGTTTGTCTGTAATGGACTGACAATATTTGGAGGGTGCTTTAAGAGCTTGTAGGTCGACTATCATAGAGATTTTTCTTATTTTAGGATATAATATAATTTTTGTTGGTGTAGTCATATCTGGTATTATCATGGGTGCCGATACCATATTTGGTGGTCCGGGCGGTGGGCATAAATATCCTTGAGGAAAATGGGCTGTGAATAAATGAAATTCTTCCTTGTTTTGATTAATTGTGCCTCTATAGATTAGTTTACCATCATGTAATGGGGTTATGTCTTCCCAAAGTTTATGTGTTAGAGGGATGTAATATATTTTATCCCAGTCTATCATAAGAGAATTATTTAAGCCTTTGGGTGTATGTGCGATCCATTCTGCTTGCATCCAATTTTGTTTACGTGGGTGTAGGGTCCATGTTGAAAAATGGTAGGGATGACCTGTGTGTATAGTTGTATGTGCATTATATGATGTTACGTTTATGTATTGCAGCCACAAGATAGATGTTGATACATTAGATGTATAGTGTGTAAAGAGTTTTGTTGCCGCAACTACCAATTTATTATCTGTAACTCTAAGGTAATAAGTACTATATGGTAACACATAAGAAATGTTGGTTATTGTTTCTGTAATATTAATTGTTGGTATACTTATTGGGTTGTTTAGGTTGTTGGCGTATCCTATGGTTAAGTTCCTTGTTTCAAGGAAATAAGTTGTTTCATTAAATGATATATCATATGGTATTGGAAAATCATCAATGTCTGGTAAGGATACGCATGCTGGAAGGGGTCTTGTTATTTTGTCAAACGACGTAATTTCTATTAGTGATGGAATACCTGGGATTTCCTCTGTGCCATTATATACATAATGTGAGGAGTTAAAGATGTAAATATTTGTGGTGTTATGTAAGTATAATACTTTGAGGGGTTGTTGTATGATTACATCCATTAGGTTATCTATTGTCCATCGTGGCACTGAAATATTATATCTATTATTTGTAAAGGTTGTTATTGTTTTATCTATCTGATATTGTAAGCACAGCACAATTAATGTGCCCTTGCTGGTGGTGTTGGAATTTGTTTTAATGGCTTTGGCACATATGTATTGGGGAATTCCACAAGTGGTCTTTAATGAATAATCTCTAAGTTGTCCCCACGGTTGTTGTAATATTGATGTTAGTATAATTGGGAATCTCCAATGTTCCACTCCTAATGCTAAGATTCTATTCCAAAAGGACCAATCCCAATGATCTGATGTGTTAGCTTCGGGGACTGTATGTTGGTTGTATTTTCTAATATAATGTGTCCGAAGTGGTGTTCCATTATAGTCTATAGGTGTCAAATTACCATAGAAGGGTAAGTTTGGGAATTCAGATACGCATAATATGTTGTATTTTGTAATGTTATGTGGTAAATTATCTCTAATTCCAATTGACCTGATTTGTAGTTTCTTTAAAAAAGATTTTGGGCATTTGTTCCCCCATGGTTCTGGTAGAGGTGGCATCCCTTCTTTAATAAAGATAGGTGTGAACATATCGTCCACCCATTGGCAGCCTCTAGTAATATTATTTGTGAATGACATATGTAAGGGTAATTCTAGGTCATCAAAAAGAAGTTTAGGACCATTTACCTCATAATGGGTACATGGGTCTGGTTTTGGTACTGGTATTGGGATGTTACGTGTATCAAAATCTAGGATATCAGTGTCATTGCCATCATCAGTGTCATTATATTCACTATAATCATAGTAGTCAGAGAAGAAGGTTCCTTCTTGAAAAGATTGGGTTGTTCTATTGAACATCAGGCCATGATAATATCCATAAGCTTGGAAAATCATTGGTTTAAACCAAGATCTCACAAAGGTTGTGTTCATGGCCATTCCACATGTGAAATATGGGTTATATTCTGTATTAAATTCTTCCATCTGTGTTTCTACTATCCTGTATTTATTATTAACTTTAATATGTATTTTGTTAATCTTCCATATCCTCCATGCTGAAGCATAGATTGCCATGTGGCTTGTTTTGTTTCCCCATAATTCTATCCCATGGCATTTTAATGGGTTTTGCTCATCTAAATCGGTAGCATTATAGAGCATATCTGCCATGAAAGTTTTATAATGATATGAATGTCCTATTGTTTTCCTATATTCTTCACATCCCATATACCATTGGTATTCCATACAGTAGGAGTATTTTCTCCAAAAGCTAGCAAATATGTTCCTTATTCTGGTAAAAGTTCTTATATCACTCCATACTTCTGGAAATCTATTAGTAATATTCTGGAACTTAACCTCATATTTGTCCCTAATAAATTCTGTATCTTCTTGGGCTGATGTAATTATCATAATCATAAGAAATGAAACCAACATAATGTGTAATTTATGGCCTTTGTGCCTGGGTGTGCTATGGTGAGATTTTCTACCATGGTGTGGTTCCAAATAAGGAAACAAAAATTCCATACCAGGTCCAATATGGGTAGTGCGATCCAGATGAGCACTACAAAAATGGATAGGAATATTAATGTAAGTTTAATTATCTTGTTCCAGGACCACATTTATGCAATATTTTCTAGTTTAGCTAGTTTGAGATCTCCCTTACCTTGCGTGATCCACGCGTTATTTCCTGTTCCTTGGGCCACAATCTCGGCCTTTGTGATCAGATTATTTTTCTGATTCCTGTGGAGGCATAGATGAGATCTTATTAAATCTCTGTTTACCTCCACTGGATATTCTAAAAATGGTTGTAATTTTAGGGCCTCTTGTAAGGGGCTATTTCTGTTTAATCTAGGTCTCTGATTTAATTCTAATGTAGAATATAGTAGTGCTTTTTCTAATGGTTCGCCTATTCTGTGTGTTAATTGTGTTTTTAGCAATCCATTAAAACGTTCTATGGCTCCAGCACTTGTTGGGTTGTATGCTTTATGAAAGTCCCACATTATTCCTAAATTCTTTGCTATTCCTTGTGTAAGTGTTCCTGTAAAGTGTGATCCCTGGTCGGATTGAATGACTTGTGGTGGTCCATATTGGGCACACCACATTAACAAGGTCATGATGCATGCTTGCTGGTCTGGATGGTTACCTGGTCTTGTCATAGCTAGTCCTGTAGTAACATCAACCATAGTGCATGCATATTTATTTCTAAATCTTGGCAATGGTCCAATAAAATCAATCTGTACCAGAGTATTAAATCCCATTTTATAACCAACTTTTCCATGATAATTCTTATTGAACCTCAACTTGCTATTGGGACAATTAACACACATTTTTAAGGCTTGGTTTATAGTATGCCATGTAACTTTCAAATTCCTTTGATCAAACCACTGTTTCAAGGCATGGGCACCAATGTGTCCCATAGCATTGTGGAGATTCAATATCTCCTGTTTATGAATATTAATAGTCTCAGAGGAACCCAATGTTCCCAGTTCTGTATTTTCTGGGTTGTGTATTTTATAAGTTGTTACAATTTTTTTTTTAAGAGGACCAATGTCCTCTACCTTATATTGTTTTTTGATTTTAATATTGGTTAATAGAGTTGCTAATCTGTCCACAACCTCATTATTCTTATGGGTTTCATCTTGTTTTCCTGTATGAGCATCTACATGATGTACAATAATTTTAACTGTTTCTGAGATTTTATCTAGTTCTTTCCATATTTTGTCTGACCATAGTGGTTTGCCATTTATTTTCCAGCCTGTTCTACGCCATTTACCTGACCAGACTGCAATTCCATTGGCTACACACCAGGAATCTGTATATAAATTTAGCTCTTTTTTATTTTCTTTTTGAGTTTGTCTTGCAGCTAAAAGTGCTGCAATTACTTCAGCATGTTGTGCAGATTTATCAGTTCCTTGGTCTGTAATAATCATACCATCACTTGGCCTATAGGCGGCAGCTTTCCAGTTTACTCTGTTATTAGAGGTTGTTGAAGATCCATCAGTGAACCAAGCATTTGGGATGCCTTGTTGGAACTCCTTAACGCCCCACAGACCAATGGTCCGATCTGGGCCAGGTTCCTTTATTTTAGGTATCACCTTTGGACTTATTAGCCATTCTGATTCCTCTAGTGCTGGTTGTGTTCTCAGTATGTTCTCTGAGTTCTGGGGTATCTTGCCTTGTGTAGACACTTCATTGTGCTTCACAAAGTCATTTAGATACCATTTCCATTGTAGCACCTTTCCTTCCATGGGCAGTCCAGCCCAGGCTTGCTCTGGTGCCTTAATCCAATCCATGATTGGTATTTCCGTTCTCAGAATGACCTTATGGCCTCTAATTAGGGAATGAGTAGTTCTGCATGCCTCATAGGTTGTCCATATGGTTTTTTCAAATAATGAGAACTTATTATCAGACCAAGGAAACCTTTTACAATAAAATCCAATCGGTGTTAATCTATTTCCTTTTGCAAAAATATTCCAATTGCCATAACCTGAAGTAAATAATATTTCAATAATAATAATATCACCTGGTTGTGTGTAGCCAAGGTCCTTGTATTGTTTGATTAGTTCTAATATAGTGGTAACTGCTTGTTCTTGGGCTGTTTCCCATACAAAATCCTCAGCCTTTTTTATTATTTTATATAATGGCTGGAGTATCAGTTGCAGATATGGTATGTGTTGGCGCCAATAGCCGAACATACCAATTAAGTGTTGTACCTGTGTTTTATTTTGTGGTCTCTCTAATGCATTTAATTTTTCTATCACTTCATCTGGAATTTTTGGTCCACTAGTTGTCCAATGTACTCCTAGGAACTTAACTTGTTCTGCTGGCCCCTGGATCTTGGATGGATTAATTGTCCAACCATGATCCCTTAAGTGTTGGATTAATTTTTGGGCTGCAGTAGCCACTGTTTCTTTATCTTGACCTAAAATCAATAGGTCGTCTATGTAAGTTAAAATTTCCACCCCCTGGCACTCAAAGTCCTCTAAAGTGCTAGTTAGGGTTGTATGGGCTATTACTGGACTGTTTAGATAGCCTTGTGGCAGTCTCAGAAATTTATATTGTTTATTCTGCCAAGTGAAAGTAGTAATTTCTTGGGAATCTGGGTGCAAGGGAATACCAAAGAACATGTCTGATAAATCTATAGTTGCCAACCATTTAGGGGATGCTTGCCTAATCCTGAGGAAAATGTCCTCTACATCAGGTAATGAGCCAGGCATTTTTGGACTTTTCTCATTAATTTTCCTGTAATCTACTGTGAATCTCCATTTACCATTGGGTTTCATTACCGGCCAGACGGGTGAATTATAATTAAAACTCTGAGTTGGTGCCACTATGCCTTCCTTAAGCAAATCCTTCAATGTATTGGTAATATCCTCAATTCCTCCTTTTATAGGGTATTGAGGGGTAAAAGATGGGGGAATTTTTGGTAATCTTACTGGGTCCATTTTTACTTCTGCTAAATTAACAAATACCTTTTTAATAGCCTTATTATTTAAAAATTCTGGAAATATTTTCCTTATTTCATTAATTCCTAGAACGTTAGAGGGCGCCGTTAAGCTTGCGGCTTCTATATCTATAAGCTTATCATAAACTTGTAGACACACATTTATTACTGGCGCATCTCTATGAGAATTTATTCCTTGTATAGAAATATATTTTTTAGCTTTTTCTTGATTAGGATGAGTAGTAATTATACTTATCTGGCTACCGGTATCTAGTAGCCACTTGGTAGGTATTAGTTTATTTTTTAATTTTATGGGAATATTTACAAACGGTCTGTTGTCATAGTTTCCTAGATTTATCTGGAAAACCTTGGTGGGTGGGGGAGGAGATTCGCGCGGTTTGTTATCTGTCTGCGCGTATTCCGCCCAGCAGGGGGCCCTGACGGGCCCCGTCGTCCTAAAAAAGTTTTGGAATAATTTGGTCTACCAAAGGGATAGTTTCTTTGGCCAAAAACACGGCGAAAGGGGCCCGTGGGTCCCTTAGGCCTTATAGGCATTGTATTTCTATTTTCAAAGGGTCTTATTTTAATATTAAAATAAGGTCTGGGTCTGTCCTTGTTCCCATTAAACCTCTTCCTGGGAAGTGTCCGTGCCTTAACTTGAAAAGACACTACATTTTTTGCTTCAAGTTCTCTGAATCCTTTAAAAAACTGAATAGCATCAGCTATAGTTTCTGCACCTTGTAAGTTACCTACAAGACTCATTTTTAGATGTTGTGGGGCGCCCTTAATGATGAGCCTTCTAAAAGCAGGTAATAAAGGTGAGGCTTGTGGTGTCTCTACCTGATTATAGACATAATATAATACTCCCAGTTTTCTGCAAATTTGTATTGCGTCTGAATATGAATTCCACCTTCCTGCAGTTTCAAATTGAGTTAAGTCCAGAGAGGGGAAAGCTAATCTCCAAGCTGCAGTCAGCCAGTCTATCAGGGAATGGGTGTCACCCTTTGAAGTTTCTAAAACATGTTCTAAAGCTTCATGAATGGAGGGGTTTTCAATAATACCTCTAATTTTTCTCATTTCTGTTTCATGAAGCATCACTGTGTCTGCCCCCTTTTCCCATAATTTTACTAAATACTGGGCATCCTTTAGTCCATTCTGTGCATAATCCCTCCTTAAATCAGACAATTCTTGGGGACTAAAGGTTCTGGACTCCTCTATGCAAGTTCCCGGTTCGGCGGGGGCTTTAGACCAATTGGGAGCTAATTTTTGTATAGCTCTACCCATGGGAGTCCTTTTCGTAGTAGTAGTAACCGGGAAGGAGTAAGAAGCACCAGAAGGGTTGATCAGGTCCTTCTGCTTCTTCACAATATTCATGGCTAGCCTTTTGCCCATTAATCTGTCCTTATCTAAATCTTGCACAGTTTTCATTAATACTGCCGGCACCTGTTTTTTAGAAACTGATTTCACAAAGGGTTTAACTCTTTCTGGGTTAATTAAATCCAAATCAATATTAATTGGCTCCATTCCTATCCTAGACTGTACTGCTTCAGCAGTAGTTCTCCATTTGTCTTCCTCTTCTGAGGAGGGAGGTTCTCCTGTAACTGGAGAAACCTTTATTCCCTTCAGTTTTTTAATTAGGGAATTCATCTCCACAATAGGTCTGATAACCAATAAAGAAACTTAACTTCTCGTTTGCGAATATACCAGGTCAAATTCGATGGATTTTCTAGTCTCATGAGCTGTTCAAATTTTAAATCAGCTCTTCTTTCAATCCTTTTGCTTAGAAATTTCCACATAAGTTCTGACTTAGTGACACGGTTCCAATGCGCATCAACCCGCTCTTCCTCCTGTTACAGAGTTGGCATCGTGGCGTCAAGTTACCGGTACTTCCGCACCCTTAGGGAGGGTGGTGTTTTCTCGGCCGGGCTTTTCCCAGCACCAATACCCGCTCTTCCTCCTGTTACAGAGTTGGCATCGTGGTGGTTGGTACTAACCCGTCGGTCACTTAGTCATACACTTAGTTTCAATTTCAAAGCTAGGATTTCTAGAAGCTATAATTTGAAATTGACCTTCTAATTATGGCGGATCCTGCCGACTACGCCAGCTGTCGCGAGCACTCTCAAAGGTGATTGGTTGAGAGGATTCCGCCCATGAAGGTCAATAATACTCAGACGCTGGTGTACTCGCAAAGGAGTTTACTGGGATGAAAGTCACACACAAGCAAGTCCAAACTATCACAACTAATATTATAGCTAATATAATATATATCCAAATTATATTCATCACTACTAACACAATATTTCTAGTGAGTCTAAAATGTATACAACCTGATATCGCGACACTTGGGAGTATCGCGAGACTCGGTCTGTGAGATTTCTGACGTCACAACCTGGCGACGCGGGGTCCGTGCTCCGACTTTCTCTCGGTTCGCAGTTTTCAAGGCGAGTCTCAGTCGTCTCGGTCGTTCGGACAGCGTGTAGGGCAGATGAATTCGGATCAGCGATGCGTCTCGCGGAGGTCTCAGTCCGGACCGCTGAGCAGCCGTTCAGTCAGTCATAGTGTCGGGAGGACTGGGACAACGGCTGCTCAGCGGCTGGGTTTTTTGTATTTTCCATTACTTATCTAGGGTTGCACACACACCTTCTGGTAATCTCTTACTATGTCATTGTACTCAGCTTTTTCTTAGATTTTTGCTTACAAAGGTTGACTTTGCAATTTTGCTCTCACACACAAAGAAAAACAAACTTATTTATCTAAACTGTCCCTGGACCATATGCTGGTCCTTACATGCTCATAACACCAGGCATGTACAGTCTTCAGGAATAGTATCTTACCTTCTGTTACTCGTGGGAAACCAAGGCCCTTGGCAATAGCCTGTAATATTTTCGATGCAATAGGGGCCTCCTTGGCCAACAACTCACTGGAAGGTATCCCATCCCTGGCACTGAAGATTTTCTACTAGCAATCTATGGCTTCTGGATGTGCCATTATCCAAAAAAAAGTAGGGTTTCATATGTCTTACACAGATTATCTCTCCTCCCCTCACCCCATATCCCCCCCTTTTTTTGGTTTTTCAAGGTAAGTTCTCACTCTAGCCCAGGCTGACCTAGAATTCACTATGCAGTCTCAGGGTGGCCTGGAACTTATGGTGATCCTCCTACCTCTGCCTCCAGAGGGCTAGGATTAAAGGTGTGTGCCACCATGCCTGGCTCTAGCCACTATTTTTATTTTTATATAGGTTACAGATTTGCATCTTTTTTGTTTTGTTTTGTTTTTTGAAGTAGGGTCTCGCTCTATCCCAGACTTATTTGGAATTCACTCTGTATTTTGAGGGTGGCCTCGAACTCACATTGATCCTCCTACCTCTGCCTCCCAAGTACTGGGGTTGAAGGTGTGTGCTACCATTCCTGGCTTTACATCTTGTTTTTATTATTAAATTATTTATTGGTGTGAGAGAGAATTGGCACACCAGGGCCTCAGCCACTGCAATTGAACTCCAGACACTTGTGCCCCCTAGTGGTCACGTGCGACCTTGTGCTTGCCTCACATTTGTACATCTGGCTTGTGGGATCTAGAGACTTTAACATGGGTCCTTAGGCTTCACAGGCAAACACCTTGACTACTAAGCTGTCTCTCCAGCTCTATTAAATTATTATATTTATTGAGGGAAGTACAGATCTAAGGAAAGGCACCCATGTGGCTAGAGATCCCACATGGAGGTCCTAGGAGAACCATGGAGTTAAAAAAAGAAAAAAGAAATTTCAAGGAGTTCCTGCCAAATGGGGAACTGGAGGGGATAAAGAACCCATGTGGAGAGTAAAGACTAGGTCAACCCTGATGAGCCAAGGGGAAAACTCACCCCCAGCTGGAAGTTCCCAAGTGCTCAGAGAGCACGTTTGCATCTTTTGTCCTGTCTTCGTAACCATTTCCTGAAATGTCACCTTGGCCCGCCCCCAACCCCCCTTTTCTCTCCCACTGGCTTCGCTACACCAAAGGCTTAGCCAAATTTCAGCTGTGTCTTCTGGTCAGTGTTCCTTCTCTACTGGATAATTCTTAGTACATATGCATGTGCTAGGGTTCCATTGGTTAAGAAAAGAAAAACCCTCCTGACTATTGTGTTTGCCTCTTTCCCTTCATAGCAAAACTTATCTAAAATTGTAAGAAAGACCTGCTTGTTCCCATGGTTGACAAGTGCTCTCCTCCTAGTCCCCCCTAAACCCACTCCAGTCAGGCATTCCTTCTTCAGCTCCATCCCAGTTTCTCTCATGGTCACTGGACCCCACATCACCCAGCACCAGCGGAGAGAGCCCTGGTCCTCATCTGAATGACCTGTCAAGTAGCTTTATACTTTGTGGAGTGCAGGACACTAGGCTTCTAGAAATGGGGTTCTGGTTTCATGAAATTAAATGTGAAGCCCAGAAGCAAACCAATCTACAACACCTGCCTGCCTTCTCTGAGCTAACAATGGTTGATGAAAGGAAGGGGCAAGGAACATCTATGGGCCTCAGCTTCCCCCATGAAAATGTCTTGCCAGGGACTATGGAACTGACAGGGAGAAGGTCTCCAGGAGTCCTGAAATTTTTCCCCAACTAGAATAGTTTCTTTACCCTTCTATCCCTTATAGTAGGTGGGTCACAGAACAGTGTTGGATTTGGAATGTGTCTTATAGAACCAGCCACTTTGCCACATTTTTATATGGAAAAGGTCCTGAAAATGACCTAACTTTGTTCTTTTTTTTCAGAGATGTACACATATATTTATTAAAATTTTAAAGATTATAAGAAATGAATATTATGTATTAATTTTAATGTATCCTATTTGGTTTGTAAACATTAAAAGAACAGGTACTTTGTGAAATCATTTCTCAAAGTAGAAGAATAGGAGAAATACAGATAGGAGAAGGAATGAGATCAATCTAATGTGTGTGTGTGTTTACTTTGTTTTTATTTATTTACAAGCACAGAGAGATAGATAGAAGAGACAGAGAAGGGGGAAGAGAGAAGGAATGGCCACACCAGGACCTCAAGACACTGAAAACTAGTTCCAGAGGCATGTGCCACTTGGTGCATCTGGTATTAGATGGATACTGGGGAATTGAACTCAGATCATTAAGCTTTTCAGGCAACTACTTTAATCACAAGTCCATTTCTCCAGCCCTAACATGTGATAGTTTTTCATGGACAGCTTCACATTGTCTTTATACTAACATCATACAATACCTTTACTTTTACTTCTTCCTGCACAGAACCTGAAACTCTAATTCTTTTTTTTTTTAAATTAGTTTTATATGCAGCAAATACAGGCAGTTTGGTACCATTATTAGGCTTATCCATGACCTACCCCCTCCCCATTGGCCCCTCCTTGTTGAGGTATATGGGTCATGCCTTGTGGAGTTAGACCATAGTTATTGGTACGATAAATGTCTCTGTATATCCTAACCCAACATGTGGCTCTGACATTCTTTCTGCCCCCTCTTCTGCAAAATTTCCCTGAGCCATGTTGGGTTCAATTTTGGTCTGCTTCAGTGATGAGGTGTTGGAGGCCTCTGGGTCTCTGGATCTCTGATTAGGTAGCAGTGGATTTTTCTCTGTGTTGATTTCCTTCACCCTTGTGATGGTACCCAGTTCACCAAGAAAATAGCACCCTTGCCATGCCGTTCCATTTTACGTGTCAGCTGCATATGGTGTCTTGAGCAATAGGGTCTTACCACTAGCCTTTGGTGGGTCATCAAGTACTCTGACAGAAATCTGTCATTCTTTTAGGAAATCTTGTAGGTTTCTCTGATCAAAAGCTCATTGTGGATGATAGCCCCATGCTGGTACTGGGAGTCACAGGTCAGTGCCCACTATGAAAATGAGGAAGAATATAAATAATATACAAGAGTTAGGGAGGAGAGGGAGAGGGAAGAAGTAGAAGGTTTAGGTTAGATTGATCCTACCCTCTCCAGTGTCTTGTGGTTCAGGTGTTTCCTGTAAGGGTCTAGTGAAGGTTTAGCCATTTGGTCTGCCTTTGAGGAAGTAGAATTTTATGGTACCATTGCTGTTTGAGTCTAGATCAGTGTTTCCCACCCCTACTAAGCCCTACCTTCCCTCCCCATCCATCCTAGTGTCTAGTCCATGAGATGCTTGCTGGGTATGTAAGATATCTTGGGTAGATTCAGGTTAGGTGCTGTAGATGACTGAGACTATGTAGCGATTTTTTTTTTCTGTAATTGGGTAAATTCACTGAGGACGATCTGTTCCAGGTTCACCCATTTTTCCTCAAATTTCTTTGTGTCATTTTTTTCTTAGTGCTATGTAGAATTCCACTGTGTAGATATACCACATCTTAGTTTTCCATTCTTCTAGTGATAGACATCTGGATTGATTCCAGCTCTTAGCTATTACGAATTGAGCCACTGCAAACATGATTGAGCAAATCTCTCTGGCCTGTGATTTGAAGGTTTTAGGGTAGATGCCCAGTAAGGGAATAACTGCGTCTGTTGGTATCTCTATAGTCAGCTTTTTCAGGAGTCTCTATATTGCTTTCCAAAGTGGTTGTACCATCATACATTGCTACCAACACTGGATGAGTGTTCCTACTCCTCCACATCCTCGCCAGCATTTATTTTTGTTTGATTTTTTGATGTTGGCTATCCTTATTGGGGTAAGGTGGAATCTCATAGTTGTTTTAATTTGCATTTCTCTGATGATTGGGGATGGTGAACATTTTCTTAAGTATGTGTTTGCCATTTGTGTTTCCTCCTCTGTGAACTACCTGTTCAGCTCTTTGCCCCATTTTGTGAGTGTGGTGTTTGACTTCTAACTGTTAAGATTTTTGAGTTCTTTGTAGATTCTAGAGATTAGGCCTCAATCAGTTGGATAACCCGCAAATATTTTCTCCCATTCTGTGGATAATCTATTGGCTTTGCTTATTGTATGCTTGCCTGTAAAGAAACTCTTCAGCTTCATGTGATCCCATTAGTTGAGTGACTATTTAAGATCGTGAGCTACTGGGGTTTTGTTCAGGAAGTCTTTTTCCATTCCTATATCATGGAAAATACTTCCTAAATTTTCTTCCAGTAGTATTTGAGTTTCTGGTCATATATTGAGGTCTTTGATCCATTTGGATTTGAGTGTAGTGCATGGTGAAATGTGTGGATTAAGTTTCAGTTTCCTATATGTGATTATCCAATTTGTCCAGCACTGTTTGTTGAAGATGCTGCCTTTTTGCAGCCTATATTGTTTGGGCCTTTGTCGAATATCAAGTAGCTATAGTTGCTTGACTGAAAGCCCTGGTCCTCAAGTCTATTCCATGGGTCTATACTCCTGTTTTTATGCCAGTACCATGCTGTTTTTATTACTGTGGCTTTGTAATATAGCTTTAGATCAGGTATGCTGATGCCACCAGAGGTATTTCTTTTGCTGAGGATATGTTTGGATATTGAGGCCTTCCACCTTTTCATATGAAATTTGAGATCCATTTTTTCTATCTCTTTGAGGAACACTGTAGGGATTTTAATTGGAATTGCATTAAATCTATATATTGCCTTTGGTAGGGTTGTCATCTTTCCAATGTTAATTCTGCCTATCCAGGAGCATGGGAAGTCTTCCATTTTCTCAAGTCTTCCTCAATTTCTTTTTTTGAGTGTTTTTATGTTTTAATTGTATAGATCTTTTACTTCCTTGGCTAATGTTATTCCAAGGTATTTTATTATTTTTTTGTCGCTATTGAAAATGGGACTATGTCCTTTATTTCTTTCTCTGTATCTTTGTCATTTGCATATGGAAATGCTACAGGTTTTTGTGCATTGATTTTGCATCCTGCTATTTTGCTAAAGGTGTTAATCACCTTCAGGAGTTTTGGGATGGAGACTCTCGGGTCTCATATACAATTATGTCATCAGCAAATAGAGCTAACTTAACTTCTTCCTTTCCAAATTGTATCCCTTTTATTTCCTTCTCCTGTCTTATTGCTTGAGCTAGGACTTCCAGTACTATATTGAAAAGCAGAGGTGAGAGAAGACAACCCTGTCTTGATCCTGATCTTAATGGGAATTCCTCCAGTCTCTCTCCATTATGTATTATTTGGGCTTTGGAGCTTTGTATTTTGCCTTTATTATGTTAAGATATGAACTAACCATGCCAATTCTCTCCAATGTTTTGATCATGAAGTGATGTTCTATCTTGTCAAAGGCCTTTTCTGCATCTATGAAAAATGATCATGTGGTTTTTATGTTTAATCTTGTTTATGTGGCGTATTACATTGACAGTTTTCTGTATGTTGAACCACCCTTGTGTTCTTGGGATAAATCCCACTTGGTGAAGAAGGATAATGCTTTTGATATGTTGTTGGATTTGGTTTGTGAGGATTTTGATCAGGATCTTTGCATCTAAATTCATTAGGGAAATAGGCCGGTAGTTTTCTTTTCTCGTGGTATCTCTGCCTGGTTTTGGAATTAGGGTGATACTAGCTTCATAGAAGGAGTTGGGTAGCTTTCCCTGTTCTTCAATGGTGTGGCACAGTTTTAGGAAGGTTGGTTTGAGTTCTTCCATGAAGGTTTGATAGAATTCACCTGAGAAGCCATCTGGTCCTGGACTCTTCTTTTTGGGGAGGTTTTTTTTTTATTATTATTACTTTTTCAATCTCCATGAGTGTGATGGGTTCATTGAGGTGATTAATCTGCTCTGAGTTTAGCTTTGATAGATGGTATGCATCCAGGAATTTATCCATCTCCTCCACATTAACCAGTTTTGTGCAGTAGAGGTTTTTGAAATAAGTCCTGGTGATTCTCCCAATTTCACTTATGTCTGTTGTGATCTCTCATTTTTCATTTTGTTAATTTGAAGCTTTTCTTTTTTTGCTTGATCAAATTGGCCAGGGGTTTCTCAATCTTGTTTATTGTTTCAAAGAACCAGCTCTTTGTTTTGTCAATTGTCTTGTTTCCTTGGTTTCTAATTCGTTAATTTCTGCTCTAATTTTAATTATTACTTTCCATCTGGAGCAGTTTGGTTTGGATTTTTCTTGTTTTTCCAGTGCCTTTAGTTGGATTGTTAGGTTATTGATTTGGGATCTTTCTGTCTTCTTTATGAAGGCATTGAGTGCTATGAATATTACCATGAGGACCACCTTCATTGTGTCCCATAAGTTTTGGTATGATATGTTCTCATTATCATTCAATTCCAGGAAGTGTTTTTTTAAGTTTAATTTATTAGTTTTCTTTTCAGTAAATACAGGCAGTTTGGTACCATTATTTAGGCTCATCTGTGATCTACCCCTTCCCATTAGACCCTCCTTGTTAATGAAAATGGGTCGTGCATTGGGGAGTTAGCTCCCAGTTATTGGTATGATAAATGTCTCTGCAAATCATGACCCAAGATGTGACTCTGACATTCTTTCCGCCCCCTCTTCCGAATTCCAGGAAGTTTGCAATTTCCTTTTTTATTACATCCACTATCCATTTATTGTTTAAAAGTGTGCTGTTCAATTTCCAGTTGCCATTGGGATTCTTGGTGTTCTTTTGTTGTTGATTTCTTGCAGTAAGCATTGTCATCAGATATCATGCAGGGAATTATGTCAATTTTCCTAAATATGTGGGGGCAGTCTTTGTGACTCAGTATATGGTCTATTTTAGACAATGTTCATGGGTTGCTGAGAAGAATGTGTGGTCTGTGGATTTAGGATGGAAAGTTCTGTAGATGTCCGTTAGGTCTATTTGCTCTGTGGTTCTCTTGAGCTCTCTTACTTCCCTGTTGAGTTTCTGTTTGGATGATCTGTCTATTACTGTTAATGGTGTATTGAAGCCCCCAGCTATGATGGTGTTGGTGGTTATTTCTGTTTTATTTTCAAGTAGGTTTTGTTTTATGAACTGTGGTGCCCCTGTGTTTGGTACATACAAATTTATTTTTTTCCCATTTTTGTTAACATTTTCCATGATTATAAAAAATATCCCATGGGGGCTGGAGAGATGGCTTAGAAGTTAAGTGCTTGCCTGTGAAACCTGAGGACCCCAGATCAAGGTTCAATTCCCCAGGACCCACGTTAGCCAGATGCACAAGGGGGCACATGCATCTGGAGTTCGTTTACAGTGGCTGGAGGCCCTGGCGCCCCTGTTTGGAGTTCTGTTGGCTTCTTGTATCTTGATGGGCCTTTCTTTTAAGAGACTGAGGAAGTCTTCTTCAATTATTTTGTTAAATAAGTTCTCCATGACTTTGGTCTGAAATTCTTCTTCTGGTATTCCAATGATGCTGATATTAGTACGTCTAAGTGTATCCCACAATTCCCTCATGTTCTGTTCGCAGGAACTTTTGAACTTACTGAAGTTTTTGAACTATCGAACTGTTTCTTCTATCTTGTCTTCCAGATCAGAGTTTCTATCCTAAACTTTGCTGACTCTGTTCTTGAGGGCCTCTAGAATGTTTTGGGCTTGTTCAATTAAGTTTGTATTTTCTACTACTTTTCTTTGTATCATTTCCATTGCTCTGTCAAGCTCCCTTTTCACATCATTTTCTGATTTTCTTGATGATTCTTTGAATTCATCCCTGCATTGCTTTATGTCTTCATTTAGTATGGCCAGCTGATTTTTAAGGTCCTCTGTTTTTTCACTTTCTCTCAAACTCTTAACTCTCTTTTAACTCCTTCAAACTCTTACCAATTATTCCAGATTAGTGATGGTATCATCCACACAAGTATCAGTACTTTGTTGCTTTCCTGCAAGTTCTATAAGTAGGTT
Organism: Jaculus jaculus; assembly: GCF_020740685.1. NCBI lineage: Eukaryota > Metazoa > Chordata > Mammalia > Rodentia > Dipodidae > Jaculus > Jaculus jaculus. Next base: position 2,566,150 of record NW_025423490.1, read on the forward strand.
GGTCAGAGTTGCATTGCTCATAACTTCAATTTGATGTTCTGATCCTAATAACTCTTCTATGTTTTGGGTAGATGTGTTCATTGTAGGACTGGGTGGTCTAACTGGGTTTTCTTGCATATGATTTTTCATGTTATTTCCTTTGCGCTGTGGTCTGCCCATGACAGTGTATGGGCACGTAGGTGGGTGGATCAGCCTGGGCTCTAGCACAATGGGAATCTGAGGCAGCCTGAAGCAGTTGCCAGGCAGCCTGGGCTTTGGCTCCCACTTGACAAATCCGCCTATATACTGCCAGTCAGGGGCGCAAATGTTGTCTGAATTTTCAAGCGGTGATGCGCCAGAGCTGTCTGTGTTCGAGCTTGGAGGGTTACTGAGGTACAAAGCCTGGAAGCAGCCCAAACTCTGGCTGGGAACACTGGGACCCAGAAACAGTCTGCGCTACCCCACCACAAGAGAATGTAGGATGGCGGGGGCAGCAGCCAGGTAGGTGAGGGCACCTGAGCTGGTGCAAGTGAGAGACACTCTGGGCTTGTGTGGCAGTTGCTGTGGGACTGGGCTCGCTGAACAGTAGTGTGGGTAAGTGTGCTGAGCAGTTTAAGCTTTCACACGCAGGGATCAATGTGTGCACGCGATCACGGCGTGGAGGCAGTTGCAGTGGTGGCGCGGCACAGGATCACGGCAGTGGATTGTGGCGGGTTGCAGGTCCGTGGCAGGAGTGCTGAGCTGCAGAATGGGGCACGACGGCTATGTGTTGTTAGCGGTGGTCGACCCGCACACGAGTGGATCCACGGTTCCCTGTTCCCCCCGCTGTGCCCTCCCACTGATAAGAAGACCCAGAAAACCCTTAATGTCTTGCCTTTCTTTCCCTGGGATTTGCAGGGCAGCTAGGCAGTCGCCATCTTGGCTGGAAGTCTCCCAATTTTGTTCTTCTTTATGAGTAAAATTTATTCCCTTATATATTGTATTTCATCTATGTATGCATGTATACTCATTCCTATTACGTTTATTCACTCCTATAATTTTGGCCACCATAACTAAGCATTGGCAATAGTGCTGTCATTAACATTGGTGGACAAGTAGCTCTGTAGTATGTTAATTAGCAATGCCTTCTAGAAAAGAAGCCCTGCCTCTCAACTCCAGACTTCAAGCCCTTTCCACCAGCTTACTGCCTATGTGTCATCTCTTAATCGCCCAATGTCCACCCTCTGTAGTCACACATCTAACTCACTTCTCAAGGACACTTTGATTTTCCTATTGCCTTATGACAAGCATTCTTTCCAAAGCCCGGTGGCTTGTAGGTGTTTCAACAGTCTCCACACAATTTCCAAGTGTGCATTTCACATTGTTGTCATTCACTGTTCAGGACTCACATTGTCCTGAGTAGTTCCAGATCTACCAGGAACATAACCTCAGTTTTCAGGACTTCATCTGGCAGTGGCTCTAATTTGTTGCTTTGCCTCTAAGTTGGAAAAATGTGATAAACTTGCCAGAATTTCAGAATGTATTTCACATCCAAGTACTTAAAGATGTTCTTGATTGGACAACATTTGAAAATACCCACTCACCCCCAATGTGAAAATCTAGGCCCTTTGCCCATCTAGCCAAGCCACAAGTATCCACTTGGTCCTGTTTCCTGAGTCAGAGTCGCCTCTGTCCTCTGACCCTTTTGGCTCAAGGTGACAGTCTCCTGGAGCTGTCCAAGTTGCTCTGAATTGAGTTGTTTTGGTGGAGCAAGAGTCAGAAAAATAAAAGGAGGAATGAGGTAGTCTTATCCTCCAAGGAACTAAACACAGCTCTCTCGGGATGACAAAAAGCTAAGACCCTTTGTTAAACCATTCTGTGGCTGTAAGATTGGCCCAGTGAAAGGTGCACACAGCACACACATCTCCATGACTATGGGGATGAGTTACGCCCACAAAATCATCTCCACCCTCCAGGCAATGAACACAGCCACCACTCCCAGTTTTCCCCAAGCTCTTTATTGTGTTGATTCTTGTTGTGATGATTGATTTGGCAATAACATTCAAACTAAGAGTTCGTTATTCTCTCTCCATCTCTCTGCAAAATTGAAGGACCCAACTGCTGTCCTGTATGCTGTAGACATGGTGTTCTACAAGCAGGATTTGCAAAGATCCCTGGATGAGTCAAACTGGCTCCAGAAACAGCATAAAACTTGTTGAAGGCTACTAGCTTACCTGAAGAATTACTGTGTCAACTTAAAAGAGGGTTCTTAATAGCAGCCATGATGATAACTAACACTTAACTATGAACTGAATCCTGCTCTTGACTCTCACTGTATATTATATTTAATCCTCACAGCTCTCTAAGATAGGTACCATTGTGGATGAGAACCCAGGGCACTGAGAAATTAGATCGCTGTCCAGTCATGCAGCAGTGGGATGAGATTTGAACCAAGGACATTCTAGCCCTGCTTTTCACGGTCAATCACTGCATGCCCCACCTCTCAGAAAGCCATGGTTAGCAGATTCAGTATCTGCCCTTGGTAGTGCCAGGTGAGGGCTTGGGGACAGTGTTTCCCTCTAAACCATCAGTGAAGCTATTCCCTAAAGCTATCACAAGAGTGACATTTTCAAGTCAGCATCTCACTATATAGTGATCTTCTTGCCTGTGTTCTGGAATTATAAACATGTGCCACCATACCCAGATAGAATACTATATATTTTTCCTTTACAGTGTTTGTGCTTATGTGTGTAGGCATGGTTCCATGCATGCCATGACACGTGTGTGAGGTCAAGAAACAACTCCAGATGTTGGTTCCTGCCTCCTACCTTGTTTGAGGCAAGGCCTCTCATTTTGCACCACTGAGAGCTCCTGGGTGACTCTTCTGTCTCTGCCTCCCTTTCTGGTGGTACAGTGGGATTATAGACATTGGTTCTGCAGTGTCGTGGATTCTGGGGATCTGAACTTATGTGTTCATGGTTGTGTTGCAAATACGTTATGCAGTGAGCTGTCTTCCTAACCCTTCGAACAGTAATTCTTAGTAGCATTCATTTTGCTGAATCTTCTCTTTTAACTCTACCTTACTGGGCTGGAGAGATGGCTTAGCTGTTAAGGCACTTGCCTGCAAAGCCTAAGGTCCCAGGTTTTATTCCCTGGTATCCACGTAAGCCAGATGCACAAGGTGGTATACACATCTCTAGTTCATTTGCAGTAGCTAGAGGTTCTGTCACACCCAGTCTCTCTTAATCTGCGCATCTCTCTCTCTCTCTCTAATAAATTATGAATAAGTTTAAAAATTAAGAAAAAAGCTTAAATCCACCTTACTACTCTAAGTTGGTGTCACATAGAGCTCACCTGTAGGAGGAGAAAGCAAATCCATGAGTGAGCCTTGCGTGTTTAGTTAGTGTGAGTCTAACAGCCCCTTAGGATGGACTCCCCACATACTCAGAGGTCCAATGCAGGGCTGAGTGCAAGAGGCCCGAATATAGCAATGGAGAGATGTGAGTGCATGTTTCTCCTGTGAAGTGCAGACATCTTTTCATCACAGCCTTTCCCTTTGAAGCCATCACTGTCCTATGTTCTTTGGTAGCTTTTTTTATGGAAGCCACCAGGTTTTAGGTGTCACAGCTTTCCCCTCTGTCTGCCATCGCCTTGCCTGGGTCCCAGGGACATGTGGTTGTGTTCCAGTTGGTTCCCACCTGCCCTGGTCTGCCCCACCCACAACAGCAGGGATAAAGCCAGACTGAAGGCAGAAATTGCCAGCAGTCAAATTTCCCCCTCTGTGACTTTGGAAGACTAATTTTCAGAAGAGGTGTGTGAACACTCTGCCCTTGGATCCCTTGGGTGGAACCATCCTGCAGCTCTGTGGCCCACCGCTCTGCCATAGGATTGAGTGCCGTCGGGCTTAGGGCAGATCCCATTGGCCGCCTCTCCTTTGCTGTCTGAATCCCCATGCTCCTCACTTTCTTTCACAGTGGTCTCATGCTGAGACCCTTGATCAGAACCCAAAATAAGATGGAAAGATGACAAGTTGCACCGAGACAAAGCCTGGCATTGTAGTGGGACTCTCATAGGTGTGTGAGATCTTTTTTTCTGCATATGTGTGTGTGTGCATGGTGTAATTGAGTGTATGTGTCCTAGTATGCATGTGGATCCATGCACACGTATGTGTCTGCATTCATGTAGAGGCCAAAGGTTGTCATTGGGTATCTTCCTCTGTAACTCTTCACCTTTTTATACAAAATATTCATTTATGGGAAAGAGAGATAGCTTAGTAGTTAATGCACTTGCCTGCAATGCCCATGGACTCATATTCAACTGTGCAGATGCCACATAAGCCAGACACACAAGGTGATGCAATCAGACAAGGTTGCACATGCACACAGAATGGTGCATGCATCTGGAGTTCATTTGCAGTGGCTGGAGGCCATGGCACATGCGTGCACGTGCTCTCTCTCTCTCTCCCCCCCCCCCAAGCAGAGAGAGAGAATGGGCACACCAGGGTCTCCAGACACTGCAAGCATGTGCTATTTTGAGTATCTGGCTTTACATGAATTATCAAACCAGAGCCTTTAGGCTTTTTGGCAAGTACCTTAACCACTAAACAATCTCTCCAGTCCTCCACCTTTTTTTTTTTTTTTTTTGGTAACAGGATCTCTCACTGAACATAAAGTTCACCAATTTAGCTATGACTAGCTAGCCAGCAAGTTCTAGGGATCCTCCTGTCTCCACCTGGCCAATGCCAGCATTCCAGTCATATGTCACCACAAACAGGTTTTATATGGCTGTTGAGTGAGGATCTGAAGTCCCCCACACCCATGTAAATACCTGATGTGCTAGTGCACAGCAGAATCCCAATGCTAGAAGGCAGACAGGTAATCCTTGGGGCTAAGTGGCTGGCTAGTTGAGCTGAATAGGTGAGCTACTGGTTCAATGAGAAACCCTGTTTCAAAAAACTAAGGTGGAGGGATTGAGAAGATGGTGTGGTGGTTAGATTCAGGTGTTCCCCATAAACTTTGGTGTTCTAATGCTAGGTTCCCAGCTGATGGAGATTTGGAAATTAACACCTCCTGGAGGGAGTGTGTTTTTGAGGGTGGGCATATGGATGTTACAACCAGTTTCCTCTTGTCAGTTTTTGACACACTCTCCTGTTGCTGTTGTCCACCTGATGTTGGCCAGTGGGTATTGTCCACCAGCTGCTGATGCCATCATTTCTCCCTGCCTTTGTGGAACTTCCCCTCAAGCTTGTAAGCCAAAATAAACCTCTTTTCCCCACAAGCTGGTCTTGGTCAGGTGATTTCTACCAGCAATGTGAACCTGGCCACACCAATGGCTGAGTGATTACAAATGCTTACTTGCAAAGCCTACTGGCCTAGATTCAATTCCCTAGTACTCATGTAAAGCCAGTAGTGGTGCATGCATCTGGAGTCTGCTTACAGTGGCAAGAGGCCCTGGTGTGCCCACATTCGGCCTGTCTCTCTCCCTCTATCTCTATCTCTATCTCTATCTCTATCATCTCTATCTCTATCTCTATCTCTATCTCTCTCCCTCCCTCCCTCCCTCCCTCCCCCTCTCTCTCTCTCTCTTTCTCTCTCCCTCTCTCTCAAATAAGTAAACAAAAATATTCAATAAAATAGCCAGGCATGGTGGTGCATGTCTTTAATCCCAGCACTCAGGAGGCAGATGTAGGAGGATTGCCCTAAATTTGAGGCCACCCTGTGATGACATAGTGAATTCCAAGTCAGCCTGGGCTACAGTGAGACCCTACCTTGAAAAAAAGAATCAAAACAATAAATAAGGTAGCCAGGCATGGTTGTGCCTGCCTTTAATCCCAGCACCCTGGAGACAGATAGGAGGATTGCTGTAAGCCTGAAACTACATAGTGAATTCCAGGTTAGCTTGGGCTAGAGCGAGAACTTTCCTTGGAAAAAAAAATAAGTTGGAGATCAATTAAAGAAGATAACCCAATGTTGACCTCTGTCTTCCATACACACATGCACCTAACACACACGCAGCACACACACATCAGAATGCGTGTGCGCGTGCGCACACACACACGAACACATAAAAAGTAAATGTATTTAGCTGTCATGTCTTCCCACCCCCAACCACCCCCTTTCCTCTCAGCATCTCTCCAGATGCTCAGAAACCCTAGTCTCTGGGTCTGCTTTGATCACAACCTGGATGATAGAAGCAAATCTGACATCCTCAGGTAGCCAGGACAGCAGGACCAGCTCTTCTACCCCCATGGTGACCACCAGGGAAGTGCCTTGCTTCTTGTCATAGACTGAAAGTGATAGTGGCTCAGAACCATGTAAAGTGTATATGAAATATCCAATTAACAAGAAAATCTTTTTTGAACAAAAATAAAACATTTGGGTGAAAGTTCATACAAGTTCAAATGGGAATTACCCACCGAGTTTCAGTTTAGAGAGAGAGAGAGATAGTAAGAGCCAATCTACATGACAGTCTTCTGAGCTGATTCATGGCCATCTGTCATAAAATGGCAAACAAACCTTCTCTTTCTGTACAGAAGGTGGGGTAAGTGGGTCTAGGTCAAAGACAACATCTGTGTTAATGACCAAAGTCAAGAGAAGAATAGCACTTTGAGCCTCCCTTCTCTATCCGTGGACTCCTGACATACTTGCTGATTATGTTTTCTCCACTAGGTCCTAGTGAGAAAGGAAGCTAAATAGATGATTTTTTTATTCTGAAGAAAAGCACACACCATAAATCTCATTTTATTTTAACATTTCAAAAACTGAGATGGATTCTGGGTATGGTGGTACATGCATAATATATATAAAATCCCAGCACTCAGCTGAGGTAGGAAGATGGCTTTGAGTTCAAGGCCACCCTGAGACTACAGAGTAAATTCCAGGTCAGCCTGAGCTACAGCAAGATCCTACCTTAAAAAAAAAAAAAAATGAGATGGCTCAGTGAACAAAGCCCTTGCCACACAAGTGTGAGTTCCTGAGTTCAGAACCAGGAAAAGCCCAGCACTCTAGCAGATGTCTGTGATCCCAGCACAGACCTGAAAGGGAAAGCAGATAGGAGAATCTTCTGGAAGCTCACAGGCCAGCTAGCCTGGCAAATGGAGTGGTGAGAACACCACCAGAAAGTTGTCTTCTTGCCTTGTCATGCTTGCATACTGCAGCATGCATGTGTCCACACTCATGCACACATGTAAATACACGTTATGCACACACACCAAAAAAAATATAAGCAACTTTAATTTTAGAATAACCACACATTATCTGAATTACAGTTTCTCAAAGGTAGTGCGTGTTAACATGACTATAATTCAAAATATGAAAAACTGAATCATTTCAAGAAGTTAAATATGACCATAAAAGCAATATGGAGACTCCTGAAAAAGCCAACTATAGAGATACCAATAGACCCAGTTATACCCTTACTGGGCATATACCCTAAAACCTTCAAACCACAGGCCAGAGAGATTTGCTCAACCATGTTTGTAGCAGCTCAATTCGTAATAGCTAAAAGCTGGAATCAACCCAGATGTCCATCATTAGAAGAATGGATAACTAAGATGTGGTATATCTACACAATGGAATTCTATACAGCAGTAAGAAAAAAACGACACAAAGAAATTTGAGGAAAAATGGTTGAACCTGGAACAGATCATTCTCAGTGAACTTACTCAATCACAGAAAAAAAAATCGCCACATAGTCTCAGTCATCTACAGCACCAAACCTGAATCTACCCAAGATACCTTACATACCCAGCAAGCATCTCATGGACTAGACAACAGGATGGATGGGCAGGGAAGGTAGGGCTTAGAAGGGGTGGGAAACACTGATCTAGACCCAAACGGCAATGGTACCATAAAATTCTACTTCCTCAAAGGCAGACCAAATGGCTAAACCTTCACTAGACTCTTACAGGAAACACCTAAACCACAAGACACTGGAGAGGGTAGGATCAAGACTAACCTAAATCTTCTACATCTTCCCTCCCTCCCTCTCCCCCTCTTCCCTCTCTCTCTCTCCTCTCTAACTCTTGTATATTAGTTATGTTTTTCCTCAATTTCTTAGTTGGCACTGACCTGTAACCCCCACTACCAGCTTGGGGCTACCATCCACAATGAGATTTTGATCACAGAAACCTACAGGGTTTCCCAAAGCAATGTCAGACTTCTGTCAGAGTACTTGATGACCTACCAAAGGCCAGTGGTAAGACCCTATTGGTGAAGACTCCATATGCAGCTGACACGTAAAATGAAATGGCATGGCTGGAAGCCAGGAGAGAGTCAGTCCCCAGACAGTCAGCATGTCTATTGTCACAAGGTGCTACATGGGTGACTGGAGGAAATGACCAATATCTGTCCAAGCAGCTCATGGTCTAACCTAATTAGCAACAAATAACCTGATGTGATGCCCACACAAGTGCAATAGTGGCACACAGCCATGGTGGGGAACCAACTGCTCTTGATTTGGCTAACTGATCCCTTCAGTGGTACGAGACCCATAGCTGGAGCTGGGAAACAAGTCAGAGCCATACCTAAACATAAGTCCACTCTCCAATATCAAGCTACCATCAATCATGGAGTACAAGAGAGCCTACACCTATCAAACTCTCTATCAAAAAAGTAAGTGTTATCTCAATTTTCCGGGTGCTAACTTACTCTCCGTTGGAGAATCTGCTTCTCTTTTTCAGATAGATGCAGATCCTAAGGAGAGAGCTGCCCCAACATACCTCAAAAGGGGCCCGACTGAAACTAAGGATAATTGGTGAAACAAGCAAGGATGCTGTTTTCCTGATGAACCAGATACCAGCACAAAGGGGAAGGAGACCAACACAGAGAAAAATCAACTCCTACCAAATCAGAGAGCCAGAGCCTCAGAGGCTCCCAACATCTCAGCACTGAAGCAGACCAAAAATGAACCCAACATGGCTCAGGGAAATTTTTCTGAAGAGGGGTTGGAAAGAATGTCAGAGTCACATGTTGGGTCATGATATGCAGAGACATTTATCGTACCAATAACTGTGGGCTAACTCCACAATGCACGACCCATTTACATCAACAAGGAGGGTCCATTGGGATCATGGATGAGCCTAAACAATGGTACCAAACTGCCTGTATTTGCTGAAAAGAAAACTAATAAATTAAATTTTAAAAAACAAAATAAAAAAGAAGTTAAATATGAAAAAAGCCTACCTATTTAATTTTAAAGGCAGTCTAATCTTTGAGAGAATAAAAGAAACAAGAATACTCCTTCTCCTTCTGCTTGTTTTTTGCTTTATTGAGGTAGGGTCTTGCTCTAGCTTAGGCTAACCTGGAATTCACTATGTAGTCTCAGGCTGGCCTTGAACTCATGGTGATTGTCCTACCTCTGGCTCCCAAGTGCTGGGATTAAAGGCATTAGCCACCATCCTGGTTTGAGAGTTTTCTATTTTGTTGATACTTTTTCAAAGAATTTATTTATTTGACCATTGCAATGAACTGCAGACAAATGCACCACCTTGTTCCTAGTTTAAGTGGGTACTGGGGAATTGAACTTGGGATCTTAGGCTTCATAGGTAAGCCTCTTAACCACTAAGCCATCTCTCTAGCCATTTTGTTTGTATTTGTATGTGTCTGTGTGGTGTATGTGTATGCATGTTTGCATGTGTTTAGGAACATTGTGTGTGTATGGGGAAGCCAGGAGTTGATGTCACATGCCTTTCTCAGATAATCTCCACCTTGTGTGTGTGTGTGTGTTATGTATGTACATGTGTATATGTCTCCAATATAGCCTCAGGCAGTTACATGAGGTCTGAGGATCTAAACTCAAGTATACATGCCTGTATAGCCAAGCACCACCAAGCAATCTCCAACCCTTCACCTTTTCTTTTCTTTTTTTTTTAAATCATGTCTCTCACTACATCAAAAGCTCACTAATTAAGTTATATTAGCTAGCCAGCAAGCTCTACTTACTAGCCCATCTGTACATCACTGGGATTACAGGTGCTTGCCATTAACACCAGCTGTCACTTGGGTCCTCATGTTTATGTGACAAGTAGTTTACTCACTGGGCCATCTCATTATTGAAACAATGTTTTTATTAAACACACACACACACTTCATCTATCACTTAACTTCTCTTCCCTCAAAGTGCTACCAGAGTGAAATCCATTTTGGGGTTTTCACCCAAACTAATGATTGCCACACCTGCAGTCTAACCTCTCAAATTGAGTTAGCATGAACTGGCTTGCAATTGCAGCAAAACTACCAACCTCCAGGAAACTCAGCCTGCCACCAGAAGAGCACAACAGCAAAAGATTCAATAAAGAAACCCTAAAACATTTTTCTTTTTCCACAATTTTGAGACAGTGTTGCTTCATCATACAAAAATGGCAAATATGCATGTTGAAAACTCAGAAAACAAATATGACAGGAAGCATTTTATGCATCACTTAAAATTGTATTTAAACAGTTCCCTGGCTGTAAATTAAAGGAAGGAGAAATTATGTGGCTATGCTTTCAGAAATGTCAGCTAAAAAATTCATAGAAATTAATATATACAAATCAACCACAATTTATCTTTTCTTTCATTAAATAAAACAGTAATTCACCAGGTCCAAAGAGAGTTACAGACATTTACATTACAAAAGGGAATAAGTATACTGTGTATACAGAAATATACAGAAATAGCACATTAGATACGTTTGCTTCAAATGAGCAGGGACAAATTAAAAACAGCATGTATATCTGATGAAATATTGATAGTATTTCTTCCATGTTTAATCTACCCTGCATTTCTCAAGAGTTTAACCCTTCCCTTGGGATGGAAAAAAAATGTGACAGCTTCTGTCACAAACCAGCTTGGAAGGAATGTAGTGGAAATAAACCAAGGAGAATGGGCAGTAAGGAATCTTCATATACTTGGGCAAGATTGGAAAGGGAAGTACTGACCCCTCACTTTTTTGCATGTGTAATGTGTGGTGTCATATTGTCTGTTTGTGTGGTGTATGCATATGCGTGTGTAGATGTGTGTGCTTACATGCACACATGTATGCCAGAGGAAAATGATGGTTGTCCTTCCTCTATCACTCACCTGTATTATTTCTTCAAGACAGATTCTCTCTGAAAGTGGAGCTGCAGTTCTTTCATGAGCCCCAGCAATTCTCTGGTCCCTGTTCCCCACAGTACTGGGACCGTAGACATATGCGGCCATGCCCAGTTGTTTACTTGGTCCTGAGGATTCTGACTCAGATGGTCTCAGCTTCTTCCACCTCTCATGTTTGTGGCAAGCACATTTTCCCACAGCCTTTTCCCAGCCCATCATTTGCTTTACTTTGTTGACTGCACAGGCATCCAACACTACTTTCATTTCTGAGAAGTCTGGAAAAGAAGCAATTTATAGTTACCTGCACTCAACTATGATCCCAGGATGTGCCAAATGGAACTGGAAAAGGAATTAAAGAGAAGCATTGATAGTGCTTATTATTAAAAAAAAAAAAATCTCGGATCACAATGTAGGTTGGTTATGCAATTTAGTAATTGCAGAAATGGACTAAAATGCAAAAAAAGAAAATCAGTTTAGGGAGAGTGCTCAGCCATTAAAGGCACTTGCTTAAAAAGGGATATGTGCTTATCTATTACTCTGTGTTTGGAATTTGGTTTTGAGGAAACTAAACAATTTGATCAGTTTTATTTTTTTTTGAGAAAAAATAAGATACTTTGAAAGATAAATGTTTTAAACAAATAATTTCATGCCTATACTAGAGAATGATAGAAACAGAACACTTCTATGTCTAGCACTGAGTTTTTATAACTCTCAAAGTTTTATCATAGATTAAAAACTATAATAATTTTTAAAAGAATTAAGTGTGATTAAAGCCTCCATGATTCTCTTTCTAATCACATTCCATTCGTTTTCTTTCTAAAGAGAAATGGTTTTCTGAATGGTTTCATAAACCCATAAATGTTTGTTGCAATCGATTAGATCTGTAATTAAAAAACATATTCACAAACTCCGTAAGAGTGATTTTTTGTTCTGTGTGCGCAGTACATGTGGTGTGTGTGGTATTACAGATGGGAGGAAGGGCTGAAGAGTCAATAGAAGATTCACCTGGACCACCCCAAAGACACCAGAGCCATGTTGTGACCATGTGGTGAGAAGCATATTACCAGAGGGAACACCAAAAGCAGAGAATAGGGGAGAAGGAGTACTCCTGACGTCTTCCCTCCCTGCACCCTCTAACCACCGCTAGGACTTCCTTGTGGCCAGACTCTGCTGGAAATCTGTGTTAGTCCTGGATCTTGGGAAATAGTTTGTAGGTATGAGCAGAGGAAGGCTGGGGCATGAATGAAATGCCCTCGCAAAATATTTGGTGATTCCAGAAAAAAAAAATGGGGGATGGAAAGATGGCTTAATGATTAAGACAATTTCCTGAAATTCCTAAGGACCTGTGTTCAACTCCCCAGAAACCGTGTAACCCAGATGCACATGGTGATGTGTGCACCTGGAGTTCTTTTGTAGTGGCTAGAGGCAGAGGCCCTGGCACACCCATTCTTCCCCCCACCTCCCTCATAAATAAATATAAAATATTAAAAAAAAGAAAATGCTTGTCTCAGCAAGTGGATTTATGAGGGTAGAATTAGGTAATGAGGCAGGATCTGGGGGCAAAATCTTGGTGACTGCTGTGGTCCCAATATTTGTGCCCCCTAATTCATATGTTCCATACTGATCCCCAAAGTTGTGGTATTAAGAGATGAAATTGAGCCGGGCGTGGTGGCGCACACCTTTAATCCCAGCACTCGGGAGGTAGAGGTAGGAGGATCTCCATGAGTTCAAGGCCACCCTGAGACTACAGAGTTAATTCCAGGTCAGCCTGGACCAGAGTGAGACCCTACCTCGAACCTCCCCCCCCAAAAAAAAGAGATGAAATCATCGGGGCTAGGGAGGTAACTGTGTTTGCCTGGCAAGGATGAGGTCCTGAGCTTGGTGCCCAGAGCACATGTGGAAATGCTGGGTGTGGTGGCACACAATTGTCATTTCGGCAGTAGGGAAGTAGTAACAGGATTCCTGGGGGCTCATTTTGCCAGCTAGTTCCGCTTAGTTGCTGAGCTCTGGGCCAATAAGAAACCATGTCTCAAAACAAAAGAGAAAGTGGACAGTTCCTGAGGATGACAACAAAGGATGTGCACCCATGTTCACATATACCTGCACCCACACATGCACCTGACACATGTGCATAATAAAATTGCAGAAGGCTTTCTCATGTCCCATGATTATGGAATTGTTTATTTTATTTATTTGAGAAGTGGGATACAGATAGATAGATGTGTGTGTGTGAGGGTGGGGGGGCACATCAGGGCCTTCTGCCACTGCAAACAAACTCCAGACACATGAGCCACTTTGTGCACCTGGCTTACGTGGGTCTTTGGGAATCTAACTGGGGTCCTTAGGCTTTGAAGGCAAGTGTTTTAACTGCTAAGCCATCTCTACAGCCCCAATTATAGAATGTTAAAGACAGATATAAGGATGCCTGATATTGCCTCACTATTTAACAATAAACCAAGATAAAAATAATGATTTGTGGAATTAGAAAGAGGAAAGAAGAGATACTATCTTCCCAGGCTATTCTGGGTCCTGGTAAACCTTAGGGATCTACTAATCTGTGCTGCTCCAGCTCTGGGATTGCAGGCATGTGTTGCCATGTCTGGCCCTTTTGCATGGGTTCTGGAGATCAAATTCATGGCCCTGTCCTTACACAACAGCATTTTAACAACTGAGCCATCTCATATTTTTCATCTTGAGTCAGTTTTCAAATTTTATTTGTTTTTGTTGTAATTTTATTTTTATATCATATTGTATTTTATTTTATATTGTATTTATTTATTGTATTTTTATTCATTTCCTAGTAGAGGGAGAATGAGAATAACTGCTCCAGAGCCTCTTGTCGCTGCAAACAAACTCCAAATGCATGCTCCACTTTGTACATCTGGCTTCACATGGATGCTGGAGAAATGAACCCAGCCCAGCAGAAAACTTTAATTGCTAAGCCATCTCCCCATCCCTTGAACCAGTTTTGAAGATGCCCTTTTCTTCCTCTTTGCTCTCAGATAATTTCTGTATGTTCCACCAGGAAAATGAGATTCCAAGATTCCTTATTTAATCGTTTACTTGAGGTGACATAGGAGGCTAGTGGGTGGGAGAGAGAGAGAAGCCACACTATGTCTCCTGTCCCTTTCTGCCTCCAGCATTGGTTGTCTTTTCTGGCAGTCCTGCTCCTACCCACCAGCATTCCCCTGTCTTGGCTTCCTTTCTCCTCTGCAGTCAGTCTAGCCCATGCAGATAAATGTAATTTGTAATTCTTACACTACAGCAATGCCATAGACCTAGGTTCCTGCAGTCCTATAGGTGGTAACAGCTCTCCATGTGACTGGTCTGAGGAGTGCATCACCAACTACTGTTTCACTTAGAAGTTCTCTTTCTGCAATGACTCTTGTATAAAAGAAACCCTCTTGCTGGAGAGATGGCTTAGTGGTTAAGCACTTGCCTGTGAAGCCTAAGGACCCTGGTTCAAGGCTTGGTTCCCCAGGTCCCACGTTAGCCAGATGCACAAGGGGTCGCACGCGTCTGGAGTTCCTTTGCAGAGGCTGGAAGCCCTGGCGCGCCCATTCTCTCTCTCTCCCTCTATCTGTCTTTCTATGTCTGTTGCTCTCAAATAAATAAATAAATAATTTAAAAAATAAATAAAAAATAAAAGAAACCCTCTTTTACTGAACTGCCCAAGTGTATGCCTGAATGTACCTGACTAATTCTGATAGTTTGTTTTCCTCTAGAAAATCATCTACTTTGTTGCATACATGTGAAAAATTCCCAACATAATTTTCACTTAGGGTGATAAGAATAAATACCAAAACCCTAGTTACATTCCCTCTTTTGACCTCAATATTACCTAGCTATCTCGCCAATCTTATTTTCAAAATATGAAAAATATAACAAAATTTAACATACAAGCTAAAAACTGGGATGGCAGAACACTATACTATGTATACTGACAATGAAAAGGGTAATAACGTTGAGTGCCTGTGGGAAGGAAGTTGAGTAGACAGCCCCCACCTCCCTCCAAAAAAAAAAAAAAAAGGAAAGAAAGCTGGTAGTTATAACACATGCCTTAATCCCAGGAGAGGCAGGATGATCACTGTAAGTTTGATAAGTTTGAGACTAGCCTGGAACTAGAGTGAGTTCCAGGTCAGCCTGGGTTACAGTGAGATCCTACCTCAAAAAAAAAAAAAAAAAAAAAAAAAAAAAGGAAAGAAAGCTGTTGCATACCATACATACATTTCGAATTCCGTAAGAAGTCATCTATTTTAAGAAATATTGGAAGTAGGTTGAAAAATGAGATTCTGCTTTGCTTGCTTACTTTACTTCTATATCCTTTCCTCTTACCTTTCACTCTGCATACTGTGTCCTTCTAGCTAACCTACTTCTACTTTCTTGTCTTTTAAAATATTTTATTTATTTATTTGCAATAAAAAAGAGAGATGAAGAGAGAGAATATGGGCACTGCAGTGCCTCTAGTCACTGCAAATGACCTCCAGATGCATGCATCCTCATGTGCATTTGGGTGCTGGGCAATTGAACTTGGGTCAGCTGGCTTTGCAAAAAAACACCTTTAACCACAGAGCAATCTCTCCAACCCTTTCTCACCTTTCTAATGAGCCAATTTAAGGATACAATTTATCCTTAAATATCATGTTAGCATATCCAAGTATGTGCTTGATGGTAGAAGGATCATGATCAAGATCAGCTTAGGATACATAGCAAATTCCTGTTTTATAAAGTGACATAAAGTAAAATAAAATAAAAATCATGTTAGCTATATCTGAATTTTTCACAAATGATAATATCTCAGTGCTTTGTTTTAATTATTTTATTATTTATATCATGATATCTTATTTAAATGTATCTTCAATTTTCTACACATACCTGCTTTAAAACAACGTCTTCTGTTAATTTTTAGCTTAAACTTACATTGAAAAGAGATTGTACTTAATATGGCAACATTGCTATGAAATACATAAAGTAATTTATCCACTCATGCAATTTCTATTAGTGCCTAAAATATAAGTGCATTAGTTGGATATTTTATTTTTCAATATTCTATTTCCTTGTAACTTTTTCTCATGGTTTAGTTTTTTGATATAACTATCCTACCATGTTTCACCAAACTGAGTTTAGAATTGTTAGCCTTTTCTAATATCAGCATTATCTTGTTGGTTACATAGTAGTTTGTAATTATCATGTGTTCTTGGTAGATTAATGGTGTCCCATCTTGTCTTTACTAATACTATATTCTGTTACTTTTTTTTTTTTTTTTTTTGGAAACAGGTTTCTTTTTTTTTTTTTTAAGTCCAGGCTGTCCTTGAGTTTATGGCAATCTTTCTGCCTCAGTTTCCCAAATTGTAGGATTACAAGTGTATGCCACCATATTGAGACCATATATTCTTTATTTTTTCTATTATTGGTAAGTCTCAACCATTTCTGTATGGGTCTTTATGTAGTATATCTTGTTAAATTTCTTGTTTTTGAATTTCCAGAGTTTTTCAAAATTACTATATCTTGAAAGAAACACCAAACTTATTTTAGGGTACAGGCTGGGGGTGTATTAGTGGAAAAACATACACTTCCCATGTGGGAGGTTCCTGATTTGATCCCCACAAAACTCATCCCAGTAAAATATGGCAAATAAACATTGGTTTATTCCAGAGAGAGAATGGTTACAGCAGGCAAACAAACTGCATATGAATGTGCCACGTTGTGCATCTGGCTGTACACAGGTAGTGGGGAACTGAAGCTAGGTCCTTATGCTTTGCCAGCAGGCATCTTTAGCTGCTGAGCTATTGTTCCCACCACTGTCTTTATTTTCAAGTGACATCTAGAAGATCCCTAAAATGTACAAAAAGTGATAAAGCAAAACAAAAAATCCCCAGAACATATAACCGAGTCCAGAAAGATTGTAAAACAAAATCCACATAGAAAAATCAATTACATTTCTTCTTTTTCTCAATTTTTTAATTAATTAGTTTTGTATTCAGCAAATACAGTCAGTTTGGTACCATTATTAGGCTCATCTGTGACCTACCCCCTCACTTTGGCCCCTCCTTGTTGAGGTATATGGGTCATGCATTTCCATGTGACTGGTCTGAGGAGTGCATCACCAAGTACCATTTCACTTAGAAGTTCTCTTTCTGCAATAACTCTTGTATAAAAGAAACCCCCTTTTACTGAACTGCCCAAGAAGTTGTATGCCTGAATGTACCTGACTGATTCTGATAGTTTGTTTTCCTGAGCTCTCAAGTGGTAATGTGCCAAAGCTGCCTGCACTCGTGCTAGGAGGGACACTGAGGCACCAAGCACTGAAGCAGCCCAAACTCTGGTGGGGGAACACTGGGACTTGGAAGCAGTCTACACTACCCCGCAACAGGACAATGGCAGGCATGGCAGACAGGTCGGGGATAGCACCTGAGCAAGTGACAGACACAGTCTGAGATTGTGCAGCAGTTGCTGTGGGCCTAGACTCACTGAACGTGCAGCAGCTGGAGCAGTCTAAGCTTCCACAAGCAGGGATCAATTGGTGTGGCAGCTCGGTGGATATGGTGGATACTTGAGGGAGGGGTGGGCCATCCGCCCACAAGGGAATCCGCAATTCCCTGTTTTTGCCTGGACTCGCTGAATGTGCAGCGGCCAGAGCAGTAAGTGAGTGAGTGGTTGGAGCAGCCTAAGCTTCCACACCCAGGGATTGATCAGGGCATCACGGTGGATACTGTGGCTGCTTGGAGGGGGGAGAGGTGGGCTACTCACCCGCGAGGGAATCTGTGATTCCGTTTTTCTCCCTCTGTGCCCTCCCACTGCAAGCTATTGGAGATTTCTCTCCCCTAAAAGACCCAGTGAACCCTTAATGTCTTGCCTTTCTTTCCCCAGGATCTGTGGTGCAGCTAGGCGGTTGCCATCTTGGCCGGAAGTCCTCCCTTCTGTTCTTGTCTTAATTCAATCACCTGCGCAAGGTGATCTGAAATTTGTCAGAATTGTGTGAAATCTCTTCATGAGAGTCAAGCACCACCATCCCCAATTTTTCCTTGCCTAGCATGAGATTTCTGAGGAACTTCCCTTCTCTGAGTATTTATTGTGCCCATAATTTGATAGCCCAAGTGAACAGTACAATGTCCTTTCTTGCATATATCCTACAACCTGGAGGGATTCTCATTTTGGAATATCTCCCTTTGGGAGAAGGACTTCCTACTTTACCTGATTCTTCCTGGAAACAACCTCTGATACCCACCCAAGAAGAAGGTGTTTGAATTCCTAATCCAGTCACATAGACAACAGAACAGACACCAGCACAATTGTCAATTATGTTTTCACTATTTAATATTTGCAGTTGTTATATATTGTAAATATTAATACCCTGTATAAAATAAAGTTTTCAAACATGTTCTATGCTGTTGGCTGTCTGTGAACTCCCTAAGAAGCAGCATCTGGTTTTAAATGAAGTCTACCACACAATCATGCTCACAGTGTTAATCACTTTAGGTTCTTCTTTAAATATTAACAGCATACTTTATATCTTCACTTTGATCTTAAGAACAAATTTACATTAACATCTGTCACAGTCAGCTCCACACTGCTGGGATGAACCCCCAAACCAGGCACACTTTATGAGAGTAATAGGATTTATTGAAGCCTACAGTTCCATGGGAAGCTCCATTATGGCAGAGAACTTGGCCTCCTTTCATAGGTCCATGCAGAGAGAAATACCACCAGTAGCACCATAAGCAAGTACACTCCAGGAACCCCAGACATAGTTCAAGCACTCTGCATATTTTTACACTGTATCTTAGTCCCCTCCCAAATGTACCTTCAGGTTGGATCCTAGGGTCTGCCCACAGTGACACCTCTTTTAGCGAGGTAGCTTTAAATCCAAGAGGCTTTAATAAAAATCAGCCTATTGGGGGATATCCATTCAAACTGCTACAACATCCTTAGAGATTGGGGAGATGGTTTAGTAGTTCAAAGTGCTTGCTTGCCACAACTGCCAATCTTAGCTCCGTCAAGTAGATGTAAAGCATGAAACACAGGTGGCAAATACATGTGGTATTCACTTGCAGTGTCAAGAGTCCCTGGTATTCCTGTATACACAGGTGCAGATGCATGCCAATGATGGCCATGCCTGTGGCTTTATGTGGTACTGGATTAGCCAAACCCGGGCTGTCAGGCTTCACAAGCAAGTGTGTTGAACTACTAGAGAATTGTCTCCCTGCATACTGTTTGATGCATTTTTTAATCCTCTTTCAACATTCTATACAGAAAGTTGCTAGGCCCAATATTGAGCAGCTCCATTTTAGATAAAAAATAGTCTCTGCAGAGTCATGAATGCAATGGCCATGTCCTGTCTAGAAAAGAGTGGTCCATATTATCCTCAACCATCCTTTGTGTCTTGTAGTCTTTCCATACCCTTACTCGCTAATATGAATGATGGATTTCTAGGGTGTAGATAAAGTATATATGTCTTCCTTGGCGGGGGGGGGGGGACTATTGCAATTACTAGAAATGCAGTTAAGTTCACTTCAATATAAAAAAAATGCCTCACATTCATTTGGACTATCAAGGCAGAATGGTTAATATTTCAAAGTGAGTCAATATCATAGAAATTTTGAGTCTAGCCTGTTGCTGCAGTCAGGTTCGCTTTTCTGGTAGAAATCACCCAACCAAGAGCAGCTTCTGGGAAAAGAGGTTTATTTTGGCTTACAGGCTCAAAGAGAAGCTCCAAGATGGCAGGGGAAAAGGATGGCGTGAGCAGAGGGTAGACATCACCCCCTGGGCAACATCAGGTGGACCATAGCACCATGAGAGTGTGCAAAACACTGGCATGGGGAAACTGGCTATAATACTCATAAGCCCACCCCAACAATACACTGGTTCCAGGAGGCTTTAATTTTCAATTGCCATCATCTGGGAAATCTAGCATTCAGAACACCTAAGTTTATAGGGGACACCTGAACCATCCACCACACCTGTCCTATGTAACATAGTGTCTCATTTTCAATGAGATTAAAGTAAACATAGAATAAAAATGTTTAATGTTATTGAATACTAATGAGATCACCACACAGAAGTCCAAGTCCTATGAAATGTTGTAAATAACTTGGTTTTAATAATCCCTACTCATGTTGGTCTGTGGTCATTCTTTTTATAATTCATATGAGTAATCTAGTCTTTTCAGTCAAATAGATATAACCATTGTAGACCCCCTTTCTTAATCTAATTTTGAAAAGAGTTGTTTCTACAGTAAAATGAAATTTTCTTACTGAAATTCTAAAATGTTTTTGGCATAATACCTATATGTTCTAACTTTACCACTGGGCTTTCCTTCATCTCCATTGTTTATCTGTGCCACTTACATTAACCAACTTGGGGCTGGAAAGATGGCTTAGCAGTTAAGATGCTAGCCTGTGAAGCATAAGGACCCAGATTCAGTTTTCCATTATCCATGTAATCCAGATGCACAAGGTAGTGCATGCTTCTGGAGTTGGCAGTGGCTACAGGCCCTGGCAAGATTATCCTCTATATGTCTGCTTCTTTCCCTCTCATTCAAAGAAAATAAAATATTTCAAGTTAACCAACCTGGTATAGACTGTAAGGCTAAGCATCAGCCAGTGAAATAATATCCAGGGCTCCTTTTCATTTGTGGTTAAAAGGTAAGTGGTCTTCCAGCTTGATATGCTTGCTTATACCAGCTTTTTGGTATATACATATTGTTCTGTGCAGAAGCAAAGTTTGCCTTGACAAACCACCTTCATTTGAGTGTTGGTCTCCCAATTTGTAACCCAAATAAGTGCCTCTAATACTCATAACACTATACTTTGGAGTATATATGGGAATATATGGACTCGGGGCACAAAATTATGCTACATTTTGGCATTGTGGTTTGATTTAAGTTTTCAGTTAGAAGGTAATGGTAACAGTGACATCATATTTGCAAGATTTGTTCCTAGATCATGAAAGTTTTGGTGGTGGATAATTGCTGGAGGAGGTGTGATGTTCGTATTGGACTTATGAATATAATAGACAGTTCCAACTTGAGAAACTTGCCTCAATCTCCTGGTGCTGTTTTCCTCCAGATGTTTACAAGAAGATAACATCCAGCCGCTACTCTACTATCTTTTCCCAACTATTAAGAATCTTCCCTTCAATACTCTCAGCTAAAATCAACCCTTTCTTGCAACAATCTGACTTTACTCTGATGCTTGATCCAAGAATTAAGAAGGTCACTACAACACAAACTTGGTGCCTGTTGGGCATTTTCAGGCCTAGGCTAGAGCCTTCAGGAAATGGGCCTGAGCTGCCAGGCATGGCTAAGGACCCCTGGGCTACAGGAGGCCATTCCTTCTCCAAGCCCAGCACACCTGAACTTAGGCTTTGCTGATAGCCCTGTGACTTTTGGCCAGTTGCCTAGGGAACTCCTTATCAGCCAGCAGCCTTCATATATCCCATCCCCCTATGATCCTCTTCCTGCCACTATGTAGATCATCCAACTCTCTCCCTATGTTCTGCACCTGACTCTGTCCCTACCTGCTGGAATGAACATTCCTAGGCATTGGCTAGCAGCCTTTAAACCCAGCAATCCCCTTCGGACCTTCTTCCTGCTGTCAACAGCCTATAAACCAATTTCCCTCTCAATAAACCCAGATGTTCATCAAGACTGCCTCCTGAAAGTGGTTCTTTCTGCATGTGCCTGGCCAGTCTCAAGACCCTGCTCTCCACGGTTGCCTGGAGGATCCAGGGACCCACAGCTGGGGCCTGAACAAGGACCCTCCAAGACAGGTCAGATAAGTGAGTGTTCTCCCAGGGGGACTAGGTGATATTGGTCCATGTTCCCTCCCTCCACGTTTTTGGGTGCTAGCAGCTTTCTCTTTTCCCTCCTTTATTTTTGGTTCATGCCATCATGAGGTAGCAAACTCAACAAACTGGTAACTATTGTCTCATGGCCAAGGCCACTCTTTGGCATTGACTAAAGGCCAACTGCCCTCTACCTGGACCCCGACAGCCCATTGGGTGTTGGCAAAAACCTTCTATCTACTTCTCTCCAACATAAAAAGCCAGTAACACATTTACCTTTTAAAAGCCCATGGGGGCAGGTCGCAAGCCTCTTAAACTTGCAGACAGGCGTATCTCCAGACCATTGGGAAATCCCCCACAGTGCTATGCAGCCCTCAGGGATGTTGCCCTCTGGCCTTGGCCTTTCCACTCTTCCTGTCATGAATGATATTGCCTCCCACCAAAGAGAATCACAGATTTATAGATTAGTGGCTCTCCTGAAAGTTAGGGGAATTTAACCTCTCCCAGAGTGAGGCTGCCTCATTTTGGGAAGAAGTCCTTGCAGTCTTCCCTTGTATGATTTCTGGGGATCCATGTGACCCAGACATGTGGACCTGCAAAGCTTATCTGGCTAGGAAATGAAAATTTCAGGAAGGAAATTTCCCCTCATTCCCTCGTCATCTCCTTTCAAGATTCTCTGCTATGCAAGCACTCTAAAGCAGCTCAGGACCAGCGTCAGGCCCATGCATGCTGAGACAATGGTGCCTTGGCCCATGAAGGCACAACCTTCCCTGTGCCCCTGGCGGTCCCAGGGGCCCCCACCCTTCCCAGCAGCCTCTCGTGGTCCTGGATGCCCCCTCCCTTCCCAATGGCCCCTGGTGATCCCATTGAGCCCCTCCCTTCCCAGCGGTCCCCTCCCTTCTTTCCCCTTATGAAGCTGGACTCAGCTGGGAGCCTGGGAGCAGGGCAGGGCTGATCCAAAGGTACTGGGCCATGCAAGCTCCAGCCCCTGCCTAGGCACCACCTTCAGTGCCAGTACCACAAAGCAGCAGAAAAAAAAAAGGGAAAAAGGTCACATTTATATAAAGCCCATGGTGAAATGAAGTTTTACATAAACAATGCCATTTGTTACTTGATATCATAATTACTGAGTTTATATGCTAGGTCAACATCAGCTTACATAGAGGATTATTGAAAACAACAAAATTCTCTCTGAGACGGAGACTCATGGCCAGTCTCAAAACCCTGCTCTTCAAGGTTGCCTGGATGATCCAGGGACCCACAGGTGCCAGCAAGTTGTTGCTGTAGGAAACATGACTGTGTGCATTTGGGTCTTTTGGAACTGATTTGGAGAAGGAATTTGTAACGTTGGCCCAAAAGAAGCCATGCAATGTTGTCAATAGTGTTTAATGGGCTATTCTGGTCAGAGTGTAGATATCAAAGTGCAGTAAGATATATGGACTCTGAGGTTTGGTTTATGATAAGAATTAAGAGCTTTGTCTGGGCTGGAGTATAGAAATTTATGTGAAAGTCTTACTGAATTTTTCTTGTGTCTTAAGAATTTGTGCAGAGTTGTATTTAGAAATAGCTGTAAGGAAAAGGAGGTAGCACAGAAACAAATAACCATTTCATCCTATAGACAGGGCCTATTGAGCTTCATTTACTTGAGAATAGCTTAAGAAACCAACTGTGGGAATGAGCCAGCTGTTCTGTATTGGGACATCAGAAAGAATGCTATCTCTTAAAAGTCAGAATGCCTGAATACTTAAGGAGTGTCCTGCTGTTCAAATTCATCCTTATTTCCAACAAATTTACAAATTTTATAGTCCATACAGTACCATGAAGCATATCAACTGAAGGAGTGAAATCATCAGTGGATTTGCTGCATTTTTTGACATGGCCCCTAAGTAATGTGGAGCCCTAAATGTGGAACATTGGGACCATGACATAGATAAACAATTAGTTGTATTATAAACCACAAGATTTTATTGTTACCCCAGGATTGTAAGAAAATTGGCAAGGGAAATTGAGGCCTTGGGATAGAGTGTTCCCTGACTGTGAGCAGCACAGCTATATAGGCAGAACTGGAATGCCATGAACTTCATCACTGGTTACACACGTCAGAATTGGAGTTACTAATTGTTCAGAGATTCTAGGTTGAATAATGCAGATTGCCAAAAGTTTATTGAGATTGTTGTTTGAAGGATGGTTCAAAAGATTGCCTACTGTGTATGACCTGGAGTTATCTGAATTTCCATGAATTAAAAAAGAATACACTATTGTAGATGAATTTCATTATCTAACCACACTATAGAGCTATATAAATAGTAGTTTCAGATTTAAATGCTGAATAATAGTGGGGAAAATACTACCTTTTAAAAACTTCTTTATTTGTAACTGCCCCAAATATATCCAATGTACCATGATAAAAATCCTCTTCCACCACCCTGTATTTTCTTCCTACAAAATCCAATCTACATTGATTCCCTTCTTCTTTCGAATTAGTCTCTCTTTCTATTTTAATGTCATTTATTCCCCTCCTTATTTTGCAGGGTTTGTGCAGATAGCATCAGCCACTATGAGGTTGTTAATGTTAAGAACAATTTTGTCAATAATTTTGTCACTTAAAATTCTTAATTTTTTTGGATTTTAGATGTAGAGTCTCACTCTAGTTCTAGCTAGTCTGAAATTCACTATGCTCTCATATGCTCAACATGCCCTCAAACTGATTGTGACCCTCCTACATTTTCCTCCATAGTTTTCAGATTAAAGACATGTACCACCATTCCCAGCTCTTACAATTCTTCATCCACCTCTTCCACATTGGTTCCTGAGCCTTAGAGTATGTGCTAGCAATGTCTCATTTACTACTGAACAGTCTACCTTCTATTATCAGCAATTTCTTGTGTGTTGAATCTACCCAGTGGTAACTGCCATATGAAAAAGGAGGCATGAACATATTTAGAGGGCAAGTTGGTGGGAATAATATATCAAATTAACAATACAAGTGAAGTAGTTCTTCTCTAAGAATTATGGCCTGCTGTGGCGGTATGATTCAAGTGTCTCCTATAAACTTAAGTGTTCTGAATGCTTGTGCCCCCAGATGCTGGAAATTTGACAGTTGAAGCCACCTGGAGGCACTGTATTTGTATGCCCACCTTTCCCTTGCCAATGTTTGGCAGACTCTCCTGTTATTGTTTTGCATCTGATGTTGTCCAGGAGATGATGTCCACCTTTTGCTGGTTACATTTCTTTTGCCTGCCACTTTGGAGCTTTACATCAAGTCTGTAAGCTAAAATAACCCCCCTTTCCCCACATTTTCTACCAGCAATGTGAAAGCAACAGCAACATCTCCTCAGCTAGGGGCTTTTAATTAAGTATTCAGTACCAGGCAGAAATTCCCTCTTATGGAGAAGGCCTCAAGTCTCATCCGAGAGCATTTGGTCTTCCCCATAATGGACACAGCACTATTGTATCAATTGATATATTTGACCTGGCTGACTGTCAACAAAACTTGCATGGTCACCACAGGGTAACACCATTGGTTACTGTAGCAGACAGCTTCAGGTTCACTGAGATGAACTTCCAGACCAGGCACAGTTATGGAGGAAGGGATTTACTGAAGCTTACAGATCCAGGGGAAGTTCATAATGGCAGAAAAAGCTGGCCTGCCTTCACAGGCCCAAACAGAGAGAGGGAACTACAAGCCTAAACGTCAAAAGCCACACAGCACACTTCAGGAACTCCAGATAGGCACACTTTGCATATCTTTAGATTGAAATCTGAAACTCACCACCACACCTTAAGATCCACCCAGTGACATTGCCTCCAGCCAGGTAGCCAACAGATGCAAACTACAAACAATAAAGAACTGAATATATTGGGGGCCATCTATTCAAACCACCACAGTTACTTTTCTCTCCCAACAGGTTACTTAGCTCTTCCTAGTACATTGATAGCAATCTAACTGTCTTCCATTTATGCTGCAGCTTCATTTCCCAGAGTCCTGAATCTCATGCATGTGGAGTCGTTAGCAATAGAGTCTTATCACCTGGTTCTGAAGGATGACTAAGGGTCTTGGCAATGCTTGAAGTATTTTCTGACATCAGTGGATTTTTTGGATAACAGTCAATAGAAGACAACCTACCTTTGGCCCTGAACTTTTCTAATAACAATGCATCACTCCTGGGTGCAACAATACCTATTTCTAAAGTACTTCTGCTTAAACTCTAATTTAACATGTAAATTAGTAGCTAGGAAAGAAATAGGTTTTAAATACCATTTATCTGTTAGTAAAATATTAGGGTTCAAGAGAAGAGAAAAAGTTCTTCTTTCTTAGCACTATTTGTAACATACATTTGAGCCAAAATGTTTCAGATTGTGTGTTCATTGGATTGGAGTTGCATGGCATAGTGGCATTTACAGTGAAATATACTTGTTCCCAACATAAATGGCAGTGAAGTTGACTGATGCAACATTGTAGATTGGTGGCAAAACACCTTTAATTTTTTGTTTATAATATATTTGATTTTGAGTTAACATTTGGTTATTGTTTACACAGAATCCTTTCAGTTATGCCATATTTATTATGACCCCAACATTGATGATCAGACTCCATATGGAGTCAAAATCCACAACTTTATTAAGAGCTTCTAATTCCACTAAGAGTGTTAAGAATTGAACCTATAGCCTTGTATCTTCTGGGCAGGCAGTATACCACAATGTTGTGATATAAGCAGTAATATATGCTTTTCCATTCCATTGTATTTTCATTAAGAAAAAAATAACCTTACACCAGGCATGGTGGCACAAGCCTTTAATTCCTGCAGTTGAGAGCCTGAGGAAGATCACTGGGTTTGAGGCAACCCTGAGATCACATAGTAAATTCCAGGTCAGCCTGGGCTACATTGAAAACAACTCACATAAACAAAACAAAACAAACAAACAAACAAACAAAAAACCCTTTTTTTCCTTGAATCACTATAGCAATATATGGGAATGATATAAGTCTTGAGTCTTTTCTTCCATGATACATCATATAAACTTTGTGCTTATTGAATAAGTCCCTACCAAGATACACATAGAAGCATGAACTCCAGTTTACTCATACCTCTTTTGTAGTCATGGGTTAAAAACAAATATCTCATTTTAGCAATTGCTGTTACTTGAAGACATAGCTGTGGATTTCACCTGGCAAGAGTGGCAGAACCTTGATGTTCAGCAAAATCTCTACAGAGATATGATGCTGGAGAACTACAGAAGCCTTTTGTTCTTGGGTGAGCTAAATGACTATGAGTTTCTGAGTAGCAATTCCTTTCCTTTTGGTTGATAATTATAGTCATTATTACTAACATTTAGTATTGTTTTGATATTTTACTCTTAAACTGACATACTTAATGGAACATACTATATAGAATAAAGGGGATTTACAGTACACGCATTTTTAATGACAAGAGTCTGTCAGATCAGGTATTAATTGTATGAGGAACATAAAAAATCTAGTAGCTATTTTGAAATACTAATTTAAGCATTGCTAGAAGCATACTAACTTACTTCTATGCTATACAACATAAGAAGTTATTTCTTCCAAATGCACCCAGTTAATTCTATCTGTGCTCAGTCTATGCATTTTCTTCTACTCATTTTTCACATTGTAATTACTTGTTATATTATAGAGGGATGTGAAAGCCCAAGGAAAAAATATTAATTCCTCTTTCTTAGTGAGCTTGTTGGGTTACTTAGGAAGCAAATGCTTCTATGATGCACATTTTTACTGCCAACGAATCAAAACCCTAATCTGTTTTTTTTTCTGCTCATTTACACTTTACAAATTAGAATATCAAGTGAGAAATTTATACCATTTATTTCTGGTTGTTGAATGTTGATTGTCTATGTCCATTATCATAGACTTATAAGACTATATCATAGACTTGCAGCATTCTTGATTTCATTGATATGACTGTGTTGAAAATCTCTTAGAGGTCAGTAGAGCTGCTTTGATTTAAGATGATGACAGTCAATTCATATCAGAATCATTGGATACCAGAAGGAGAAAAGTTTCAGACCAAAGGCATGGAGAACTTATTTAACAAAATAATTGAAGAAAACTTCCCCAGTCTCTTAAAAGAAAGGCCCATCAAGATACAAGAAGCCAACAGAACTGCAAACACACTGGACCAAAGGAGAAGCTCTCCAAGACATATTATTATTAAGACTCTAAACATTGACACCAAAGAGAAAATCCTAAAAGCATCTAGGGAAAAACATCACACCACTTTCAAAAGTAATCCCATCAGAATTATCTCAGATTTCTCAATGGAAACCTTGAAAGTAAGAAGGGCCTGGAATGAAACTCTCCAAAATCTAAGAACCTATGTCTTCCAACCCAAACTACTCTACCTGGCAAAAGTATCCCTCATAATAGATGGAGAAAAAAAAAGTTTTCATGACAAAACTCAGCTTTACAATTATATGAACACAAAACCAAACCTAAAAAAAGTATTCCAGGAAATTCTCCATAAAGAAGAAACAAATAACCAAACTCAAATGCCCACAAGAAGCAGGTCACAATAAACAAATTCAGAGTAGCCACAAAAACTTCAAAGCCCATGAAAACACCAACACACATCTACCATCACAATATGGCAGGGATCAAATCAAATCACACAGTCATTACCCTAAGTATTAATGGTCTTCATTCACCCATCAAGAGGCACAAGCTAACAGGATGGTTCAAAAAAGTAGACCCATCAATCTGTTGCCTTCAAGAAACCTACATCACCACTAAAGACAGACACCTCCTCGGGGTGAAAGGGTGGGAAACAATATTCCAAGCAAATGGAAATAAGAAACAAGCAGGTGTAGCTATAATATTGGATAAAATAGACTTCAAACCAAAAATAATCAAAAAAAGACCAAGAAGGTTACTTCCTACTTAGCAAGGGAATGATCCATCAAAAAGATATTACAATCATAAAATCTGTATGCACCAAACACAGGGGCACCACAGTTCAAAAAACAAAATCTACTTGACAATGAAACAGAAATAACCACCAACACCATCATAGCTGGGGACTTCAATACACCAGTATCAGTAAGACAGATCACCCAAACAGAAACTCAACAGGGAAGTAAGAAAGCTCAACAAGACCATAGAATCACTTAGACCTAACAGACATCTACAGAACTTTCTATCCCAAATCCACAGACAACACATTCTTCTCAGCAGCCCAGGGAACATTCTCTAACATAGACCATATATTGGGTCACAAAGACTGCCTCCATATATTTAGGAAAATTGATATAATTCCCTGCATAATATCAGATCACAATGCTATGTTGCTAGAAATCAACAACAAAAGACCCACCAAGAATACCAAGGGCACCTGGAAACTGAACACCACACTCTTAAACAATAAATGGATAGTGGATGAAATAAAAAATGGAATTGCAAAATTCCTGGAGTTGAATGACAATGAGAACACATCATACCAAAACTTATGGGACACAATGAAGGCAGTCCTCAGAGGAAAATTCATAGACCTCAATGCCTTCATAAAAAAAAAAAAAAACAACAAAAAACAAAAAAAAAAAAACACAGAAACATCCCAAATCACCAACCTAACCATCCACCTAAAGGCACTGGAAAAACAAGAAAAATCCAACTCAAAGAGCTCCAGAAGAAAAGAAATAATTAAAATCAGAGCAGAAATTAATGAATTGGAAACCAAGGAAACAATTAAGACAACTGACAAAACAAAGAGCTGGTTCTTTGAAAAAATAGACAAGATTGACAAACCCCTGGCCAACTTGATCAAGCATTTTAAGGAGATGCTTCAAATTAACAATATTCAAAATGAAAAAGGAGAGATCACAAGAGACATAAGTGAAATTGGGAGAATAATCAGGACTTATTTCAAAAACCTCTACTCCACAAAACTGGATAATGTAGAAGAGATGGATAAATTCCTGGATGCATACTATCTCTCAAAGCTAAACGCAGAGCAGATTAAACACATCAATGAACCCACCACACTCATGGAGATTGAAAAAGTAATAAAAAACCTCCACAAAAAGAAGAGACTAGGACCAGATGGCTTCTCAGCTGAATTCTATTAAACCTTCATGGAAGAACTAAAACCAATTTTCCTAAAACTGTGCCACACAATTGAAGAGCAGGGAAAGCTACCCAACTTCTTTTATGAAGCTAGTATCACCCTAATTCCAAAACCAGGGAGAGATGCCACAAGAAAAGAAAACTACCGCCCTATTTCCCTAATGAACTTAGATACAACGATCCTGAACAAAAACCTCACAAAATGAATCCAACAACACATCAAAAGCATTATCCACCTTGACCAAGTGGGATTCCTCCCAGGAACACAAGGGTGGTTCAACATACAGAAATCTGTCAATGTAATACACCACATAAACAAGGCTAAACATAAAAACCACATAATCATTTGAATAGATGCAGAAAAGGCCTTTGACAAGACATAACATCACTTCATGATCAAAACATTGGAGAGAATTGGCATGGTTGGTTCATATATTAACATAATAAAGGCAATATACAAAGCTCCAAAGGCCCAAATAATACTTAATGGAGAGAGACTGGAGAAATTCCCACTAAGATCAGGAACAAGACAGGGTTGCTCTTTCTCACCTCTGCTTTTCAATATAGTATTGGAAATCCTACCTCAAGCAATAAGACAGGAAAAGAAATAAAAGGGATACAATTTGGAAAGGAAGAAGTTAAGTTAGCTCTATTCGCTGATGACATGATTGTATATGTAAGAGTCCCGACAGACTCCATCCCGAAACTCCTGAAGGTGATTAACTCCTATAGCAAAGTAGCAGGATAAAAAATCAATGCACAAAAATCAGTAGCCTTTCTATATGCAAATGACAAAGATACAGAGAAAGAAATATGGGACATAGTCCCATTTTCAATAGCAACAAAAACAATAAAATATCTTGGAATAATGTTAATGAAGGAAGTGAAAGATCTATACAATTAAAACATAAAAACACTCAAAAAGAAATTGAGGAGGACTTGAGAAAATGGAAAGACCTCCCATGCTCCTGGAGAGGCAGAATTAACATTGTGAAGATGACAATCCTACCAAAGGCAATATATAGATTTAATGCAATTCCAAGTAAATCTCTACAGTGTTCTTTACAGAGATAGAAAAAATGATCTCAAATTTCATATGGAATGGCAGAAAGCCTCACATATCCAAACATATCTTCAGCAAAAGAGATACCTGTGGTGGCATCACCATACCTGATCTAAAGCTATATTACAAAGCCATAGTAATAAAAACAGCATGGTACTGGCATTAAAACAGCAGTATAGACCAATGGAATAGACTTGAGGACCCAGACTTTGGGCCAAGCAACTGTAGCTACTTGATATTCAACAAAGGCCTGAACAATACAGGCTGGAAAAAGGCAGCATGTTCAACAAATGGTGCTGGACAAACTGGAAAACCACATGCAGGAAACTGAAACTTGATCCACACATTTCACCATGCACTACACTCATACCCAAAGACCTCAATATAAGACCAGAAACTTGAATACTACTGGAAGAAAATTTAGGAAGCACTTTCCATGATATAGGAATGGAAAAAGACTTCCTGAACAAAACCCCAGTAGCTCACGATCTTAAGCAGTCACTCAACCAATGGGATCACATGAACCCGAAGAGTTTATTTACAGACAAGCATACAGTAAGCAAAGCCAATAGATTACCCACAGAATGGGAGAAAATATTTGTGGGTTTTCCAACTGATAGAGGCCTAATCTCTAAAACCTACAAAGAACTCAAAAATCTAAACTGTAAGAAGTCAAACACCCCACTCACAAAATGGGGCAAAGAAATGAACAGGCAGTTCACAGAGGAAGAAATACAAATGGCAAACACACACTTAAGAAAATATTCATCATCCCTAATCAGAGAAATGCAAATTAAAACAACTATGAGATTCCACCTTACCCCAGTAAGGATAGCAAACATCAAAGAACAATAAATACTGGCGAGGATGTGGAGAAGTAGCAGCACTCATCAACTGTTGGTGGGAATGTCGGATGGTACAACCTCTTTGGAAAGCAATATGGAGACTCCTGAAAAAGCTGACTATAGAGATACCACCAGACCCAGTTATTCCCTTACTGGACATCTACCCTAAAACCTTCAAACCATAGGCCAGAAAGGTTTGCTCAACCAAGTTTGTAGCAGCTCAATTTGTAATAGATTAGAGCTGGAATCCACCCAGATTTCCATCACTAGACGAATGAATAACTAAGATGTGGTATATCTACACAATGGAATTCTATACAGCAGTGAGAAAAAATGACACAATGAAATTTGAGGAAATATGGTTGAACCTGGAACAGATCAATCTCAGTGAAGTTACCCAATCACAGAAAAAAAAAAAAAAGCCACATAGTCTCACTCATCTACAGCACCTAACTTGAATCTACCCAAGATACATTACATATTCAGCAAGCATCTCATGGACTAGACACTAGGATGTATGGGATGGGAGGGGAGGGCAATGGAGGGGTGGGAAACACTAATCTAGACACAAATGGCAATGGTACCATAAAATTCTACTTCCTAAAATGCAGACCAAATGGATGAACCTTCACCAGGCCCTTACAGGAAACACCTGAACCACAAGACACTGGAGAGAGGAGGATCAACTCTAACCCAAATCTTCTACATCTTCCCTCCCCCACTCTCCCTCTCCCTCTCTCTCTAACTCTTGTATATTAGTTATGTTTTTCCTCATTTTCTTCGTGGGCACTGACCTGTAACTCCCAGTATCAGCATTGGGCTATCATCCACAATGAGCTTTTGATCAGAGAAACCTACAAGGTTTCCAAAAAGAATGACAGATTTCTGTCAGAGTACTTAATGACCCACCAAAGGTTGGTGGTAAGACCATATTGCTGAAGACACCATATGCAGCTGACACGTAAAATGGCTGGAAGCCAGGAGAGTCAGTCCCAGACAGTCAGCATGTCTAGTTGCTACATGGGTGACTAGGGGAAATCAATATCTGTCCAAGCAACTCATAGTCTAACCTACTTAGCAACAAATAATCTGTTGTGATGCCCACACAAGTGCAATAGTGGCACACAGCCATGGTGGGGAACCAACTGCTCTTGATTCGGCTAACTGATCCCCTCAGTGGCACAAGACCCATAGCTGGAGCTGGGAAACAAGTCAGAACCATATCCAAACATAAGCCCTCTCTCCAATATCAGGGTATCATCAATCATGGGGTACCAGAGGGCCTACACCTATTAAACTCTCTATAAAAAAAGCAAGGGTTATCTCATTTGTCCTGGTGCTAACTTACTCTCCGTTGGAGAATATGCTTCTCTTTTTCAGATTGATGCAGATCCTAAGGAGAGAGCTGCCCCATCATACCTGAAAAGGGCCCCGGCTGAAAGTAAGAACAATTGGCAAAATGAGCAAGGGTTCTGTTTTCTTGGTGAACCGGACACCAGCACAAGGGGGAAGGAGATCAACACACAGAAAAATCAACTCCTACCAAATGATATATCCAGAGACCTAGAGGCCTCCAACACCTCATCACTGAAGCAGACCAAAAATAAACCCAACATGGCTCAGGGAAATTTTGCGGAAGAGGGGGTGGAAAGAATGTCAGAGCCACATATTGGGTCATGATATGCAGAAATTTATCGTACCAATAACTGTGGGCTAACTCCACAATGCATGACCCATATACCTCAACAAGAAGGGGCCAATGGGGAGGGGGTAGGACATGGATGAGCCTAATAATGGTACCAGACTGCCTGTATTTGCTGAATACAAAACTTATTTAAAAATTTTAAAAAACTAAAAAAAAAACAAATAACTTATGAAATTCTAGCTGTGGCTCACATGGAAAAAAAAGGAAAAGAAATGACATCAGTTATAAACGTGGTGTTTGAAAGTCTGATCCCACCCTCTCCCCACCCCCGTGTCTGTCAGGCAAAGCTGAAAATAATTTTATAGTTTAAAAGGCAATGCAGCTACTGTTATAGAAGGCTTTGAAAATTAAATGAATACTTTTTCATAAATAAAATAGGAATCAACCTTTCTAAATAAATGAATTGGTGAAATTAATTTTAGGCAAGCGCTGTACCACTGAGCTACATTGCAGTCCTGAAGCTTAATTATAATAGGATCATTTCAGCTTTTAATTATTAAGTGAAACATTCAACTCTTGTCTTTCATTTTTGTGCCAACATCGAGTCCAGAATGTGTCTCACTCTTGGCACATGGTGTCTGTCCATCGCAGCTCAGACAGAGGCCGGGCGCACGCTGAGGACTGTCAGCCACAGGTGTCAGTGCTGCCTTAGTGGCCAGCAGAGCTCTGCTCTGCAAGTGAGAGGAAACATCCCAGATGCCCAATATGTCACATGATGTTTTCAAACTTCTTTATTCAATTAAGTTGTAAATTATCAGTACTGACATTTTTCTGTTTTGATGTGTGATGTTGACTCCTTTTTCCAGACCCATGAATCTTCTTTGACTGGACTTTTGGATCTGTACCCAGTTTCACTGTAATGCATCCAGCATACTTGTGTTTGTGGTTTAGTGTTTTGTATCAGAATATGTGTATTTACTCTGTGAGTTAAAAATTACAGGTATGAACTAAGCTTCTATATTCTAGGTACTATATTGAGGTTAAAAGATTCAATTTTGAGAATGGCATTTGCAGATGCCACAGGCTGCCTCATGCCACCTGCATATGAACCCTGGAAAGAACATAATGTTCCTGGCAAAAAAGACAAGAAGGATAAATTGAAGGAAAAAAATGGTGGCCTGCTGTGTCCCCCTTCTCTTCTCAGGAAATTAGTGAGAACCAGTATGCAGTGAAATGTTCTGTAAATCAAGCAAAAGTAATCTCACTGCAGATCAGAACTATGCTTATAAGCAGAACTTTACTGAGATCTCATTTGTGCTTTGTAGAGATATTGTAACGTTGAGTTACAGAATCTGTCTCATGTGTTTCTGTGCCAATGACTTTCAGATAAAAATGAGATGTGAGGTGTGACTTGTCTTTTACTTGCCTCAGAGCACATGGAAAATTCATTTTGAAACCTGTACTTGTTTTTAGTCTTATACTTGGAGAATTTATTTTTACTTCCTTGTTGAAAACAAGTATATGAGGAATAGTATTTATTTTCTATCACATTCATGTATATAAACTAAATTATAAGGGTAAAGAGCCCCTGCCTATTTTTATATTAATTTTATAGGGCAGTATACAAAGTAATGGGTTGTATCATAACATCTTCATACATGTGTGTCACTATACCAGCAGTTTTAAATTTTTTTAATATCTTATTTAGAACTAAAACCTAACATGTTCATTAATAACAAGTTTTTAATTCTTCCCTTCAGTTTGCCAAGTTTAAGACCTCTGCTGGATGGGTATTACTTTCCCCTTACCAACATGCAGACAGCCAGGGCATTCTGCTTCACCAACAGTGGACAAGCATTATATCTTGTTTCACCTAAGGAAATCCAGAGACTTAGTTATATTCAAGAGACCTGAGAAAATTATCATGCAAATACCCAAAATACTAGATTTTCTGTAGAGGTTAAGTAAGGGCTCTCATGCTGCCTGTGCATTTAATTCACAGAAATGTACAAATGCACTGCTGGAGCGGTTTGAGACTTTTTTTGTTAAGCATTCATAGCACAAACTTTCAGACTACCTTTTCAGTACATGTCCATGCTTATATATTTAGTAGAAATAATCAGTTTTTTCTCCCAATCTAGGAAATGTGTGCCTGAAAGATTGATTGCTTTCCACAGAGATGATGTAGTAAAAATGTTTGCAATGAACCAGTCCAAGTGTGCTCATTTGTAAGTTTCAGCCCGTGGCTTGTCACTTTCAGAACCTGAGGCTTAGAGTCACCCTTGGTACTTGGTCATGCTTCTGAGCTTCATCATCTTAAACTAGGAGAAAAGCACTACATATCTTAGAGCCTGGCAAAGGTTACAGGAGATGGTACACTCAGTGCTTAGCAGGATGTGAGTGTTGGGATATGTTATTTCAGTAAGTTTTGCTCTCCCGGAAACTTAGTTCCAAATGGTATCATTATAAAGCTTGAAGGCACAACAGAACTATTACTGATAACTTAGATTTAAATTCCCATTTATTGTTGAGTGAAAACTGATTTTAAAGCTCCCTAAGGTATATAAGTAATTTTTTTCTTTATATGGGAAGGGTAAAACTCAGTTTCCTTTTAGTGCTTTATTACACTAGTAAAAGATCTTAATCTATCCAAAATTCTAAACATAATCCAGAAATCAGGGTGACATAATTGAAGTAGAGATGCTTTCAGGGCCTGAAGGCTCTGGAGAAAATCTGCCCCTCTCCTCTTCAGCAAATTGTGGCTATTGCCATTCCTCCACTTGCAGCCACATGCCTTCCATCTCTTTTTCCTTAAGTACATCCTTCTTTTCTCTGTGCCAGAGCTGCTTCTGCCATTCTTTTTTTTTAAATGACACTTCTGTTTACAACCCATGTAAATAATCTAGGATCATTTTCCCAAGAGAAGATATTTAGTAATATCTCGATAGACCATTTTCCTTAACATGTAAAAACTGGGCTCCAGGGTAAGGACCCATAGCCTTTGGATATATTGCTTTCTCACCTCCCAACCTTCCTAACAAATCTTAAAAGAAAACCCAGGAGCAGTTTCCCCGGTAACCAGACTCAAGCACAAGGGAAATAAATAAAGTGGGTGTGGTGACACATGCTGACACATGAGAGGTATAGCAAAAGGTTGGGGAGGTTAAGGCCTGTCTCAAAACAAAGAAAGAACAAATGAAAACTTAAAACAAAAAACAAAAAAAAGAAAATTTTGAAAGTAAATTAAAAATATCCAGCACCTAACATGACAAAAAAGTCACAGTTCTGTCATTCAGCCAGATGGACAGGTAGGTAAGGGAGAAAAACTTGCCCCCAAAGAGGACATTAACCAAGAAATAGAAACCAAGCCATAATTAAAACAGAGGGGCTGGGCTGGAGAGATGGCTTAGCGGTTAAGCGCTTGCCTGTGAAGCCTGAGGACCCCGGTTCGAGGCTCGGTTCCCCAGGTCCCACGTTAGCCAGATGCACAAGGGGGCACACGCGTCTGGAGTTCGTTTGCAGAGGCTGGAAGCCCTGGCGCTCCCATTCTCTCTCTCTCCCTCTATCTGTCTTTCTCTCTGTGTCTGTCGCTCTCAAATAAATAAATAAATAAATAAAATTAAAAAAAAAATAAAACAGAGGGGCTGTTGAAAGCAGTTACTACTATATGCCAAATGTTTAAGCATCACCCAGATACCAAAACTGGAAAAGAAAACCAGGGCTTGGGAAATGGCTCTGAATAAAGCATGAGTACCTCAATTCAGATCCCTAGAACCCACATGAAGTTGTATGCAGAAGTGCAAGCCTCTGTGATCCCTGCAGCCTACAGGACATGGGAGCAGAGCGACCAGAGAATCCCTAAAGCTCCCAGGCCAGCCAGCCTGGGGACACAGTACTAAATAACCAGAGAAACTGCTGAACACAAGGGACCAACACTCAGAGCTGTCTTCTCACTCCACACATGTACATTCACCTGCTCTCACACATGCACACTCATGCTCATACTCACAGAAAGCCACATAGACACCAGCGTTACAAATATAAATACAACAGTAGTTAGCAACTTGAGTTTAGCAACATGTGAAAAGGATAACTCATGATCTCAAAGTAAGGTTGTCTCAGGAAAGCAGAGTTAACCTAACATCTGAAATTCAGTGTAATTCATGGTCCTGAGAAACTAAGAAAAGTGAAAAGCAATTAACAAAATTCAATACCCATTCTTTGTTAAAGTATCAAAGCAAACAAAGAATTGAAGAAAATTTAAAGAATTATATATATAAAGCACACACTTAACATTAGCAGTGAAATACTGAACTCCTAAAATAGAGTTCAATGTCATATTCAGTGTTTTACTTAAGTTTCTTTTTTTTTTAAATTTTTATTTATTTATTTGAGAGTGACAGACACAGAGAGAAAGACAGATAGAGAGAGAGAGAGAGAGAATGGGCGCGCCAGGGCTTCCAGTCTCTGCAAACGAACTCCAGACGCGTGCGCCCCCTTGTGCATCTGGCTAACGTGGGACCTGGGGAACCAAGCCTCGAACCGGGGTCCTTAGGCTTCACAGGCAAGCACTTAACCGCTAAGCCATCTCTCCAGCCCTACTTAAGTTTCTTATTAATGCATTTAAAAACTCCCTGTTGGAGAGAGCAAAGTAAAATTGCCTTTATTCATAAATTATATGGTCATCTATGTATAGGAAATCTTAATAAAATCTATTCCAAAGTTCACTAGAATGAGCTACACACAGATACAAGATATGTAATCAACATACAAAAGTATTTCTATTTCTATGTGCTTGTAATAAACATATGAAAATTTATATTTTACAAGCAATAGTATTTGTAGTAGCAACTAAAGTTAGAATATTTTCAATATAACTGATTTTTAAAAG
Source organism: Jaculus jaculus (assembly GCF_020740685.1). Classification (NCBI taxonomy): domain Eukaryota; kingdom Metazoa; phylum Chordata; class Mammalia; order Rodentia; family Dipodidae; genus Jaculus; species Jaculus jaculus. The sequence continues at coordinate 2,604,505 of NW_025423490.1, forward strand.
TGAAGACCTCTACCCAGCATATCTAATATATATTGATGAAAAAAGTTTTAAACTCCAATACAGATGGACCTTGTTCATGGGTTATAAAACTTAGTATTCTCTAGATATAAGACAATGGTTTCAGAATTAAAGTAGTATTTTTTTTGAGAATTGAGAGATTTCTTCTAAAATGTACATGTAAATTAGAGGGTATAAAAAATGACAAAATAACTGTGAAAAGAGATAAATAGACGATCTTACCTTGTTTTAAGAATTATTGTAAGGTTGTGGTATCAAGAAGACATGGTATGAATATCAGGTGAACAGTGAAGTCATTAGAGGTGACTCTACATTCATTTGAACAGCTGTGTTTGAACAAGACAATGCAGCAAAGAAAGAACTCCCTACGAAATGATTCCAGAAGTATTGGATAATGAGGAGAAAAAGAAGAAGGATGAGCTTCTCTCATGGTTCCTGCTGAGTCCTTCATATAAACTACCAAACTAGAAAACTCCTAGAAGGACACAGAAGAGTCTTTGTTCCTTGGGTTTGACACAGTTTTCTTAGCTGTATCACAAAGAACAACACCTGTAAAGAATGTGTAAATTGGTAACTTCAGCAAAGTGTAAAACTTCTGATCTTCAAAAAACATATGAGAAGTCAAGGCTAGCCACAGACCAAATTAAAATGTTGGGAAGGTATTTTTCTAATACAATCTTTGGTCCAGAACATATAAAGGAGTTTTAAAACTCACCAGAAGGAAGAAAAACAACTCAAATAAAACCTGAGCTAAATATTCCTAGGAAGAAATGCTAGGCTTCATTCACTGTGAGAAAATTGCAGCTGGAAACCTCAGTAAGAATCCATTAAATACCCAGTAGAACAGTTAGTGATTTCCTAACTGTAGGAAAGTCAAGTACCATTGTTTCCTCCTTTTAAAGTAGTTCCAGACAAACTGACTTACCTAAGACTTCTCCTCCAGTAAAGGCTGAAGTGACAATAAAGCCCAAGACTACACAGTCCAAAGTTTACACTCATTCTAAGACATGCTAAGTAATCTTTAAGTATCCCATTTAAAGTTCCATGCTTCTTATAAAATTGTAAGCTTATTAATAAATTTAAAAGCAAACCATACTTTTAAAGCAAAGTAATTGAAACCTTTGTCGTAGCACACCATTCCTCACTCATGCCGTGTTACTCTCCTGGCAGCAAAAGGAAGATGGCGGTGATGTTGCCATTGTCTTTGTGCGTCTATGAATTTAATAGGCATAGTTTAAATCTGAAACACAATTTAAAATAACTAGAAACACAAAATTTTCTCTCTTGTAAACTCTAGTGTATATTCATTATAATAATGGGTTCAGCAAAATCTGTGATAGATTTTAATAAGATTGATTATTGAACTTGTGAAGTTTTTCTTCTAGGATTACTATACTCTAAAGAAATTCAGAAGTGATAATGTAAGGCCTTCAGCCCACATACTGTATAAGTAAACTCTTTCATTGCTGCCTGGCCAGGTCATACTTTAATATGGTGTATGTAAAAGGGAGAATGTGGACATCCTTGGCTGCCTTTCAGGGACTAGCCATAAGGAAAAAAGCATAGAAACACAAGCTCTCACCCTACTGTAATGAAGCATAGACACAGCAAATCTCCTGCTTCTCGTTAATGGGTAGAGCTCCAATCCCAGAGCTCATGGGCCATGAAGGCAATGGCACTAACATCTTTCTCTTCTTCCCTCTTGTATTGTCAACAAACTGTCATGTCACCTATCTTTGCTTTCTCCACACTGGCTTTAGCATTTCGACTTCTGAAGAGTGCTGACTGATGGCATTTATTTCAATAAACGTGATATTGGAGAACAACCTCCTCCTATCTTCCTGGCAGGTTTCCAAAATTCCTAAAATTCTCTCCATAGCATGTGTTTATGCAAAAGGAAATTGATGTCTCTAAGTCACTAATTTTCTGATTCATTTAAAGACTATGATACACATTGTAATTGTTGCATTGAACTTCTTGAACTGTACAAAATGTAATTTCTAGTGTAAGAAGGCTCAATTACTTATCCTGTTACCAATTTTTATTGTATTAAATGAAAACTTTGTCTTGGGCTGGAGAGATGGCTTAGCGGTTAAGCGCTTGCCTGTGAAGCCTAAGGACCCCGGTTTGAGGCTCAGTTCCCCAGGTCCCACGTTAGCCAGATGCAAAAGGGGGCGCACGCATCTGGAGTTCGTTTGCAGAGGCTGGAAGCCCTGGCGCGCCCATTCTCTCTCTCTCCCTCTACCTGTCTTTCTCTCTGTGTCTGTCGCTCTCAAATAAATAAAAAATAATTTTAATTAAAAACAAAAACAAAAAAACAACTTTGTCTTGAATGTCAAAATCTCACTGATGATGGTAGTGCATGTCTGTAACACCAGCTTTTAAGAATCCTTAAGGCAAGAGGGTCTTAACTTCAAGGCCACTTTAGGATACATAGGCCCTACCTCAAAAAAAAAAAAAAAAAGTCTCCATACAGTCTTAGCAGAAATACTACTATTGCCTGAAGTACAAAAGGTAATGGAGTGAGAGTTGTAAATAGCAAGTTCATCTTAGAAACTTATTGAGCCAGTCAGGGTATACCAGAGCTGATAATTTGAAATATGCTTGTTAATTGTTGTGATTCTCAATGGTTCCTGTTGCCACATTAAAGAGCTTTCAGTGATAACTTTGATAATTACAGTTTCCTTTTTCCCAGAAACTTTAACAATTACATTTTGTTTTGATTTTAAAGGAGATATTGGGTGAATTCTTCACTCCTGTAGAAATACCAGACATACCAAACAGAGGATTCTTTAAAGAGTTGTTTGGAGGTGGTGCACAGCCTCTTGATAGAGAAGAGTTATGCCAGTCTATTTATTTAACTTGGGTGATATATTTGTAAGGCAAAAATGTTCATTCCATTCCAACTTTTGAATTATATTTACTTTTTTCATCTTTCTCGCAATTGGTATATCTGCTTTAACAAGATGCATAAAAGTACAAGGTTATTCTGTCCCAAAGAAAGAAATACTTTCCCCAGGTAAAAAAAGTCAGAAGAGCTTCAAGTGTCTAAAAAGGAGTATTCACAATTTTAAAAGAAAAGCATTCTATTTACATATGATGTATTATTATTAATTTTTATTGTTAAGAGGAATTGTTTTTTATGTTAGATGTGGTCTGCACCATTGTATTCCAGTGGTTGCCTTTAATTAATGACTGTTAGCTTTCTGTCATTTTGACAATGTATCTAAGAAAATCATTGTAAAGGGAAGAATTTTTTTCACTACTTGAAATTGTGAGGCAAACACTCTACCATTAAGATCTATCCCCACTGAGATTTACTTTTGCTCATGGTTTCAGAGGTTTAAACCCACAGTTGGTTGGGGTTGCAGTCCTGGGGCCTGTGGTGAGGGAGAAAGAGCATCATGGTTACCATGGTTAGCAAAGCTTCTTGTCTGCTGGTGGCTAGTAAAAGGAGGCAGAGGGGGCCAGAGTCTCACTATCCCCTTCAAAGACAATCTTCTACTGCCCAGCCTTCCTCCACCAGGGCATACCTCTGAAAGTTCCACCACCTCCCCAAGGTCTGAGACAGCGGAAGATACCTCAGATCCAAAGCAATGTCATTAACATTAAAAAGGTCTTAAATGTAATCCATCGTGCAAAACCTCTCAAACTCTTCATTGCGTTACATGATCATCTAGCATAAAATTTGATTATATACTACCTTCCACATACTTGACCCAAATTAACATTTGGATTCTGAGTAGACTAATCAATCAATAAATATTAATGTTCTTTTGGTTCTTCTTTTGTTTTTGTTTTTGTTTTGAGTCATAATCTAACTCTGAACCCAAGCTGAGCTGCCACTCACTCTATAGCACAGGTTGGCCTCAAATTCAAGGCATTCCATCTGGCTCAGCCTCCTCAGTACTAAGACTAAAGGTGTACATCACTGTGCCTGGATTGAGCTGTCTGTTCTATAATCTTTTCCTTTTCTGATAAAATTTCAGAATTTTCCTTTTGTATGTTTCAATAGATAAATGATAACATTGAATGACAGTAAATATCAGTTTAGTATAGTTTTATTTCAAAAACTTACTCAATGAATGCTTATTGTGTAACTCAGTTAAAGGCAAGAAAGCTGTTCTTACTGTAAATGGGACTAAAAGTTTAGAATAACATTCTCACTGAGGATAGTCTGTAAAGTCACATAAAAATTTGGTGTATTTTAGGAGGTTATTGAGAAGAACTAATCACACAGAGAGCAATGTGTAAGAATGGCAGTGTCCATGGAGAAGGACAGAAAAGCAGAATGGCGAGCCTGGCAGTTTGGGCCATTTTATACTGGGAGTGCTTTTCTAAGTTGAAGTGAGAGGCTAAGAGGGAGAGAGAGAGCTGTGACAGATTGCAAGATGGGCACTCAGGCCCCACAGAGCTGCAACTCTAGACTAATGACTCTGTTGAAAGATTTTTAAAAGGCTATAGGTTAAGAGAATTTGGAGTACAACAACCTTAACACATGCACGCACACACTCGTGCACATGAGCACCCACACTTTCAGCTCAACTTCAGGTAATCTGGGTATCCTATGAAGTTTTTAGTATTGATTTTTTTTTTCCTGCACTGCTTAAGGCCATAGTACCTACAAGAAGCAAATAGGGAAAAATGTTCTCTGAAAGAAGATAGCATATTCTAACCTTAAATTACTTCTAGGAATGTTTAATAAACATATAGTCATAGATAGTCTGGGGTACTAGGAGACAAAACTATGGTAAATAAAACTGAAAAGGTAGAAGTATATTAATAGCAATTCACCCAAGGGACTGAAAACTATCTTTACACAAAGATTCCTCCAAATGTTTACAAATGCATTCTTCATAATAGGGCAACATTGCAAACTTACGCATGTCCATCAGCTGATGAGTACATAAACAAAGTGTGGTATACCCATGAAATTATTTCTCATTCAGCCATAATAGAGATGGTGTACTGATTGGTATATGCTACAATATAGATGGACCCAGTCATTATTCTCCTTGAAAGAGCCAACCACAAAAGACCACACACTATAAATCCATGTATGTGAAATGTTCAGAATAGGCAAATTTTTAGAGACAGAATTGCTGAGTGACTGAGGAGTGTGAAGTGATGTAGAAAGTGACTGCTCATAGGCTTCTTTAGTGCTTGGAAGTTACATTATGTGTTATGAATTCTATTTCAACAAAGTAAATGTAAGCTGAAGGAAATAGGATGAATCTGAAGAAATCAGCCTGTAAAGAATGTTAGGTCAGGATATAGATTGTGAAGAGAAAAGAATCAACTCTTAAGATTTTTTGAAGGAAACATGGGATTTTGGTCTGTTTGAAAATTACAAATCATGTATATATTTAAATTTAAACTGTTACATTTGAAGCTTAAAATCTTAGTTTTTATATTATACATCCTTAAAATGAATTTTAGTTATGGAGTTTGTGTTAGTATGCCCATTTCCCTGTTTTCAGCAAGTTCTTCTGTACAAGCTAGCATCAATTAAGATAGTTATAAATATACTCTATCAGTGCATGATGAAAATCCTAGAAGTAGGGCTGGGGAAATGGCTTAGTGGTTAAGACATTTGCCTGTAAAGCCTGAGGACCACAGTTCCATTTCCCAGGACCCACATAAGCCAGATGCACAAGGGGGTGCATGTGTCTGGAGTTCATCTGAAGTGGCTAGAGGCCCTGGTTTGCCCATTATCTCTTTCTCTCTATCTGCATCTTTCTCTCAAATAAATAAAAATGGATTAAAAAAAAACATCCTATCCAGGTGTGCTAGTGCACACCTTTAATCCCAGCACTTGGGAGGCAGAAGTGGGAGGATCATTATAAGTTAGAGGCTCCCCTGAGACTACATAGTGAATTCCAGATCAGCCTGGGTTAGATTGAGACCCTACCTAGAAAAACAAATCCTAGAATTTAAACCCTCATATTAAAAGTACATGTTAATTATAAAGCCATATAAATATTCTAATGATATTGTCCAATCTAAACATTCATTTCCTTGTTATCAGGGTGTTTGCCTTTTATTTTTTGCTACTCCTTTACTTTTCACAGTCTTTCAGTTGGAGAGTCAGCCTGAGGAAAGGCTTCTAGGACCTTGCACAGCACAACCCGGATCCTGGTGTAATCAAAGTTGTGAAAGGTGTTGTGTCAGGGGCAGTGGGTGAGCTAGTATGACACAGGTTGGCCCTGGATGAAAGAGAGCAGACACTTGGTGACTTGGAGAAAAGAACTGCAGCTCTGTTATCAAGGGAAGATTTGTTTTCTAAGCATGTACACGTGCTATGTCTTTCATGCAGGGTCAAGCAGAAATCTAGGTTAAGCAAATATTTAAACTGCTGCATTTTGGATCATTCATATATATATATATATATATATATATATATATATATACCTTTTGTGTACTTGTAAATTACTGATTTTCCCCACCAGTGGGAACAAGTACATCTCAGCCTTTTACCTCTTGCTGTAGAACATAAATTGTGAAGAACCTGCTCACCTTATATACAACTACCAACATCTATTCTTCTACTTACATATATAAATATCTGCCTATTAAGTACCCTCCTCTCTTCCTTTCTCTTCCCTTTATATCTCCCTTTTAACTTACTGGCCTCTGCTTCTGACTATTTTCTACTCACACAGAAGCCCAGTCATCTGTAGCTAGGATCCACATATGAGGGAGAACATGCGGCGCTTGGCTTACTGGGCCTCTGTTACCTCACTTAGTATAATCCTTTCCAGATCCATCCATTTTCCTGCAAATTTTATAACTTCATTTTTCTTAACCTCTGAGTAGAACTCCATTGTATAAATGTGTCACATCTTCATTATCCACTCATCAGTTGAGGGACATCTAGGCTGGTTCCATTTCCCAGCTATTATGAATTGGGTGGCAAAATACATGGTTGTGCATCTACTTCTAAGGAAATAGGATGAGTCCTTAGGATATATGCCTAGGAGTGCTATAGCTAGATCATATGATAGATCAATGTTTTGCTGTCTTAGGAACCTCCACGCTGATTTCCACAATGGCTGGACCAAATTGCATTCCCACCAACAGTGTAGAAGGGTTCCTTTTTCCACATCCCCTCCAGCATTTATGATCATTTGTTTTCATGATGGTAGCCAATCTGACCAGAGTGAGATGGAACCTCAATGTAGTTTTAATCTGCATTTCCATGTTTTAATTGGCTTGTTTGAGTTCTTATTATTTAACTTTTTGAGTTCTTTGTATATCCTAGATATTAATCCTCTATCAGATATATAGCTGGCAAAGATTTTTACCCATTCTGTAGGCTGACTCTTTGCTTTTCTCACTGTGTCCTTTGCAGTGCAAAATCTTTGTAATTTCGTGAGGTCCCAGTGGTTAATATGTAGTTTCATTGCCTGAGCAATTGTAGGCCAGCTGACAGAAAGCTGGAAGAAGCCATTCTACATGTAGTTCAATGGGAGAAAGAGATACCACCAGTGAAGATACTCAACAGTGGACACTGCAAGCTTTATAATTGGCCAGCCAGGCCAAATGAGCCAACGGGTGCAATAGTGGCAGGTCTGTCATGGTGGAAACCAACTGCCCTCTAATTGGACTGGAGGCCTGCTCCATGGGGGGGGGGGGAACACATCCCTGATACTGAAAACTTAAAACAGGGGTAGTCATGAGCCCTAGGGCTGTAACATCTTCTGATGTCTGGAAAAATGTATATACTATGCTTATCAAACTGCCCAGTAAGCACTTCTCTTAATATTTATACCCTTGTATTAATGCTACTCTCACTTTGGGTAGAGATTCTTCTCCTTTCAGATGGCAGTGACCTTGGGATGACCCAGAAGATATCATGGTGCTGGAAAGAAGTGCCTGGAGTACAGAGTAACATCTTGATCACACTTTCCAAGGCTCAGGGTCTAATGCAGAAGAGGTGGTGGAAAGAATGTAAGAGCCAAAGGAAGGGTAGGACTTCTTACAATGTGCTCCCTCCAGACATAAAATGGCCTGGATATCCATGACCTCACAGTGCCTGACACTACCTACACAAGACCATCATAAGAGGAGGAAAAGATCATGACATCAAAATAAAAGAGAGACTGATTGAGATGGGGAGGGGATATGATAGAGAATGAAATTTCGAAGTGGAAAGTGGGGCAGTAGGGCAGGTATTACCATGGGATATTTTTATAATCATGGTAAATATTAATAAAAATTGAGAAACAAAAAGAAAAAAATTTTAAATGCTAAAACCATGTTTCATTATTCTTTCAGTAAAATGTTCAGCTATCTTTTTTAAATGCCTTTTATGGCTCACTAGCTGGCTCGTGCTTCTGGCCCACCACCCGTCATCTGTTGGTTCTCTCTTGTTGGTCTACTGTCTCCTCTTGAGCTGTTGCTCATCTCCGAGCTTTGGTCCTGGTGGACAAGCATCCATGGTGGACTTGGGAGTCGTTGCCCGAGCCTTCCATCTGAGAAGTTCCAAGCACTCTGTTCAACTTGTGTCGCAGGAGCTGTGTGTTTCGCCACACATTTCAAGCAATGGCTGCCATCTAGAAGAAACTGGTGATTGTTGGTGATGGAGGCTGTGGAAAGAATGCTTGCTCAAAGTCTTTAGCAAGGACCAGTTCCCAGACGTGTGTGTGTCCACAGTGTTTGAGAACCATGTAGCAGATATTGAAGTGGATGGAAAGCAGGTTGAGTTGGCTTTATGGGACACAGCCTGACAGGAAGATTATGATCACCTGAGGCCCCTCTCCTATCCAGACACTGATGTTATATTGATGTGTTTTTCCATCAACAGCCCTGATAGTTTAGGAAATATCCCAGAAAAATGGACTCCAGAAGTCAAGAATTTCTGTCCCAATGTGCCCATTATCCTGGTTGGGAATAAGAAGGATCTTCAACATAATGAGCACACAAGACGGGAGTTAGCCAAGATGAAGCAGGAGCCAGTAAAACCAGAAGAAGGCAGAGATATGGCAAACCGGATTGGCACTTTTGGGTATATGGAGTGTTCAGCAAAGACCAAAGATGGAGTGAGGGAGGTTTTTGAAATGGCCATGAGAGCTGCTCTGCAAGTCAGACATGGGAAGAAAAAAATCTCAGTGTTTCTTTCTGCACACTGTACACAGATTCCCACCCAGTGGAGCCACCAGTTCTTATTGGTGGTTCTGGGGTTTTTCCTCTTCTCTTCAGCTGGCTAAACGTTTATTCTGTACCAGTTAATTTTTTCCAACTAATAGAATAAAGGCAGTTTTCTAACAGATAAATAAACAAATAAATAAAAATAAAATGCCTTTTATTTGGTAACAGTTCCAAGACACTCTAGTGGTGAGGAAGTTAAACATTTTTTTAGAAAATGTTTTATTTATTTATTTGAGAGAGAGAGAATGGGCACACCAGGGCCTCTAGCCACTGCAAACATACTCCAGAAATAGGTACCACTTTGTGCATCTGGATTATGTGGATATTGGGGAACAGAACCTGAGTTCTTAGAGTTTGCAGACAATGCCTTAACTGCTAAGCCATCTCTTCAGCACAGAAGTTAAATCTTAATGCTCATGTGATTGCATGGAAACCCACAACATCTCTTGTCAGTAATTATGTAAGAGTCTAATCTGGTGACCTACAAAATATTTTCTGAAGAAATCTAAATCTATACATACTTTTCAAGGTATTTCAATCAAAAGGAAAGGGAAATATATACACTTTGATAACTGAATTTTATCTGTCATTGAGGATAGTGTAGGTTGTCATGGTAGTGGGCAGTGAATAGCAGGTTCCTTGAGTAACATTGCAGAAAGGAGAGGAACCACTCCATAGACTTAACTGCAAGTCAGTTCAGGCTAGTTGGAGATTCTGCTTGGTTGCTGTCAGGCAACAAGGAAGAAGTGAAATGGATGCATTTAAAGTAATGGTAATGAAATTTAAATACTGTCTTCCATAAAAAAGTCTAAAATTATTTTATTTTTTCATTATGAGATAAGCAGAGCATAAATTGATAGCAAATACAGTTGTTTCTCTAACCTGTATGATCATTAGCAGTATTGTAGAACAGTTTGTCTCTCTCATGCACTTTATTATGCATCTTCTCCTCCTTGCTCTTTTCATTAATAAAGTTTGTATATGATGTGTGCTACCAGATATCAATGTTTACATCAAACCTTAATAGCATTGAGTCTAAATATATGTGATAAGAGGTCATGTTATTAAGCCAAAAGAAAGAGTACAGTATTTTTCAAAAATTATCTAGCCCTGTACAAACTCGCATTTGTGTTTAATGCCAGCTCTCTGGTGAACATTAAGTAGTTTATGGATTGCTGAGTTTTCATTATATACATATTATGCATCAAGTCATATGTCACATTAAGAATTAAGGCCTTTTTAAAAAAAAAAAAATATATATATATATTTATATACTATATATATATATATATATATACATACACACACACATACATACATACATACACACATACATACATATATATGTATATGCCTATACATATATATGTATATATATGTATAGGTATATGTGTGTGTGTATGTACGTATATGTATGTATGTATGTATGTATATATATGCACAGGTATATATATATCTCAAGTGCATTTTTACAGCCTCTTCTCCTGCTATATATAAAGTGAATCGAACTAGCAACAATGTACTAATAGAGAAGTAAATTCATTTACCTGAGATGGCTTTTAGAAGAATGTCTTCTTTATTTTATTTTGTTTCTAATTTTGTACAACAGATAAGAGTTAAGATTAGAAAGCTTAGAAGTATTTTGAATACAGACAGTAAACTTCTCAGAGCTGTCTTAATTCACCTGTAAATAATGGATAGTCTGTAGTAATAACTACTCAGGGAATTTACTGGAAGTAGAGAGATAACCTATTTCTCCCTCTTCCTTCCCTTCCTCTTCTCTCTTCCTTCCCTCCCTTTCCCCCAGTCTGAGTTAGCCAGGCCAACTTTTATGTAAATTTGCTTATTTAAGTAAAAATCCATAGTCACCAGCAAGCCAAGATTTCAAGAAAACTACCAAGAAAATCAAGTAAAATGAAGTAAAAGTAGAAAATACCAGTGAACCAGCATTTTTTGGTTTGTTTTCCACATGTCCACAGCACGTTTTGTAGCATCTGTCCTTCAGTCAAAAATTGAAGTATTCCTCAGTTGTCAGTTTGTCCCTAGGAAGTACTTTTCCTATATGGACCTGTTCATTTCACTTACCAAGCTAAACTGTCTGTATTTCCTTAGAATGTTTATTTTTTTTAATCTTAAAATTGGTAAAAAGCTTATTCATCATATCCACTTGAAGGTTTGTGTCATCCTATCCCCTTTGCATCTGAGTTCCTCAAAGTGTTCATAGCATCAACTGACCTTTCATTTGTACCTTCTTAAGTTGAAGTTCCTGTGGGTATTTTTTAATGCTGCTATTTACCTATGTTATTGTTATGTATATCACTATCATTTCCCCCTGCCATTATAGAGTTTCCCCTGAGTCTGTAACCAAAAACAACCCCTTTCCTCCCTCAAGCTGCTCTTGATTGGGTGTTTTTTTTTTGCCAGCAGTGTGAGAGAGTAGGGCATTTTGATGTCACAGTTCGGCAATGTGATGTCACAATGTGGCATTGTAATGCAACACTGAACATTGTGATGTGACAGATGGAAATTTTTTTTTTTTTTTTTTTTTTTGGTTTTTTGAGGTAGGGTCTCACTCTGGCTCAGGCTGAACTGGAATTCATTATGTAGTCTCAGGGTGGCCTCGAACTCTTGGAGATCCTCCTACCTCTGCCTCCCGAGTGCTGGGATTAAAGGCGTGCGCCACCACGCCCGGCTCAGATGGAAATTTTGATGTCACAGTGGGACATTTTCATGAGACAGTGGGGTATAGTGATGTGCCAATGGAGCACTGTTATATCACAGTAAGGAATTGTGATGTCACAGTCATGTATTGTGATGAGAGTGAGGCATTGTGCTATTACAATTGGACATTGTGATGTGACTGTAGGGTATACTGCTGCCACAGTGGAGCACTGTTTTATCACAGTGGGGCTTTGTGATGTCACAATAGGGCATAGTGATGTGACAGTGGGATATTGTGATATCACAGTGGAGCATTATAATGTGCACATGGGTATTGATATGTCACATTGGGGCATAATGGTGTCACAATGGACCATTATGATATCACATTAGGGCATTGTGATGTCACAGTGGAGCATTACAATCAAGAATTTGGGTATTACACTGTCACATTGGAACATTGTGATGCCATAGTTGAGCACTGTCATGAGACAATGATTCACTGTGATGTCAAAGTTGGGCATTGGTCTGTGGCAGTAGGGTGTTGTGATATCACAGTGGAACATTGTGATAATAAAGTGGGTCATTGTGATGTCCCAACAGAGCATTGCGATATCACAGTTGGGAATTAAGATGATATAGAGGGTTTTTGTGATGTCAAAGTGGAACATGATGTTACAGTGGGGCTTTGTGAAATCATAGTCAGGCTATCTGATGTTACAGTGGGGTACATTGATATCACAGTGGGTCACTGTGATATCACAGTAGAGCATTATGATATGACAGTGGGGTATTGTGATGTCACAGAGGAGCATTGTGATATCACAGAGGGGCATTGTGATGAACAAATTAGGTAATGTGTCATAATGAAACATTGTGATGTCATATCTGGGCATAATCACAAGGCAATGAGTCATTGTGATGTCACAGTTGGACAATGATGTGGCAGTGGGGTAGTATGATAAAACATATCACAGTACGGCATTGTGATGTCACAGTGGGGCTTTGTGATGAAACAGTTGGATATTTTGATGTCACAATGTAGCTTTATAATGTCACATTGAGGTACTGAGATGTCACAGTGGAGCCCTGTGATAAGAGAGTTGAACATTTTGTACACTGTGGGGCATTGTGAAGTCACTGTGTGGCATTGTGAAGTCACAGTATTGTATTGTGCATTCACATCAGGGCACTGTGATGAACCAATTAAAAACTATGATTACATATTTGTGCACTGTAATGTTACAGGCCAGTATTTGGGTGAGACAATGAGTCCTTGTGATGCCACAGTTGGGCACTGTGATGTGACTGTGGGGTATTGTGATGTCACAGCAGAGCACTATGTTTTCATAGTGAGTCATTGTGATTTCACAGTGGGGTATTGTGATGTCACAGGTGGTCATTTGGTTTGATAATTAGGAACTGAAATGTCATAATGGGATATTGTGATTTCAGACCCAGACATTATGAAGTGACAGTGGAGCATGCTTATGTTATAGTGGGGCATGGCATTGTAACTATGGGATATCATGAAGTGTCAGTGGGACATTGTTATGTCACAGTTTGACCTTGTGATAAGAGAGTGGGGAATTGTGATGTCATAGTGGGGCTTTGTGATGAAACAGATGAAATCTTGATATCACAGTGGGGCTTTGTGATGTCACAATGGTATATTAAGATGTTACAATGTGGCATGGTAATGTCACAGTAGAGTATTGTGATGAGACATGGGGGCATTATGATTTTATGGTGAGACCTTTTGATATCACAGGTGAGTCTTATTATGATAGGTTGTGGCATTATGATGTCACAATGGACCACTATGATAGGTTAGCAGGGCATTATGATATCACAGTGAGGCATTATAATAAGCAAGCTGATAATTATGATTAAAGCATTTTTATGTCATAGTTTGGCATTGTAATGACATTGTGAGTCACTGTACTGTCCTAGATGGCATTGTGATGAGGCATTGAGGTATTGTGATGTGATGTCAAAGTAGAACACTGTGATATCACAGTAGGGCATTGTGATGTCGTACTGTTGCATTGTAATGTCACATTGGATGCAGCAGACAGCTTCAGGTTTGCTGAGGTTAACTTCAAGACCAGCCATGGGTGTGGAGGAAGGGATTTATTGAATCTTAGAGACCCAGGAGAAGTTCCATAATACCAAAGAAGCTGACCTGCTTTAACAGGACCAAATACAGAAAGAGAAGATCCACAGCAAAAGATACACAGCACACTTCAAGAAGTCCAACTATTATGAATTGAGAAGCTATAAACATGATTGAGAAAATCTCTCTGACCTGTTGTTTGAAGGTTTTAGGGTAGATGCCCAGTAAGGAATAACTGGGTCTGGTGGTATCTCTATAGTCAGCTTTTATTCGTAATAGCTAAGAGCTGGAATCAATCCAGATGTCCACCACTAGAAGAAAGGATAACTAAGATATGGTGTATCTACACAATGGAAGTCTATACAGCAGTAAGAAAAAATGACACAAAGAAATTTGAGGAAAGATGGTTGAACCTGAAACATATCATTCTCAGTGAAGTTACCCAATCACAGAAAAAAAATGCCACATAGTCTCACTCATCAACAGCACCTAACCTGAATCTACCCAAGATACCTTACATACCCAGCAAGCACCTCATGGACTAGACAATAGGATGTATGGGGAGGGAGGGGAGGGCATCGAAGGGGTGGGAAACACTAATCTAGACACAAACAGCAATGGTACCATAAAATTCTACTTCCTAAAAGGCAGACCAAATGGTTGAACCTTCACCAGGCCCTTACAGGGAACACCTGAACCACAATATACTGGAGAGGGTAGGATTAAGTTGAACATAAATCTTCTACATCTTCCCTACCTCTCTCTCCCTCTCCCTATTCATCTCCCTCCCTCTCTCTCTCTCTCTCCTCTCCAACTCTTGTATATAGTTATCTTTTTCCTCATTTTCTTAGTGGTGACTGACCTGTAACTCCCAGTATCAGCATGGGGCTATCATCCACAATGAGCATTTGATCAGAGAAACCTACATGGTTTCCTAAAAGAATGACAGATTCCTGTCAGAGTACCTGATGACCCACCAAAGGTTAGTGGGAAGACCCTACTGCTGAAGACACCACATGCAGCTGACACGTAAAATGGAACGGCATGGCTGGAAGCCAGGAGAGAGTCAGTCCCCAGACAGTCATCGTGTCTAGTGCCAGAAGGTGCTATATGGGTGACTGGGGGAAATGACCAATATCTGTCCAAGCAACCCATGGTCTAACCTACTTAGCAACAAATAACCTGTTGTGATGCCCACACAAGTGCAATAGTGGCACACAGCCATGGTGGAGAACCAACTGCTCTTGATTTGGCTAACTGATCCCCTCAGTGGAATAAGACCCATAGCTGGAGCTGGGAAACAAGTCAGAACCATATCCAAACATAATCCCTCTCTCCAATATAAGCTACCATCAATCATGGGCTACAAGAGGGCCTACACCTATTAAACTCTCTATAAAAAAAAAGTAAGGGTTATCTCATTTGTCCTGGTCCTAACTTACTCTCCATTGGAGAATCTGCTTCTCTTTTTCAGATAGATGCATATCCTAAGAAGAGAGCCACCCCATCATACCTCAAAAAGGTCCCAGCTGAAACTAAGGAAAATTGGCAAAACAAGCAAGGGTGCTGTTTTCCTGATGAACCGGATACCAGCACAAGGGGGAAGGAGTCCAACACAGAGAAAAATCAACTCCTACCAAATCAGAGAGCCACAGCCTTAGAGGCCCCCAACACCTCAGCACTGAAGCAGACCAAAAATGAACCCAATGAGGCTCAGGGAAATTTTGCGGAAGAGGGGGTGGAAAGAATGTCAGTGCCACATGTTGGGTCATGATATGCAGAGACATTTATCGTACCAGTAACTGTGGGCTAACTCCACAATGCACGACCCATATACCTCAACAAGGAGGGGCCAATGGGTAGAGGTAGGTCACGGATGAGCCTAATAATGGTACCAAACTGCCTGTATTTGCTGAATAAAAAACTAATAAAATAAATTTAAAAAGGTATTGATTATCCTAGGGCAAAATTAAAAAAAATAGATATAAGATATGAATACAAAAGATAATATTTTGGTCCATAAATAGGAATTATGTAAGTGAATCATTCAAATGAATGTTAGAATGCCAAATAAAAGAATGACTGTTGCAGATGCTTAATATCTTAAAAAAAAGAAGTAAGAAAGAAAGAAGGAAGGAAGGAAGGAAGAAAGAAAGAAAGAAAGAAAGAAAGAAAGAAAGAAAGAAAGAAAGAAAGAGAGAAAGAAAGAAAGAAAGAAAGAAAGAAAGAAAGAAAGAAAGAAAGAAAGAAAGAAAGAAAACCAACTAGGCACTTTACATATCTTTAGGTTGGAATCTGAAATTCACCACAACACCCTAGGACTGGACTCTAAAATCCACTGACTGACACCAATACAGCCATGTTGCTGCAGATGCAAACTACAAATGAATAAAACACTGAATATATTGAGGGTCATCTATTCAAACACCCACATATTACCTATGAACCTCAATAGATTCATAACCACCACACATTGTAAGTTGTACTCAGTTCAGTTTCAAAGGTCTCCAAGGTCTTTAACAACTTAAGGTGGTAAGTTCTGTAAAATCAAACAAGTTAAAAAATTTCAACACATAAAGGCAGAGTAAACATTTTCAACTGGTATAAAGCATATCAAGCAGAGAATAGAACAATGCAAATTCAACAACCATGAAGAAATCATCAAACTTCTGCAGTTCAAGTTCAATATAACAAGAGACCAACAATCTCCAGTTTTTCCAATTTCACCCCTTCAGCTGGACAGAGTAGCCAGGGAACAGTTCCATGCCAGGCCACCAATGTGCTCCATGGTAGCCCTTGCAGTCCTGGCATATCCAAAACATCTTCAGGTCTCCATGCAAAGCATGCTCTATCTTCTAAAAGCTCTTTCAGCCCATCAGAGCACCATGCTCTGCCTCGTGTCACATCTCATCAGTGGCTCCTGGAACCATGTGTAATCCATGACAACTTCATGCATTTTTTTCATGCTTCCAAAATTAATACCAGGTGTGAAAACATAGCCACATTCTATTTCCAAAAGAGTTTGCATTTCTAATAGTCTTTCCTCAGGCATCTGTTCCATTGTTTTAATATAGTTGGGTCATCTTCCTTAAGAATGTTAATGTATTGACAATAGCAGCTTTCTTAGCCTTAAACCAGGCTCAGTGCCTCTAATTTTAACTTGTTTGAAGTTCTCTCACTCAAAACTGTAAGTCTCTCATTCTAATATCTTTAGCCAAGCACATCAGTCCATTACAAATTTAACCTTGATCAAAATCTCTGGGCCTGGCCAGCAGAACACAGCCATCTCTTATATCAGTAGCTCAGTAGCAACAAAGTCCTCTGCAGTCTTTCTTTGCCCTTAGGAAGCTCATAAGCCAAGCCTAGAAGTTCAATACTGTATGAACTTATAGCATTATCAAAATCTCATCCGAATAGTCCATAAAACTTGGCTTACCACTCCCAAGGTGTCTTCATTTGCAAGGACCAACTCCATACCAGTTCCTCCAAAACAAAGGTTCAAAAAGACCAAAAGCCGCATGGTTAGGTTCAGCTCACCCCACTCCTTGTACCAGTTTCTTTAGCAGACAGCTTCAGGTTCACTGAGATGAACTTGCACACCAGCTCAGCATTGGATATTGTAACATTACAGAGGAGCATTGTTATAGCACAGTGGGAAGCTGTGATGTCACCTTGGGACAATGTGATGCCACAGTGGGGCATAGCTATGTTACAATGGGGCATTTGATGAGAAAGCTGGTTTTATAATGTTATATGGGAGCATTTTGATGTCATATCTGCTCGTTATCATGAGACAGTGAGTCATGTGATGTAACAGTAGCATATTGTGAATTCACATTGGGGCTTTGGGATGTCCCAATAGGGCATTGTGATGTCCCACTGGGACATTACGATGTTACAGTTCAGCTTGGTGATGTCACAGTGGGACATTATGATGAGAGAATGAAGCAATGTGATGTCACAGTAGACCACTCTGATATCACAAGTGTTTACTGTGAGTCACAGAGGGGCTTTGTGCTGAACAGTGAACATTGTGATATCACAGTAGAGCACTGTGAAATCCTAGTGTGGTTTTGTGATGTCATATTTGGGTATTGTGATCTCATAAAGCACTATTATATAAGAGTTGTACATTATGATGTCATAGTGTAGGTACTGTGATATCAAAATTGGACTTTGTGATGTCACAGTGCTGCATTGTGAAATCAAAATTTAGCTTTGTGATGTCATATTAGGGAATTGTGATATCACAGTGGAGTATTGTTATAGTGCATTAGGGCATTGTGATGTCGCAGTGGGGCACAATGATATCACAATGGGCTTTTTGGTATCACAGTGGCACATTGTGAAAACACAGAAGGGTTTTCAGTTTTCACAATATGGTATTGTGATGTCACAGTTGAGCATTGTTATGGATGTGACAGTGGAGTGTTGTATGTCTCAGTGGAATGCTCTGATGTCACAATGGGGCAATGTGATTTCAAAGTGGGGCATTGCTATGTTACTGTGGTGAATTTTGATGAACAAATTAGTTTTGTTATGTCATGTAGGTGCATTGTTGTTGTATTAACTGGACATTGTCATGAGACAGTGAGTCACTGTGACATTACAACAGGACATTTTGAAATCACAGTTGGGTTTGTGATGTCACAGTTGGGCATTGTGATGCCATACTGGAACATTATGATGCTATAGTTCAGCTTGGTGATGTCACAGTGGGACTTTTTTTTTTTTTAATTTTTATTTATTTATTTGAGAGCGACAGACACAGAGAGAAGGACAGAGAGGGAGAGAGAGAGAATGGGCGCGCCAGGGTTTCCAGCCTCTGCAAACGAACTCCAGACGCGTGCGCCCCCTTGTGCATCTGGCTAACGTGGGACCTGGGGAACCGAGCCTCGAACTGGGGTCCTTAGGCTTCACAGGCAAGCGCTTAACCGCTAAGCCATCTCTCCAGCCCTATTTTTTTATTATTTATTTGAGAGTGACAGACAGAGAAAGAGGGGGAGAGAAAGAGAGAATGGGCGCACCAGGGCCTCCAGCCACTGCAAACGAACTCCAGACTCATGTGCCCCCTTGTGCATCTGGCTAACATGGATCCTGGGGAATCGAGCCTCAAACAGGGATCCTTAGGCTTCACAGGCAAGTGCTTAACTGCTAAGCCATCTCTCCAGCCCCCACAGTGGGACAATATCATGGGAGAGTGAGGCATGGTGATATTAAGTAGACCACTGTGATATCCCAGCAGTTAATGGCGATGTCACAGAGTGGCTTTTTGATCAATAGTGAAGCATTGTGAAATCATAGCGAGGCTTTGTGGTGTCATATTAGGAAATTGTGATGTCACAATAGGGCATTGTTTATATCACAGTTGGGCATTTGGGATGTCACAGTGGGGCACTGTGATGTCACAGTGAGGCACTGTGGTAAACAAGTTGGTTTTTTTTTATTATTATTATTTATTTATTTTTTTTTAACATTTTCCATGATTATAAAATATATCCCATGGTAATTCCCTCCCTCCCCACCCCCACACTTTCCCATTTGAAATTCCATTCTCCATCATATTACCTCCCCATTACAATCATTGTAATTACATATATACAATATCAACGTATTAAGTATCCTCCTCCCTTCCTTTCTCCACCCTTTATGTCTCCTTTTCAACTTACTGGCCTCTGCTACTAAGTATTTTCATTCTCACACAAAAGCCCAGTCATCTGTATCTAGGATCCACATATGAGAGAGAACATGTGGCGCTTGGCTTTCTGGGCCTGGGTTACCTGACTTAGTATAATACTTTCCAGGTCCATCCATTTTTCTGCAAATTTCATAACTTCATTTTTCTTTACCGCTGAGTAGAACTCCATTGTATAAATGTACCACATCTTCATTATCCACTCATCTGTTGAGGGACATCTAGGCTGGTTCCATTTCCCAGCTATTATAAATTGAGCAGCAATAAACATGGTTGAGCATGTACTTCTAAGGAAATGAGATGAGTCCTTTGGATATATGCCTAGGAGCGCTATAGCTGGGTCATATGGTAGATCAATCTCTAGCTGCTTTAGGAACCTCCACACTGTTTTCCACAATGGCTGGACCAGATTGCATTCCCACCAGCAGTGCAGAAGGGTTCCTTTTTTTCCACATCCCCGCCAACATTTATAATCATTTGTTTTCATGATGGTGGCCAATCTGACAGGAGTGAGATGGAATCTCAATGTAGTTTTAATCTGCATTTCCCTGATTACTAGTGACGTAGAACATTTTTTTAGATGCTTATATGCCATTCGTATTTCTTCCTTTGAGAACTCTCTATTTAGCTCCTTAGCCCATTTTTTGATTGGCTTGTTTGATTCCTTATTATTTAACTTTTTGAGTTCTTTGTATATCCTAGATATTAATCCTCTATCAGATATATAGCTGGCGAAGATTTTTTCCCATTCTGTAGGTTGCCTCTTTGCTTTTTTCACTGTGTCCTTTGTGGTGCAAAATCTTTGTAATTTCATTAGGGCCCAGTGTTTAATCTGTGGTTTTATTGCCTGAGCAATTGGGGTTGTATTCAGAAAGTCATTGCCAAGACCAATATGTTGAAGGGTTTCCCCTACTTTTTCCTCTAGCAGTTTCAGAGTTTCCGGTCTGATGTTAAGGTCTTTAATCCATTTGGACTTAATTCTTGTGCATGGCGAGAGAGAAGAATCTATTTTCCTCCTTCTGCAGATATTTATCCAGTTTTCAAAACACCATTTGCTGAAGAGGCTGTCTCTTCTCCAATGAGTATTTTTGGCATTTTTATCGAATATCAGGTGGCTACAGCTACTTGGGCTTACATCTGGGTCCTCTATTCTGTTCCACTGATCTACATGTCTGTTTTTGTGCCAGTACCATGCTGTTTTTGTTACTATGGCTCTGTAGTATAGGTTAAAATCAGGTATGGTGATACCACCAGCCTCTTTTTTGTTGCTCAGTATTATTTTAGATATTCGAGGTTTTTTGTGATTCCAAATGAATTTTTGGATTGTTTTTTCTATTTCCATGAAGAAAGCCTTTGGAATTTTGATAGGGATTGCATTAAATGTATAGATTGCTTTAGGTAAGATTGCTATTTTCACAATATTGATTCTTCCAATCCAGGAACAAGGGATGTTTCTCCACTTTCTAGTGTCTTCTGCAATTTCTCACTTAAGTGTTTTAAAGTTCTCATTGTAGAGATTCTTTACTTCCTTCGTTAGGTTTATTCCAAGGTACTTTTTTTTTTTTTGATGCAATTGTGAATGGGAGTGATTCTCTGATTTCATCCTCTGTGTGTTTGTTGTTAGCATATATGAAGGCTACTGATTTCTGTGTATTTATTTTGTATCCTGCTACATTGCTGTAGGTTTTGATCAGCTCTAACCGCTTGCTAGTAGAGTCTTTAGGGTCCTTTATGTATAGAATCATGTCATCTGCAAATAATGATAACTTGATTTCTTCCTTTCCAATTTGTATCCCTTTTATGTGTGTCTCTTGCCTTATTGCTATGGCTAAGACTTCCAAAACTATATTAAATAGTAGTGGGGACAGTGGACACCCTTGTCTTGTTCCTGATTTTAGTGGAAAAGCTTCCAGTTTTTCCCCGTTTAGTAATATGTTGGCTGTAGGCTTGTCATAAATAGCCTTTATTATATTGAGATATGTTCCTTCTATTCCCAGTCTATGTAGGACTTTTATCATGAAGGGATGTTGGATTTTGTCAAATGCTTTCTCTGCATCTAATGAGATGATCATGTGATTTTTGTCCTTCAACCCGTTTATGTAATGTATTACGTTTATAGATTTGCGTATGTTGAACCATCCCTGCATCTCTGGGATAAAGCCTACTTGGTCAGGGTGAATGATCTTTTTGATATACTCTTGTATTCTGTTTGCCAATATTTTGTTGAGAATTTTTGCATCTATGTTCATGAGGGAGATTGGTCTGTAATTTTCTTTTTTTGTTCTATCTTTGCCTGGTTTTGGTATCAGGGTGATGCTGGCCTCATAGAAAGAGTTTGGTAGAATTCCTTCTTTTTCTATATCCTGGAAAGGTTAAGAAGCAATGGTGTTAGCTCTTCCTTAAAAGTCTGGTAAAATTCAGCAGTGAATCCATCCGGGCCTGGGCTTTTTTTAGTTGGGAGATTATTGATAACTGCTCGGATCTCCATGTTTGTTATAGGTCTATTTAAGTGATTAATCTCATTTTGATTTAATTTAGGTAGGTCATATAGATCAAGGAAATCATCCATTTCTTTCAGATTTTCATACTTTGTGGAGTATATGCTTTTATAGTATGTCCCTATAATTTTTTGAATTTCTCTGGAATCTGTTGTGATGTTACCTTGTTCATCTCTGATTTTATTAATTTGTGTCTCTTCTCTCTTTCTTTTGGTCAGATTTGCTAAGGGTTTATCAATCTTGTTTATCCTTTCAAAGAACCAACTCTTTGTTTCATTAATTCTTTGGATTGTTCTTTTTGTTTCTATTTCATTAATTTCTGCCCTAATCTTTATTATTTCTTCCCGTCTACTACTTTTTGGTTTGCCTTGTTCTTCTTTTTCCAAGGCTTTAAGGCGAAGCATTAGGTCGTTTACTTGCGACCTTTCTAATTTCTTAATATAGGCACTTAAGGCTATAAAGTTACCTCTTAGAAATGCCTTCATTGTGTCCCAGAGATTTTGGTATGTTGTGTTCTCATTATCATTTGACTCTATAAATTTTTTGATTTCTTTTTTGATTTCTTCATTGACCCACTCATCATTTAGTAGTGTATTGTTTAGTTTCCATGATTTTGTCTATGCTCTATAGCCTTTCTTGCTACTGATTGGTAGTTTAATTCCATTGTGGTCAGATAGAATGCAAGGAATTATTTCAATTTTCCTGAATTGGTTAAGATTTGCTTTGTGTCCTAATATATGGTCTATTTTAGAGAATGTTCCATGTGCTGCTGAAAAGAATGTATATTCTGCAGCCTTTGGATGAAATGTCCTGTATATATCTGTTAGGTCCATTCCTTCTATGACCTCATTTAGTCCAGATGCCTCTCTGTTTATTCTTTCCCTGGATGACCTGTCAATTGATGAGAGTGGGGTGTTAAAGTCACCCACCACCACTGTGTTTGGTGTTATCTGTGACCTTAGTTCTAATAGTGTTTGTTTGACGAATTTGGGAGCCCCCATGTTAGGTGCATATATGTTTAGGATTGTAATGTCCTCCTGTTGGAGTGTGCCCTTATTCAATATAAAGTGACCTTCCTTATCTTTCTTGACTAACGTCGGACTAAAGTCTACCCTGTCTGATATTAGGATAGCAACCCCTGCTTGTTTTCTAGGCCCATTTGCTTGAAACACCGTCTTCCAACCTTTCACCCTAAGATAATGTCTATCCTTTGTAGAAAGGTGAGTTTCTTGAAGACAACAAATTGTAGGATCCTGCTTTTTAACCCAGTCTGCAAATCTATGTCTTTTCGTTGGGGCATTGAGACCGTTGATATTAAGAGATATTATTGAAAGGTGTTTATTTATGTTTGCCATTTGTGTGTGTGTGTGTGTGTGTGTGTGTGTGTGTGTGTGTGTGTGTGTGTGTGTGTTACTGGTTCTACCTGTGCTCTCTTCTGTTAACTGGTATTTGAGTATAGCTGGTTTTTTCTAGGTTCCTTATATGTGTGCTTTTCCTTTTGTTCATCATGTTGGATTCTATCAAGTATTTTCTGTAGAGCTGGTTTTGTCTTCAAATACTCCTTTAACCTGCTTTTGTCATGGAATGTCTTTATTTCTCCATCTATTTGAATGGATAACTTTGCAGGATAAAGTAACCTTGGTTGACAGTTGTTATCTTTCAGAACTTGGAATATATCACTCCAAGCCCTTCTGGCTTTAAAAGTTTGTGTTGAATAATCTGCTGTAATCCTGATGGGCTTGCTTTTGTAGGTAACTTGATTTTTCTCTCTAACTGCTTTCAATATTTTTTCTTTGGTTTGTGTGTTTGGAAGTTTGATTATAATGTGGCGAGGAGAGGTTCTTTCTGGGTTTTGTCTGGCTGGGGTTCTAAAGGCTTCCTGTATCTGTATTGGCACCTCTTTCCCAATTTGGGGGAAATTTTCCTCTATGATTTTGTTGAAGATGCCTACTATGCCTCTGGAGTGGATTTCCTCTCCTTCTACTATGCCCTGAATTCTTATATTGGATCTTTTCATAGTGTCCCGAATATCTTGAAATTCCCACTCATACTTTTCTATAAGTTTGTCTTTCTCTTTGTTGGACTGCATTAGGTCTGCCACCTGGTCTTCTAGCTTAGATATTCTGTCCTCTCCCTCATCCATCCTACTGGTGAGATTTTCTACAGAGTTTTTTATTTCATTAACTGTGTTCTTCATTGCTAGTAATTCTGACTGTTTTTTCTTTATTATTTCTATTTCCCTATTTATGTCTTGTATTGCCTTCTTTATTTCATTAAATTGGTGTCCTGCCTCTTCTTTGATTCCTTTGAATTCCTCTTTGATTTCCTCTTTGATTTCTTCTTTGATTATTTTCATGTGTTCTTTGACCTCTTTGAACATATTTATAATTATTCTTTTGAACTCTTTCTCAGGTATTT
The DNA here is from genome assembly GCF_020740685.1 of Jaculus jaculus. Lineage (NCBI taxonomy): Eukaryota > Metazoa > Chordata > Mammalia > Rodentia > Dipodidae > Jaculus > Jaculus jaculus. The sequence goes on from NW_025423490.1 coordinate 2,629,061, forward strand.
CCTCTAACTCTTTCTCACTGGAGGACATTTCTGATGCATTAATACTTTTAGGTGGATTTATATTGTCTTGCCTTTTAGTGTTTCTTGTGTTATAATGTATATATTTTTGCATCTTGGACTAAGTTAATGCTTGGATTTTCTAGCTAGCTGTGTATTCTTAGCTGTATCAATTGATTTGATGTAATATATTTTCAGGGTAGGACCTTAAGGTATTAGGTGTGGCTCCTAAGACTCTCAGAGTATCTACAAAGATGTTCCCAGGGGTTGAGTTTCCCTGCTACAGGAGTATTCAAGCAGGCTGAATGGAATAAAATACAGGTAGATTCTAAAATTTAACTAAACTCGGTACACATTCAATCAATAACAGCCCCGAGTATGTATGCAAGAGTAGTTATTATAATGGCCAGATCCTCTATCAACAAAGAGGTTTAGATTTCTGGTCTGTTGAGGGATCCAAGTCAGCTTGTGACCAAGTGAGACCCTTCCCTGGTGCAATCCCAGTTACCTTGGGTGATTTTGGTCTCAGTCAAGTTGCTGCCTGGGTCGTCAGGCTGCTGTTCTGATTTCTGGAGCTGGGCACTTGCTTTTACTACGGGGCAAACCGAGCCACTGCTGCTGCCTCTGCTGCTGTCATAGCCGCCACCACCGCTGCTGAAGCTGCTGTTGCCGTGTCCACCGCTGCTGCTCCCCCCGAAGCCGCTGCTGCGGGATCTGCCGCCGCTGCCGCTCCTGGGTCCGCTGCTTCTGGGGCCGCTGGTACCGGTGCTGGAGCCGCTGAAGTTGCTGCCGAACCCTGATCCCGTCTGGGTCCCGCCGTCAGCCTAAGTTGGCGTGGCCGGTCCCGGGCCGCCCCTGTGTTCGCTTCAGCTGGGCTCAGGCGGTGGGGGAGGGGAGGGAGCCGCGGCTGCTCCACGTGTGCCTCTACCTCGCGGTCTTCTCCTCCGCTGCTCGCTGCCGCTCTCCTCTCACGTTTCCCGAGTTGCGGAGAGTGCGGTGCGAGGGGAAAATCCCGCACCTGGCTTTTCCTGCGGCTCGAGCCGAGAGTCTGGCGGCTTTCTGCTGCGCCGCGGTTGCGGCGATTGGCCAAGCTGCCGGAGCCGCCCTTCCCGCCTGTGCAGGCTCTGGATGCTCTATAACTCTTCCACTTCTCTGCTGCCGCCTCAATTTTCTATACACCTCACTTTTTAGTAAAAGTGTGTATTCTGCTGAGTTTTTTTGGTCTTTTTCCCCCTAGGCTGCTTTGGCGTGGTACCTACGCCGCCATCTTAACCGGAAGTCCAAGTTGGTTTTAATATATGTCTTATTGGGGCATTATGATGTAATAACTGTGCATTACATGAAACAGTGAGTCATTGTGATGTCACTGTGGAGCATTTTGATATCACAGTGGGGCATTGTGAAGTATCAGTGGGGCTTTTCGATGTCACAATATGGCATTGTGATGTCACTCTGGGACATTATGATGTTATAGTTCAGCTCTGTGATGTCACAGAGACACATTATGATGACAATGTGTCATTGTGATTTCCCATTAGACCACTGTGATATCACAGTGAGGAATTGTGATGTCATAGAGGAACTTTGTGATGAAGAGTGGAGAATTGTGATATCACAGTTGGGCATAGCGAAATCATAGTGAGGCTCTCTGATGTCACATTGGGTATTGTTTTGTTACTGTGGAACATTGTTATATCACACTGGGGCATTGTGATGTCAGAGTATGTTGTTACAGTTGGGCTTTGTGGTGTCACACCGTGGCATTGTTAAATCAGAATGCAGCTTTTTGATGTCACAATAGGTATTATGATGTCACATGGAGCATTGTTATATCACAGTGGATCACTGTGATGTCACAGGGAGGTTATGTTTGGTCACAGTGGAGCACTGTGATTTCAGAGTGAGGCTTTGTGAAGTAAATTATGCATTTATTACATTATGGGATATTTTGATCAGTCAGTTGGTCTTTGTGGTGTGACAGTTGGGCATTGGAATTGCATAGTTGGGTATTGTGGTGAGAAAGGTGGATAGTTGTGATGTTACTGTTGAGATTTCTGTTGTGACTACAGGGTATTGTTATATTGCTGAAAATAATGGTGCTATTAATGTAATAATGTATTAATGTAATGTAGGGCATTGTTATGTTACAGTAGGAATTGTGATGAAAAATAGTTTTATTATGCCATATGGGAGCATGGTAATATCACAGCTTGGCATTACCATAAGCCAGTGAGTCATGTTGTGATGTCACAATGGGTCATTGTGAAATTAGAGTGGTGTTTTGTGATGTTACAGTGGGGTATTTTGACTTCACAGTTGAGCATTGTGATTTGACATAGTGTATTGTGATGTCACAGTGAGACATTATGATATCAAAATGGGACAATGTGATGAACAAGTTGGTTTATTATGTCACATGGAGACCATTTTGATGTCATAGCTGGACACTATCATGAGACAGTGAGTCATTGTGATTTCATGGTGGAGCATTTTTATAGTACAGTGGGGCATTGTGAAATCACAGTTGGACTTTGTGATGTCACACTAGGGTATTGTGATTTCAGAGTAGAGCATTGTTATATCACAATGGGGCATTGTGGTATCACAGTAGGGCTTTGTGTTGGCACAATGTGGCATTGTGGAACACAGTGGGAATTGGTGAAATCACAATAGAATATTGTGATGTCATAGTTCAACATTGTGATGTGACATTGGGTATTGTTATGTTATCATGGAACAATGTTATATCACAGTGGGACACTGTGATATCACAGTGGTGAAATGTTATGTCATGTTGTGGCATTGTGATGAACAAATTGTTTTTTTATGTTATATCAGAGCATTATGATGTTATAGTTGGCATGATCTTGAGGCAGTGAGAGATTTTGATGTCACATTTGAGCATTGTGATATCACAGTGGGCCATTATGAAATATCAGGGACTTTTTGATGTGACAATAGGACATTGTGGTGTCACACTGAGAAATTATGATGTTACAGTTCATCTCTGTGATGATTGGAGTATTGTGATATCACAGGGGAACATTGTTATAACATAGTAGGGCATTGTAATGTCACATTAGGGCTCTGTGATGTCATAATGGGGTTTTGATATCACACTGCATCATTGTGAAATTAGAGTGGGACTTTGTGAGGTCACAATATGGTACTGTGACATCCTATCTGAGCACATTGATGTAGCATTGGGTATTGCAATATCAGAGTAGAGCATTGCTATATCACAGTGGGACACTGTGATGTCACAGTGGGACAATGTGATGCTATGGTGGGGCATTTTGATGTCACAGTGGGGCATTGTGATGAAAAACTTGATTTTGTTATGTCATATCTGAGTTTATCAAATCATAGCTGGGCATTATCATGAGACAGTGAATCATTGTGGTGTCACAGTGGAACATGGAAAATATCACAATGGGGCACTATAAAATCCAAAGGGGCTTTTTGATGTCACAACAGGGCATTGTGATGTCACATAGGAACATAATGATGTTACAGTTCAGCTGTGTGATGTCACTGTGGGACATTATGGTGAGGGAGTGGAGCATTCTGAAATCACAGTGTGGATTTGTATGTCACATTAGAATATTGTTATGTCACAGTGGAGCTTTGTTATATCACAGTGGGGGTGTTGTAATATCTCAGTGGAGCAATGTGATTTCATGATGGGTCTTTGTGGTATAGAGTAAAATTTTGTGATGCCACAGTTTAGAAGTTGATGTGACATTGGGTGTGGGTCCTGGTTGTCCTGAGGCCACTGCACATGTTTCCCAGTGTTGTCCAGGGAACTGTGAGGCAGGTTCTTGAGTGACCATGCCTATGATTGGAAGAAACAACCAGGAGACTGTGTCAGAGGACGGCTCATTTATTTGTGGGGGAATGGGCTTATAAGTGTTCATGTAGTGGTGGGAAAAATTACAGGTTATGGGCCACAGGGGGATTAACTATGTGAAGGCTGCTGGCTAATACCCCATTAACATTTAGAGACCCTCCAGGTGAGCAGTAAAAGGTCACATGGCCCCAAGAAAATCAAAACCTGTCTTATCAGGATGTCCAGGCAAAGGGAGGGAGTGATCCCATTCCTTCTAGTCTCAAGGCAAGATTATCAGTGGTCTAGGCCCATTGCAACCTCTGACCTTTAGCTGTGCCTGACAGCTCAGACCTACTTTAGCCTCCAGTGACCTGGAGCCCATAACTGTGCTAATTGAACCTTCCATATCAGCATAAATTATATGTTCATTCTGATAGATAGATAGATGCATTTGCCATCCTTAAATAAGCTATACTTTGGATTTCTTATTGTTGCTTTTTGATTTATAGTGGCTTTGTTTCCTCTTCTGTTGTACATTAGGGAAAGGTCTCACTTGGATACAAGCTGACTTGGAACCCTCAACAGACTAGAAATCTTAACCTCGTTGTTGACAGGATTCAGGGTGTGGGGCACTACACACCATAAGGGACACTGATTTTGTTAGAGGATTTGGTTGTCATAATATCTACTCTTCCATAAATACTCTGTGCTGTTTTTCTTTTTTTTTTGTCAATTTTTTTAAAAAATTTATTTATTTATTTATTTCAGAGCGACAGACACAGAGAGAAAGACGGATAGAGGGAGAGAGAGAGAATGGGTGCGCCAGGGCTTCTAGCCTCTGAAAATGAACTCCAGACACGTGTGCCCCCTTGTGCATCTGGCTAACGTGGGACCTGGGGAACTGAGCCTCGAACCGGGGTCCTTAGGCTTCACAGGCAAGCGCTTAACTGCTAAGCCATCTCTCCAGCCCTTTTTTGTCAATTTTTGTTAACATTTTCCATGATTATAAAAAATATCCCATGGCAATACCCACCCTCCCCCCACTTTCCCCTTTGAAATTCTATTCTCCATCATATCCCCTCTGCATCTCAATCAGTCACTCTTTTATTTTGAAGTCATGAACATTTCTTCCTATTATAATGGTCTTGTGTAGGTAGTGTCAGGCACTATGAGATCATGGATATCCAGGCCATTTTATGTCTGGAGGGAGCATGTTGTAAGGAGTCCAACCCTTCCTTTAGCTCTTACATTTTTTCCACCACCTCTTTTGCATTAGACTCTGAGCCTTGGAAGGTGTGATTGAGATGTTACTCAGTACTCCAGGCACTTCTTTCCAGCACTATGATACCTTCTGAGTTGTACCAAGGTAACTGCCATATGAAAAGAGAAGATTCTTTACCCAAAGTGAGAGTATCATAAATATAAGGGTATTTATATTAAGAGAAATGCTTACTGGGCAGTTTGATGAGCATAGTATATACATTTATCCAGACATCAGCAGATGTTATATCCCTAGTCCTCATGACTACCCCTGTTTTAAGTTTTCAGTATCAGGGATGTATTCCCTCCCATGGAGCGGGCCTCCAGTCCAATTGGAAGCAGTTGGTTTCCACCATGACAGACCTGCCACTATTGCACCCATTGGCTCATTTGGCCTAGCTGGCCAATTATATGGCTTGCAGTGTCCACTGTTGAGTATCTTCACTGGTGGTATCTCTTTCTCCCATTGAACTACATGTAGAGTGGCTTCTTCTAGATTTCTGTGAGCTGGTCTACATGGAGGAGGTTATCAGCTCAGTTCCAGCAGGATTTCTCAATGGCATTGCAGCCCAACTATGTGGAATCTTCAGCAATAGGGTCCCACCATTTATTCCTCATGGGAAACCAAGGGCCTTGGCAATGTCCTATAATGTTTTGGGGGCATCAGGGAATCCCTGGCCAACAGCTCACTGGAGGTGTCCCAACACTGGCACTGAAAATTTTCCAACAATGATCTATGGCTCCTGAGTGTTCCATTGACCAAAACTGGAGGATACCATATGATTTATTTGTATCCTCTTAGATTTTGATTAGCCCTCTCTCCACCTTTCCTTTACTCAATCTCTTCCCCTGACGTCATTTTGGGCCTTTCACCCCCATTAATCTATTCTACTACTTACATATATACAATACCAGCCTATTAAGTACCCTCCTCCATTCCTTTCTCTTCCCTTTATATCTCCTTTTTAAGTTACTGGCTTCTGCTACTGACTTTTTTCCCTATCACACAGAAGCCCAATCATCTGTAGCTAGGATCCACATATGAGAGAGAACATGTGGTGCTTGGATTTCTGATCCTGGGTTACCCCACTTGATATAATCCTTTCCATATCCATCCATTTTCCTGCAAATTTCATAAGTTCATCTTTCCTTACTGCTGAGTAGAACTCCATTGTATAAATGTGCCACATCTTCATTATCCACTCATCAGTTGAGGCTAGTTCCATTTCCCAGCTATTATAAATTGAGCAGCAATAAACATGGTTGAGCACGTACTTCTAAGGAAATGAGATGAGTCCTTAGGATATATGCCTAGGATTGCTATAACTGGGCCATATGATACATCAATTTTTAGCTATCTTAGGACCTTTCACACTGATTTCCACAATGGCTGGACCAGATTGCAATCACACCAACCATGTAGAAGGGTTCCTTTTTTTCCACATCCCCGCCAACATTTATGATCATTTGTTTTCATGATGGTAGCCAATCTGGGAAGAGTGAGATGGAATCTCAATGTAGTTTTAATCTGCATTTCCCTGATGACTAGGGATGTAGAACATTTTTTTACATGCTTATACACCATCTATATTTCTTCTTTTTGGAACTCTCTATTTAGCTCCATAGCCCAATTTTTTTTGTGTGTGTTTTTGTTTTTGGATACTTATATGCCATCCGCATTTCTTCTTTTGGGAACTCTCTATTTAGCTCCATACCCATTTTTTAGATGCTTATACCCAACCATATTTCTTGTTTTGAAAACTTTCTATTTAGCTCCATACACCATTTTTTAATTGGCTTGTCTGAATTCATATTATTTAACTTTTTGTATTCTTTGTATATCCTAGATATTAATCCTCTATAAGATATATAGCTGGCAAAGATTTTCTCCCATTTTGTAGGTTTCCTCTTTGCTTTATTCACAGTGTCCTTTGCAGTGCAAAATTTTTGTAATTTCATGAGGTCCCAGTGGTTAATCTGTGGTTTTATTGCCTATGTAATTTCAGTTATATTCAGAAAGCCTTTGCCAAGACCAATATGTTGAAGGGTATCCCCTACTTTTTCATCAAGCAATTTTAGAGTTTCAGGTCTGATGATAAGGTCTTTCATCCATTTGGACTTACTTCTTGCACATGGAGAGAGAGAAGAATCTATTTTCATCCTTCTACAGATACATATCCAGTTTTCCCAGCACCATTTGCTGAAGAGGCTGTCTTTTCTCCAATGAATATTTTTGGCATTTTTATCGAATATCAGGTAGCTATTGCTACCTGGGCTTATATCTGGGTCCTCTATTCTGTTCCATTGGTCTACATGTCTGCTTTTGTGGCAGTACAATTCTGTTTTTGTTACTATGGCTCTGAAGTATAGGTAAAAATCAGGTAAGGTAATACCACCCACCTCATTTTTGTTGCCCACTATTATTTTAGATATTCAAGGTTTTTTGTGATTCCAAATGAATTTTTGGGTTGATTTTTCAATTTCTGTGAAGAATGCCATTGGAATTTTGATGGGGATTTCATTAAATTTGTAGATTGCTTTTCGTAAGATTTCCATTTTCACAATATTGATTCTTCCAATCCTATGAACAAGGGATATTTTTCCATTTCCTAGTGTCTTCTGCAGTTTCTCACTTGAGTGTTTTATACTTTTCATAGTAGAGATCCTTTACTTCCTTGGTTAGGTTTATTCCAAGGTACGTTATTTTCTTTGAAGCAATTGTGAATGGGAGTGATTCTCTGATTTCAGCCTCTGAGTGTTTGTTGTTAATATATAGGAATGTTAGTGATTTCTGTGTATTTATTTTGTATCCCGCCACATGGCTGTAGGTGTTTATCAGCTCAAACAGTTTGCTGGTAGAGTCTTTAAGGTCCTTTATATATAGAACCATGTCATTTGCAAGTTATGATAACTTGATTTCTTCCTTTCCAATTTGTATCCCTTTTATGTGTGTCTCTTGCCTTATTGCTATGACTAAGACTTCCAAAACTATATTAAATAGAAGTGGGGACAGTGGACACCCTTGTCTTGTTCCTGATGTTAGTGGAAAAGCTTCCAGTTTTTCCTGATTTAGTAATATGTTGGTTGTATGCTTGTCATAAATAGCCTTTATTATATTGAGATATATGCCTTCTATTCCCAGTCTCTGTAGGACTTTTATCATGAGGGGATATTGGATTTTGTCAAATGCTTCCTTAGCGTCTAATGAGATGGTCATGTGATATTTGTCTTTTAGTCTAATTATACAATGTGTTGCATTTATATATTTGTATATATTGAACCATCCCTGCATCTCTGGGATAAAGCCTACTTGGTCAGGGTTAATGATATTTCTGATATATTCTTGTATTCTGTTTGTCAATATTTTGTTGAGAATTTTTGCATCTATGTTCATGAGGGAGATTGGTATGTACTAATCTTTTTTTGTTCTATCTTTACCTGGTTTTGGTATCAGGGTGATGCTGGTTTCATAGAAGGAGTTTGGTAGGATTCCTTATTTTTCTTTTATGTAAAAGCTTAAGAAGCAATGGTGTTAGTTCTTCTCCGAAGGTCTGGTAAAATTCAGCAGTGAATCCATCTGGGCCTGGACATTTTTTAGTTGGGAGATTTTTAATAACTGAATGGATTTCCATGCTTCTTATAGGTCTATATAAGTTATTGATTAATCTAATGTTTATTTAATTTAGGTAGGTCATATAAATCAAGGAAATCATCCATTTCTTTCAGATTTTTATACTTGGTGGACTATATGTTTTCATAGTATGTTCCTATAATTTTTTAAATTTCTCTGGCATCTGTTGTGTTGCTACTTTTTTCATCTCTAATTTTATTAATTTATGTCACTTCTCTCTTTCTTTTGGTCAGATTTCCTAAGGGTTTATTAATCTTATTTATCCTTTCAAAGAACCAACTCTTTGTTTCATTGGTTCTTTGGATTATTTTTTTGGTTTCTATTTCATTCATTTCTGCCCTAATCTTTATTATTTCTTCCCATCTACTAATTTTTGGTTTCCCTTGTTCTTCTTTTACCAGGATTTTAAGGTGAAGCATTGGGTCGTTTACTTGTGACCTTTCTAATTTCTTAATATAGGCACTTAAGACTATAAATTTACCTCTTAGGACTGCCTTCATTGTGTCCCAGAGATTTTGGCATGTTGTGTTCTCATTATCGTTTGACTATAAAGTTTTTGATTTCTTTTTTTACTTATTCATTCACCCATTCATCATTTACTAGTGTGTTATTTAATTTCCATGATTTTGTGTATGCTCTATAGCCTTTCTTGCTATTGATTTGTAGTTTGATTCCATTGTGGTCAGATAGAATGCAAGGAATTATTTCAATTCTCATATATTTGTTAAGATTTGCTGTGTGTTCTAATATACGGTCTATTTTAGAGAATAGTCTATGTGCTGCTGGAAAGAATGTATATTCTGCAGCCTTTGGATGAAATGTCCTGTAGATATATGTTAGGTCCATTCCTTCTATTTCGTCATTTAATCCAGATGCCTCTCTGTTTATTTTTTCCCAGGACTACCTGTCAATTGAGGAGAGTGTGGTGTTAAAGTCACCCACTACCACTGTGTTTCGTGTTATCTGTGACCTTAGTTCTAATAGCATTTGTTTGATGAATTTGAGGGCCCCCATGTTAGGTGCATATATGTTTAGGATTGTAATGTCCTCCTGTTGGAGTGTGCCTTTAACCAATATAAAGTGGCCTTCCTTATCTTTCTTAACTAATGTTGGACTGAACTCTACCTTGTCAGATATTAGGAAAGCAACCCATGCTTGTTTTCTAGGCCCATTTGCATGAAACACCGTTTTCCAACATGTCACCCTCAGATAGTATCCATCCTTTGTATAAAGGTGGGTTTCTTGGAGGCAACAAATTGAAGGATCCTGCTTTTTAACCCATTCTGCAAAACTATGCCTTTTGGTTGGGACATTGAGGCCATTGATATTAAGAGATAATATTGAAAGGTGTGTGTAGCAGACAGCTTCAGGTTCGCTGAGATGAACTTCCAGACCAGGCACAGTTATGGAGGAAGGGATATTTATTGAAGCCTACAGATCCAGGGGAAGTTACATAATGGCAGAAGAAGCTGGCCTGCCTTCACAGGTCCAAGCAGAGAGAAAGAAGAGAGGTACAAGCCTAAAGGTCAAAGCCACACAGCACACTTCAGAAACTCCAGCTAGGCACACTTTGCATATCCTTAAATTGAAATCTGAAACCCACCACCACACCTTAAGATCACTCAGTAACATTGCCTCCAGCAGGTAGCTACAGATGCAAACTACAAACAAACAACTGAATATATTGGGGGCTATTTATTCTATTCAAACTACCACAGGGTATATCCTTTTTTGCCATTTTTTGTAGTTCTTCCAGTTTTACCTTTGTGCTCTTGTGTTAACTAGTATTTGAGTATTGTTTGTTTTTATTCCTGGTTCCTTTTATGTGTGCTTTTCTTTTTCTTCAGCATGGAGGATTCGTTCAAGTATTTTCTGTAGACTTGGTTTTGTCTTCAAATACTCCTTTATCTTACTTTTGTCATGGAATGGTCTTATTTCTCCATCTATTCCAATGGATAGATTTGCAGAATAAAGTAACCTTGGTTGACAGTTGTTATCTTTTCAGGACTTGGAATACATCACTCCAAGCCCTTCTGGCTTTTAAAGTTTGTGTTGAGTAATCTGCTGTAATGCTGATAGGCTTGCCTTTTAATGTAACTTGATTTTTCTCTCTGACTGCTTTCAATATGTTTTCTTTGGTTTTTGTGTTTGGTAGTTTGATTATAATATGGCAAGGAAAGGTTCTTTCCAGGTTTTGTCTGGCTGATGTAGAAAAGGATTCCTGTATGTCACTGGCACCTCTTTCCCATTTTGGGGGAAATTTTCTTCTATGATTTTGTTGAAGACGCCTACTATGCCTTTAGAGTGAAATTCTTTTCCTTCTACTATGCCCTGAATTCGTATGTTTGATCTTTTCATAGTGTCCCAATTATCTTGAAATTCCCTGAGAAAGTTTTTAAAAGAATTATAAATATGCTCAAAGAAGTCAAAGAGGAAATCAAAGGAATCAAGGAGGAAATCAATAGAATCAAAGAAGAAACAGCACACCACTTTAATGAAATAAAGTGGTCAATACTATACAAAAATAAGGAAATAGAAATTATAAAGAAAAACCAGTCAGAAATACTAGCAATAAAGAACACCGTTAATTAAATTTAAAAAACTGTAGAAAGTCTCAGCAGTAGAATGGATGAAGGAGAGGACAGAATATCTAAACTAGAAGACCAGGTGGCAGATGCAACAAAGAGAAAGACAAACTAATAGGAAACCATAAATGGGAATTTCAAAGATATTCAGGACACTGTGAAAAGAACAAACATAAGAATTCAGGTTATAAAGCAAAGAGAAAGGAAGGGAGGAGGGTACTTAATAGGTTGGTATTGTATATATATAAGTACAATGATTGAGATGGGGAGGTAATATAATGGAGAATGGAATTTCAAAGGGGAAAGTGCGGGGGGGGGGGGGGAGAGGAGAGAGGGTATTACCATGGGATATTTTTTGTAATCAGGAAAATGTTAATAAAAATTGTTAAAAGAAAAAAAAAAAAGAATTGGGCAAGCCAAAAAGAGAAAGAAAAGAGAAAGAAAGGAGCATTGTGTGCAATAGCGAAATATCTTTGGAAATGAAGAATGAAATGGGGCACCAATTGTATTTCTCATCTTACTTTTATAAAGGCCATGGCCACCTCAGTGTTCAGAAGCCAGTGTTCTGGCCCACCAGAAGTCATTAGTCTCAAGGAAAGACCCTCCATGTGCGAACAGATTCTGACTTTCTCAGGATCAGACAGTCATTTTAGTATTATATGTATTTTCACTATGGTACCTATACTGTACTTAGACATAATCTGGTGGAGCACTTAGTAGACTATAATGTAGTATGGACATAATTCTTATATGGACTGAGAAAGTTATTTTTAAAATGTGACTTAGTTTGATGCAACGTTCAAATTATTATGGCAGTTTTGAACTGAACTTGCAAGATTTCAAAGTATGCTTGTAGCTCAACCTTCTGTATAGATGAAACCACTAAGATTATATTCTATGATAAATAAGTCAATACATGGAACAGGTGAAACTGTGTCTTGTTTCTATGGCATTTCACATGTTTTGTTATCTAGAATTCATGGAATACAGGTAAATATAAAATAATTTTTTAAAAAAGAATTCAGGGTATAGTAGAAGGAGAAGAATTTCACTCCAAAGTCATACTAGGCATTTTCAAACAAAATCATAAAATAAAATTTCCCCCAAATTGGGAAAGTGATGCCAATACATATCCTTTATCTTGCAAAGCTATCCATTGAAATAGATGGAGAAATAAGGTCATTCTGCAATAAAACCAGGCTAAAGGAATATTTGAAGACAAAACCAGCTCTACAGAAAATACTTGAAAGAATCCTCCATACTGAAGAGAAAGAAAAGCACACATAAAAAACCTGGAAAAAGCAAGCCATACTGAAATACCAGTATATAAAAAGCAAATGTAAAACAGGAAGAACTATAAAAAATAAATACACACCTTTCAATATTATCTCTTAATATCAATGGCCTCAATGCCCCAACCAAAAGGCATAGGTTTGCAGACTGGGTTAAAAAGCAGGATCCTTCAATTTGTTGCCTCCAAGAAACCCACCTTTATACAAAGGATGGATACTATCTGAGGGTGAAAGGTTGGAAAATGGTGTTTCATGCAAATGGGTCTAGAAAACAAGCATGGGTTGCTATCCTAATATCTGACAAGGTAGACTTCAGTCCAACATTAGTTAAGAAAGATAAGGAAGGCCACTTTATATTGGTTAAAGGCACACTCCAACAGGAGGACATTACAATCCTAAACACATATGCACCTAACATGGGGGCTCCCAACTTCATGAAACAAACACTAGTAGAGCTAAGGCCACAGATAATACCAAATACACTGGTAGTGGGTGACTTCTCTCATCATTTGACAGGTCATCCCAGCAAAAAGTAAACAGACCTTGGGATGACTCAGAAGGTATGGTGCTAGAAAGAATTGACCTGAGTGCTCAGAACTTGAATATCACTATCACACCTTGCAATGCTCAATGTCTATTGTGGAAGAGGTGGTGGAAAAAATATAAGACCCCAAGGAAGGGTAGGACTCCTTACAACATGCTCCCCCTAGACACAAACTGGCCTGGATATCCAGGATCTCACTGTGTCAGACACGACCTATACGAGACCATCATTGAGATGGGGAGAATGGAGTTTAAAAGAGGAAAGTGGGGAGAAGGGGGTATTACCATGGGATATTTTTTATAATCATGGAAGTTTTTAATGAAAAAAAAGAAAATTAAAGTAAAGTAAAATAAACAGAGAAGCATCTGGATTAAATGAGGTCATAGAATAAACCTAACAGATCTATACAGTACATTTCATCCAAATGTTTCAGGATATATATTCTTTTCAGCAGCACATGGAACATTCTCTAAAATAGACCACATATTAGGACACAATGCAAATCTTAACAAATACAGGAAAATTGAAACAATTCCTTGCATTCTATCTGACCACAATGGAATCAAAGTACAAATCAATAGCAATAAAAGCTAGAGAGCATACATAAAATCGTGGAAACTAAACAATGCACTACTAAATGATGAATGGGTCAGTGAAGAAATCAAGAAGGAAACCAAACAAAATTCACAGAGTCAAATGATAATGAGAACACAACATACCAATACCTTTGGGACACGATGAAGGCAGTCCTTAGAGGCCAAGTGCCACATGTTCTCTCTCATATGTGGATGCTTGCTATTGATGTGAGAAGGAAAAAACTCAGTATCAAAGGCCAGTAAGTTAAAAAGGAGATAAAAGGAAAGAAAAAGAAAGGGAGGAGGCCCAGAAAGCCAAGCATCACATGTTCTCTCTCATCCTAGCTACAGATGATTGGACTTCTGTGTGAGTATGAAGAAAATTCAGTAGCAAAGGCTAGTAAGCTAGAAATGATATGTAAACATAAGAGAAAGAAAGGGAGGCGGTACTTAATAGTATGGTATTGTATATACATAAGTAGAAGAATAGATTAATGGGGGTGAAAAGGCCCAACGTGAGGTCAGGGGAAGGGATTGAGTAAAAGAAAGGTGGAAGGAGGGCTAATCATAATCTAAGAGGATATAAATAAATCACATGGAAACCTACTTTTTGGATAATGGAGCACTCAGGAACCATAGATTGTTGCTAGAAAATTTTCAGTATCAGGGATGGGATGCCTTCCAATGAGTTGTTGGCCAGAGAGTTCCCTGATGCCCCCAAAATATTATAGGCCATTGTAGAAGATCTTGGTTTCCCATGAGGAATAGATGGTAAGACCCTATTGCTCAAGACTCCAAATACTAGGGCTGCAAGGCCACTGAGAAATCCTTCTGGAACTGAGCTGATAAACTCCTCCATGTAGACCGGCGCTGTATTCAGTAGTGAAACCCAGTGATTCTCCAGTCTTGACATACCCACACCAGTGTGGACTGGGCTTTCAGATGCAAGATGTAAGTGGCAACACTTCACTTTTTATGTGGGTTCTGGGAAGTCAAACTTGGGCAATCTCAGTTTACCACCAGGAATAGATGATAAGACCCTGTTGCTGAAGACTCCACATACTTGGTCTGCAAGTCCACTGAGAAATCCTGCAGAAACTGAGCTGACAACCTCCTCCATGTAGACCAGCTGACAGAAAGCTGAAAGAACCAATTCTGCATGTAGTTCAATGGGAGAGAGAGAGAAATCACCAGTGAAGATACTCAACAGTGGACACTGCAAGCCTTATATTTGGCCAGCCAGGTCACATGAGCCAATGGGTGCAATAGTGGCATGTCTGTTATGGTGAAAACTAACTCCCCTCTAATTGTGATGGAGGCCCACTCCATGGGAGGGAATACATCCCTGATACTGAAAACATAAAACAGGGCTGGAGAGATGGCTTAGCGGTTAAGCGCTTGCCTGTGAAGCCTAAGGACCCCGGTTCGAGGCTCGGTTCCCCAGGTCCCACGTTAGCCAGATGCACAAGGGGGCGCACGCGTCTGGAGTTCGTTTGCAGAGGCTGGAGGCCCTGGCGCGCCCATTCTCTCTCTCTCCCTCTATCTGTCTTTCTCTCTGTGTCTGTCGCTCTCAAATAAATAAATAAAAAATTTTAAATAATAAAAAAAAAAACATAAAACAGGGGTAGTCATGTGTCCTGGGGCTGTAATGACTGCTGCTGTCTGACTAAATGTATATACTATGCTTATCACACTTCCCACTAAGCACTTCTCTTAATGTTCATACCCTTGTAGTAATGCTACTCTCACTTTTGGTAGATAATCTCTTTTCAGATGGCAGTGTCCTTGGGATGACTCAGAAGGTATCGTGGTGCTAGAAAGAAGTGACAGGAGTGTTCAGTACTGCAATATCTCTACCATACATTCCAAGGCTCAGGGTCCATTGTAGAAGACATTGTGGAAAGAATATAAGAGCCAAAGGAAGGGTAGGACTCCGTGCTGCCCCCAGATACAAAATGGCCTGGATTTCCATGACCTCACAGTGCCTGACAGTACCTATACAAGACCATTATAATAGGAGGAACAGATCATGACATCAAAATAAAAGAGAGACTGATTGGGAGGGGGAGGGTTAGACTTCTGGTTAACATGGCAGCATAGGAACCACACCAAAGCAGTCTAGGGGAGAAATAGCCAAAACAAAAAACCAAAAACAAAGAAAAAAAACACAAAGCAAAATACACACTTTTACTAAAAAGTGAGGTGTATAAGAAATTAAAATGGCAGCAGAGAAGTAGAAGAGATCCAGAGCATCCAGAGCCCACATAGGCAGGCATAAGTGGTTCTAGCAGCAGTAGCACCAGGTCTGCAGGGGCACAGCTGCCAGGCTTGGTTTGAGCCTCAGGAAAATCCAGGTAAGGGGATTTTCCACTCACACCAGAGCTCTTCACAAACTCAAGAAATATGAAAGTAGAAGTGCAGTGAACAACGGAGTAGCAGATCATGAGGTAGAGGATCATGTAGACCAGAGAGAGAACTACAGCCACCATAGACAGCCTCCCCTCCTGCACCGCCAGGGCAAATGCCAGCAAGGACCACATACCAGTGGAAGGGAGATCACAGCTCCCAGCACCAGCAAACAGAGCAGCAATCCAGCGACCCAGCCAGCCTACTTGAACCCACAGGGCACCAAAGAGGGACCCAAGCAGGAGTGCAGGACAACTGAGACCAAAATCGAGACCAAAATCATCCCAAAAGGTAATTGGGATTACAACAGGTCAGTACCCGCCTAATAAACCTGGTATATAGGCCTGAACCAGAAGTGCTAATTGCACCTTCCATATCAGGACAACTTATATGTTAAATCTGATGGATGGTCAGATCTGCTATTCTTAAGTAAGCTATATTTTGGGCTTGTTATTTGTTGCTTCTTGATTTATAGTGCCTTTGTGTCCTCTTCTGTTATACATTAGGGAAGGGTCTCACTTGGTCACAAGCTGACTTGGAAGCCTCAACAGACCCGAAATCTTAACCTCATTGGTGTCAGGATTAAGGGCATGGGTGGGGCACCACACACCCTAAGGGACATTTAGAGGATCTGGTTTTCATAATGCCTACTCTTGCATAAATATTCTGGGCTGTTTTTTCATTGAAAGTGTACATTGTTTAGTTAAATTTTAGAATCTACCTATATTTTGTTCCACTCAGCCTACTTGAATACTCTCATAGCAGGCAAACCCAACACCTAGAGTCACTTTTGTAGATACTCCGAGAGTCTTGAGAGCCACACCTAGCACCTTAAGTTCCTACCCTGAAAATATATAACATTAGATTAATTTAGAGGGGGAGGGGATATGATGGAGAATGCAGTTTCAAAGGGGAAGGTGGGGGGAGGGAGAGCATTACTATGAGATTTTTTTATAATCAAGGAAGTTGTTAATAAAAAATTGAAATAAAATGGGGGGAGGGAAACACTGGGCATGTATTGGATGTACTGTGCTCAGGTTATCATGGCTTGTATATTTTTCATGGTTTGTTTTTCCTGTGAAAGAATGTTGTGGTAAGAAGTAAGAGAGAAGCAGGGCCAAGCTGTCCAGAGGTATGAAGACTGGCAGAGGGAGACAGTGAGAGGCTGTGAGCCTAAATTTTTCCTGTCCCCCTTACCTACCAGCGTTAATCATAGGGGTCTAGTATGTACTTTTTTCTTTCTAGGTTTGCTCTTGATCTTAATATAACTTCAGAAAGGGTTTCCTCTGGTGTTTGATGAAGGAACAGCAAGGAGGAGGTATTATCTTGGGAGCTGGGGGGGGGGGCGGTATTCTATCCCATGCCTGCAGAGCACAGAGGTGCACCTGGTCATAGTACCCTGGGGGCTGTTGGGTCTGCTCAACTCCTATGAAGAAATTACCCTATTAGAAGAGCTTATGAAAGCCACAGAGGATGTTTTGTTGGTTTTGAGTCCTTCTTATTTGTTGGAGGCATTTATTTCAGTGATTTAGGGTGGGGTTTTGTAATGCCACATTAGTGTATTGTGATGTTACAGAGGACATTGTGTTGTAACACTGCATTTTTGTGTTTGATGTTATCTGTGACCTTAGTTCTAATAGTGTTTGTTTGGTGAAGTTGGGAGCCCCCATGTTAGGTGCATATGTGTTTAGGATGGTAATGTCCTCCTATTGGAGTGTGCCCTTAATCAATATAAAGTGACTTTCTTTATCTTTCTTGGACTAAAGTCTACCTTGTCAGATATTAGGATAGCAACCCCTGCTTGTTTTCTAAACCCATTTGCTTGAAACACCATCTTCCAACCTTTCACCCTAAGATGTCTATCCTTTGTAGAAAGGTGAGTTCTTGGAGACAACAAATTTTAGGATCCTGCTTTTTAACCCAGCCAGCAAACCTATGTCTTTTCGTTGGGGCATTGAGGCCGTTGATATTAAGAGATATTACTGAAAGGTCTGTATTTATATTTGCCATTTTTCTTTGTGGTTCCGGTTCTACCTGTGCTCTTTTAACAAGTATTTGAGTATTGCTTGTTTTTTCTAGGTTCCTGATATGTGTGCTTTTCTTTTTCTTCAGCATAGAGGATTTTATCAAGTATTTTCTGTAGAACTGGTTTTGTCTTCAAATACTCCTTTAACCTGCTTTTGTCATGGAATGTCCTTATTTCTCCATCTATTTGAATGGATAACTTTGCAGGATAAAGTAACCTTGGTTGACAGTTGTTATCTTTCAGAACTTGGAATATATCACTCCAAGCCGTTGTGGCTTTAAAAGTTTGTGTTGAGTAATCTGCTGTAATCCTGATGGGCTTACTTTTGTAGGTAACTTGATTTTTCTCTCTAACTGCTTTCAATATTTTTTCTTTGGTGTGTGTGTTTGGAAGTTTGATTATAATATGGTGAGGAGAGGTTCTTTCCAGGTTTTGTCTGGCTGGGGTTCTAAAGGCTTCCTGTATCTGTATTGGCGACTCTTTCCCAATTTGGGGGAAGTTTTCTTCTATGATTTTGTTGAAGACACCTACTATGCCTTTGGAGTGGAATTCTTCTCCTTCTACTATGCCCTGAATTCTAATATTTGATCTTTTCATATTGTCCGAATATCTTGAAATTCCCACTCATACTTTTCTATAAGTTTGTCTTTCTCTTTGTTGGCCTGGATTAGATCTGCCACCTGGTCTTCTAGTTTAGATATTCTGTCCTCTCCTTCATCCATTCTATTGGTGAGATTTTCTACAGAGTTTTTTAGTTCATTAACTGTGTTCTTCATTGCTAGTAATTCTGACTGGTTTTTCTTTATTATTTCTATTTCTTTATTTATGTCTTGTATTGCCTTCTTTATTTCATGAAATTGGTGTCCTGCATCTTCTTTGATTCCTTTTATTTCCTCTTTAAGTTCCTCTGTGACTCCTTTAATTTGTTCTCTGACTTCTTTGAACATATTTACAATCATTCTTTTGAAATCTTTCTCAGGCATTTCCTCTAACTTGTTCTCACTAGAGGTCATTTCTGATGCATTAATACTTTTAGGTGGATTTATATCGTCTTGCTTTTTAGTGTTTCTGTGTTATAATGTATATATTTTTGCATCTTGGATTAAGTTAATGCTTGGATTTTCTAACTAGCTGGGTATTCTTAGCTGTATCAATTGGTTTGATGTTATATATTTTCAGGGTAGGAGCTTGAGGTGTTAGATATGGCTCTTAAGACTCTGAGAGTATCTACAAAGGTGCTCCTAGGGGTTGAGTTTCCCTGCTATGGGGGTATTCAAGTAGGCTGAGTGGAATAAAATACAGGTAGATTCTAAAAGTTAACTAAACACTGTACCCATTCAGTCACAAATAGCCCCAAGTATGTATGTCAGAGTAGTTATTATCACAACCAGATCCTCTATCAATATAGAGGTTAAGATTTCTGGTCTGTTGAGGGATCCCAGTCAGCTTGTGACCAAGTGAGACCCTTCCCTGGTGCAAACCCAGTTACTTTGGATGAGTTTGGTCTCAGTCAAGTTGCTGCCTGGGTCGTCGGGCTGCTGTTGTGATTTCTGGAGCTGGGCACTGGCTTTTTCTGTGGGGCAAACCAAACCTGGCAACTGTGGCCCTGCAGATCAGCACCCCCGCTGCTGGAACTGATGCTGCAAAAGCTGCCTCTGCTGGGTCTGTCAGCAGCTGAAGCTTCTGCTGCTGGGTCGGGTGTTGTTGCCGCTCCTGGGTCTGCTGCTGCTTGGGCTGCTGTTACTGGTGCCGGAGCCGCTGATGTTGCTGCCGAACTCTGCTCCTGCTTGGGTCCCGCTGTTGGCTCAGGTTGGTGTGGCCGAGTCCTGGGACCACTGCTCTGTTTGCCGGAGCTGGGCTCCGGTGGTGGAGGAGGGGAGGGAGCCCCAGCTGCTCCGGTTCTCTCGCTGTTCCATGTGTTCTTCTACCTCGTGGTCTGCTCCTCCATTGCTCACTGCCACTCTCCCTTCACGTTTTCTGAGTTGCAGAGAGCGCGCTGTGAGTGGAAGCTCCTGCACCTGGCTTTTCCTGTGGCTGGACAACACTGCATTATTGTGATGTGACAATTGAACATGATGATGTCACAGGATAATATTGTGATGTTTCAGTGGAGCACTGTGATATCAAACATGGGGCATTTTAAGAAACTATGGTGCTTGTTAATATCACAGTAGAGCATTTTGATATCACAGTAGGTTATTGTGGTGTGACAGTGGGGAATTGATATCACAGTGTGCATTGTTATATAATTGTTGTACTTTGTGATATCAGTGGTGCATTGTGGTATCAAAGTGGGGCATTGTGAAATCAGGGGGGCATTGTAGTATCAGAATTGGGCACAATGATGAGAAAGTTGAAAATTAGTTGTTATGTCATACAGGTGCATTGTGTTGTATTAGCTGGGCATTATCATGAGACAGTGAGTCATTACGATGTCACAGTGGAGCATTGTTATAACACAGTAGGTCATTGTGATGTCACAATGGGGTTTGTGATATCACAGTGCATCACTGTGAAATTAGAATGGGTTTGTGAAGTCACAATATGGTAGCGTGACATCACAACTGACCACATTGATGTGGCATTGGGTATTATGATGTAAGAGTAGAGAACTGCTATATCACACTGGGAAACTGTGATGTCACAGTGGGACAATGTGATGAACAAGTTGGTTTTGTTATGTCCTATCTTAATCTTGTGATATTATAGCTAGGCGTTATCATGAGACAGTGAGTCATTGTGGTGTTACAGTGCAACATTGAAATCTCATAGTGGGGCACGATAAAATCCAGTGGGGCTTTTTGATGTCACAATATGGCATTGTGATGTCACATGGGAAATTATGATGTTACAGTTCAGCTCTGTGATGTCACAGTGGGACATTATGAGGGAGTGGTGCATTGTGGAATCACAGTGTGGATTTATGATATCATATTATAATATTGTTATGTCACAGTGGAGCATTGTTATATCACAGTGGGGATGTTGTAATATCCCAGTGGAGCATTGTGATTTTACAAGGGGGTTTTGTGGAATCAATGTACATAACTGTGAAATTAGAGTGCTATTTGTGATCAAAATAGGGTATTATGCTGTCAACGTTTAGCATTTTCATTTGACCCTGGGTGTGGTTCCTGATCACCCTGGAGCCAATGCACATCAGTTTCCCAGGGGTGTCCAGGTAACTGCAGAGCAGGGTCTTGAGTGGCCAAGAGTGTGACCGGAAGAAACAATCAGGAGACTATGTCAGAATATAGCTCATTAATTTGGGGAAGGGACTTATAAGCATTCATGTAGTGGTGGGAAAAGGTATGGGGTACAGGTCACAGGGGGAGTGGCTGTAGGAAGGCTGTAGACTGATATCTCATTAACATATAGGAACCTTCCAGAGGAGAGGTTAAAGGTCACATGGCCACAGGGAAACCAAAACCTAAGTCTATCAGTAGGTCTATGTGAGCCAAGCAAAGGGAGAGAGCAGTTCCACTCCTGCCAGTCCCAAGGCAAGATTATAGGGGACTAATCCCACTGCAACCTCCTGCAGTCTGGGGCCCTTATCCATGCCTGAAAGCTTAGGCCTACTTTAGCCTCCAATGACTTGGGGCCCATACATGTGCCTGACAGCTTCCCCTTTGTTTTTTATAATGGAACAGTATTATCACATTGAGTGAGGTCCTTGTAGTTTATCACAGGTTCAGACAGAGCTAGGTGGTGCACAAGAGCCTGATTGATGGAAACCTTAGCAATGTTAGTTATTTGTTGTCTGAGAAATTTGATAAGGCAGGGAGCCACAAGGAACAGAGTTCCTATAGCCAGGAGGGGGCCAATGAAGGGGAGGACCCAAGTGACTAAGGGGTTAGAGAACCATGTGGTGGGGTCGTCAGATTTATAGCAGCTGAGTGTTTTGAGGGTTTTAACATTTTCATTAACAACATTTGATTCATTGACAAAGAAACAACAATATTCTTCTCCCCAAACCACACATGTTCCCCCTTTTCAGCAGTGATGAGGTCTAAGGTCAATAGTTTTGGAGTACCATACCCATGAGAGAGCTTAATTATCTCTAAACATACCTGAGGCTTTTGGTAGTGGATACCATGGCCTGGTCAAGCTTGTCTCAGAAGTCCCCTGAGAGGTGGTTGGTTTGAACAAAAGCAGCTCCTGCAGTTTCAGAGGCACCCAGGTATAGCATCACACCAAGACCCACAAGTAGGGGGATGAATATCTCTCTGTGTTGACACAGGCAGAGATTGTGGGCCACTTTTTCTTATTTGTAGAGATACAACTGTGGAACAATCAAGACTGGACAACAATAAATGAGAGAGGAAATATTTATGAAAAAGGTAATTAGCCCTTTGCCCCATAGGAGAGTAGGTGCCTTCACACAAGTGGTCCTGGTTATAGAAATATTAAGGAGGCATTCAGCTCTGGTCAACTTGGAGCTGGACAGTCAAAGAAGCCTACCTTGACCGGCATCAAAGAGGGGAATATCAGTAAGGCATGGTTGGGAATACTTCATTGCTGATATGGGGTATTCAAGGGCGGCTTTAATAGGGACTGTGGTTAGCAGAGAGCTGGTGGTGGATACACAAAAAAAGCAGCTGGAAGCATTGGGGTGGTTAGTAAAGAGGTTGGCCACATATTGGATATTTTGTGGTCAGGTTATGGTAGCTTGTATCTTTTCCGTGACTTGTTTTACCTGCGAAAGAATGTGGTGGTGAATAAGAATCCTGCGAGAAGTGGTGACAAGCTGTCTAGAGATATGAAGGCTGGCAGAGGGAGATAGTGAAGGGCCATGAGTCTAAAGTTTTCCTGTCACCCACACCCACCAGTGTACATCCCAGGAACCTAATATGCTTTCTTTTCTTAATTTTTTCCTTTTTCTTTTTTCTTTCTAGGTTTGTTATTATTATCTTAGTATAAAGTCAGAGAGGGTTTTCTCTGGTTTTTGACAGAGGAACAGCAAGGAGGAGGTATTATCTTGGGTGCTAGAAGGGGATGTTATTCTATCTCATGCTTGAAGAGCATAGAGATGGACTTGGTCATAGTGCCCTGGGGGCTGCTGGACTCCTGTGGAAAAAAAAAAAAAACAAAACTCTGTTCGAACAGCTCATCAAAGCCACAGGGGATGTTTTGTTGGTTTTTATTCCTTCTTATTTGTTGGAGGCATTCATCTCTATAGAGGGCTTTCCATTGAAGGAATAGGGAGCTAGGCAGCAAAGACCAGCAGATACCACCCCAGTCCAGGGGGCTGTTAAGGGAGCCCCATAGGCGCTGGAGGAGGGACTTAGTCCATGGCACATGGGTCCCATTCTCCCTTATGGCCTGTCTGAGTTCTTTAAGGTCATTAACCTGACCTAGATACCATTATAGGGGCTAAGCCCAAGTTGGTTGGACAGTAACAGGAAAAGATGTGACTCCCTGATCATATGTATTCATATAGTTATCTAGAGCTCTCATAGTTGTTTTGTGATTGTCAGTGAGGGAATAGATAGACAAGGGTACTGGTCAGGGGAATTTATCATGATGGGATTCTTCTGGCCCATATAACATGAGTCCAGAGGGGAGCAGCCTGGATCAGGATGTGGATAAGATGGTAGGGGCAGATAAAGGTGGGTGGGCATAGGGAAGTTTGGGGTAATTTTCTTACTAATTTCTTCAATAGCCTTTTCAAGGGAACTGAGGTCCACCACTGGCCATCTTCAGAGCCCTTTTTATTGGAGTCATCATTTGATTTTGGAGTGGTAGTGGTCTTAGAAGGACCAATACATTGTCTAATAGCCACTATAATTGGGAAGAAATAGAGAGAAGAGGTTTCCTTCCTGAACTTCCCATCTCCTCACTGGATAAGCTATGCAGGTCCACATGTCAGGGTCATATGGATCCCCAGATATCACCCAGGGGGCAATCTGGAGGACTTCTTCCCAAAAGGAGATGGCTTCTGGAAAAGTTAATGCCTCTAGCCTTGGGAAGTGCTGGTGAATTTGTGACTCCTTTTGGTGGTAAGTGATATTACCTATGATAGAAAAAAGAAAGAGAGGAGACACCACAACCAGAAGGAAATGTTCCCAAGGACTGGATAGCACCAGGGGGGATTCCCAAAGGTCCAGACACAAGCCTGTCTGCAAGTTTAAGAGACCTTCCTACAGTTTAAGAGGTCATTGCATTAGTGGTTTCTTGTGTTGGAGAGAAATAGGGGCTTGTTGCCAATACCCATGTGGGCTGTTGGGGTACATACAGAGGGCTAGGGGCCTCCAGTCAAGGCCAAAGAGTGGCTTCAGCCAAGAGACGTCAGTTCCCCTTTTGCCGTATTTGGTCCCTAGTGATGGTGCAAATTGAAAGTAGAGGAGGAAAGGGAGAAACCTGCCAGCCCTCAGTCATGGAGGCAAGGCCACAGAAGCTGATGTCCCTCAGAGGGAGCAGTCACCTATCCCAGTGCATCTCAGAGGGTCCCTGTTCAGGTGTCAGTTGTGGTTTCTGGCCATCCTGGGGCCACTGAACATTGGCTTCCCAGGGACATCCAGGCAACTGAGGGTCTTGAGTGGCAGTGATTGGACAGGAAGAAACACTTGGGAGACTGTATCAGAGGACAGCTTGTTTATTTGTTGGGGGAATGGGCTTATAATCATTCCTGCAGTGGCGGGAAAAGATACAGAATATGGCTCCAGGGTTATTGGGTGTGTGAAGGCTGCTGGTTGATACCACATTAACATACAGAGACCTTCTGAGTGAGCAGAAAAAGGTCACATGGCCACAGAGAAACTAAAACCTAAGTCTTATCAGGATGTCCAGGTGCCCCAGCCAAAGGGAGAGAGTGGCTCCACTCTTGCCAGTCTCAAGGTGACACAATCAGGGTCTAGGTCTGCTGCAACCTCCTGTGGCCTGGAGCCCTTAGACATGCCTTACAGCTCAGGCCTACTTTACCCTCCAGTGGCCTGGGGCCCATAACTATGACAGAACATTGGGTATTGTTATGTCAGAGTGGAGTACTGTATATCAAAGTGGGACACTGTGATGTTACAGTGGGGCATTGTGATGTCCAAATGGGAAATTGTGATGAACAACTTGGTGTTTTTATGTCATAAGGGTGCATTTTGATGTGACAGCTGGGCATTATCATAAGACAGTGAGTCATTGTGATTTCACAGGGAAGCATTGTGATATCACAGAGGGGCTTTCTGATGTCACATTAGAGTATTGTGATGTCACAGGAAAGCACTTTTATATTACACTGGGGAATTGTGGTGTCACAATAGGGCTTTGTAGTGTCACAGGGAAATCATATTGGGGATCTGTAATGTCACAATAGAATATTGTGAGCTCACAGTTGACTATTGTGTTGTGTCATAGGGTATTGTGATGCCATCTTGGAGCATTGTTATATCACACTGGGACACTGTGATTGGTGTAATATCATGTCACAGTGGGGTATTGTGATGAACAAGTCGGTTTCATTATGTCATATTGAAGCCTTGTTATGTCATATCTGGGCATTATCAT
Organism: Jaculus jaculus; assembly: GCF_020740685.1. NCBI lineage: Eukaryota > Metazoa > Chordata > Mammalia > Rodentia > Dipodidae > Jaculus > Jaculus jaculus. The sequence continues at coordinate 2,654,703 of NW_025423490.1, forward strand.
GATGAAATGAGTCATTATGATATCACAGTGGGGAATTATTAAATATCAGTGGGGCTTTTTGATGTCACAATAGGGACTTGTGATGTCACAGTGAGAAATTATGACCTGACAGCTCAACTGTGTAATGTCACAATGGGACATGATGATGAGAAATTGTACATTGGGATGTCACAATGTACCTCTGTGATATCACAATGGGGCATTTTTATGTCACAGTGGGGAACTGTGATGTCAAAATTGTGTTGTTACATTGTAGCATTGTGAAATTAGATTGGGGCTTTGTGGTGTCATAACTGGCTATTGTGACATCACAGTTGAGTATTGTGATTTGACATTGGGTATTGTGATATCATAGTGGAGCACTGTTATATCACAGTGAGACACTGTGATGTCAGAGTGTGGCAATGTGATGTCACAGTGGGGCATTATCATGAGAAAGTGAGTCATTGTTATGTCACAGTGTAGCACTGTGAATTCACACTCGGGTTTTCTGATGTCACAGTTGTGCCTTGTTAAGTCAAAGTGAGCCATTATGATTTTATAGTTCAGCTATATGGACATTATCATGAGAGAATGTGGCATTGTGATATCTCACTGGAACCAATGTCTCATTGTGATATCATAGAGGGGCTCGGTGATGAAGAGTGGAGAACTGTGATATCACAGTGGAGCAGTGTTATATTAGAGTGGGGCATAGTGATGCCACAGTAGGTTAATGTGATGTCACAATTGGGCTTTTTGGTATCACAATGCATCATTTTAGAATAAAAGTGGACCTTTGTGGTGTTACAATGGGGCATTGTGACATCACAGTGAGGCAATGTGAATTCACATTAGGACATGATTTTACAATTCAGCTCTGTGATAGCAGTTAGACATTATGATTAGAGTGGAGCATTGTGATGTCACAGTGGAGCATCTGGGGGGAAAAGGAGTCTTTCAAAATCCAGATAACCAAATGCCACATGTGTGTTACATAATAGTGGAATACTATAATGGCACAGCGGGGCATTGTGATGTCACAGTGAGGTTATTGAAATTATTATAGAGTACTGTGATTTCTTCATGGGACGTTGTTATGTAAAAGTGGGAATTTTTGATGTCACTTTGGTGCCTTTTTTTCAGACAGTGAACTTTGTGATGCAACACTTGGGCTTTGGCATTTCACTATTGGGAACTAGGAGGAGACAGCGAGGCACTGTTATTAGACATTGGGCTTTGTGATGATACAGTGGGTCATTGTGCTGTCACAGATGAGCATTGTTATATCACAGTGGGGCACTATGGAATCACAGTGGAGCTCTGCCATATCACATTAGGATATTGTATCATCATGTAAGAGCATTGTTATATCACAGACATTGTGATGTCTCAATGGAGCACTGTTATATCAGAGTGGGACACTTTAATGTCACAGTGGGGAGATATGATGTTACAGGGGGTCATTTTTGTGTTACAGTTGGGAATTTTGATGAACAAGTTGGTTTTACTACATTGTATAGGAGCATTGTGATGTCATAACTGGGCATTATCATGAGACATTGAGTCACTGAGATGTAACACTTGTGCATTCTGAAATCACAGTGGGTTTTTGTGATGTCACAATAGGGCATTGTGGTGTTACACTGGAACATTATGATGTTACATTTCAACTCTGTGAGGTCACAGTGAATGAGACATTATGATGGGAGACTGGGGCATTGTGCTATCAAAGTAGATAACTGTAATATCAGAGTTGTTAATTGTGATGTCATGGAGAGGCTTTGTGATGGATAGTGGAGCATTGTGATATCACAGTGGGGACTGTGACAACACTGCCGGGTTTTGTGATGTCACATTGGGATACTGTATCATCATAGTGGTGCATTGTCATATCACAGAGCTTAATTGTGATGTCATAGTAGAGCATTGTTATATTATGGAACACTGTAATGTGAAACTGGGGCAATGTGACGTCTCAGTGAGACCTTGTTATGTTACAGTTGGGCATTTTGATAAATAAGTTTGTTTTACTATGTCATATGGGAGCATTTGATGCCATATCTGGGAATTACCATGAGAAAGTGAGTCATTATAATGTCACAATGGAGCATGTTGATATCAGAGTGAGGCATTGTGAAATCTCACTGGCACCTTTTTTAATGTCACAATACAGCATTGTGATATCACAGTGTGACATTATGATGTTACAGTTCAGTTCTGTGATGTCACAGTGGGACATAATGGTGAGAGTAGAGAATTATGATGTCACAGTAGACCACTGTGTTATCATAGTGGTTAATGGAGTTGCCACAGAGAAGCTTTGTGATAAACAATGGAGCACTGTGATATTGCAGAGGGACATCAAGAAATATCAGTGGGCCTTTTTGATGTCACAATAGGGCCTTTTGATGTCACAGTGGGACATTATGATGAGAGAGTGAGCATTGGAATGTCACAATGGACCTCTGTGGTATCACAATGGGGAATCTAGATTTCACAGAGGGCCTTTGTGAAGAACAGTGGAGCACTGTGACATCACAATGGTAAAATGTAAAATTACAGTGGAGCTTTGTGATTTCACATTAGAGTATTGTGATGTCACAGTGGAGCATTTCTATATCACATGGAATCACTGTGATGTCCCGATGAGGCACTGTGAAGTCAAAATGCAGCTTTTTGGTATTGGGCACTGTGAAATCATAGAAGAGTTTGTGATGTCACAAACAGGTTATTGTGACATCACAGATGAGCATTGTTATGTGACAGTGAGGTATTTTGTTGTCACAGTAGAACACTGTCATATCATAGTGTGAAGTGTAATGTAACAGTGGGGAAAGTGATGTCACAGTAGGGTATTATTATGTTACAGTTGAGCATTTTGATGAACAAGTTGGTTTTATTATGTCATATAGGAGCATTGTGATATTATAGCTGGGCATTAAGATGAGACAATGAGTCATTGTTATGTCACACTGCTGCATTGTGAAATAAGTCAGGCTTTGTGACGTCACAATAGGTTATTGTCATGTCACAGTGGAGCATTCTTATATCATAGTGGGAAATTGTCATGTCACAGTGTGGCATTGTGTTATCACATTGGTGCTTTTTTTGTCACAGTGAGCCATTGTGAAATCAGGGTGGGGCCACTGTGATGTCACAATAAGGAATTGTGATATTACACTGGAACATTATGGTATTTAATTTCAGCTCTGAGGTCACAATGGGATATTATGATGAAAGAGTGGGGCATTGTGATATCAAAGTAGACCACTGTGATATCACAGTGGTTAATTTTGATGTCACAGGGTGACTTTTTTATGAACAGTGGGACATTTTGAAATCACAGTGGTGCTTTGTGATGTCACATTAGGATTTTGTATCTTCACAGTGGAGCATAGTTATATCACAGAGGTTAATCATGACATCACAGTTGAGCATTAAGATGTGATAGTGGGCATTGTGATATCACAGTGGAACTTTGTTACACACAATTGGACATTAATGTCACAGTGGGGAATTGTGATGAACAAGTTGGTTTTATTATGTCATACTGGAAAATTGTGATATCATAGTTGGTATATATCATGAAACAGTAAGTCATTTTGATATCACAGTGGGGCATTATGAAATCTCAGTGATGCTGCTTTATGTCACAATATGGCATTGTGATGTCACTGTGGGACATTATGATGAAAGATTGGTGCATTGCAATGTCACAGTGGACCTGTGTGATGTCACAATATGGCATTGTTATGTCATAGAGGGGCTTTGTGATGAATAGCTGGGTATTGTGAAATCACTGTGGGCCTTTATGATGTCAAAATAGGGTTTTCTGATGTCACAGTGGAACATTGTTATATCACAGTGGGGAACTGTGATGTCACAGTTTGGCAACGTTATTTGGAATTGTAATGAACTACTTGGTTTTATTATGTCATATGGGAGCATTGTGATGGCATAGTCGGGCATTATCATAAGACAATGAGTCATTGTGATGTCACAGTGGAGCATTGTGAAAACATAGTGTGGCTTTATGATGTCACATTCGGGTATTGTGATGTCACTGTGGAACATTATTATATTACAGTGGGGCATTGTGATGACGAAGTGTGGTATGGTAATATCACAATTGGGCTTAGTGGTATCACAATGTGTCATTGTAAAATCAGAGTTGGGCATTGTGATATCATTATAGCATATTGTGATATCACAGCTGAGAATTATGATGTGACTTTAAGTATTGTGATGTCACAGTGGAGTATGCAACAGCATGTCACAGTGGTACACTATGAAATTGAAGGACTCAGGAAGCCATGATAGGCCTCAGAATCATCAATAGGCCTACGTTTCTGCTTCCCAGCAAGGTAGGTTTCCTGATAAGGGAACAGACTGTCTGCACCATGCATTACTGTGGTCATAGATAAGTTTGCTTAAAGTTCCTCAAATACACATAGCCAATCACAATAAAGGTTACCTAATCTGCTTGGAATCCCCCTAGCCCCCTGTCCACCAGCTTTGCCCACCAGTGTCCTAAGCCTGTAAGAAAAAAAAATGCAAGTGCAGTTAAATCAACCAATCATATAACCATTCCCCTACTTCTCCATGCTTCTTTGTTCAAATCCCTATAAAAAAAAAAAAACCCCAGCCCCCCTGCTGATCAGGGCTCTTGTACAGATCCACTGTATTGGTGAAGTCAAGAGTCTGAGCTTAAGCCCAAAATAAAACTCTTTGATGTTGTATACATATCTGACTCTCTTAGCAGTCTTTGGGGATTCCGCATTCTGGGGCATAACAAAATCACATTTGGCTTCGTCATGTTACCACAGGGTACTGTGATGTTACACTGGAATATTATGATATTAACTTTCAGCTTGCTGAGGTCACAGTGGGATATTATGATGGGAGAGTGGGGCATTATGATGTCAAAGTAGACCACTGTGATATCACACACTAGTCACTAGGAGAATTTGTCATGAACAGTGGGGCATTGTGAAATCACAGTGGGGCTTTGTGAGTCACATTAGGATATTGTATCTTCACAGTGGAGTATTGTTATATCACAGTGGTTAGTTGTGACATCACAGTTGAACATCGAGTTGTGATAGTGGATATTTTGATATCTCAGTGGAGCGTTGTTACTCACAATTGGACACTGTGATGTCACAGTAGGAAATTGTGATTAACAAGTTGGTTTTACTATGTCATATGGGAAAATTGTGATGTCATAGTTGGGAATTGTCATGAGGCAGTGAGTCATTTTGATGTCACAATGGAACATTGTAACATCATAGTGCATGTGATATTTAAGGTGCTGTCAACTTGATCTGTTTAGTAATCCACAGAAATCCAGGCCTTCTGGAACCATCTTCAGTGTTGGATCTGGACTGCTGAGGCATCTGGCCACGTGGACTGAGCAGAAACCAGGTTCCTTAATTCTTGAGCCTGCAACTGCTATTGGACTACTGTAAGCTAATCCAATAAATTTCCTTTTTAAAATAATTCATTCTAGCAGTTCTGTTACTCTACACAACACTGACTAATACAGATTTTGGTACCAGGAGTGGTTCTAGAGAAACAGAATTGTAAGGACGAATTTCTCTATTGGGCTTGGTGCTATCTGGGGTTGGCTTTCCAACTTCAATGCTATTTAAGGCCCTCCTGGTGATAAGGAGAGTGCTTTTACTGGAAATAAGGAGGACACTAATAATCCATGGTGTACACTATTTAAAGAACTCTGTGAGATAGATGTACTTAGTGATCCTGAGTCATGTCATATGAAGAGCAAGGAATTTAGTGACTTAATTTACAACATTTGAATATTTGTGGAAAAGTAAGACCAATTATGAGGCTGGTTGGTTGCATTGAGCATCTCTGGAAAAACTAGTGAAGGAACAGCAGAAACTCAAAAGGAAAATCCTAAGCTTAAGACCCATGTACATGATCTCAAGGTTTCTAAGGATGCCCTGGAGGAAAGTCTCCTCTCTAGCCAGAACCAGGGTCAGGTTAAAGAAAACAAAACCCAAGCTCTCAAAGTAAGATTGGCTAACTTGCAAAGTAAACTCAAGTCCCAGCCTCACCAGCTATCAGAAGTTAAAATGAGGGCATTGATTGGAAAAGATTGGGATCCTGTGACTTGGAATGGTGATGTGTGAGAAGACCCTGAAGAACCTGGGGACACTGAAGTGTCAGATTCTGAAGAAGTTGTTTTGGATGAAGCTATGACCTCCCTTCCCTTAGCAGTAGTTGTATCCCCAAGTCCACAACATGAAGTATTAGCCTCCCTGCCCTTGCCTGAGGGAATTAATCCCTCTTTGAGGAATCAGCAGGAGGTTCTGGTGCTTCTCAGTTCCCACTCATGTTTTCCTCTAGGCCTATAACCAGACATAAGGCTAGACAGGCCCCTAAAGGTGAGATAGAAAATATGACACAAGAGGAGGTGAGGTATACCCCTAAAGAACTTTAGGATTTTTCTAAATTGTGCAGGCAGAAACATGAAGAATGTGTGTGGGAATGGATTTTAAGGGTGTGGGATGATGGAGGAAGGAACATAAGATTAGACCAAGTTGAATTTACTGAAATAGGCCCATTGAACAGAAATTTTAGATTTAACACTGCACTTGTGCAGTTGGAAGGGTTGTCAAGAGTTTATTTGATTGGTTGACCCACTGTGAATGAGCTTGAACTGCCTGATATCCTTTGGCTTAATGTTGATGAAGGGATTAAAAAGCTCAGAGAACTTGGAATGCTGGAGTGGATTTGTCATGTAAACTCATCTTTGCCCCCACAATGGGAGCATACAGATGGGCCTTTCACTAAGACTACAAGAAACAGATTTGTGAGGGTTGTACCAGTATCCTAAAAGGCCCATATCATTGGTCTTTTATGGAAAGAAGACCTCACAATGGGAGCTACAGTCGCTGCATTAGGTGATTTAGATGCAATGGGTACAACTGGATCTTGAGGTAATTGACAGTGGGTCCCGTGGGTCCCAGAACTCACCCTGTAGTTATTTCCCCAGCCCCAGAATGCATAATTGGGATAAATATACTTAGGAGTTGGCAGAACACACACATTGGTTACCTGACTTGTGGAATGAGGGATATTATGGTTGGAAAGGCTAAATGGAAGCCATTGAGGTTCCCACCGCCAGGGAATAGTGAATCAAAAACAATACTGCATCCCTGGTGGGATTTGAGAAATTAGTGACATTATAAAGGACATGAAGGATGCATGGGTGGTGGTTCCCACCACATCTCCCTTTAACTCCCTTATTTGGCCTGTTCAGAAGACAGATGGATCCTGGATAATGACAGTGGTGTATTGGAAACTTAATCAGGTGGTGACTCCAATTGTAGTTGCTGTACCAGATGTGGTTTCTTTACTTGAGCAGATTAACCTATCTTCTGGGTCCTGGTTGCTCTTGGGAATGCTTTCTTCTCCATACCTGTCCATAAGGACCACCAGAAGCAATTTGCCTTCAGCTGGCATGATCAGCAGTACACCTTTACTGTTTTACCTCAAAGTTAAATTAATTATCTAGCCCTGTGTTATAGCTTAGTTTGCAGGGATGTTGATCACCTATCCCACAGAGTGTCACATTGGTCCATTATATCGATGACATAATGCTGATTGGGTCAAATGAGCAGGAGGTGGCAACCACTTTGGAATTGCTGGTACAGCATTTGTGCATCGGGGGATGGGAAATAAATCCATCCAAAATTCAAGGACCTTCCACCTCAGTGAAATTTCTAGGAGTTCAGTGGTGTGGGGCATGCAGAGATATTCCTTCTAACACGAAGGATAAGTTGTTGCATTTGGCCCCTCCTACCAATAAGAAAGAAGCATAATGTCTAGTGGGCCTATTTGGACTTTGGAGACAACACATTCCTCACTTGGGTGTCTTATTCCATCTCATATACTAGGTGACTTGGAAAGCTACTAGTTTTCACTGGGGCCTGGAACAAGAGAAGGCTCTTCAACAGGTCCAGGCTGCTGTGCAGGATGCTCTGCCCCTTGGACTGTATTATCCAGCAGATCTGATGGTACTTGAGGTGTCAGTGGCAGATAGGGATGCTGTTTGGTGTCTTTGGCAGGCCCCCATGAGAGAATCACAATGGAGGCCCTTGGGATTTTGGAGCAAGGCCCTGCCATTACCTGCAGACAATTATTCTCCCTTTGAGGGATAGCTCTTGGCTTGCTATTGGACCTTAGTGGAAACTGAATGTTGCAATCGTCCATTGACTTTGATAGCAGGACATGCTAACACTGAGAGATGCCCATTAGGGTATTGTAATGTCACAGTGAAGCATTGCTATATAATAGTGGGATATTGGGATGACACAGTGGTGCACTGTGATGTTACAAGGGGGTTTTAGGGTGTCACACTGTGGTATTGCGATAGGCAAGTGGGGCTTTATAATATCACAATAGGGTGTTGTTATGTCACAATTGAGTATTATGATGTGACATTGGCTATTATGATGTCATAGTAGACCATTGTTACATTACAGTTGGATGCTTTGTGATGAATAATTTGGTTTCACTATGTGATATGTGAGCACTGTTATATCATACCTGAGCATTATCAGGAGACAGTGATTTATTGTGATGTTACAGTGGGGCATTGTGAAATAATGTGGGGCTTTTTCATGTCACACTGGGACATTATGATGTGACAGTCTAGGTCTGTGATGTTACAGTGAGACATTTTGATGAGATAGTGGAGCACAGTGATATCACAGTAGGCCACTGTGATATCAGAGTGGGGAATTGTGATGTCACAGAAGAGCTTTGTGATGAACAGGGGAGCATTGTATTATCATAGGACATTATGAAATCACAGTGGGTATTTGTGATATATTAGAGTACTGTGATGTCACAGTGGGTCATTGTTATATCACAGTGTGGCATTTTAATGTCATGGTGGTGCAGTGTGATGTCAAAATGGGGCTTTGGGGTGTCATGGTACAGAATTGTGAATTCAGATGGGCATTTGTGATGTCACAACAGGGTAGTGTGATTTCACAGTTAAGCATTGTGATGTGATATTGGGTATTGTGATATCACAGTGAAGCAGTGTTACATCACATTGGGACACTGATGTCAGAGTGGGGCAATTTGATGTCACAGTGCAGCATGGTGATGCCACAATGAGGCATTGTGATGTGCAAGTTGGTTTTATTACCTCATATCAAAACATTGTGCTGTCATAGCTGGCATTACAATTATGCAGTGAGCCATTGTGATATCACAATGGGGCATTGGGAAATCTCAATGAGACATTAGGATGAGAGAGTAGGACATTATGATGTCATTTTAGACCATTATTATATCACAGTAGAAAAAAAAAAGATGACCTCAATAACCATCTGGCTAAGCTCAATGAAAACATAAAGAAATGCAAGGATGAATTCCAAGAAGCATTAATAAAATCAGAAAATGACATGAAAAAGGAAGTAGACAGAGGGATGGAAACTATCCATAAAAAAGTAGTAGAACATACAGACCAAATTTAACAAGCGCAAAACTCTATAGAAGTTCTCAATAATGGAGTCAACCATATGAAGGCTAGAAACTGAGAACTGGAAGACAAAATGGAAGAAACAGTCTGGGAGTCCAACAGTTTCAATAAGTTCAAAACATCTGTGAACAGAATATAAGGGGACTGTGAGATACATTTAAGAAATGCCCCAACATTTTGATCATGGGAATACGTGAATGGGAAGAAGTTCAGACCAAAGGCCGGAGCACTCATTCAACAAAATTATCAAAGAAAACTTTGTCACTCCCTCTCAAGAAAGGTCCATCAAGATACAAGAAGCTAACAGAACTCCAAGCAGACTGGACCAAAGGAAAAACTCTGCTAGACATATTGTCACTAAGACTCTAAACATTGATACCAAAGAGAAATTCTGAAAAGCAGGTAGGAATAAACAACACATTACATATTATGTTAACTCCATCAGAGTTACTTCAGACTTCTCACTGGAAACACTGAAAGCTAGAAGGGCCTGGAATGGAATACTGTAAAGTCTAAGAACGTATGGCTTCCAACCCAAACTATTCTATCAAGCAAAAATTCCCTCACAATAGATAGTGAAATAAAATATTCCATGACAAAACTCAGCTCTACAAATATATGAACACAAAGTCAAATCTGCACAGAGAACTCTATGGAATTCTCCACACGGAAGAATCAAATAATCTAACTCAAGTGCATATAAGAAGCAGATCACAATAACCAAATTCAGAGAAGACACAAAACCCACAAAGTCCAAGAAAACACCAAACCACATAAACCACAATGATATGGCAGGGAATAAATAAAACCACACAGTACTTACCCTAAATATCACTGGCCTTAATTCACCCATGAAGAAACATAAGCTAACAGGGTGGAGGAGGGTACTTAATAGGTTGGTATTGTATATATGTAAGTACAATGATTGTGATGGGGAGGTAATATGATGGAGAATGGAATTTCAAAAGGGAAAGTGGGGGGGGTAGAGGGAGGGAATTACCATGGAATTATTTTTTTATAATCATGGAAAATGCTAATAAAAATTTAAAAAACACAAAAACAAACAAACAAACAAACAAAACAATACAAAAAAAAAAGGATCAGAAAATTAGATGCCTCAATCTGTTGTCTTCAAGAAACTCACCTCACCATTTAATACAGATACCTCATCAGGGTGGAAAATGATATTCCAAGCAAATGGAAATAAGAAACAAGCAGGGGAACTATACTAATATTGGATAAAATAGACTTCAAATGAAAAGTAACCAAAGAAGGCCACTCCCTACTTATCAAGGGAACGATCCAACTAGAGGATATCACAATCATCAACCTTTATGTACCAAACACAGGGGCACCACAATTCATAAAACAAAACCGACTTGACAACAAAACAGAAATAACCACCAAGACCATCATAGTTGGGGACTTCAATACTGCACTATCAGCAATAGATCATCCAAACAGAAAATTAACAGGTAAGTGAAACATCTCAACAAAACCATAGACCAATTAGACCTAACAGACATCTACCTAACATTTTACCCAAAATCCACAGACTACATATTCTTCTCAGCAGCCCATGGAACCTTCTCTAAAAGAGATCATATTCTGGTTCCTAAGCAAGGCCTTCATATACTTAGGAAGATCAACATAATTTCCTGCATAATATCAGTTCACAATGCTGTATTGCTAGAAATTAACATCAAAATATGTGACAGAAATCCCATTAGGTTCTGCAAACTGAACAACAAACTCTTAAATAATAAATGGGTAGTGGACAAAAGAAAAAATGAAGTCGTGAAACTTCTAGAAATGAATGACAATGAGAATACATCTTAACAAAACTTATGGGACACAATGAAGGTGGAAATCAGGGGGAAATTCATAGCACTAAAATTCATAGCAAGTTTGTTTTATTTTATCATATGGGAGCACTGTAATGTCATAGCTGGGCATTATCATGAGACAGTGAGTAATTGTGATTTCACAGAGGATTGTGATATGAGAGTGGGGCACTGTGAAATCACAATGAGGCTTTGTGATGTCAAATTAGGCTATTGTGATGTCACAATGAAATGTTATATCACAGTTGGGCATTGGGATGTAACAGTGTGTCCATGTGATATCACAATGGGACTTTGTGGTGTCACAGTGGGTCATCATGAAGTCAAATTGGGGCTTTGTGATGTCACAATACTTTATTGTGATATCACAGTTGAGCATTGTGATTCAGCATTGGGTACTATGACACCACATTGGCCCATTATTATATCACAAAGGGACACTGTGGTGTCACAGTGGGACATTGTTATGTTACAGTGGGACATTATGATGAACAAGTTGGTTTTATTATGTTATATGGGAGCATTGTGATGTCATAGCTTGGCATTATCATGAGACAGTGAGAAAATGTGATACCACAGTGGGGCATTATGAAATCTCCGTGGGGCTTTTTGATGTCACAACAGGGTATTGTGATGTCACAGTGAGATACTATGATATTACAGTACAGCTCTGTGATTTACAATGGGGCATTATGATGAGAGAGTAGGGGATTGTGATGCTACAGTGGAACTCTGAGATATTACAATGGGGAATTTTGATATCACAGAGGGTCTTCTTGATGAACACTGGAGTATGGCATTACCACAGTGGGACATTCTGAAATCAAAGTGGGGATTTGTGATGTCATACTATGGTATTCTGATGTCATATTGGAGTATTGTTGTATCACAGTGGGGCATTGTGATGTCACAGTGGTTTACTATAATTTCACAACTATGCTTTGTGGTGTAACATTGCAACATTGTGAAAGAAGAGTAGAGCTTGGTGATGTCAAAATAGGTAATTGTGACAACTCAGTTGACCATTGTGATGTGACATTGGGTATTGTGATATCACAGTAGAATATTGTTATATCACAGTGGTATACCATGGTGTCGCAGTGGGGCATTTTGATGTCCTAGTGTGGCATTTAGATGAACAATTTGGTTTTATTATGTCATGTGAAGCATTGTGACATTAACAGCAGGGCATGATCTTGAGACAGGAAGTCATTGTGATGTCAGAAAGGAGCATTGTTATATCACAGTTTGGAATTGTGATGTCATAGTGGGTCATTGTGATGTCACAATGGGGTTTGTGGTGTCACAGTGTGGCATTGTGAAATCAGAATGGGGCTTTGATGTCAAAATATGGTATTGAAATGTCATAGTTGAGCATTGTGATGTGACATTGGGTATTGTGAGGTCACAGTGGAGCACTGTTACATCACAATGGGGCACAATGATGTCACAGTGAGGCATTGTTATGTTACAGTGAGGTATTTTGATGAACAAATTAGTTTTATTATGTCATAAGGTAGCAATTTGATATCATAGCTGGGCATTGTCCTGAAAGAATGAGTCAGTGTGATATCATAGTGGGGCATTTTGAAATCACAGTTGGGCACTGTAATGCCACAATAGGACATTGTGATGTCACACTGGGACATTATGAAGTTACAGTTCAGCTCTGTAATGTGACAGTGGGACATTATCATGACAATGGGGTATTGTGATATCACAGTAGACCACTGTAATATCACATTGGGGAGTTGTGAGATCACACAGGGGTTTTGGGATGAACAGTGGATCACTGGAGTAATATACTGCAGCATTGTGCAAAGTGGGGCTTTTTGTCACATTATGGTATTGTGATGTTACATTGGACTATTGTTATATCACAGTGGGGCATTGTGATGTCACAGTATGGCAATGTGATGTCACAATGTGGATTTATGGTGTCACAGTGTGATACTGTGAAAACAGAGTGGGGCTTTATGTTGTCTCAATAGGGTGCTATGAGGTCATATCTGAGCATTGTGATGTGACATTGGGTATTGTAATGTCTCAATGGAGCATTTTTATATCACAGTGTGACAATGTTATAACTCCTAGGGGCAATGTGAAATCACAGTGGGGCTTTATAATGACATGACAGGGCATTGTGATGTTACAGATCAGCTCAGTGATGAAACAGTGGGGCATTATGGTGAGAGAGTGGGTTCTTGTGATATCACAGTGAACCTCTGTGATATCACAGTGGGGCTTCTTGATGAACAGTGGAGAATTGTGTTATCACTGTGGGGCATTGTAAACTGACAATGGGAATTTGTGATGTCATATTATGGTATTGTGATGTAACAATGGAACATTGTTATATCACAGTTGCACATTTTGATGTCACAGTGGGGTACTGTGATGCCACAATTGGACTTTGTGTTGTCTCACTGCAGTAATGAAAATTCACAATAGAGTACTGTGACATCACAGTTGAGTATTGTTATGTCATATTAGGGTATTTTGATGTTATAGTGGAGTATTTTTATATAAAAATGAAGCCTTGTGATGCCACAGTGGGGCACTATGATGACAAAATGTGGTACTGTTTTGTCACAGTGGGGCATTGTGAAATCAGTGTGTGACTTTATGATGTCAAATAAGGTACTGTGTTTTCACAGTTGAACATGGTGATGTGATAGTATGATATTATGATGTCACAGTGGAACATTGTTATATCACAGTAGGAGACTGTGATATCAAAGTAGGGCAATGTAGTGACAAACGTGGAAATTGTGATGTTACAGTGAGTTTATGTAAATTCATAGTGGAGCACTGTGATAATACCATTTGACATTGTGAAGTAAATGGGATCTGTGATATCACTATGGTACAAAATGATCAGACAGTGAGCATAAGGATGTGACTCTTTGGGCATTGTGATGTAACAATGGAGTATTGTTATATAACAGTGGGACACTGTGATGTCACAGTGGGGAATTTTGATCAACGACTTGGCTTTATTATGTCATATGGAAGCATTGTGATGTCATAGCTAGGATTACCATTACAATAAAAGTCATTTCAATTTCACAGTAAAGCATTGTAATAACACAATAGGGCTTTGTGATGTCATATTAGGCTATTGTGATGTCACAGTAAGCATTGTTATATTACAGTGGGGCACTGTGATATCACAGTGGGGCACTGTGATGTAACAATGGGGGCTTTGTGGTGTTACAGTGTGGCATTGTGAAATCAGAGTGGAGCTTTGCACTGTTACAATAGGGTATTGTGACATCACGGTTGAGCATTGTGATAAGATGTTGTTTATTGTGATGTCACCATGGAGCATTTTGAAATCACCCTGGGGATTTGTGATGTCATAGTAGGACACAGTGATGTCACAGTGGGACATTATAAAGCTATAGTTGAACTCTGTGATGTCACAGTGGACCTGTGTGATATCAGTGGGAAATTGTGATGTCACAGAGGGGCTTTGTGATGAACAGTGAAGAATTATGATATCACATTGTGGCATTGTGTAATCACAATGGGGCTTTGTTATGTCATATTAGGTATTGTGATTTCACAGAGGGGCAATGTTTAGTCACAAAGTGGCTTTGTGGTGTCACATGGGGCATAGTATAATAAAAGTTGGGCTTTGTGATGTAACAATAGGATATTGTGACTTCACAGATGAGCATGATTATGTGACAGTGGGGTATTATAATAATACACTGGAGCATTTTTATATCACAGTGGGTCACTGATATCTCAGTGGTGCGATGTGGTGTCATAGTGAGACATTATGATTATGATTAAAAAGTTGGTATTTTTATGTCATATGGGAGTATTATGATGTAATACTTAGGCATTATCGTGAGACAGTGAGTCATTGTGATGTCACAGTGGAGAATTGTGATATTACCGTGCAGCATTGTGAAATCTCTGTGGGTGTCTTTGATGTCATAATGGGGCTTTGTGAAATCACAGTGGGACATTATGATGTCAAAGTTCAGTTCTGTAATGTCACAGTGGAACATTATGATGATAGTGGAACATTGTGATGTCACAGCAGACTACTGTGATATCAAGGTGGATAATTGTGATGTCACAGTGGGGCTTTATGATGAAAAGCGGAGACTTGTGATATAACAGTAGGGCATTGTGAAATCACAGTGGAGTTTTATGATATCACATTAGGAATTGTGATATCACAGTAGACCACTGTAATATCAGAGTGAGGAACTGTGTTGTTACAGGGTGGATTTGCAATGAACAGTGGAGCACTGTGGTATCACAATAGGGCATTCCATAATCAGAGTGGGGCATTGTGATGTCAGATTATAATATTGTGATGTCACATTGGAGCATTTTTATTTCACAGTGGGACAGTGTGGTAATTCAGCAGGGCAATATGATAGCACATTGGGGCATTGTTACATTAAAGTGAGACATTGTGATGAGAAAGATGTTTCATTATGTCATATTCATGCATTATGGTGTCATAGCTGGGCATTATTATGAGAAATTGAGTCATTGTGATGTCACAATCTAGCATTGTGACATCACGGTGGGACTTTATGATGTCACAGTAGAGCAGTGTGATGTCACAATGGGAAAATATGGGAATACAGTTATGTCACAGTGGGACATTATCATGAGAGAGTGGAGAATTGTGATGTCACAGTGGACTTCTGTGATATCACAGTGGGGAATTGTGATATCATAGTAGGGCTTCTTGATGAACAATGGAATAGTGGAGTATTGTGTTATCACAGTGGGGCACTGTGATATCGCAGTGGAACCTTGTGATGTCATATTATGTATTGTGATATCACATTGGAGCATTGTTATATCACATTGGGGTTTTGTGATTTCACATTAGAATATTGTGATATCACAGTCACATTGGGGAGTTCTGATGTCACACAGGG
This sequence comes from Jaculus jaculus, assembly GCF_020740685.1. NCBI lineage: Eukaryota > Metazoa > Chordata > Mammalia > Rodentia > Dipodidae > Jaculus > Jaculus jaculus. The sequence continues at coordinate 2,670,965 of NW_025423490.1, forward strand.
GTTTTATGCTGAGTAGTGGGGCATTGTGAAATCACAGTGGGACTTTGTGATGTCTCAGGGAAGCACTGTTATATCATTGTGGGCATTGTGATATCATGGGGGTCACTGTGATGTCACAGTGGGTTTTGTGGTATCAGTGAGGCATTTTGAAATCACAGTGGTGCTTTGTGGTGTCACAGTGGGTATTCTGATGTCACAGATGAGCATTGTGATTGGATATTGAGTATTGGGATGTCACAGTGGGGCCATGTGATGTCACTGTGGGGCAGTATGATGAACAAGTTTGTTTTACCATGTCATATGGTAGCATTGTGATTTCACAGCTGGGTATTACCATAAGACAGCAAGTCATTGTGATGTCACTATGGGGCATTGTGATGTAAGAGTACGGCATTGTGAAACAACAGTGGGACTTTTTGATGTCCCAATAGAGCATTGTTATGTCACACTGGGAAATTATGAAGTTGCAGTTCATCTCTCTGATGTCATAGTGAGATATTATGATGAGAGAGTGGGGCATTGGGATGTCTCAGTAGACCACTGTGATATCAAAGTTGGGAGTCATGATGTCACAAAGGGGCTTTGTGATGAACAGTGGAACATTAGCATATCACAGTGGCGATTTGTGGTTTCTCAGTACAGCATTGTGAAATCAGAGTGGGGTTTTGTGATATCACAATAGGGTATTGTTGCATTTGTGATGCCATATTTGGGTATTGTGATGTCAGAGTTGAGCATTGTTATATCACAGTGGGGCATGGTGATGTCACACTGGGGCACTGTGATGTCACAATGGGGCATTGTGTAATCATACTAGGGCTTTGTGATGTCACCATAAGGCATAGTGAGATCACAATTGAGCATAGTGATGTGACAGTGGAGCATTGTTATTACAGTGGGACACAGTGATGTCAGGATGGGGCAATGTGGGCAATGTGATATCAAGGTGTGGCATTGTATTGTCACATTGGGGTTATGTAAATTCATAGGGGAGCACTGTGATTTCATCTTGGAGCATTGTGAAGTAAAGTGGGGATTTCTGATGTCACTACTCTACATTTTGATCAGACTGTGAGCATTGTGATGTTACAGTTGGGCAGTGGAACTTCACTGTTGAGTATTGTGATGAGACGGTGAGTCATTATGTTTATACAATGGGTCATTGTGATGTCACAGCTGAGCACTGTGATGTCACAGTAGGGTATTGTGACATCAATGTTGAGCATGGTGATGTGACAGTGCAGTATTGTGATGGACAAGATAGTTTTATTATGTCATATGAGAGCATTGTGATGTCATATCTGGACATTATCCTGAAGAAGTGAGTCATTGGGATGTCACAGTGGAATATAGTGAAATCTCAGTGGGGATTCTGCTATCATAATAGGGCATTGTGACATGGCAGTGGGAGATTAATGATATTATAGTTCAGCTCTGTCATATCACAGTGGGACATTATGACGAGACTGTGGAGCATTGTGATGTCACAGAGGGGCTTTGTGATGAACAGTTAAGAATTGTGATATCACAGTGGGGGATTGTGAAATCACATTGCAGGTTTTGATGTCACATTAGGGTATTGTGATATCACAGAGAAGCATTGTTATATCACAGTAGGGTATTGTGTTGTCACAGTGGGTCATTTTGAAATTACAATGGAGCGTTGTAATGTGACAATAGGGTATTGTGATATCACAGTTGAGCATTAGGATTTGAACGTGGGATATTGTGATGTAACAGCAGAGCACTGTAATGTCACAGTGAAGTTATGAAAATTCATAGTATAGCACTGTCATTTCATCATGGAATGTAGTGAAATAAAAGTAGGTATTTGTGGTGTCACTACGGTGGATTTTTAAGCATTGTGATGCGACAGTTGGGGATTGGGATTTCACTGGTGGGTATTGTGATGAGACAGTAATGCATTGTGATATGAACATGGGCTTTGCAATGATACAGTTGGTTATTGTGACGTCAGAGATGACCATTGTGATATCACAGTCAGGTACTGTGATATAACATTTGGGCACTGTCATGTCACAAAGGGCCTTTGTGTTTTAAAAGTGGTGCACTGTGATGTCACAATGAGTCTTTGTGGTGTCACAGTGGGGCACTGTGAAATAAGAAAAGGGCTTTGTCTTGTCATAACCAGGTATTTCTTTGTCTTTTCTTACCTATTTTATTATTTTTTTATTGTTGGATCCTTCCATGTTTATAGACAATAAACCATGATAATTCCCTACCCCTCTCCTATATGTGATCTTCACTTTTAGCAGAGTGGGCTTAATTTAGCAGAATAAGGTTTAATTTTGTTTGTCCCTTGGCTTCAGATTGTGACACTTCTTTGGTGTGATTTTAAAGTATTGGCTGGTTTGAACCAGGTGTCCCTATAAACTTATGTGTTCTTAGTCTTTGCTTCCCAGCTGATAGAAGTTTGGGAGGTGAATCCTTGCTGGATGAGGTTTATTTTGGGGATTTAGCTTAGGAGTGTTATAGCCAGATCCCCATTGATATAATTGGGCTCACTGTTCTGCTGCTGTTATCAGCCTGATGCTAGCAAATGGGGTAATGTCCAGTCTCTGCTCAACCATCTTTCCCCTGCCACCATGAAGTTCCCCTTGAGACTGTAAGCCAAAATAAGCAACTTCCCTCCCATCAGCTACTTTTTGTAGGGTGCTTTAAGGTGTTATTAATTAGTCATTTATTTCTATCCGCAAAGGAGATGGAAAATCTGTGACTGACCTCTCTAGATGAGTAACAAAGTCATCACTGACTTCTGTCCATTTTTCTTTCTTTTCCATTTACTCTGTTCATCTATATTACATTATCTATATTGAGGGACAGATAGATAGATATAGATAGATATATAGATACAGATACAGATACAGATATATAGATATAAATATAGATATATAGAGAGACAACTTCTATACTTACAGACAACAAACCATGGTATTTCTCTCCCCTCCACTCTCCTTCCCTCCCCACTTTCCCCTTCATAACTCTTCTCTCTGTATAGCCCTTTCCTCTCTCCATTAGTCTCTCTTTTAACTTGATGTCATCTTTTTCTCCTATTATGAGGGTCTTGTGTGGGTTTTGCTAGTCACTACAAAGTCTTTGATATTCAGGCCAAATTCTGTCCAGATAGTTGTATGTAAGGAGTGGTACTCTTCATTTGGCCTTACATTCTTTCCACCACCTCTTCTGTAATGGACCCTGAGCCTTGGAGGGTGTGAGATGTTTTAGTGCTGGACACTCCTCTCTACGTTTTTCACAGCACTATGTTGTCTTTTGGGTCATCTCAATGGTCATCACCATCTGAAAAGAGAAGCTTCTATAACCAGAAGTGAGAGCAACATTAATATGAACATTAAGTGTAGTGCTTTCAAGGCAACTGGGTGAGAGCAATATATGCATTTATCCAGACAAGAGCAGGCTTTATACCCCCAATTCTCATGACCTCCCCTGCCGTAGGTCTCTGATTAGGTTTACAGTACCAGGCATGTATTCCCTCCCAGTGAGACTGTTATATCAGAGTTCGGCTCTGTCATATCACAGTGGGACATTATGATGAGAGAATGGAGCATTGTGATATCACAATCAGATATTGTGCTGTAACAGTGGGGCACTGTCATGTCACAAAGGGGATTTGTGTTTTAAAAGTGGTGTACTGTGATGTCACAATGAAGCTTTGTGGTGTCACAGTGGGGCATTGTGAAATAAAAAAGTGCTTTGTCTTTTCATAACCAGGTATTTTGACATTATAGTTGAGCATGGTGAAGGGACAGTGGGTTATTGTGATGTCACAGAGGAGTATTATTATATTCCAGTGGGGCATTGTGATGTCATAGAAGTGCACTGTGAATTCAAAATGGGGCTTTCTGGTGTCAAACTGCAGCATTGTGAAATCAGAGTGAGGCTTTGCAATGTCACAATAGGGTATTGTGATGTCACCGTTGAGTATGGTGATGTAACATTGGGCATTATGATGTTACATTGGAGCTTCATTATATCACATTGTGACCCTGTGATGTTACAGTGTCCCAATATGACATCACAGTGGGGCATAATGATGTCACTGTTGGGCATAATGATGAAGTTTGTTTTATTATGTTATATGAGAGCATTGTGATATAATATCTGTATATTATCATGAGACAGTGAGTCATTGTGATGTCACAGTGGAGCATTTTGATATCAGTGGGACATGGTGACTTCACAGTGGGGATATTTATGTCACATTAGGGTATTGTGATGTCACCATTGATCTTTTTTATGTCAGATTGGGTCATTGTGATGTCACTGTGGAGCTTTGTGATGTAACTATGGGAGCTTGTGCTGTGACACTAGGGCACTGTGAAGTCACAGTCGGGCTTTTTCTATTTTTTTTATAAACTTTATTTATTTATTTGAGAGCGACAGACACAGAGAGAAAGACAGATAGAGGGAGAGAGAATGGGCACGCCAGGGCTTCCAGCCTCTGCAAACGAGCTCCAGATGCGTGCGCCCCCTTGTGCATCTGGCTAACGTGGGTCCTGGGGAACCAAGCCTCGAACCGGGGTCCTTAGGCTTCACAGGCAAGCGCTTAACTGCTAAGCCATCTCTCCAGCCCAGAGTCGGGCTTTTTCATGTCATAATATGGTATAAAGATGTCATATTTGAACATGGTGATGTGATAGTGGTGTACTGTAATGTCACAGTGGGATTGTTATATCAAAGTGGGACAGTGTGATATCACATTGGGAATCTGTTATGTCAGACAGGTTTGTGATGAACAGTGGAGCATTTTGGCATAACAGTAGTGATTGTGAAATCACATTAGGGCTTTGTGATATCACAGTGGAGTATTATATCACAATGGGACATTGTTCTGTCACAATGGGATACTGTGATATCTCAGTGGGGCATTGTGATAACACAGTGTGTCATTGTGATGTAACAATGGGGCGTTGTTATCTGATATCTGATTCCCACTCTGATATCAGTGGGAATTGTGATGTCTCAGAGGGGTTTTGTGATGAACAGTGGAGCATTGTGATATTCCAGTGGGGTATTGTGAATTCATAGAGGGGCTCTGTGATGTCACATTAGGGTATTGTGATGCCACAGTAGAGCATTGTTATATCACAGTGGGGCACTGTAAAGTCACAGTGAGGTCATTAAGATTCATAATGGACCACTGAAATTTCATCGCAGGGCATTGTGAAGTAAGGGGATTTGTGATGTCATTATAGTACATTTTGATCAGACAGTGAGCATTGTGGTATGACAGTTGGGCATTGGAATTTCACTACTGGGTACTGTGATGAGATAGTGAGGCATTTTGATTATACAGTGAGTCATTGTAATGTCACAATGAACACTGTGATGTCACAGTAGGGTATAATGATGTCACAGTGGGCACTGCAATGTCACAAAGGGGTCTTGTGATGTCCCAGTGGCACCTTTTGAAATCAGAATGGAGTATTGTAATGTCACAACATGGCATTATTATGTCACAGTTGGACATGATAATGTTGCAGTTCTGCTCTGTCACTGTGGGATATTATGGTGAGAGAGTCTGGCACTGTGATGTCACATGGACCTCTGTGATATCACAGTGGGGAACTGTGATGTCACAGAGGGGTCTTGAGATGAACAGTGGAGCATTGTGATATCACAATGAAGCACTGTGAAATCACAATGGGGCTTTGTAATGTCACATTACAGTATTGTAATATCACATTTGAGCATTGTTATATCACAGTGGGACATTATAATGTCACAAAGGGGCATGGTGGTATCACTGTGGAGCACTGTGATGAAGAAGTTCATTTTATTATGTCATATGTGGGCAATATGATATCACAGTGGGGCATTGTGAAATTACAGTGGGGATTTGTGATGTCTCATTAGGATATTGTGATGTCACAGACAAACATTGTTATATCAAAGTAGGACATTATAATTTCACAGTGGGACACTGTGATGTCACAATGGGTCTTTGTGGTGTCACAATGGGGCATTGTGAGTTCAGATTTGGGGTTTGTCATGTCACAATCTTGTAAAGTTATGTCATATTGAGCACGGTGATGTGATAGTAAGGTATTGTGATGTCACAGTGGGGTTCTGTAATGTCATAGTGAGATTATGTAAATTTATTTTGGAGCACTGTGATTTCATCATTGGGTGTTGTGAAGTAAAGTGAGGTTTATGATGTCATTATAGTGCATTTTGATGAAACAGTTAGCATTGTGATAGGATAGTTGAGCACTGGAATTTCATTTGGCTACAATGATGAGACAGTGAGGCATTGTGAGGATGTTGTCATTGTGATGTCATAGGTGACCACAGTGACGTCACAGTTGGGCACTGTGATATCACAGTGGGGCATTGTGATGTACCAATGGGCTTTATGATGTCACTGTGGATATTATGATAGGAGAGTGGGGCTTTGTGATGTCACAATTGGATGTTTTCACAACACAGTTGAATATTGTCATGGGACATTGGGTATTGTTATGTCACAGTGTAGCATTGTTATATCACAGTGGGGCAATGTGATGTCACAATAGCTGTCACTTTGTGGTGTCAGTGAGGCATTGCAGAAACAGAGTGGGGCTTTGTGATGTTAAAATAGGGTATTGTAACATCACAGTTGAGCATTGGGTTGTGACATTGGGTAATGTGATGTCACAATGGAGAATTGTTATATTACAGTGAAAAACTGATGTCACTGTGGGGCTTCGTGATGTTACAGTGTGGCACTGTCATTAACAAGTTGGCTTTATTATACCATATGGGAGCATTATAATGTCATACCTGGGCATTATCATGAGACAGTGAAGCCCTGTGATTCACAGTGGAGGATTGTGATATCACATGTCAGCATTGTGAAATCTCAGTGGGGCTTTCTGATGTCAAAATAGGGCCTTGTGATAGCACAGTGAGACAATATGATGCTAAAATTCAGCTCTGTGATGTGACAGTGGGACATTACAGTGATTCAGTTTATCATTGTGATGTCAAATATTGACTCTGTGATTAACAATTTGACATCATTTTGTCATATGGGAACATTATGATATCATACCTGGGCATTAATATGAGACAGTGGAGCATCGTGATACCACAGTGGGGCATTGTGAAATCTCAGTGAGCATTGTGATATCGCAGTGGGACATTATGATGTTGCAGTTCAGTTTTGCAATGACACAGCTGAGAATTGTCATGCAACATTGGGTATTGTTATGTCACAGTGAAGCGTTGTTATATCACAGTGGGACAATATGATGTCACATTGGGGCATTGTTATGTTATAGTGGCACATTGTAATGAACTAGTTGGCTTTATTATGTCATAACAGAACATTTATATGTCATAGCTTAGCATTGTCTTGGAAAATGAATCATTGGGATGTCACAGTGGAGCATTGAGACATTACAGTGGTGCTTTTTGATGTCACATTGGGACATTATGATGTTACAAATCAGGTCTGTGATGTCATAATGGGACATTATGAGACAGTAGCGTTGTGACATTTGGGCATTGGTATTTCACTGTCAGGTATTGTGATGAGACAGTGTGGCATTATGATTTAGTACTGGCATTTGTAATGATGTAGTGGGTCATTGTGATGCCACAGTTGAGCTTTGTGATGTGACAGTGGGGCATTATGATATCACAGTAGGGCATTGTGATGAACACGTTTGGTAATATTATGTATCTTCAGAGCATTGTGATGTCATAGCTGGATATGATGTCACAGTTGGACACTGTGATGTGGCAGTGGGGTATTGTGATGTCACATACAACACTGTGGTAGGACAGTGGGGCATTATGATGACACAGTGGAGCATTGTCATATCATAGTGAAGCATTATGATATTACAGTGAGGCATTGTGATATCACAGTGGGGCATTGTGAAGTCACAGTGAGGCTTTTTGATGTCACAATAGTGCATTGTGATGTCACAATAGGACATTATGATGCTACAGTGGGGCTGTGTGATGCCGCAATGGAATATTATGAGGAGAGAGTGGGGCATTTGACATCACAGTGGACCATTGTGATATCATAGTGTGGAATTACAATGTCACACTGGGGCTTTGAGATGAAACAGTGAAGCATTGTGATATCACAGTGGGTCCTTGTGAAATCACAGTGGGGCTTTGTGATGTCACACTAGGGTATTGTGATGTCACAGTGGGCATTATGTTCTAACACTGGACTATTGTGATGTGACAATTGGGCATCATGATGTCACAATGGAACATTGTGATGTCTCAGTGAAGCATTGTGATATCAACATGGGGCATTTTCAAGAGACTGTAGTGTTTGCTGATGTCACAGTAGGGCACTGTGATGTCACAGAGGGACATTGTGATGTGACAATGGGTAATTGTGATAATTGTGTATGGTGATATCACATTTGTGCACTAAGATGTGATAGTGGGGCATTGTGATGTGACAGAATGGTATAGTGTTTTTACAGTGTTTCTTTGTGATGTGACAAGTGGGGCATTATGATGAGACTGGAGCATTGTGATTAAAGACTGGGACATTGTGATATGACAGATGGGCATTGTGATGTCACAGTGTGCTATTGGCATATCACAGATTGGTATTGTGATATAACTGTTGGGGATTGTGATGCTATTGTGGGGAACTTTTATGTGTCATGGGAAATTATGTTGTGGGACACTGTGGTGTCACTGTGCTACATTTTTATGCCAAAAGTTGGGCATTGTGATTTGATAGTTGGGCATTAGGATGTCTTAATTGAGTATTGTGATATGACAGTGAGGTATTTTTGAGGTAGTGGGGCACTCTTATGAGACATTGGGGCATTGTAATACCACAGTTGAGCCTTGTCATGTGATAGTAGGTAATAGTGATGTCACAGTAGAACACTGGGATATCATGGTGGGGCCTTGTAATTTCATAGCATTGTATTTTCATTTCACATTAGGGCTTTGTTACATCATAGTGTGGCATTCTGATGAAGCTGTTGAATCCTATAATGTCATGTCATAGTTCACCATTGTGATGAGACAGTGGGTCATTCTGATGCCACACTTTGGCCCTGTTATGTGATAGTTGGCTATGTATTTTTGAGACAAGCCTAATAGGCTGGGATTTTTATGAAAGAGAAAGAAAATTGGTATTCCAGGGCCTCCAGGCTCTGCAATCAAACTCCAGATTGTGTTACCCTTGTGTGCATGTCTGACCTTGTGCACTTGCATCACTGTGTGTCTGCCTTACATGGGACCTGGAGTGTTACTTATGAGTCCTTAGGTTTCACAGACAAGTGCCTTAACCACTAAGCTATCTCTTCAACCCCTGTGTGGTTTCACAGTGGGGTAGTGTGATGTCACACTTGGATATCTGGTTTGACATTGTGATAAAATAGTGGGACACTGTTATGTCACAGGGTGGCCTTGTGATTTGACTATGGGACATTGTGATGTCACAGTAGGGCATTGTGATATCACTATGGTGCATTTTTATGTCACTGTCAGTCATTTTGATGTGACACTGGCCATGTGATGTCACAACTGGGTGGTATGATGTGACAGTAGGGTATTGTGATGTCACAGTGGAGCTTTGCAATACCATAGTGGGGCATGGTTATGTCACATTGGGGCTTGGTAATGTCACAGTGGGGCATTGTAATGTCACAGTAGGCACTGTGATGCAACACCCTGGCATTTTGTTGTGATATTTGTATATGGTGATATTATAGATGAGCATTGTGATAAGACACTTGGGCATTGTGATGTCAGGGAGAGTACCCCAGACACATGTGCCCTTTGTGTATTTGGCTTACATGGGTTCTAGGGAATTGATCCAGGGTCCTTTGGCTTTGTAGACAAAACCACTAAGACATCTCCCAATCCTTATTTTATATTTTTTTAGTTCATTTTATAGTTTGTTTTTCAAAGGAGGGTCTTGCTCTCATCCTCCAGCCCAGACTGACCTGGAATTCACTATGTAGTCTCTGGGTGGCCTTAAACTCATGGTGATCCTTCCATGTCTGTATCTCGAGTACTGAGATTAAAGGTGTGTGCCATCATGCTCAGCTTCTGCTTTATATTTTTTAATTTTAATTTAAGTTAATTAATTAATGTTGGTTTTTCACAGTAGGGTCTCACTCTGGCCCAGGCTGACCTGGAATTCACTATGTACTCTCAGGGTGGCAATAAACTCATGGTGATCCTTTGACCTCTGCCTCTCAAGGGCTGTAATTAAAGGTGTGTGCCACCATGCCTGGCTTCTGCTTTATATTTTAATTATAATTTAATTATTAATTAATTTATTTTGTTTTTTCAAGATAGAGTCTCAATCTGGCCCAGTCTGACCTAGAATTCACTGTGTAGTCCCAGGGTGGCCTCAAACTCACAGAAATCCTCTTACCTCTGCCTCCCAAGTGCTGGGATTAAAGGAATGATGATTTGACTTATTATTGAATGCCTGATTATTAGTTTTTTATTTGAGAGAGAGAGAAGCAGATAGAGAGGGGAGGGAGAGAATGGGTGTGCCAGGGCCTTAGGGTATTACAAACAAACTCCAAAGACATGTTCCAACTTGATCGTCTAGTTTACATGGGTCATGGGGGATTGAACCTGGGTCCTTTGCCTTTGGAGACAAGTGTCTTAGCCACTAAACCATCTCTCTAGTCCCCTAATTTATTTTCTTAATGACTTGTTTCTATCTTTTTCATTTTTAAGCAGGGTATTTCCATGTCACCTAAGGTAGCCTCACAGTCATTTTGTTGTTTCTGCCATTTTTTATGTGTATATTTTTTTGGTTATTTGTTTGTTTTTGTTTTTGTTTTTGTGGCTTATTTTTCCCTCCATTTGTTGGTCTCATAGTCGTGATCTTCCCTTCTTTATTATTTATTTATTTTTTAATAAGAAATATTTATATTTATTTATTTACTAGAGAGAAGGACAGAAAGAGAAAGCTCCTCACAAACTGCTATCCCAGTCTAAGCAAAGCTCTTTCTCACCTTCACAAGCCCAGTCTCACAGTCCATAGTTCTTACTGCATTCAGGTCCTTCAACTATGACCAGAATAGTCCATCAAGCTGTACTTACAGCACTGCCAGGCATCTCTTAGGCCTAGGTGTAAAATCCTTCCACATTCTTCTTGAAAATCAGCTCCAAAAGGCCAAAGCCACACAGTCAGGTGTCCAGCAGCAATCACACTCCTTGGTGCCACTTTACTGTTGCAGTCAAGTTTGCATTGCTGGTAGAAATCACCCAACCAAGAGTAGATTGTGGGAAAAAAAGAGATTTATTTTGGCTTACAGGTTGGAGGGGTAGCTCCATAATGGCAGGGAAAAATAATGACAGAGGGTTGACATCACCCCTTGGCTAACATAAGGTAGACCATAGCAACAGGAGAGTGTGCCAAACGCTGGCAAGGGAAACAGGCTATAATGCCAACAAGGCTACTTCCAACAATACATCACTCCAGGAGGCACTAATTCCCAATTTACATCAGTTGGGAACCTAGCACTCAGAGCACCTAAGTTTATGGGGGACAGCTGAATTAAACCACCACAGTAGGTTATCATGTGGCTTCTTCAAAATATCCTAAACTTTGATTACTCCTCTATAACATTGCTTTACTCAATCACTTCACCTGACATTGCTTAGACCATTCCACCCACAGTAATCTGCCCATCTACGTGTGTGTGTGTGTGTGTGTGTGTGTGTGTATATATATATATATATATATATATATATATATATATATATATATATATATATATATATATATACACAGTACCACCCCTTACATCCAACCCTCTCCTCTCTCCCTTGTAGCCATTTTCTAGATTACTGGCCTCTGCTACAGATTTTCACCCCAACTCACCCACAAGTCTGAACATTTGTAACCAGGATCCACATATGAGATAAAGCATGGGAGATTTAGCTTTCTGGGCCTGGGTTACCTCACTTAGTATAATCCTTTCCAGATCCATCAATTTCCCTACAAATTTCATAATTTCAGTTTTCTTTTCCACTGAATAGAACTACATTGTGTAAATGTACCACATCTTTTTATCCATTCCTCTGTTGAAGGACATCTAGGCTGCTTCCATTTCCTAGCTACTGTGAATACAGCAGCAATAATAGTGTGTCAAGCAGCACTTATCTCAGGTGAAATGTGATAACTGGTATTCTTTGGCAGAAGGTGAGTGACAATTTCACATGTGATGAACTGGGAAAATGTCACAGTGAGGAATAACACCCATAATGGCACAATAACTCATGAATTTTAAGGATATACAGGAAACAGTGCCAACAAGAAGGATATAACTGGCTAGTTCTTAATAAAAGATTTTTTTTTTATATTGGCTTAGAGCTGGATGTGCTGGTTCATTCATTTAATCAAAGCATTAGGGAGACTGAGGTAGGAGGTGTGGTAGTCTAAATGTGACAGTTTAAATGTATGGGCCCATAGACGTAGGTGTTTTATTAAAATTTAGCTTGCAAATTTACCCTCTAGCAGGTAGATTCCTGATACAGGTGGTGGGTCACCAGGGGCAGATGTTGGAGTCTAGCACTAAGTTGTGTTTGGGAGTAGATATGAGTTTTACTCTAGGATGCTTTTGGGGATGTATCTGAGTGCAGTCCTACTAGGTGTATTCAGAGCAGTTGGAGCTCTGTTTGTGCTCTCTCTGCTTCCATCTATGGAAGAAAACAGCTTTTCCACCACTGATGGAGTTTCCCCTGGATTTCATAAGCTTGAAATAAACGCCATTCTCCCATAAGCTCTATCTGCCTGGATGTTATCCCAGATGTTTCCCAGAAACATGGAACTGACTGCAACAGTAGGATTGCTGTGAACTGAGGCCTGGGCCATGGGGTGAGTTCCAGGTCAGCCTAGGTCAGAGTGAGACCCTGACTTAAAAAATAAAACCAAACGATATTTGGACAGAGCAGCACATGATACTGCAATCCTAATATGCCAATACTCAGGTGGTAGAGTCAGGAGGATCAGGAATTTAAACCTTTCCAGATAATTAGAATAATCTCTCAATCTCAAGATCTTTAACTCTGTCACATCTGTAGTCTCTTCTGCCCTATAATGCACACTGCCATACAATGACCAGATTGAAACACTGGTTGCCAGACATTATTTAGCCAGGCTGAAAAAAAAAATCCATGAATACTTACAGAAAAAAAATCTCCATGTAAAAATAACTTGATTGGGTAGAATTTGTTCCAAGAATTTAGGCCTACTTCAGTGTTCAAAACCACCAGGGTACTCTACTTTACAAAGACCCCAAAAAGAATACGTACATGGTTACATTACTTAATGAAGATAAAATGAATGACAAATCTTAATATTTATTAATTTTCAAAACTCTTAATAACTGGAAAATAAAAGAACTATCTTGAGCTAAATAAACAACACCTACAATAAAATGGCAACAAAAACCATGCATCATTTTGAAATAAATGCTTTCTCCTAATTTTGGAAACAGGGCTAAAAAGTCTCTTTTGTCTCATTTTCAACTTAGTAGTAAGAGAGCTAGTCACTACTGTATAGGAAAAAATACAGAAAGACATTTAGTTTAGAAAAAACATATAACTGACATATTTTAGAGATTACAAATAGAAAACTCCAAATAAACCTAAGAAACTGACTAATAATGAACACATAAGATCTCAGAATATAAAGCAATTCATAAATCACTATTTCCATATATTAGCAGTAAATCAATGAAAACCAAAATTAAAACATTCAATAAAGTTAAATGTATAGGTTAGAGTATATGTTTAGCATACATGGGTTCACTCCACAGCACCAAATATCAAAAACAAACAAACAAACAAAAATTATAGAATCATTGTCCAGAAAACAAATTTTTTGGCACTTAAAAATCTACAAAAACGCTTAGATTCTAAAAGACTGGTGCCCTATGAGGACTTAAAGAACACATAGCACAAATATTCCTTTCAAACACTTACATGGAGAGCTTCGAATAAAATGAAACAAGGCTTCTATCACCAAAGATTTCAGTTTCAAGACAACCTGTCCCACATTTGAGTTCTTCTCTGGAGATGCTCAAGACATTTAAAAGACCTAGTGTTCCCAAATGCTTCTGGCATGGACCATGGAGATACATGGTTGGAATCTGGAGAAGAACCAGCCCCTAGAAAACAGCACTGGCTGGAAGGTGCTACATGAGCAACTGGGGGGAAAGTGGCCAATATCTGTCCAAGCAATTAAAAGTCTAAGCGACTCAGAAGCAAACAACCTGATGTTATGATCACACAATTTCAATGGTGATACACAGCCATGGTGGGTAACCAACTACTTTTGGAATGGATAACAGATCCACTCAGTGGAAAGGAATCCATATCTGGAGCAGGGAAACAAGTCAGAACCATATCCAGACAATGATTCTGCTTTCCACTGTCAAGCTCCCACTATCCTTAGACTATAAGAGGCTCTACACCTTTTTAATTCTCTCTAAACTAATTATGGTTATATAATTATACCAATGCTGACTTCAATCTACATTGTAGAATCTGATTCTCTTTTTCAGATGGGAGCTGGACCTGAGGAGATAAACAACCCAGTGCACTCCAGCACAGCCTGAGCTGAAACCACTGAGGAATTGGTGAATTGAACAAGAGAGATGCTTTCATAGTGTATCTGGTATCAGCACAAGGGTGAAGGAGATAGATACTGGGAACACCCAACACCTACCAAACCACAGATCCAGAGGCTCCTATCAATGAAGTGTCCATCAGTGAAGTAAACTTAAATTCTCCCAAAATGGCTCAGGGAAAATTGCAGAAGAAGGGGCAGAAAGATTGTTAGAGCCACAAGTTGGGACAATATGCACACAAACATTGCCTCTTTCTCCCATAATGCATGCCTCACAATCCCCATGGGGTTGACTTGCATCCCCAATGAGGAAGACCTCTTCAGTAAAGGTGCAGGGAGGAGGGAAAGGATGGTACCATTTATATTGTTTATGTATGAAATATGTCCATATCTAATAAAGAAAGATTTTAAAACTATTTTAAAAATAAATAAATAAAATTACAAAAAAAGATCTTGGACTATGTGAATGTTTGAATATTACTGGATTGATACAAAACTATGGGGACTTTTAAAGTTGGATGAATGCATTGCATTTTACATTGTGTGTGGTTATCAGTTTTGGGAGCCCAGGAGTAGAATGTGGTCGTCTGATTCAGGTTTCCCCCATAAGTGTAGGTATTGTGAATGCTAGGTTCCCAGCTGATGGTGATTTGGGAATTAACACCTCCTGGGGGCAGTGTATGTTGGGGGTGGGCTTATGGGTGTTATAGCCAGCTTCCTCTTACCTGTGTTTGGCACATACACCTGTTGCTGTTTTCCACCTGATGTTCGTGTTGGTCAGGAAGTGATCTCCATCATCTACTCATGCTATTGCTTTCCTCTGCCATCACAGAGCTTCCCCTCAAGTGTGTAAGCTAAAATGAACTTTTTTCCCACAAAAAAGGCTCAGTGTTCATTTCCACCAACACCTGGCATGATCCTAGATCTCCTTTGTTAACTCACTGACAAAAAGCCCCATAACTCTGTCCTTTGAGATGTCTGTGTGTCTCAACTCAGGAATGCCTTTCTCAAGATCTTCTGTGAGATAGTGCTCTTTCTTTGAACCCAATCATGAGAAGCACAGGGTCTCCCTCTTCCAATTATGGCAGATGCTAGGCTCCTCACTGCTGATACCAACAGTGCACAGACAGTACTGGCATGATTTTCAAAATGCCATTTTTCTCTTTACAGATTTGAATGGAGCCCAGATTTCTCCCCACCACCAATTCCTGAAATAAAATCTCCATACATCTAAGCTTCCTAGTTCCTGAACACATGCATACAACTGCCATCTGTCCCCTGAACATAAACATATCATCTGTTACTAAGTGTTTAAAGAAAAATACTCTATTTACCTTGAGTGTCCACATACCAGTGCTGCACATATGTACACACAATCAACATGTATCTGAATCAAAAGTTTACAACCAACTACTTAGGAAGACTCAAGAAAATAGCGTTAATGAAGTTCTTATAACAATGTTCATCACATAGTATGTGCCATGTGTGAATCCTCAACTTGAATATGGCAGGGATCAAATCAAATCTAACAATCATTACCGTAAATATTAATGGCCTTAATTCACTCATCAAGAGACAGGATGGATAAAAAAAAAAAAAGAAAAACTAGACCCCTCAATCTGTTGTCTTTAAGAAACCTACCTAACCACTAAAGGCAGACTTCTCCTCAGGGTGAAAGGGTGGAGAACAATATTCTAAGCAAATAGGAATAAGACACAAGCAGGTGTAGCTATAGTAACATTGTGAAGATGACAATCCTACCAAAGGTAATATACAGATTCAATGCAATTCCCATTTAAATCCCAACAGTGTTCTTCACAGATAGATAAAATGATCTCAAATTTCCTATGGAAAGGCAGAAGGCCTCACATATCCAAACATATCCTCAGCAAAAGAAATACCTCTGGAGGTATCACCATACCTGATCTAAAGCTATATTACAAAGCCATAGTAATAAAAACAGCATGGCACTGGCATAAAAACAGGAATATGGACCAATGAAATAGACTTAAGGACCTGGAAATTGGGTCAAGCAACTATAGGTACTTGATATTTGACAAAGGCATGAACAGTATAGGCTGGAAAAAAGACAGTATCTTTAACAAGTGGTGCTGGACAAACTGGATAACCATAAGCAGGAAATTGAAACTTGATCTACACAGTTCACCATGCACTACACTCATGCCCAAAAGGATCAAATACCTCAATATGAGACCAGAAACTCGACTACTACTGGAA
This sequence comes from Jaculus jaculus, assembly GCF_020740685.1. Lineage (NCBI taxonomy): Eukaryota > Metazoa > Chordata > Mammalia > Rodentia > Dipodidae > Jaculus > Jaculus jaculus. The sequence continues at coordinate 2,687,817 of NW_025423490.1, forward strand.
GAAAATTTAGGAAGTTATAGGAATGGAAAAAGACTTCCTGAATAAAACCCCAGTAGCTCACAATCTTAAACAGTCACTCAACCAATGGGGTCACATGAAGCTAAGAGTTTCTTTACAGAGAAGCATACAATAAGCAATCCAATAGATTACCCACAGAATGGGAGAAAATATTTGCAGGTTATCCAACTGACAGAGGACTAATCTGTAGAATCTACAAAGAACTCAAAAATCTAAACAGTAAAAAGTCAAACAGCCCACTCAAAAAATGGGTCAGAAAACTCAACAGGCAGTTCAAAGAGGAAGAAATACAAATGGCTAACACACACTTAAGAAAATCATCAGGGAAATGCAAATTAAAACAGCTATGAGATTCCACCATACCTCGCTGAGGATAGCAAACATCAAAAAATCAAATGAAAATAAATGTTGGTGAGGATGTGGAGAAGTAGGAACACTCATCCACTGTTGGTGGGAATGTAAGATGGTACAACAACTTTGGAAAGAAATATGGAGACTCCCGAAAAAGCTGACTATAGAGATACCACCAGACCCAGTTATTCCCCTACTGGGCATCTACCCTAAAACCTTCAAACCACACTCCAGAGAAGTTAGATCAACCATGTTTGTAGAGTGGCTCAATTCATATTAGCTAAGAGCTGGAATCAACCAAGAAGGCCATCACTAGAAGAATGGATAACTAAGATGTGGTATATCTACACAATGGAATTCTATACAGCAGTAGGAAAAAAAAATGACACAATGAAATTTGAGGAAAAATGGTTGAACCTGGAACAATATGCCAAGCTAATGGGAATAAGAAACAAGCAGGCATAGGTATATTAATATTAATATTTTAATAATAATATTATTATTGGACCAGCCATGCCAATTCTCTCCAATGTTTTTATCATGAAGTAATGTATCTTGTCAAAGGCCTTTTCGGCATCTATCGAAATGATCATGTTTTTTTTATGTTTAGCCTTAGATTTCCATATGTTGAACCACCCCTGTGTTACTGGCATACAATTTAGAAAGGAAGAAGTTAAGTTAGGTGTATTCGCTGATGACATGATTGTATATGAAAGAAACCCGAGAGACTCCATCCCAAAACTCCTGAAGGTGATTAACTCCTATAGCAAAATAGCAGGATACAAAATCAATGGATAAACAATATTGATAAACCCTTAGCGAATTTGACCAGAAGAATGAAGAGAAAAAAATTGATATAATTAGAGATGAAAAAGGCACTATTACAACAAATACCCAAAAATTCAGACAATTATGAGGACATAGTTTAAGAATATATATGCCTCTAAGGTTGCAAACCTGACAGAAATGGATGATTTTCTTGATTCATATGACCTACCAAAATTAAATCAAGATGAGATAAACCATTTAAATTGACCTATAACAAGTACAGAGATCCAAGCAGTTATAAAGTTTCCCAACTAAAAAAGCTCAGGTCCAAATGGATTCACTGATGAATTTTTACCAGACCTTCATGGAAGAATTAACACCAAAGCTTCTCAAACTTTCCCAAAAAATAGAAAAGGAAGGAATTCTACTGAACTCCTATGAAGCCAGCATCAACCTCATACCAAAACCAGGCAAAGACAGAACAAAAAAATAAAATCATAGACCAATCTCCCTCATGAACATAGATGCAAAAATTCTGAACAAAATATTGGCAAACAGAATACAAGCATATATTTAAAAGATTATTCACCCCGACCAAGTTGTCTTTATCCCATGGATGCAGGGATGGTTCAACATATGAAAATCAATAAATGTAACCCATCATATAAATGGGCTGAAGGACAAAAATCACATGATCATCTCCATAGATGCAGGAAAGGCATACAACAAAACCACCATCCTTTCATTATAAAAGTACTATAGAAACTGGGAATAGAAGGAACATATCTCAACATAATAAAAGTGATTTATGACAAACTTACAGCCAACATAATACAAAATGTGTATTCTTAAATAATGGCACATTGAGAAGCCATAGATTGTTACTGGAAAATTTTCAGTGCCTAGCATGGGATACCTTCCAGTGAGTTGTTGGCCAGGGAAGTCCCTGTTGCCTCCAAAATATTACAGGCTATTGCCAAGGCCCTTGGTTCCCCATGAGAAAGAGATGGTAAGACCCTATTGCTGAAGACTTCACATGCCTGAACCACAAATTCACTAAAAAATCAAGTTGTGGCTTACCAGAAAATCTTCTGTCACCCAGCCACCTGACAGCTGGAAAAACTGTATGCAGTCTTATGGGAGACAGAAGTCATCAGCAGTGAAAACAGAGGACAGTGGAAACTTCAAATTTGGCCAGACAGGCCAAATGACTGAATGAGTGCAATAGTGGCTTGTCTGCTCTGGGGGAAACCAACTGCTCTCTAATCAGAATGAAGGCCCACTGTATGGGAGGGAATACATCCATGGTACTGAAAACCTAATCACAAGCCTATTGGAGGAGATATGATGGAGTGCAGCAATATGAAGGGGAAAGTGGGGGAGGGGAGGGAAATACCATGGTTTGTTGTCTGTAAGTATACAAGTTGTGTGTATATATATTTTTTTCTTTCATATATATATATATGAAAAGGGGAAGGGCTGGCCTACCTTGTCAAGACACAGAAGTACAATCATCCTTTCTTGCAGTATCTACCAGTACCCACACAGCACCCGCATAATAGGAGAAGAAGATGATGACATCAAATTAAAATAAAAGAGAGACTAATGGAGAAAAGGAAGGGATATGACAGAGGGCAGAGTTATGAGGTAGAAAGTGGGGGAGGGGAAGAGAGGGAAGAGAAATACCATGGTTTGTTGTCTGTAAGTATAGAAATTGTCAATAAAAAGTATATATGGAATGTTGTATTTCACTTCATGATACTCTGAGGGTAGTGAGGGCCAGAATTTAGACCTTTAGTTCCCTCTTTTGTCTAGAATTCTGCTGTCTTCTGCCTAAGTGGAATTTTTTTTTTTTTTTGTGGCTTGTGATGGTACAAGCTGGGTGTGGTGGCACAGACCTGTAATCCCAGCACTCGGGAGGCAGAGGTAGGAGGATCACCACGAGTTTGAGGCCACCCTGAGACTACAGGAAAATCCAGATCAGCCTGGAATATACTGAAACCCTACCTCCAAAAACAAAACAAAAAACAAAAAACAAATCCATTATCAAACACAGATGGGTAAACACCTGACAATGAATACTTTAAAAAGCTACTTCATTTGCAAGGGATAGATTAAATTCAAGATTAAGTCAACCCTATTGCTAGTGCTGTTCATGACACATTCTGCTATCTCTGCCCACTGAGGTAGGACAACAGTGCCAGATACAATGAGGGTCTCTTTCTTACTGCTTCCACGTGTGTGTCATGTTAGAAGTCTACCTAGCCAGAGACACGGGCAGTAGTTGACTGTATTTTGGACTTGTAACTTCTTTGAAGACATGGTGAACTGAAATAAGGGGCAAAAGAGCAATTAGTGACTCCTTTAGAAGATTGATGACTGAGTCTCATATCTAGAGAACTGCTCGGCTCTTCTTTTCAAAGACAAAGGTGGGATTAGCCACTTGTGCATTGTCAGACACTTTTCCAGCTTATCTTATAGAACACTCTCTACTGATTCTTCTTTTATTGGTTCTTTTCTCTTTTCCTTTTCTGTTCTATTCTTAGTTCTTCTTACTTTTCTTTACTGTGTTCCCCTTCATCTGCCTGTGCCTCACACACTGCTGTCCATGGACTCCATTGGTGGACAGATTTAGGTGGGTTTTCATAGGCATGAGAAGGGGATGAACATGCCATGTCAGAAGGAGGATAATGACTGGAAGTTAGATGAGCCACCTCAGATTTGCTGGGAGACAGGATGTCAGTAAGTGGAGAATGTTCAGTCACCATTTGTTGCCATCTTTTTAACACTAACATATATAGGGATATAAATACAAATAGGTGATGTTTTGAGAGAGACATATTCAGAAAGAGAAATGATCTATAATTTGGTATAGTTTTGTAATATTATGAACTCCAACCCAAAATAACATGCATTCCTCCAGGCTGTTTTGTGAAAAGAGTATAATGGCAATGCAGTTTCCTTTTACTTTGATGCACGGTCTTCTGAACCTTGAATGTTGCAGAATGCAACTTCTCAGTTGCATCATTCCACATTGTAGCTCCTGGGGAAATTCACTTTGTTCTAATAATATTTGGCCTACAGTGGGAACCACCTTAAGATATAATTTCCTTGGATTCAAAAAGAAGAAGATGTTTTGCCATTGCCATACATTTTAATGCTAAATAAATATTTTTAAAAAATTTATATTTGTGAATGTTTGCTTTTCTCTAATTATAAAACTTATATTGGTGATCAATAATCAGGCACTAGGACTGAAGAGATGGCTGTTAAAGTGTTTTATGTGCAAGCCAAAATTCAGATTACCAGGATCCATGTAAAGCCAAACATAGTGGCACATATTTCTGCAATTGCAATGTTGATATGGCAAGGGGAGGCAGAGCTGGGAAATTCCAGAAGCTTGTGGGTCAGATATCCTGGCATACTCACAGGTGAACAAGAGAGATCCTGTATTTAGCCAGATGAAAAGCAAGGACCAAAATCCTGAGGTTGATCTCTGACATCCCCATGGCACACACATGTTCATACACACAAACATTCTTTTTAAAATGTCATTAATGGATTGGTAATTTAGCTCAGTGGATGAGTACTTCCTTAGCAAACACAAGGCCCTGGTTTTGGTCCTCAGCACCAAAACACAAACAAACAAAAAAAAAAACACAAAAAACCAAAAAAACAAACAAAAAAAAGATAATACTTCATTAACTAATTGGTATTCTAGCTCAGGGCACAGTGCTTGTCTAACATGTAGGGCCACTTGGTTCCCCACTATAATAATATATTCAAAGAACTCTATATAATTGTGCTAATTAACAAATACAGGGTACATATTATGCTATATGGAAACAAACTTAAATGGCATGAACATGAAGTGGGTTTGCAAGCATCATTCATTCATATCTTAGTAGAACACCTTTCTGGAACTGTATATCCACCACCAGCAGCAAAGCCCTAGCTATAAAATGCTCTTTCAAATTCAGCATTTTCTTCTCATTTCATCACTGTCCTGTTTGGAACATCAGGTTGTTAAGATAAACTAGGCATTAGAGGGCTGGAGACATGGCTTAGCCGCAAAGGCGCTTGCCTGCAAAGCCAAAGGACCCAAGTTCTATTCCCCAGGACCCATGTAAGCCAGATAGATACATAAGCTGGTACATACATCTCACATTTGTTTGGAGTAGCTCGAGGCCCTGGTATGCCCATGTTCTCCCTCTTCCTACACGTTTATTGTGTCTTTTTCACAAATGAATAAATAAAAATAATTTAAAAAGAGAATAAAAAGGCATTAGGAGTCCTCAGGTCTTGCAGAAGCTAGAAGAGAAAATATGGGAGAAAAGTCCTGGGGAAAGCTAGATATTTACTGCTATGTAGTGATCAAATTATATGTTTTCTTTTATTCAGTGACTATATTACAGGCTTTACCTACCAACATTTCCAACATTGATATAAAATTTAGTTAGATTATTACCAATATGTCAAGTTAAAAAGTTTCAAGTAAAGTTGAAAATATGACAAATTATCATTATTTTATTTATTCATGTCTGTGTATGTATGTGTCAGGGGGGCACACATACATTGGTATATGTATGAAAGTCAGTGGACAATTTCTAGGTATGTTTTCCACCACCTTTGAGACAAGGTCTCTTGCCACTGAGAACAAACTCTCAGAATACAAAGACCTGTTATACCAGCTGGCCCATTGGTTTAGGATTCTCCTGCCTCTGCCTCCATTGGGACAGGTATGGTGGAATCACAGTTTCTTGCATCAATTTCCATCCAGCTTTATGTGGGTGTCAGGGAACCGAACCTGGGCCAGGAGAATTTGCAGGAAAGCACCTGAACCACCTCCCAAGCCCTTATCCATAATATCTTTATAGATTATTAATTTCATTACTTTTATTTTTTGTTTGTCTGTATGTTTGTTTTGAGGTAGGGTCTCACTGTAGCCCAGGCTGACCTGGTACTAACTCTGAATCCCAGGCTGGCCTTGAACTCACAGCAAACCTCCTAGCTCTGCCTCCCAAGTGCTGGGATTAAGGACATGTGCCACTATTCCGGGCCTATATTTATAGGTGTTTTATAGTATTTTTTTATTGATTTGATTTATTTCAGGGGGAGGGAGGAGGAAAATGGGTGAGCCAGGACCTTCAGCCAATGAAAATGAACTCCAGATGCATGCACCAACTTGTACATCTGGTTTACATGGGACCTGGGGAATACACTTGGCATCTTTTAGCTTCACAGGCAAATGCCTTTACTACAAATAGACCTCACCAGCCCTTTATAGATTTTTTTTAAAATTTTTATTAACATTTTTCATGATTATAAAATATATCCCATGGTAATTCCCTCCCTCCCCACCCCCACACTTTCCCGTTTGAAATTCCATTCTCCATCATATTACCTCCCCATTACAATCATTGTAATTACATATATACAATATCAACCTATTAAGTATCCTCCTCCCTTCCTTTCCTGAATTTGTTAAGATTTGCTTTATGTCCTAATGTATGGTCTTTTTTAGAGAATGTTCCATGTGCTGCTGAAAAGAATGTACATTCTGCAGCCTTTGGATGAAATGTCCTGTATATATCTGTTAAGTCCATTCCTTCTATGACCTCATTTAGTCCAGTTGCTTCTCTGTTTATATTTTCCCGGGATGACCTGTCAATTGATGAGAGTGGGGTGTTAAAGTCACCCACCACCACTGTGTTTGGTGTTATCTGTGACCTTAGTTCTAATAGTGTTTGTTTGACGAATTTGGGAGCCCCCATGTTAGGTGCATATATGTTTAGGATTGTAATGTCCTCCTGTTGGAGTGTGCCCTTAATCAATATAAAGTGACCTCCCTGATCTTTCTTGACTAACGTTGGACTGAAGTCTACCTTGTCCAATATTAGGATAGCAACCCCTGCTTGTTTTCTAGGCCCATTTGCTTGAAACACTGTCTTCCAACCTTTCACCCTAAGATAATGTCTATCCTTTGTAGAAAGGTGAGTTTCTTGGAGACAACAAATTGTAGGATTCTGCTTTTTAACCCAGTCTGGAAACCTATGTCTTTTCATTGGGGTATTGAGGCCATTGATATTAAGAGATATTATTGAACGGTGTGTATTTATGTTTGCCATTTTTGTGTGTGTGTGTGTGTTTCTGGTTCTACCTGTGCTCATTTCAGTTCACTAGTACTTTAGTATTGCTTGTTTTTTCTAGGTTCCTTATATGTGTGCTTTTCCTTTTCTCCAGCATGGAGGATTCTATCAGATATTTTCTGTAGAGCTGGTTTTGTCTTCAAATACTCCTTTAACCTGCTTTTGTCATGGAATGTCCTCATTTACCTGTCTATTTGAATGGATAACTTTGCAGGATAAAGTAACCTTGGTTGACAGTTGTTATCTTTCAGAACTTGGAATATATCACTCCAAGCCCTTCTGGCTTTAAAAGTTTGTGTTGAATAATCTGCTGTAATCCCAATGGGCTTACTTTTGAAGGTAACTTGATTTTTCTTTCTAACTGCTTTCAATATTTTTTCTTTGGTGTGTGTGTTTGGAATTTTGATTGTAATATGGTGAGGAGAGGTTCTTTTGGAGTTCTGTCTGGCTGGGGTTCTAAAGGCTTCCTGTATCTGCATTGGCACCTCTTTCCCAATTTGGGTGAAATTTTCTTCTATGATTTTGTTGAAGACGCCTACTATGCCTTTGGAGTGGATTTCTTCTCCTACTATGCCCTGAATTCTTATATTGGATCTTTTCATAGTGTCCTGAATATCTTGAAATTCCCACTCATACTTTTCTATAAGTTTGTCTTTCTCTTAGTTGGCCTGGATTAGATCTGCCACCTGGTCTTCTAGTTTAGATATACTGTCCTCTCCCTCATCCATCCTACTGGTGAGATTTTCTACAGTTTTTTGTTTCGTTAACTGTGTTCTTCATTGCTAGTAATTCTGACTGGTTTTTCTTTATTTCTATTTCCTTATTTGTCTTGTATTGACTTCTTTATTTCATGAAATTGGTGTCCTGCATCTTCTTTGATTCCTTTGATTTCCTCTTTGATTTCTTCTTTGATTCTTTTGATGTGTTCTTTGACCTCTTTGAACATATTTATAATCATTCTTTTAAACTCTTTGTCAGGCATTTCCTCTAACTTGTTCTCGCTGGAGGACATTTCTGATGCATTAATACTTTTAGGTGGATTTATATCGTCTTGCTTTTTAGTGTTTCTTGTGTTATAATGTATATATTTTTGCATCTTGGATTAATTTAATGCTTGGATTTTCTAGCTAGCTGGGTATTCTTAGCTGTATCAATTGATTTTATGTAATATATTTTCAGTTTAGGAGCTTAAGGTGTTAGGTGTGGCTCTTAAGACTCTCAGAGTATCCACAAAGATGTTCTTACAGGTTGAGTTTCCCTGCTATAGGAGTATTCAAGCAGGCTGAGTGGAATAAAATACAGGTAGATTCTAAAGTTTAACTAAACACTATACACATTCAATCAAAAACAGCCCCGGATAATATGATGGAGAATGGAATTTCAAATGGGAAAGTGTGGTGGTGGGGAGGGAGGGAATTACCATGGGATATATTTTATTATCATGGAAAATGTTAATAAAAATTAAAAAAAAAACAGCCCCGAGTATGTATAGAAGAGTAGTTATTATAACGACCAGATCCTCTATCAACAAAGAGGTTAAGATTTCTGGTCTGTTGAGGGATCCAAGTCAGCTTGCGACCAAGTGAGACCCTTCCCTGGTGCAATTCCAGTTACCTTGGATGATTTTGGACTCAGTCAAGTTGCTGCCTGGGTCGTCGGGCTGCTGTTCTGATTTTTGGAGCTGGTCACTGTCTTTTCCTGTGGGGCAAACTGAGCCTGGCATGTGTGGCCCTGTAGATCAGCACCCCTGCTGCTGGAACTGCTGCTCAAGCTGCCGCTGCTGGGTCTGTATCCGCTGCTGCTGAAGCTGTTGCTGCTGCTGGACCCACCAGTGCTGCTTCCTCTGCTTCTGCTGTAGCTGCCACTGCTGGAGCCACCACTGCTGCTGAAGGTGCTGCTGCTGTGTCCACTGCTGCTGCTCCCACAGAAGCTGCTGCTGCTGGGTCTGCCGCTGCTGCCGCTCCTGGGTCTGCTGCTGCTGCTGCAACTGGAGCTGCTACTGCTGGGGCTGCTCTTACCAGTGCCGGAACCACTGATGTTGCTGCCGAACTCTGCTCCTGCTTGGGTCCTGCTGTCGGCTCAAGTTGGCATGGCCGGGTCCCGGGACGCTTCTCTGCCGGAGCTAGGCTCAGGCAGTGGGGTAGAGGAAGGAGCCGCAGCTGTTCTGATTCTCTCGCTGCTCCACGTGTTCTTCTGCCTTGCGGTCTGCTCCTCCGTTGCTCACTGCCGCTTTCCCTCCACGTTTCCTGAGCTACAGAGAGCGCAGTGTGAGGGGAAGCTCCCGCACCTGGCTTTTCCTGTGGCTGAAGCTGAGCCTGGCGGCTTTCTAGTGTGCCACCGCCGCGGTTAGCCGAGCTGACGGAGCCACTTTTGCCAGCCTGTGCGGGCTCTGGATGCTCTGGATCCCTTCTACTTCTCTGCTGCCACTTCAATTTCCTACACACCTCACTTTTTAGTAAAAGTGTATATTTTGCTGAGTGTTTTTGGTCTTTTTTCCCCCCTAGGCTGCTTTGGCATGGTACCTACGCCACCATCTTAACTGTAAGTCTCAAAGGTTTTTTTTTTTTTTTTTAAGGTTTATTTTTATTGATTTATTTGAGAGCAACAGCCAGAAAGAGAGGGAGAGAGAGAGAGAGAGAGAGAGAGACTGAGTAAGCCAGGGCCTCCAGGCCACTGCAAACAAACTCCAGATGCATGTGCCAGTTTGTGTGTCTGGCTTATGTGGTTCCTGGGGAATTAAACCTCAAACTGGAGTCCTAAGGCTTCATAGGCAAGCTCTTAACTACTAAGCCATCTCTCCAGCCTTTTTCAAAGGTTTTGTGTAAGGTGGAAGTGGTTTGTTCCCAGCTCTCCTATTATGCAGATCTCATGTAGCTATCGTCAGCCACTATGAGGCCCTAATACCATGACTACTTTGTGTGCTACAGCTTTTAGCATTATTTCTTTGTATTTTGCACATCTTGACTAGGAGGTGCCATGAAAAGCTTCTAAATACCTCTTGTACTTGGTTGTCTATTTCCTTTTTTAGGTTTTGGAAAATCTTGGATGCAGTTTTATTTACTAAACTGTCTAAGCTTTAGACTTGATTTCAGCTCCCTCTTCTATCCAGTGGATTCTTAGATTTGGTCTCTTGAGCATATCATGTTCTTTAGTTTTTGTGTGTTTGTATTATCTGTTTTTATTTATGTGTTATGCTCTCATCCTTACCCTCAATCCCGATATTTCTTTTTAGCTTTATCTTGTCTGTTGATGACAATTTCTGCTTTTTTTTAAAACTTTTTTTCTAAATTTTTATTAACATTTTCCATGATTATAAAAAATATCCCATGGTAATACCCTCCCTCCCCCCACCTTCCCCTTTGAAATTCCATTCTCCATCATATACCCTCCCATCTCAATCAGTCTCTCTTTTATTTTGATGTCAGGATCTTTTTCTCCTCTTATTTGATCGTCTTGTGTACGTAGTGTCAGGCACTGTGAGGTCACGGATATCCAGACCATTTTGTGTCTGGAGGAGCATGTTGTAAGGAATCCTACCCTTCCTTTGGCTCTTACATTCTTTCCACCACCTCTTTTGTATTAGATCCTGAGCCTTGGAAGCTGTGATAAAGATGTTATAGTACTGAGAAGTCCATTCACTTCTTTTCAGCACCATGATGCCTTCTGAGTCATCTCAAGGTCACTACCATCTGAAAAGAGAAGATTCTCTATCAAAAGTGAGAGTAGCATTAATATAAGGGTATGAATATTAAGAGAAGTGCTTACTGAGCAGTTTGATAAGCATAGTATATATTTTTCCAGAAATCAGCAGATGTTACAGCCCCTAGGGCCCATGACTACCCCTCTTTTAAGTTTTCAGTATCAGGGATGTATCCCCCCCCCCAATGGAGTGGGCTGCCAGTCCAATTGGAGGGCTGTTAGGCCTTGAGAGGCCTGGACATGAGGCCTAGTGGAACTTCCTGAGCCTAACTGCCTCCGCCCAGCTATGACTCAGCAGGGGGCAAAATGGCCTCTGGCCTGCTACTTCCACACAGGAAATTAGAATTCCTGCCCGTGGGCACTTAGAACTCAGCAGGGGGCCAAATGGCCTCTGGCCTGCCACTTCTGCACAGGAAGTTAGAGTCCCTGCTCATGCAGACTTACAACCAATCATCTCAAAGGTCGCGGTATGCTATTGGCCTTTACATCTCACCCCACCCTAAAGTCTCTGCCTTCGTTCTCAACATTATATAAACACACGCCTGTAACAATAAAGTGAGTTCCTGCTTTGAAAGGACTCCCGCCTCAGTGTGGTTTATCTCCGGTAGCCAGGAGAGGTTTCTGGGTCGTCCGACGCTCATCTTCCCCTCAACTGCTAAGGAGGAACGAGCAGGCCTTTTCTTCCCTCGGCACTACCTGAGTGGAAAGGAGCCCAACAGAGGGCAGTTGGTTTCCACCATGACAGATGTGCACCCATTGGTTCATTTGGCCTGGCTGACCAATTATAAGGCTTGCAGTGTCCACTGTTGAGTATCTTCACTGATGGTATCTCTTTCTCCCATTGAACTACATGTAGAATGACTTCTTCCAGCTTTCTGTCAGCTGGTCTACATGGAGAAGGTTATCAGCTCAGTTCCAGCAGGATTTCTCAGTGGCCTTGCAGCCCAAGTATGTGGAGTCTTCAGCAATAGGGTCTTACCATCTATTCCTGGTGGGAAACCAAGGGCCTTGGCAATGGCCTATAACATTTTAGGGGCATCAGGGACCTCCCTGGCTAACAACTCACTGGAAGTATCCCATCCTGGCACTGAAAATTTGCTAACAATGATCTAAGACTCCTGAGTGTTCCATTGTCCAAAACCAGAGGATTCCATATGATTTATTTGCATCCTCTTAGATTTTGATTAGCCCTCCCTCCACCTTTCCTTTATTCAGTCTCTTCCCCTGACCTTGAAAGACTCCCTGGAGGGAGACCCTCACTCAAGTCTCAGGAGAGCACGCACCCAAAGACACACAGGTGACTGAGCTTGCTGCAAAAGCATGAGGCTTTATTCGGGAAGGCCAGAGCTCTGGGGTCGACACTTATCTCACGCAGGAGACAGAGGAATCGATCCCCAGCCCCTTTGGAGGTTTCTTTTTATAGGATTTCTATAGCAAGAGCAGGTAGGGGGAGGTTTTATAAGGATGCTTACAAAGCAGTAATTGTTAACTTTTGTTGCAACTTTACTGGTACAGTTATGTCAAAACATCTTATCTTTACTCAACCAGGGTTCAAGCCTCCGGTTAGGCTATCTTGGGAGACCATTTCCTCATTCCTGTTTTTCTCAAAACTTGTCGACTCAACCTATATCTTGTCTATTTTTAACTTTACTCTTCCTGGGGCCTAATGTTTAGGTTCCCCTTTAGCTGTTTTGCAGCCACCATCTGTTTCTTTACAAAGTTTATCTTGAATTTTTCTATCCTATCTTTCATTCCCCACTTCTTTTTCTAAATAGTTCTAATCCTAGAACTTTATTATTTTTATGTTGACATTCTAAATTGGGGGAATTGAAAGGCTAAAGGTTAGTTTCATCTTGATTTGGAAGGCCTCTATATTGTTGTCTAAGTATCATGATTTGGACTGCACTTATTCATTCTCTAATAAAAGCAATAAATTTATCGATTATGCAGGGTCCAATTGTGAGCATTAAAAGCAGGATTATTAATGGTCCCATCAGAGTAGAGAGTAGAGTAGTCATCCAGGGGGATCTGTTAAACCATCCTTCGAACCATCCCTGGTTAGCTTCCTTTTCCCTGTGACTTTTTCTAGCCTTTCTCTGAGTTTGCCCATGGAATCTCTGATAGCTCCTGAGTGATCTACATAAAAACAACATTCTTCCTTTAAAGCGGCACATAATCTGCCTTTTTTTAAAAACAGTAAATTTAATCCCCTTAGGTTCTGTAAAACCACCTCAGACAGAGAGGTTAGGGACTCTTCTAAATTGCTAACAGACTTTTCTAAAGCTTGGAGGTCCTCAGTAATGACAGTATGTAACTCATTAAGCCCGTTTTCTAATTGTTGTGGTCCTGTGATTAGAGCGGCGGACCCTGTCCTACACCAGCAGTTACCCCTAATCCAAGCATAACCGCTAATGTAAGGGAAATTGGCTCCCTTTTAAATCTGGCAGGCCTGTGATCATATTCATCAATAACTGCTTCCTTGGAGAGATAGTAGATTCGGGGAACAAGCTGGACCATTAAACAAAAATGTTTAGATTGATCAAAGGCTGCAATTGAGACACAAGGGGTTAATCCAGTATTGCATACCCACCACAGATTATTCCTTGGCACCAGGTACTTGCTTGATTCTATCTTCTTGTCGAGAATTACAGATGAGTTGCAGAGATGCTGATGGGTTGGGGGTACCTTGCCTATACAGAGCCCCCTTCCAGACACCTCAGTCAGAGTAAGCTTATTTTGAGACCCCCAAGAGCACTGTCCTTTAGAATGGTCAGAGACACTGAAAGTCCCCATTAAGGCTAGGCCTTCATAGTAAGGGGCTTGCGGTCAAACAGAGCCAACATGAGGAAGTGGCTTCCAGGTTGGTAACATTTAGGGCCTGGAAGGCCCCCTGTATCAGATTGAATATCCTTTGTCCTGTTGGCACTGGGGGCTGATGAGGTATACCCTTAGGGACTTTGGTAGAGATATTGGGGAGCCCTGGGACTATATTGGTAGTGGTGGGGCCAGGCATAGGTTTTTGAGGAGGTGGAGGCAATGGTGCTGGGAGATCTTGCTCAGTTAATACTGGATTAGGTCCTATGGGCATTGGTCTTAGGTTTTCTATTTCTAGTCTTATAGTCATGAGGAGGCCTGTGTCCATGTTTGACATATAGAACCGTATTCCCCATTGTCTCCCTTTGATCCAGTCTCTAGCCTCTTTTCCAGGTCCAGTAAAGGTTATATTTAGAGGATTACATTCAAATTGTTGGCAGGGCCCTTCTCCAAACCACATTCCAGGCCTGCAGTGGTGACCAGGACTAAGGAGTCATGAGCAAAGACCTGCGGCCTCTTGGCCACCTTTGCATATGGATCTCTGGAGGCCTGGGGTCCCAGAGGCAGAGGACGCCTAGCCAACAATAATAGCATCCCAATTGGACTTAGGTTTCCAGTAGGTTGTTCCAGTTCTTTCACATCCCCATGATTTACAAAAGTAGTATTCTGCCCCACCACATTCGACAGCTTTACCACGATTTCTCCCATTCCTGGGACAGACATAGAAGTCATGTTTTCGCAGCTCAGCTCTCAATTGTGGGTGGCCACAGCCTAGACCTCCTATCCCATTTAAAGCACAGGGGCAAATCCCGGACAGGCATATGGAATACTTTGCCAACCTTGAGGGTCTACCTCAGGCACGTCCCAAGTCTCCAGGCCTGCTGCCAGCTGACTGAGATCTGGAGACAGCATTGGCTGCCAGGTCCAAGGGGGGCATCCTTTGAGATGCTCCATATTATATCCCCGGTCTGGGAAATCACCTGCCAAGTCAACTTTTGGGGGGCACGTGGGTTGGAAGCATTACTAAGCTGGAGAAGGAGGAGCCACATGGTGAAGTCTAAGCTTGAGGGGATTGTTTGTCCTCTCAGCTTGCCATTTAGGGTCTGGCAGCGGGGCAAGCTTAGCATGGGATGCATGGATCCAGGCAGGTACTCCTTCAACCTTTATGGCTGTCGGTGTGGTCAGTAGAACAAGGTAGGGGCCCTTCCAGCAGGGTTCCAAGTTTCCAGCATGGTGTCTTCTAATCAGCACAGCATCTCCCACCTGGAACTGGTGGGGTACTTTTAAGTCTCCAATCTCATAAGCTGTTCTGAGTTGTTCCCATGCCTTGCATCTGACCACCTCAAGTGCTTTCATGTGGGCAAACAGAGATTTAGAATAATTAGTGCTAGGGTCAGGTACTCCACCTGATTAAGTAAGTGGAGGTGGCTCCCCAAAAAGAAGTTCATAAGGTGTAAGTTTGAATTTTCCAGGGGTATTTCGAACCCAGAACAAGGCAAAGGGAAGGAGGGCTGTCCAGTCTTTCCCACCGGTCTCTAGGGCTAATTCAGTCAAGGTCTCTTTTAGGGTTCTATTCATCCTTTCTACCTGTCCTGAACTCTGGGGCCTGTAAGCACAATGTAATTTCCAATTAATCCCCAGGTGTTTGGCCAAACCCTGACTTACCTGGGCAACGAAGGCAGGACCATTGTCAGACCCAATTACCTTAGGAATTCCAAATCTTGGGAGGATTTCCTCTAGGATCTTCTTGGCCACTACATTGGCAGTCTCAGTCCTGGTAGGATAAGCTTCCACCCATCCTGAAAAAGTGTCTATAAAAACTAGTAAGTACTTGTTGCCATATTTGGCTGGCTTAATCTCTGTGAAGTCAACTTCCCAGTAGGCTCCAGGTCGGTCTCTGTGTAATCTCTCTCCTGGAGAACATTCTGAATATCCTGCATTGGTCATGGCACAGGGCACACAGTGTTTTGTTACAGTTTCTAATAGGTCAGGGAGCCCCATCACATAGTATTTAGAGGACTTAATCAGAGTCTTTAAATGCTTGGCCCTCAGATGAGTTAATTGATGTAAATTGGTCACATATTTTTTTTCCTTCCTCCTGTGGAAGGATCATCTTTCCATCCTTTGTTTTTCTGACTCCATGTAGTATTTCAGATTGAAAACCTAATTTGCCCATAAGTCGATGATCCTCTGGTTTATAGTCAAAATTGGAGTCCCAGTCAGTGATGCAATTGTTTGTTTGTTCTATGATCATAATCATAGGCCCTTGGGCAGCTGCCTTAGCTGCCTGGTCTGCCATTTGGTTTCCCCTAGCAATTGAGTCTTGCCCTTTTTGATGGCCTGGGCAATGGATTATGGCCACTTTGGCAGGCAAGTGAATGGCTTCTAAGAGACTTAATATTTCTTCTTTGTTTTTAATGTCTTTTCCTGCCGAGGTCAGTAGGCCCCTGTGTTTGTATATGGCCCCATGAATATGTGAGGTGGCGAAGGCATACCTGCTATCCATGTAGATGTTGATGGCTTTTCCTTTTGCCATCCTTAAGGCCTGGGTTAGGGCAATGAGTTCTGCTCTTTGGGCGGAGGTCCCCTCAGGCAATTTGCTGGCCCAGACTGTTTGCTTCCCATCTACCATTGCTGCCCCAGCCATCAGTTTACCTTCGACCAGGTAACTACTGCCATCAGTATACCAGTTTGGGCTTCTAGGCCAGGGCTGATCTCATAGGTCCTCTCGTAGCCCTGTCCCTTTGGCTAGGATGTCCAGACAGCAATGCACTGGGGAGGACTCGTCTGCTTCAGGTAGCAGAGTGGCCGGGTTTAGAACAGCTGGGGGCGCAAAGGTTATTCTTTCCGTTAGTAACAGACTTTGGTAATGAGTCATGCGAACATTTGTCATCCATCGGTCTGGGGGCTGCCGGATTATGCTTTCTAGGGCATGAGGTGCAATTACAGTCACCGCTTGCCCCAAAGTCAATTTGTCAGCATCTTTGATTAAGAGGGCAACTGCTGCCACCGCCTTCAGACAGGAAGGCCAGCCACTGGCCACGGGATCTAGTTTTTTTGACAGGTAGACAACCGGCCTCTTCCAGGGACCCAGGGCCTGAGTGAGGACTCCTCGAGCTGTTCCTGCCTGCTCATCAACATAAAGAGTGAAAGGTTTGGTCAGGTCAGGCAGAGCCAGGGCCAGGGCCGTTAGCAAGGCCTGTTTGATTTTATCAAAAGCCTCTTGATGGATAGGAGTCCATCCAAAATGTCCCTTCTCTTTAATCAGGGGATACAGGGGAGCCGCTAAGGTGACGAATCCAGGTATCCAGAGTCTACAGAAGCCAGCAGTGCCCAGAAATTCTCTTACTTGTCTTGGGGTGGTTGGGACAGGGATCTGGGTTATTGTCTTTTTTTCTGGCCTCAGTCAACCATCGTTTTCCTTCTTTTAATGTATACCCCAGATAAGTCACTTCAGATTGGCAGATTTGAGCCTTCTTTGCAGATGCCCTATATCCCAATATTCCTAATTCAGTAAGCAAGTTTTGAGTACCTCGTTGGCATTCTTGCCATGTGGAGGTGGCCAGGAGCAAATCATCCACATATGGTAATAAAGTCACTTGGGGGTTATTGGCTGTAAAGGGAGCCAAGTCCTGATGCAAAGCCTCATCAAAAAGATTGGGGGAGTTTTTGAATCCCTGGGGCAATCTTGTCCAAGTCAGCTGTCCTGTTTGACCAGATTCAGGGTCCCTCCATTCAAAAGCAAATATGGGCTGGCTGCTTGGGTGCAATCTCAGGCAGAAAAAACCATCTTTCAAGTCTATAACAGTATACCATTGCCTTTCAGGGGTCAGTGAACTTAGGAGGTTATAAGGGTTGGGGACTATAGGGTGAATGTCCCATGTTCTTTTATTGACTTCCCTCAGATCCTGTACTGGGTGATAGTCATTGGTGCCTGGCTTTTTGACTGGAAGTAAAGGAGTATTCCAGGGTGACTGACAAGGCTTCAGAATGCCCTGAGACATGAGTCTCTGTATATGAGGGCGGATGCCCCTCTGAGCTTCATGGCTCATAGGATACTGGCGGACTCTGACTGGTGTTGCATCTGCCTTTAGTTCTATTATAATGGGGGGCACTTCCCTTGCCATCCCCATGCCCCTGGTTTCTGCCCATGCCATGGGGTAATCAGTTAGCCACTGTTGGAAGTCGGGTCCAGGTGACTTTGGCTTTTGGCCTTCATGAAGGCAGTATTCCTCCTCAAGGTGGAGGGCTAGGACCGCGGTGGAAGGGGCTTCCCAGTCTATCTGTGGTCCCTTGGGAGTGAAGCGAATCTGTGCCTTTAGTTTAGTTAGTAAGTCTCTTCCCAACAGTGGCACAGGGCATTCCGGTATGACTAGAAACAAGTGCATAACCTGCCCTTTCCCTAAGTCCACCATACAGAGGTGGCCCAGGAATATTGTTTTTTTCCGGTAGCCCCAATTACCATAGTCTTTTTATTTTTTAATTTTCCCAATGGTTCATTTAGAACAGAAAATTCAGCTCCACTGTCCACTAAGAAATTTATAGGAGTCCCCTCCACTGTCAAGGTCACCCTAGGCTCAGGGAGGGGGTCCAAGCCCCGACCCCCCCCCCCCCCAGTTATCTTCCTCAATGTGTAGAACCTTTGAGTTTGCTCCTCTTTTCTTGGGGCATTCACGAGCCCAATGTCCTTTTTCCTTGCAATATGCACATTGATCCTTCTCGAGGGGCTTTTTAAAACCTTCAGGCTCCTTTTTTCTTATTTGTCTGTTGCCCAGGCGCCCTGACTGTCTAGGCCTCCCTAATCCTAATCCTCTTTCTTTTTCTCCTATTACTGCGGCCAATATCCTGCTCAAGTTCCTTTCTTGTCTCCTTTCACGTTTATTTTCTCTCTCCTCTGCCTCCTTTCTTTCTCTATCCTTCTTTTTTTCTTCTGTCTCTCTATTATTCTCAGCTTCCTTAACTATGTCCACCAAAGCTAAATACTGTAAACCCTCCAGATGCTGCAATTTCTTTTTAATGTCTGGGGCAGACTGCCCTATAAATGCCATTGTTATTGCTGCCTGTTGACCCGGAGAAGTGGGGTCGAATGGAGTATATCTCCGGTAAGCCTCCATCAAGCGTTCTAAGAAAATAGAGGGAGGCTGGGTGGGCCCTTGGAGGACCTCTCTTACCTTAGCCAGATTTGTGGGGCATCGGGCAGCCCCCCTGAGACCTGCCATCAGAGCCCGGCAGTAGACTGTCAGTCGCTCCCTACCTTCTGTCGAGTTGTAATCCCATTCAGGTTGGGTGAGGGAAATCCCAGATCGATCTCATTTGGGAGCTGGGTAGGTTGCCCATTCGGGCCAGGGACATTCTTGCGAGCTTCCAGGAGGATGCGCTCACACTCTTCAGAAGTGAAGAGAACCTGCAAGAGCTGCTGACAATCATCCCAAGTGGGTTGGTAAGAAAACATGAGGGAATCCATTAAGCCTGTAAGTGCAGAGGGATTGTCTGAAAAAGAGGGGTGGTTAGATTTCCAATTGTAGAGGTCAGCCAAGGAGAAAGGCCAGAAAAAGTTGAAGAACCTGTGGGCTTGTGTTGGGGTGGGGTGGGGGGGAAGGCTCACAAGGGCAGGGCTACAGTTGAATTGGGCCCCTCAGGACTTCAGGCCCTCCGTCATCTAGTCCCTGAAGCAGGGCCATCTCCTCCTCCTTCGTCCAGGACTGGAGCGGGGAGGGCAGGGGGTAAGGCGGGGGTGGCGAAATTGGGGCAGAGGGTCACTCAGGAGGGTCCTCTATTTCAGGATATATTTTGGGTTGAGGCGGGGGGTCTGGGGCCATTAGACCTGTTTCCCTTGTGGGTGGCTGTGCCACTGCCAGGACTCAGGAGCCTGGCTGAGGGGGAGGGTAGATTCAGGGCTTGATCCACGCTGGGAGGTCTGTCACTAGGCTTTCCCAGACCAGAATGTATGGCTTCTGATCTGGGTGAGAATGAGGTCCTTTCTGGAAAACAATATTCTTTTTTTTTTTAATTTAATTTATTAGTTTCCTTTTCAGCAAATACAGGCAGTTTGGTACCATTGTTTAGGCTCATCCATGATCTTTCCCCTCCCATTTGACCCTCCTTGTTGATGTAAATGGGTCGTGCATTGTGGAGTTAGCCCACAGTTATGGTACGATAAATGTCTTTGCATATCATGACCCAACATGTGACTCTGAGATTCTTTCCGCTCCCTCTTCTGCAAAATTTCCCTGAGCCATGTTGGGTTCATTTTTGGTCTGCTTTAGTGCTGAGGTGTTGGGGGCCTCTGAGGCTCTGGCTCTCTGATTTGGTAGGAGTTGAATTTTCTCTGTGTTGGTCTCCTTCCCCTTTGTGCTGGTATCCGGTTCATCAGGAAAACATCACCCTTGCTTATTTCACCAATTGTTCTTAGTTTCAGTCGGGCCCCTTTTGAGGTATGTTGGGGCAGCTCTCTCCTTAGGATCCATATCTATCTGAGAAAGAGGAGCAGATTCTCCAAAGGAGAGTAAGTTAGCACCCGGAAAATAGAGATAACAATTACTTTTTTGATAGTTTGATAGGTGTAGGCCCTCTTGTACCCCATGATTGATGGTAGCTTGATATTGGAGAGTGAGCTTATGTTTGGGTATGGTTCTAACTTGTTTCCCAGCTCCAGCTATGGGTCTTGTACCACTGAGGGGATCAGTTACACAAATCAAGAGCGGTTGTTTCCCCACCATGGCTATGTGCCACTATTGCACTTGTATGGGCATCACATCAGGTTATTTGTTGATAAGTAGGTTAGACACTGAGTTGCTTGGACAGATATTGGTTATTTCCCCCAGTCGCCCATGTAGCACCTTCTGGCACTAGACATGGTGACTGTCTGGGGACTGACTCTCTCTTGGATTCCAACCATGCCATTCCATTTTATGTGTCACAATAAGAAGACAAATACCCCACTCACAATATGGGGCACAGAGTTGAACAGGCAATTCACAGAGGAAGATACACAAATGGCAAACACACACTTAAGAAAATGTTCATCATCCCTAATCATCAGAGAAATGCAAATTAAAACAACTATGAGATTCCACCTTACCCCAATAAGGATAGCCAACATCAAAAAAATCAAATGAAAATAAATGCTGGCAAGGATGTGGAGAAGCAGGGACACTCATTCACTGTTGGTGGGAATGCAGGATGGTACAACCACTTTGGAAAGCAATGTGGAGACTCCTGAAAAAGCTTACTATAGAAATACCAACAGACCCAGTTATACCCTTACTGGGCATCTACCCTAAAACCTTCAAACCACAGGCCAGAGAGATTTGCTCAACCATGATTGTAGCGGCTCAATTCGTAAGAGCTCAAAGCTGGAATCAACCCAGATGTCCATCATTAGAAGAATGGATAACAAAGATGTGGTATATCTACACAGTGGAATTCTATACAGCAGCAAGAAAAAACGACACAAAGAAATTTGAGGAAAAATGTTTGAATCTGGAACAGATCATTTGAAATTTTTTGTGTCTACTCTGGCTTTGGTTGTTGTGATATGCTTCTTGTAGGCATTTGTGTTTGGTTACTTGTTTCTTCTCAGTGGAAAATTTCCTGGAATACTTTCTGTAGGTTTGGCTTTGTGTTCATAGAATGGTAAATCTGAGTTTTGTCATGGAAAGTTTTTTTTTCACCATCTATTATAAGGGAGACTTTTGCCGGGTAGAGTATTTTGGGTTGGAAGTCATAGTTTCTTAGAGTATGGAGAGTTGCATTCCAGGCCCTTATAACTTTCAGGGTTTCCATTGAGAAGTCTGAAGTAATTCTGATGGGGTTTCCTTTGAAAGTGGTGTGCTGTTTTTCCTTAGCTGCTTTTAGGATTTTCTCTCTGGTGTCTATGTTTAGAGTCTTAATGATAATATACCTTGGGGAGTTTCTCCTTTGGTCCCGTCAGTTAGGAGTTCTGTTCACTTCTTGTATCTTGATGGGCCTTTCTTTTAAGAGACTGGGGAAGTTTTCTTCAATTATCTTGTTAAATAAGTTCTCCATGCCTTTGGTCTGAAATTCTCCTTCTGGTATTCCAATGATTCTGATATTAGGACGTTTAAGTGTATCGCACAATTCCCTCATGTTCTGTTCACAGGAACTTTTGAACTTACTGAAATTTTTGATCTCTCGAACTATTTCTTCCATCTTGTCTTGTGCTCCATTTCACTGACTCCATTCTTGAGAGCCTCTAGAGAATTTTGGACTTATTCAATTAAGTTTGCATTTTCTACTACTTTTCTTTGTATGATTTTCATCCCTCTCTCAAGCTCCCTTTTCTCATCATTCTGTGATTTCTTTGATGATTCTTGGAATTCATCCTTGCATTTCTTTATGTCTTCATTTAGTATTGCCTGCTGATTTTTAAGGTCCTCTGTTTTTTCACTTTCCCTCAACTCTCTTAGCTCTCTTTGAATTCCTTCCAGTGTTTTATATTGCTCTAGCTTAGTAATGGTAGCATCCACATGATTACTGGTCCTTTGTTGCTTTCCTGCAAGTTCTAGCAGTAGGTTGGTCAGGGTTGCATTGCTCATAGCTTCCACTTGATGTTCTGATCCTAAACATTCTTCTATGTTTTGGTTAGATATAATCCTTATTGGACTGGGTGATCTATCTGGATTTTCTTGCATTTTATTTTTCATGTTATTTCTTTTGCACTGTGGTCTCCCCATGTCAGTGTATGGGTGGATAGGTGGGTGGACCAGCCTGGGCTCTAGCTCAATGAGAATGCAAGGCAGCTTGGGGCACTTGCCAAGCAGACTGGGTTTTTGCTCTCTCTTGCCAAAGCAGCCTATTTACTGTGTAACAGGGTCACCAAAGTTGCCTGAATTCTCACCCATTAATGCACCAAATCTGCCTGCCTTTGAGGTTGGAAGGGGACTGAGGTAGCAAACCCTGAAGCTGCCCGAACTCTGGCTGGGAACACTGGACTTGCAAACAGTCTGCGCTCTCCTGCCACAGGGGAGTGGGGGATGGGTGGCGACAGACAGGTAGGGGATAGCACCTGAGCTGGTGCTAGTGACTCAGTGTGGGCTTGTGTGGCCCTTGCTGTGGGACTGGGCCCACTGCACGTGCAATTGTAGTGCAGAGGTTGCTGCTGTGGGCACAGGATCAGGGCACAGCAGAGGCTGGCCAGCAGGCGTGTGATCGGAGCACAGCAGCGGGGGGTCTGGCAGCCACCTAATCACAGCAGAGGTGGTTCCTGCGGGTGTGTGAACTGAGCACAGCATGGTGGGCTGGCACGCATGATCAGAGCACAATGGCGGAGGTCCCCACGCAGTGGAGGTCTCAGCGGGTGTGTGATCAGAGCACAGCGCAGCAGGCTGGCAGGCACGCCATTGGAGCACAGCCGCTTGGGGGGCAGGGCACAGTGGCTGTATGGGGGTGGTAGACTACCCACTAGAGAGGGGATCTGCGATTCCCTGTTTTTCCACACTCTGTGCCCTCCCACTGGCAAGAAGACCCTGATAACCCTTAATTTCTTGCCTTTCTTTCCCCAGTATTTGCAGCGTAGCTAGGCGGTCACATCTTGGCTGGAAGTCTAGTCCTTAGACTTTTGTTCCCCTGATTGAGCTCTTTCTGACCTCAGTTGTTTTTCCTTAAAGATTATTGGTAAAGAGTCATAGTTTGCTGCAATTGCCACCATTCAGAAAAATTAGTCATAGAACAATTTTTTACATTGTTCCAGAAGGTTCATTGTTTCCTCCTCAGTGTACTATAAACCATGGCTAACTTTCTTTAAGGTCTTTAAGGAAAACAATTATTTATGACCAATTTTCTTGTTTTTCCAATTCAATGCCAGAGCTTCTTTCAGATACTTTGACCAATGATTCACTAACATCAATTTTTGCTGGAAAAATAAACTTAGAGATTGGTGCACCAAGTGAAAGACAGAAAAAGACAAACATACAGAAAACCATAGATATCTGTAGTGCAGAGAGCCAAAGATGTTTCTGTAGAGGAGCCACACTGGACTCCAAGGAAGAAACAGCTGGGCTGGAACAGTGTCATGCGGCTCTTCAGTGCTTGATTCCTCAAGATCCTGAAATGGCGTGCTTGCTGTTTCCAGCACTGTTTCACTCCAAATCTCGACCTGCTCAAACATTGGTAGCAACACCACATGTCTGGATCCTTTATTCAGTATCTTGGCTTTACACTGACTGCTAAATTCTTTGACAAGCTTTTAGCTGGACTCACATCCTGACTCCTCCCTGGTCGTACAAGTTTGTATGGGACAACCCCTAGTCCAGCCCCAATGCCTGAGCATGCCAAAGCAGATATCAAGCCAACCAGGTTTGGGAACTCATTTTCAGTAAGACTGTAGCAGAGAGCAAAAGGCTCAAACTGTTTCTAGGGGAAAAGTCTGTAACTGTATCAAGTGGTGCAAAGAATGGGAAACTTGTGGACAGATACCATATCCACAGAATGCCGTCCAGAAAGATGCTATCAGGTTTTATTCTCTATTTCTCTCTCTCTCTTTCTCAGTGTGTGAGTCTGGCTGTCTGTGTGTAATGTAGTATTAATGTGTGCATTCATGTGTGTAGGAGAATACACCCAATGCATAAAGGTGTATAGGTTAGAGAAGGACATAAGATGATCTCTTTTATCTCTCAACTATCTTAAGACAGGGTCCCAAACATGGAATTTACAGCTTTTCAGTTATACTAGATACCCATGTCATTGCAACAATACTCCTATTGCCAATCCTTAGTGCCAGGGTTATAGCCATGTATGGCCTTGCCTGAACTTTTAAAATATATTTTTATTTTATTTGTATAGATAGTGAGAAGGAGAGAGAGAGAGAGAATGTGCACTCTAGGGCCTCCAGCCACTGCAAACAAACTGAAGGTGCATGTGCCATTTTGTGTATCTGGCTTTACGTGGGTACTGGGTAATCAAATCCCAGTCCTTAGGTTTTACAGAAAATGCCTTAACCTCTTAACAATCTCTCCAACCTCCCTTGCCTGGATTTTTAAATGGGTGCTAGGAATGGAACTCATTCTTATACAACAAACATTCACACCCTCTGAGCCATCTCTCCATCTACCTTGATGTTTCTTTTCAGCTTCCTGACTGCTTCTCATCTCAATGAAAATCCTGAGGCTGTAAAGGGCAGAAATGTGATTTTTTTCAGTTCACCCTCTCTAAGGGTACACGCCAGGGTCTGAGTGCCATGAATACATCTCAGAGCATCTGGCCTTCTCCTTGTGTGACATTGCCTTGGGTTACAGCATTACTCAGTTCCCAAGAAAGTGAACATGGTCAAGACATGAGCTTTCATGTGAAAGCACTTGTGTGTCTCCTTCCCAACTATGCAACATTGAGAAAGTCATGTACCCTTGAGTTTCCTAATTATAACAGATATAAGACACCTGAATTAACTCTCTCTAGATCTAGAGGCTCAATAAGTTCATTGCCATAGGAAACTTTCACACTGAAAAATCCAGCAAAGTGTCCAGGATTCATGAAGATTTGCCCAGGACTCCAATCTTGTCTGCAGCTCTGGCTACAGGACCAAGAAGCAGGATCCTCCCCAGACCTCAGGTCAGAATGCAATTGGCCACCACCATGAGAAAGCTGGGCTGCAACTGCCACTTCTAGTCCAGTGTACCTTGTCACACCTAAAACTGACACACAAAAGGGATGGCTTAATATGGAGATCAAGAGTACCCTGGCTCTGAGTCATCAAATACAAAATATCAACTTCAACGACAACCAAACAGACACCAAGGGGAGTCAGAGACACATGTCTACATGAAGTATCAAAGGGAGAATAGGGGCTTGCATAGTATGTGATCATGAAGGGCAGGAGTAGGAATTGCATCTGAACTCTGCAGAGGGTAAGGGCTTCCTCTGAACTGTTGAAAAACTACTGAGTGCCAAGCTGTGAGATGCAGGAAGGAGGAAGCTGGGGAGAGAAGGAAGCCTGGGTTTTCAGGAAACAACCTTCACATTCCTTTTGGAAATAGGACAACTTTGCACCCCTCCAGCTCAGCCACTTAGATAGCATCCCTTCCTGGCATGATGCCTCCATGGCCATTGTAATGACACTAATTTCTATCTATCACCTCCTGACAATGTGGAACAGCAGTCTGTTTCAGCAAATACAAAAATGCGGCTTCAGTATCTACAATGTGGCTATCATAATCTAAAGTTCTGTCCTACTACAAAATGTTTTGCAACCACTAAAACCCACCCAGCACTGGTCTGATCTTGAGGTCCTGGGAGGGAGAGGCTGCAGACAACCTGTTGGGCTGAGTGTCATTGTCCAAGTCTCAGGGATCATTTATTTGGGACACTGACATGGGGTAATGAGATAGTTCTCTAGCACTTTTCCATATATATATATATATATATATATATATATATATATATATATATATATATATATATATATAGGCTTTTAGAGGTAGGGTCTCACAGTAGCCCAGGCTGACCTGGAATTCACTATGGAATCTCAGGGTGGCCTTGAACTCACAGAAATCCTCCTACCTCTGCCTCCCAAGTGCTGTGATTAAAGATGTGCAACACCATGCCCAGGTCCATTAATATTCTTATCTGGACTAGGAAGGATGCTGTTTGCACGTCCTGGCATGTGGGTGTGATCTCACAAACTCCTGGATATGTCTCTGAGTGTTTTCACTCCATGACTTCTCATCATATGGACATACATTGAGATGCTGGGGTGCTTGGATCCAATGTACAAAGCATACAAACATACATGATATGGCTGTTATGTGATGTGTTCAGAAAGTAGATGGCAAGTAGGTCATCAAGAGGTAGTACTAAAGGAGGACAATGGGGCTGGAGAGATGGCTTAGCAGATAAGCATTTGCCTGTGAAGGCTAAGGACCCTGGTTTGAGGCTCAATTCCCCAGGACCCATGTTAGCCAGATGCACAAGGGGGCGCATGCGTCTGGAGTTTGTTAGCAGTGGCTGGAAGCCCTGGCATGCCCATTCTCTCTCTCTTTCTCTCTGTCGCTCTCAAACAAAAAAATAAAATAAACAAAAAAATTTTAAAGGAGGAAAATGATGATAAGGAAAATTTATGTTTCATCTCCAATACACCAATAAACACCAACACACCAAAAAGTTAGGATACCCTGATTTTTGTGTTATGAAGCTTAAGAATTAAATTCTGAAAACCAGAGGGTAAGGTATAAAGAGACTTAGGGGCTCTGTTGAGTGTGGAAGTTTTGAAACTCCTCTAGTTGGTCTGAGGTGCACTGAACATTCATTATTGGAATGCAGGAAGACAGTCCTGGGAGACAATTTTTTAGAAAAAATTAGATTGAGAGAAGGAAAGATGAGGAAACACTGAGAGCTCCTGCCACAAGGGAGATAAGTGAGGTTAAATACCACTGTGTGACCAAAGTTTCAATCATTTATAGATTCTGAGTGAAGATTCAGTTAATCAACCATAATGCCAAGTTTGGAGCCTGTATTTAACCACAATGCCAAGATCAGATTTAAAACTTCCAGGAATGCTCCTTCCCAGGGAGGGGCTCAGGTTGTTTATGGACAAAGAGGTCTAGGGACCTCCTTTAGCAGTAAGTGATGAGAAACCAGGCCCTTCTGTGTTCTCTAACAAAGTGGAGACTACAAAGCCAAGCCCAAGAACATATCTGCTTTTTAATTTTGGATGCCCAATCACCCTAAACTGCCTCAACTACACTTTGAAAAAGTAATCCTAATTTCTGTTACGGAATTGGGGCCATGACCAACCTGGCTTTTTCATGCTGAGAGGAGTTATTTGCTGTGGCAGTTGGGAACCTTCTCTTGGGGGTTGAAGGGACATTGGAACTGCATTGGTGGAGTGCAGGAAGACAGCCCTGGAAGATAATGTTAAGGAGAAAGAATGAAATCAAGGAGTTAAGGGGTAGTTGGCACATCCCAGACAGGAAGTCTTAGTGTTTTCATTCTTGTAGATTTTTATGCCTTGGAGGCAGATCAAGGGAACCCAGGTACAGGGAGGTAGATTGTCTCAGGACACTCTGAGTGTGAGCTGAGTGAAAGCCAAAGGAGCTAAGTTTAAAACAAGTTTAGTATAGAATATCTGATTAACAGAATATTTATTAGGATTCTTATATGTATAATTTTATATGCTGAAAATGTTGAGGTCTCATTTTAGAACTGTGTACCCAATTGTATGATCTATGCTTGTTCTTGTAAAGCAGATGATACATTGTCAAAATATGTGAATAGCATTTGACCCTGATGTTGGCATGGATATCACTCAGTTATTGTGAGCACATCCATCTAGTCTGAGTTGTTTTGCCTGAACTGTTCATTTTGTTCTCTGGTTTTATATATATATATACATATATATATATATATATATATATATATATATATATATATATATCTTTTATTGTAATCACATTTTCCAATGTTTTCAATCCTAGGTTATAATTTTTTTTTTCAGTAAGATCATGAGTAACATGGAAAAACTTTAAGGCTCACAACTAAAGTTGGGGAAAAGTTATAACTTAAAACACTACCAATGTAGTGATATTTATGTTGAAAATAGCCATAAGTTTTGCCAATACTGCCTTATCAATGGGCAGTGGATGAAAGGACCAGATCAAAGGGTCCTAGCATGAGGAAAATAGCCATATTTCAACAATAAACAAATTATAGGCAGATAAGAAACTAAATTGTATCTGAATGTGTTGTTCGCAGTCCATGGACCCATCTTCCCAGTGAGGATATCCCCAGTTAGTTATTGAAGGATTGGAAAAGAGACAAAATATGTCATGTAACCCATGCTCTGGCACTCATGTAGGCCCTGCCCTTAATTATTGAGAGAGGTAACTTCCACTTACCCAGCCGTTCTCCTCTTTGGGTGAGAGCACAAACTGCCTGCTGTGGGCCCTCACTTTCATGTGCACATTCTGAGTTTTCATGGCTCTGAGGTGCTGACTCTTAGAATAGCTTGCCTATAGTCTCACCTAGTATCATCAGGGCAGTCTTCCTCATCTCATGGTTTAGGAATCCCTGACTGAGAACAGAAACAAAGCTATTTTTGAACATGGGCAATGAAATGTCACTGCTGGTATCAGTACATAATATTGTGCAGTCCATCAGAAAAAAATCAGCAAGCTGCTTAGCTCTTCCCACTCCTCCACATAAAATTCACAGATTGGGGCACATTTCTTTGTATTACCAACCTTGATGATTATATTTTCAGTTATAATTGTTTACATGACCACTCTCTGAAAAGGATGTTGTGCTTACAACGAACTGTTGTTTCATCTCACTCCATATTTCTGTCATGTACCAATTTGGGGGGAAACATTAGAAGAAATCAGCAGCTTTTCAGAGAGGTGGATGTTGGTGAGAGCATACAGGTCGGTGTGCCGCTTCAGGATGCTGGGCAAAGGGAGAAGAGGGAGGCTTGTTTCCCTACAGGACTTTCATATGTGCACCCAGGGTCACATGATATGCATCATCCAATATAATTTGTGGCTGTGTCTCTTGACAGTAAAAATGCCCTCTCTAGTTCAAACCTGCTGTAGCCCCAAGGTGGCCTCGAACTCACAGTGATCCTCCTACCTCTGTCTCCTGAGTGCTCAGATTAAAGGTGTAGGTGGACACACCCAGCCCTTGTCAATGGAAGTTTTGCTTGCTCAAAATATTTCAGACTCATTGTAACCATGTGTGTTCTTTGGATTCAATTACAGATTTATAGATTTTTCAATGTGATCATGGGGAAAACAATCATGAAAAGCCATAGGGCTCACATGAAAAGGGGAAAGATGGGTGGGAAAGATGGCTTAGTGGTTCAGACTCTTGCCTGCAAAGCCTCAGGACCCAGGTTCGATTCCCCAGTACCCACATATGTCTAATAGACAAGGTGGCACATGCATCTGGAGTTCGTTTACAGTGGCTGGAGGCTTGGCATGCTCATCTTCCTTCTCGATTTCTGGGTGTGTGTGTGTGTGTGTGTGTGTGTGTGTGTGTGTGTGTGTGTCTATCTGAAGTAAATAATAAAATACTGAATGAAAAGGGAGGGCCTCTGCAGCTCTGTCCAGTCAGTGCTCCTCCAGTTCCCAGTTCCACTATGGCCAGGGCCATGCTCACCACCCTGCCCTGGAGCAGCAGAGGCAGCAGGAGCCCTGGAAGTGAGAATTTCCCCCCTCGTGCTGGCTGGCCATGGCAGCATCTTTGCATTCATGCCACCAATTCCTCATCTTCCACTGTCCCTACCTGGCCCATAACTCACCCTTGCCATAGCCATCAACACTGACTATCTCTTTCTCTTCTCTTCTTTGTCATGAGCTATCTGCTGCTGATGAGTTTCCTCAACCTCAACCCTGCATCCTGCCTCAGGCCATCATCTGTGAAGCAGACTATCTGAAGAAACAGATCAACAACACACACAGCTCCATGTACCAGCCGCCCACTCAGACACAAGAGGTGCTGATCATCAGGCAGGTTAAGAACTGCTTCGTCTGCAAGATATAAGATGTTCTGGCCACACTGTTTGACCACCACTGCCCCTTGGTCCAACTGTGTTGGGATATGAAACTACTGCTTCTTCTGTGTGCTATTTCTCTCCCTCTCAGTCCTCACAGCTTTCATCTTCATCTATTTAGTCACCCTCCTGACACTATGCTCTCAGAGAAGCAACTTCCTCCCCATTCTGAAGGAGACACAAGCCTGCATGCTGGAGTGGGTGGTCTGCCCCTTCTACATCTGGTCCATTTTGTACCTCTCAGGGTTTCACACTTACTTCCAACCTGACACCTAATGATGATGTCAAATGATTATCCATCCTGCAGGGTGGCTAGGCCTCTGTCAACCCACCAACAATAAAGATATTACTACTAGATGCTGTGCTGTGCTCTGAGGCCCCTGATTGACTGAAGGAGATTTGTGCAGTCTGACAAGGTGTTATCTTCACCTACCAGAAGCAATGAGCCAGCCTGTGGAGCCAAGCCAGACATAATCAATTTGTATCTTTTAAAAAAATGTTTATATATGCATTTATTTATGAGAGGGAGGCAATGGAGAGAGAGAGAGACAGACAGACAGACAGACAGACAGACAGACAGACAGATTGGGCATGCCAGGACCTCAAGCCACTACAAACAATCTCCAGAATAATGTACCCTGTTCATCTGGTTTACAAGTGTCCTGGGAAATCAAACCTATGTCCTTAGGATTCAGAGGCCAATGTGAAAGCATCTCTCCAGCCCCCTAATCCATATCTATATCTATATCTATATCTATATCTATATCTATATCTATATCTATATCTATATCTATCTATCTATCTATCTATCTATCTATCTATCTATCTATATATATATATAAAATATTCTATGTTCACTTTTTATTTTAATTTAATTGTTCTATGGTTTCAATCACAAGTTATACATTTTTATTTCACTAAGATCATGGGGAGAAGTAACATGAAAAAGCTTGAGGGCTCAAAACCAAACTGGAATAAAAAATATAACTGAAAACATTCCCAATGTAGTGGGATTTAGGGTGAAAATAGACATTATGCACACAGACATTGGCTCTTCCCCATTAACTGATGGCTACCTCCCCCCAATGCATTACCCATAATCCCCACCAAGAAGCATCCCTTTGGAGGGGGGAGGACACAGAGGAGGCTACCTATGGTAAAAACAGCCATTTAGCGTAGAATATCTAAGGATTAACAGAATTTCTACTATGATTCTAATAGGTATAATCTTTTTATGCTGGGAACTTTGAGGTCTGGTTTTAGAACTGTTTACTAAATTGCATGGTCTATTCCTGTTCTTATAAAGCAGGTGAGACATTGTCAGAATATATGAATATCATTTGAACTTGACTGTGGCATGGATATTGTTCAGTTGTTGTGAGCCCATCCATCAAGTCACTGACTGAGCTGTGATATCGAAGCCTTCTACCTTATTATCTGCCTACAATTTCAGTTGAGTGCTTAAGAACAAATTAGTCTTCAAAAATTTTAACTTTACTTGCACTCTTGAAGGTCAGTTGTGGCCCTTTAGGGGAGACATCTTAGGACTTGGGAGCAGTTTCATGGCTCTGAGCATTTGCACTACCCGCTGAGACAAGTCAGTCATGCTAACCATGAGGTCCTCCTTGGAAGCATTGAGGATTTCTCCTCTGTTATGACTCTCCTCTTGAAAATTGTCCACTGATTTTTTTTCAGTGCAGTCTCTGGGTGTCCTTGTCCTCCCTAATCAAGAATGAAAATGACTTATCAAGGTTGTAGAGCAAGCTAGAAGGCCCATCCATCATATCTTGTGGACTTTTAACCTGGAGGGGTTAGAGACCAAAATATTTAATTTAATTAACAATGAGTACATCATCAAATTCCTCATTGGTTTTGGCTGTTATTTATGTCTTGTTTTTGTGCACACAGAAGAGAAATGGGACTGTATCTGTTCCCTTTGCCTTTAGCAAAATAGGTGTAGTTTAAAAATGGTATTAAAAACCTTACATTATTTGTAACATACAGGTAAGGGGAATTTTTACATTATTTTAGAAAGAGAGAGAGAAGCAGATAGAGAGAGAAAACAGGTGCTACAGGGCCTTGAGCCACTGCAGTCAAACTACAGATACATGTGCCACTTAGTGCATATGGCTTTAGCTGGGTACTGGGGAATTGAATCTGGTTCCTTTGTATTTGCAGCAAGCAACTTAACTGCTAAGCAACCTCTCCAGTCCTAATTCGTATTTGTTTTCTAAAATGGCAGAGTGTGAGATAGAGAGAATTGGCACGCTAGAGACTCTAGGCACTCTAGACAAGTGCTGCCTTGTACACATGTGTGATCTTGTGTGTATGCATGAGCTTGTGCATTTGGCTTATATCCTTAGGTTTCTCAGGCAAGCACCTTCACCAAAAAGCCATCTCTCCAGCCACTGATATCTATTTCTAAAAATATTTATTTGTGCATTTATTTATTTGGAAGAGAGAGGCACATACAGAGAGACAGAGAATGGGCATGGCAGGACTTCAAGCCAGTGTAAACAAACTTCAGAACGATGCATCCTTGTGCATCTGACTTACATGGGTCCTGGGGAATCAAACCTGTGTCTTTAAGTTTCACAGGTCATTGCCTTAACTGCGAAAGCACCTCTGCATCTATGTCTATATCTATCTATACATATAATGGATTAGGGGGCTGCAGAGGTGCTTTCGCAGTTAAGGCAATGACCTGTGAAACTTATATACATACACACACACACACACACACATATATATATATATATATATATATATACAAAATAGATTCCATATTTCTATTTTTATTTAATTGTTCTATGACTTAAATCACAGGGTATACATTTTTATTTCACTAGGCTCATGGAGAGAAGTAGCATGCAAAAGCTAAGGGCTCACAACAAAAGTGATGTAAAATTTGTAACTGGAAACATTACCAAAGTAATGCCATTTATGGTGAAAATAGACAGTTTTACCAATACTGCCATGCAAAGGACAGTGGATGGAAGGACCAGAAGATCAAAGGGTCCAAGGGTGAGGAAAATAATCCAGATTTCAACAGTAAACAAACTCTTGGCAAAATGAAACTAAATAGCATCTGCATGTGTTGTTTTCACTCTATGGACCTATCTGCCCAGTGAGTATGTCCCCAGTTAAGTATTGAAGGAGTGGGGAGGATCACTGATCAAAGAGACAGCAATATGCAACCAAACCCATGATCTGAGACTCATGGTGGCCTTACCCTCAATTGTTGAGAGGTTCAAGCATCCACTTACCAGGGGTTCTCCTGATCTGGTGGGGGCACAAACTGCCCACTGTGGTCCCTCAGTTTCCTGTGCACATTCTGAGTTTGCATGGGTCTTGTGATGCTGAAGCATGGAGTGGCCTGCCTCTGTCCTCATCTCCACAGTGTCAGTCCAGACTTCCTTGGCATATGGTTTGGGAATCCCTGACTGAGAACACAAAACTATTTTTGAACATGTGACATGAAATTTTACTGCTGGTATCAATACATACTATTGTAAAGTTCATCAAAACAAGTCACCCAGCTGCATAGGTCGTCCTACTCATGCTGTAGAAATTCACAGATTGGGCCATATTTCTTTGTTTATCAACCTTGGTGATCATGTTTCCATTTATAATTATTTACATTAACACTCTATGAAAAATATGTTGTGTTTACAATGAAATAGTATTTTATCTCACTCCATACTAACTCTCATGTGTCATTTATTTTTGTGGGGCAGGGTGGAATTAGAAGAAATCAGCAGCTGCTCATAGAGGTGGATGCTGGAGAGAACACACGGGTCAGCGTGCTGCTTCAGGATACTGGGCGAAGGGAGAAGAGGGAAGCTTGTTCCCTACAGGACCTTTACGCTGTGCACTCAGGGTCACACTCTATGCATCATGCAATCTACTTGGAGGCTGTGTCTCTTGATGGTAACAATGTGCCTTGTGGTTCAAAACTGCTGTAGTGCTAAGCTGGCCTGAAACACAGTGATCCTCCTACCTCTGCTTCCTGAGTGCTCAGATTAAAGGTGTGTCAGGCACAATCAGCCCTTGTTAAAGGCAGTTTAGCTTGCTCAAAATATTTCATATTTATTGTACTCACATTTGTTCTGAGCTTTAAATCTCAGGTTATGGGTTTCTCAAGGCAATTGCAGGAAAAAAAAAAAACTAGCATGACAAAGCCATAGGGCTCACATCAAGAAGCAGAGGAGGGTCTGTAAAGATGGATTAGCAGTTCAGACTCTTGCCTGTGAAGTCTAAGGACCCAGGTTCGATTCCCCAGTGCCCACAAAAGAATGAAAGACAACAAAGTACTTACATCTGAAAATCATTTGCAGTGGCTGGAGGCCCTGTTGTGTCCATCTTCCCTCTCTGCCTGTCTCTGTCTCTCTATTTCTCTCTCTGTCTCTGAAGTAAGTAAATAAATAAACTAAATATTAAATAAAAGGGGAAGACCTCCACAGCTCAGTCTAGTCAGTGCTCTTCCAGCTCCACTATGGCCAGGGCCCACACCCACTACCCTGTACTGGAGCAGCAGAGGCAGCGAGAGCCCTCATGGTGAGTGGGAGGCATGCCCCTCATGCTGGCTGGCCATGGTGGCATCTGTACATTCATGCCACCATGCAATCTGTCACACTCCACTGGTCTGGAAACTCACCCTGGTCATCCCCATCACCACTGATGACCTCTTCCTCTTCTCCTCAATGTCATGAGCTGTCTGCTGCAAATGAGCTTCACCAACCTATGAGTCCTGCCCTGGGCCACCATCTGTAAAGCAGAGGATCTGAAGTATCAGATTCCTAGCACTGGCAGCTCCACACAGCGGCCACCCACTCAGATGGAGGAGGTGCTGATCATCTTATCATCGGACAGGTGAAGTACAATTTCACCTGCAAGATGCAAGATGTTCTGGCCACTCCACTTGACCATGCCTGCCCCAGGGTGGACAACTGTGTTGGGAGCTGAAACTACTGCTTCTTCTATGTGCTTGTTCTGTCTCTAACACTCCTCAGGGCCTTCACTTTGCCTGTGTGGTCACCTGCCTGACAATGCACTCTCAGAGAAGCAACTTCCTCTCTGCTTGGAAGGAAACACCAGCCAGTGTGCTGAAGTTGGCGATCTGCCTCTTCTCGATCTGGTTCATCCTGCACCTCTCAGGGTTTCACACTTAACCTCTAACCTGACAATTAAGGATGACATCAAACCCTTCTCCAGGAAGAGGGGCAGTGAGGCCTCTGTTGACCCCTACAGCCATAAAGGCACTACCACCAACTGCTGTGCTGTGCTCTTAGGTCCCTAATTGACTGGAGGGGATTTGTGCAGTCCAACAAGGTGTGGCCCTCGACTATCAGAAGCAACGAGCCAGCCTGTGGAGCCAACCAGACACCACCATGGTTGGAGGCCACCCCTGAATGTGGCTCAGCATCTGCCACCTGCTGGCCTGACTTCTCCTTCACACCTACCTGCTGCCATTCACACGTTCAGGGACCCTCCCCAATGCCAGCAAGGCAAGCAGGGCTGCAAAGACTGAGGGTTTTACATATTTCCTTCCCATCCTCCATGGTTTTCCCTGAACTGTTCCCTGGCTATATGTTCTTCTCCCTAGACCCAGGTGCCCATGGCCTTGGGCCCTAGATTCCCCAGGTCCACCAGCTGATCTTTGGCAGGGGTGAAGGAGAGCCACAGCATCTGCAGACGACTTCCAGTCTTTGCCTGTGCCTAGGTAAACCCTGTGTGACTGAGGTTGTGGACTGAACAAGGCCTCTGCTGTGCCAGGGATCTCAGGAACTGACTGCTGAGCAGTCGGCTTGAACCGTGGGCTGTGGAGGGGACAGCTCTGTGGGCTGCTTTGGTTTAGGGGCTCATGTGTTGTTCTGCTAGTGAGCATTGTTCTTTTAGTGGACTGTTTCTTGGGTTTGGGGGATTTGTATGGATTTGGCCAATAGTACAGAGCTGAGGTGCCAGTGGGGAGAGCAGGGATAGGAGGATGGGCAGCCTGTGTCAGAGGAAACCACGCCAATCAGCCAGACTCCCAGACCCTCAACTCCTGTAGATTCCTGGGCAGGCAGCACAGAATCAAGGGAGGACTTGTCCTGCCCTGCCTAAGGAGACTCTCTAAGGGACCCCACCCCTATGTCTTTAACAGGCTTGGGTAGAGATGTGCAGGTTATGTCCATCCTGCCAATACCTGAAATGGGTTCAGTAATATTGGGTGTTGCGCAATTTTATAGATCTCTTTTCTACATAGCCGTCCATACACAACAATACAATGTTAACCATGTTGCTGCGTATTCAGTGCCAAGTAGTCTATCAGAGGGTTAACTGGTTTTGATAAATTTATTGCTAGGAGACCTTCTATCTGTGAATGGTTATGTGAGTGTGCACACACATGCACACACATGTGTGTGTACTTACACGTGCCCCTGTATAAATGTGGCTGGCCCCCATATCCCCTGGGCTGCCCACATCCTCATTCCTCCCTTGGGTTCAAACACATTCAGATTTACAGGACAAGGAGCAGGTGCATTGATCACAATACTCCTGGGCTCATGTTGGGGGTCAGGCCTCATTCTTTAATCTGTCCTTCCTTCATGAACCTCAGGCAAACACTGGCTTGGGACTCTGTCAGTCAGGCCCCAGGTTAGGCTTCCAGCTGACACCTGCTCAGCAAACTGAGACTGGGTGCAGTGGTGGCTCTGGGAAGCTCCTGCCATCCTACAAGCCATGCCTCCTCCTTGTGCTCTGCTCTGAGTGGCCCCACTGCCAGGGACTAGAGGACAAGGTGTTGCTATCAAGTGAGAAGAAAGAATGAAGGAGCAAGGAAGGAGAGGAGGTGAGTGCACGTAGGCTAGAAGCTCAGAGCACGGCCTGGCTCTGCTAGGACCTATTGTTTCTAACAGACTACATAGAACATCGCTCCCTTAGCCATGCAGAGGGGCTGAATCCCTTGGAAAATGACATAGAAAGTCACTATATCTTACCCTTCCTCACTCTAGAGGCCCGTGGGTCACAGACAGAGCATGGAAGAGGTGGTCACAGGCAGAGTCTTGGGAGGAACAGCCTCCTCCCTGCCTGAGAGCAGTGGACCATCCTGAAGTGGTAGTCCTAGGAGGTAGGGAAGAAGATAGGCAGAGGAGGGTTCTCACACCTTTCTGTCTTTATTTAAACCAGCATTCTTTGTTTTGCTTGTAGCAAAAAAAAAAAAAAAAAAAAAAAAAGACCTGAAAGATTGTGGAAGAAGGGGAGAGGAAAAACAGTTGGCATTATGCCAGTAATAGTCCACATAGGGAAAATCTTCATTAAAATGCATTAAGCACCCACAACTCAGAAGTCAGTGTGTGGCCATTTCTCTTTATTGTTAGCCCTTCCTATTTTTCTGCAGTGCTTTCCTGGCATCGACACACAGACCTATCTTTGAACTGTGTGCTTCTGGGCTGACAGGAGGGATTTCTTTTGAGATGACAAGACCCAAGGCTGCTCCTCCTCTCAAAAAGAAGACTACAGCTGATGCAATTATCATCTAATCCAATTGAGTCAAGCCAATCACATGATCTAATCTTCTTTAGGGACAGTGCTTTGGAACATGAGTCCAGGTCTTAACTTATATGGAAATGTGCAAATAGAATGTCTGGGGATGTATCTCAGTGGTATAGTTTCGGCCTCATATGCATATAGCCAAGTGTTTGAAACAAGAACCACATCAGAAGAACGAGATTCAGGAGGCAGAACCACAAGGTGCATTCTGGCATCAGGAGACACAGCTACTAACCAGATTTAGAAGAGTTCAGCCATGGGGCCCTGGGGGCAAGTACAAAAGTTTATGACCATGCAAGTCTCCTACCCTATATTTTACAAGCATCCTGAAAGCAAGACAATACCCTAAGTGCTGTCTCCAGCATCTACTTCTCTCAGAACCTACACAGAGAACTCATGAAGATGTATTTATGGTATAAATCCAACAGTATTATCTTTGTTGATTTTTTTTTTTCACAAAAGGGCTCACACATTATCAATATGGGTTTACGGAAGTTTGTTATGGTCTCAACCCCATCTCCTTGGAAAACCCATCTCGTTTACACAAGATGGTGACAAGAACAAGTTAAACACTTTATATTATCACAAAGTTTCATAATTCCAAGAAATAGGTCCCAATGTGTAATTTCATGTGGGGATGTAAAACATGAACAGTTCAGTGTGATTTTGCTTGGGTCAAAACACCATATGCTTAAATCCTCTAATGAATTTCAATTTCATGTATCAAAACAATTTTTATTTCTACTCTCAGTAGCATGCAAGTCAAGAGCTGAGGCAAATTGCAGAAAAGGTCTGGGTTACACATGGGGCAGGGGGTGGCCACAGCTGAGGAGGGGATCCCCAGGTAATGTGGAGACTTGCCTCACTCACCCATGGGGTAGTGAGCCTGCATGAGATCCACGTGATGGGTTTCATTCCAGATCATTCGTCTCTTTCATCAGTGATACTTTCCAAAGACAGGCGACTGGATGGGGACCTCCTCCCTAGGAAGCCCCTAAACAGAGTGACCGAGTCTGATAATAAGAATGTATGTTTTTCTGGTGGGAGGATGTGGTGGCTATTAATATAACTATGTCCGGTCTCCTTTTTATTATGTTGAGTCTAGAACAGAGGTTCAGGAACCTGACCTCATGTTGATACTTGAGAGACTCCTGATGTTTTAGTCATGAAGTACTAATCGTCATTCCATACACAGGAGTAGCACAGAGACTGTGGGGCATTCCGCCACAGTGCCAGAACAAGGAGGCCCTGGTGAAATAAATATGAGTGCTGCTCTCACTGCTAGGCTGATACCCTCTTCCAGGCAAAGGAGAGCAGATACTGAGGAAGCCTAATCTCATCAAAGCACAAAATCAGAGACTGCATGGACACCCACACTAATGGGGAGGGGACATATGATCTCCATGGACAACAACAATTAGGAAACCATAGAAGAAAACTTCCCAGGTCCAACCCAAAGCCTTCAGCCAAAAAATGTAATTTATTTCACACCATCTCCTTCCCCTCTCAGAATGAGAAGGCATTTACATATCAAAAAACAAGACCAAGGGGATAAAAGTCAAATATCCAAAATCATTATGAGTTTTGCTGACCTTAGAAGTGCATGCCATAATTTGCCCTACTGGGGAGATAGAGGAAGGAAGATTGCTGTGAGTTCCACACCAGTCTGACACTACACAGTGAACTCAAGGTCAGCCTGCGCTACAGTGACACCCAACCTCAAAAAAAGAATAAAAAGTGAAGTAAAATAGAATAAAAGAAAAGTCACGTACATTTTATTGAGCTTACTTGGAATATCAATCCCTATGTCTTCAAAGGATTTCCTCTTGTGAGCAATTTCTCAGGTGAGGATGGAATCTGAGAAAAACTTGGAATACATGAGAACTGAATCGCCTGCAGCCATGGGATTGACATGAGATTCCTCCCCGCCCCCCTTCTTGGGTTATCCAGGCAGGGTTTCCCTCTATTTTAGGCTGTCCTGGAATTCACTCCGTAGTCTCAAAATGACCTCAAACTCATGGAGATCCAGCCACCCCAGCCGCCAGGTTCCCATGCACCATCTGGGAAGAGAGGCGTGCACATCAACACCCTGATTGGAAAGTCCCCATTTTTATCTTACAAAAACACAGGTGAGTCTGGGGTGTGGTTGCCTCAATTAGACAAACAAGCCACACCATAAACTGTTTGGATTTTGTTGTCATTCTTTTTCTTTTCTGCAAGGGCGTGACTTTGAACACATTCCTACCACTGCTACCCAAATGACACATGCCAGTGTTGGCATTAAAGGCATCAAAGGCCACACTTGACTAGAGTGAAACTGGACCTGGCAAAGCCAAAAAAAAAAAAAAAAAGTTGA
Organism: Jaculus jaculus; assembly: GCF_020740685.1. Lineage (NCBI taxonomy): Eukaryota > Metazoa > Chordata > Mammalia > Rodentia > Dipodidae > Jaculus > Jaculus jaculus. The sequence goes on from NW_025423490.1 coordinate 2,728,006, forward strand.
TAGTGTTGCCTGTTTGTCTAGTCCAGGTGGCAACTTTATCAAAGGTTTTTTTGTTTTTTTTTTTTTTGTACTCTTTCCATTTTTTGTTTGCTGTTTGTTTCTGTTGTTCTGCTTCTTTTTCGTGGTAGGGTTTCTGTACAACCCAGGCAGAGGCTGACATGTAATTCACAGACTTTAAATATATTAATAGGCCTGAGTTTCTGTTACCCTCCTGGGCCCAAACAGCCATGAGTTCAAGACCACCTTGACTACAAAGTGAGTTTCAGGTCAGCCTGGGATGCAGGGAGAACCTAAGCGGAAAAACCAGAAAAAGAAAATATTACAAGTCAATGTTGGGCTTGGTGTGCTGGCACATGCCTTTAAACCCAGCCCTTGGGAGGCAGAGGTAGGAGGATCACCATGATTTCGAGACCACACTGAGACTACATTCCAAAACTAGGTTAGCCTTGCCTAGACTGAGTCCCTATCTCGAATAAACAAAACAGAACAAAACAAAATTAACATTGGCCTCACTTCTTTTCAATCATATCTGTTTTCCTGTGCTGCTCAGTTTTAGATCTCATGAGCATGAACACTTTCCAAAATATCTAAGCAATGAAATATATTCATTTGCTATTTGGGGTGAGGAAATGTAAGTCAGAAACACACCCCCCAAGTTAGGTCCTGTACTGAGGAGACTTTTGTATTATTTACATGGTACTGGGTAGTCTTTTCTCCTAAATGTGTGGTCTTTTCAATTGCTTAATTATTCAAGACCAGGATTTGCATTGCAACTGCTGACCTGTATTGAAAATCGTCTTTTTACCACCATTTCTACAGGCATCTGTCTGCGAAATAGCCATGGGGTGTTTTTTGTTTGTTTGAATGTTTATATAAAATTTACCTATCCCATACTCAAGATCTCTGCTCTGAGACCTAACAATGATAAGAGTACTCCAAGATAAGTTGTATGAACTGTGAACGCAGCCTTTGGAAGTGTTTCTCCTGGGCCCACACTGGCATGAGATTAAACTTTCATCCTGATTCTCCTCTCAATCTCTGGTGCCATTTCTAATAGCCTCCATTTCCAATAGCACCCTAACTAAGCCTTCCTGATGACCAAACCAACCTCTATATGAAAGTCAGAGTTTTACTGACCTTGGTAGTGCATGCCACAATTTGCCGTACTAGGGACAAAGAGGAAGGAAGAATATCTGTGAGTTCCAGACCAGTCTGACAGTACATAGTGAACTCAATGTCAGCCTGGGCTAGAGAGAGACCCAACCTCCAAAAAAAAACAAAAAAAAAAAAAAACAAAGTAAAGTAAAATACAATACACTACAATGCAATATAATACAATAAAATACAATACAATACAATACAACACAATACAATACAATACAATACAATACAATAAAATAAAATAAAATATAAGTCACGTTCTTTTTCTTGAGCTTACTTGGCATTTCAATGCATATGTCCTCAAAGGATTTCCTCTTGTGAGCAACTTCTCAGGCGAGGAAGGAAGGAAGGAAGTGTAGCCAATTGATAGAGCTTTCAGGATGCAAGGAGAAAGGGAAGTGAGACAGGCTGAGTCCAGAAGGGCCTTTATACTGCCCCAGCCAGGGTCATGGGATTGCTTAAGCCAATCACATTTGACTCAATTATCTCTGTGCTGATTGGGTCTGAATTCTAGGGACTTCATCCCCTGCCTTTAATGTATGAGATACTTTATCTTAATGACACTCTAACAACTGAACTATATCCCTAGAGTTTCTGAATGTATGTTTCTGAACAAACTCAGATCTGAAGTAATGTCATGAGCCATTGTCTCAAAGAATCTGAGAACAACTTGATGGGCTTTACCCAGTTGGAATACATGAGAACTGAATCGCCTGCAGCCATGGGATTGACATGAGATTCCTCCCCGCCCCCCTTCTTGGGTTATCCAGGCAGGGTTTCCCTCTATCTTAGGCTGTCCTGGAATTCACTCCGTAGTCTCAAAATGACCTCAAACTCATGGACATCCTGCCAGCCCTGCCGCTGGGTTCCCATGCACCTTCTGGGAAGAGAGGCGTGCACATCAACACCCTGTTTGTAAGTCCCCATTTTTATCTTACAAAAACACAGCTGAGTCTGGGGTGTGGTTGCCTCAATTAGACAAACAAGCCACACCTTAAACTGTTTGGATTTTCTTGTCATTCTTTTTGTTTTCTGCAAGCTCGTGGCTTTGAACCCATTCCTACCGCTGCTTCCCAAATGACACATGCCAGTGTTGGCATTAAAGGCATCAAAGGCCACACTTGAGTAGTGTGAAACTAGACCTGGCAAAGCCAAAAAAAAAAAAAAAAAAAAAGAGTTGATAGTGTTGCCTGTTTTTCTAGTCCAGGTTGCAACTTTATCAATTTTGTTTTTGTACTCTCCATTTTTTGTTTGTTTGTTTGTTTGTGTTGTTTTGTTCCTTTTTCGTGGTAGGGTTTCTGTCCAACCCAGGCTGAGGCTGACATGGAATTCACTATGGACTTTCAGGGAGCCCTCAAACTCAAGGTGATCCTCCTACCTCTGCCGCCCGAGTGCTGGGGTTAAACGCGTGCCCCAACACAAGGCCCTCTTTTCATTTCTTAGTATAAGAAAGTCTTTCTCAACATGAAAAAGACAGAATCGGGCCGCAGGAAAGGCTGAAGTCTTAAAGGCATTTCCTAGAAACGTGTGATGACCTGTGTTTGATTCCACAAAAGCCACCTATAGCCAGATACACCAGGTGGCACATCTATCTAGACATCACTGGCAGTGAAAAGAGACCCTGGTACACCCATTCTGTCTCTCTTCTTCTCCTTGATCATAATAACAAATAAAATACTTGTTAGAAATGGACTCAGAAGTAATTAATATAATTTATTTGGTCAACATCGTTGCAGCTCATGTACAATAAGTCAGGTGATATTTAATTGTGTCAATTAGGAAACCATAGGAGGTAACTTCCCAGCTCCAAACCAAAGCCTGCAGCCTCACAATGTCATTTCTTTCACACCAGCCTCCATGCCCTCTCAGAATGAGAAGGCATTTACATGTCAACAAACAAGACCGAAGAGATAAAAGTCAAATATCCAAAGTGATTATGAAGCCGATGGGAGAGTCATGGCATCGAAATAATAATGCAAAGATGGCATAAAACTCATCAGAAACAATCCACAAGTCAACTTGACCCTGAGCAAATATTGGAAGTAGCACCATCCACACAGAAGGTGTACTCACTGGCACATCAACCAAGCTGGAGAAACTGCACAATAACCCCCAGTTTTTGGAATTTCAATTAGCCAAGTTGACAATCACAAGGCAGGTAGCATTCATTCTAGAAACGTGTCCACATTCGTGAGAAATGTGAAATATCCCAGCCCCTATCTGAGGAGCTGGAAGAAACCTCTGGAATATTAAAAGTGCGAGTTGGCTTCTAGTCCTCAACCACTCTGGAGGCAGACGCATGCAGACCTTAGGGCCCTCCTGAGCTCTGGAAGGCCTGCTTGCACACAATAACGGGTCGGGTATTGAACTCAGAAGTCTACAAGACCAGAAGCCTCATGCCTTGCTTGTTCTTCTTCTGCTTCTTAGTGTGGGGCCTGACCAGGGAACTGCCCTGATCACACTCCAGTCTCACACCAGCTTGCACAAGAGAATTTTCCTTTTCTGCCTGATTTTCCCCCAAATCGCCTCTGTATTTTGCCTTGTGAATAATTACTACATTGGGTGGCAGAGTGACTTCTACTCTCCTGAGGTTAAATTGAGGCTTGAGTCTGTTTCTTTCTTGGAGGCTTTTCCACTGGTCTAGGGACATTTCTTTGGTGGCTGTATACTCCACAGGATCCTGTGACTCTGGAAGTTCCATAGAGAAGTTTCTGATGAGCTGTGTCTTCTGCTCTCCCACAACCCTCTCTTCAGCCCCGTGAGCTCCTGGGTCCGTGCCCACATGCAGATCAACACTGTTGTCTTGGATATCACTTTGCAGGAAATAAAACAGCACGTAGGCACGCTGCATTAGGACGGTAGAAATGTCACACCTGGTGACCTTCGCGTCCTCCATCTTATACCATTGTCCATTCCCAGCTTTTACATAACATAAGTAATGTCCATTGTGACCGCTCAGACCTGTGTGGACCAGCACAGCGTAGAGAACATACACAAGTGGCCCTCGGCCTGGCTGAGACATGTAAGGACCCATGTCAAGAGAGTCGGGAAATTTCACGTGCTGATTCACTTTGTCGCCCGTGAAAGCCGAGAACCTTTTCATCACAAGGATGAGAACCTTAGACACGGTTTTCAGAGTGAGTGTCTTCGTGGCTGGTACCTTCTTCAGACAAGTGCTGCATTGGTAGGCATTCTCCCCGTGCAGTTTCTCGGGCTTCACCAGATCTTCCAAGGCTTGCCTCACACTCTGAGCTTCCCTGATATCCAGGGAAATGTCCAGGTAGGCGTCACAGGTGTCTGAGGCGCCACGGCAGAGGAGACATCTGACTTGGGATCTCCAGTAGCCCCCAAATATCTCGCGGATGATGGTGGCGTCCTCAGCACTGGAATCTGAGTCGCTTTTCCCTTCCAGGCAGCACCTCTGCATTGCATTGAGAAGGAACATCAAGAACTCATGGGCGTCTTCCTGCTTGTACCGATGGAAAGTACTGACCAGCGGCCCAGAGGGCCTGATAACATCACCTGAATGGAGGAGTGAGCGGGTCACGTGAGCTTCCAAGGCGCACATCATACAGAATCCCCGGTGACAGCAGGTCTGGGAGTGCTGCTGGGACAGCATCACAGTGGCCAGAGGCGGTGTGTGTGTCAGACACTGCAGTGTGGCGTTCAGGTAGCAGGTGTTTCCCAGATTCTGGAGCCCAGCAGCGATGCCATAAGGCCTTTTCCAACTCAGGTAACGTTGCCGGCTCAGAGCATGCTCTGTTGCCTTGAAAGTCACCTTCAGCAGGTCTGCATCAGGTTGAGATGATCGGGATGAATCTACAGGTAGATAAACACACACATTAGATGAAGGTGAATCTGGAGGAAGTAGACAAAAGGCATTTGGCTGAAGTGATCTGAGTTTTGAAAGTATATTCAAAGGGACACTCACCTTCCCCATGGTTCTCAGGAGAATCCATGTTTCCAGAGTCAAGGCGAAAAATTTTCCTGTCTAGCTTCTCAAGGAGCACAAGCAAGTATCACCTTCTGCACATGTCTACAAGGCCTGAACTTCTCCAGCACCACAGACCTTTGATGGGTCAGTCTCGTGACCTCACCCACTCATGAACTGCTGGAACAACCTGAAAGATTTCAGTGGAATCAGTCATGGCACAGGTGGTCTTTAGGCCCGAGTCTCCAGAATCAAAATATTTCCAGATGGCTGGTGACCAGGGCCATGACTCCAAAGGCACCATAGTTCTGAGAAGAAGTGACAGGGTGTTCAGCACTAAGACACCTCTGTCACACCTTCTAAGACCCAGGGTCCATTGCTGAAGTTGTGGCGGAAAGAATGTAAGAGCCCAAAACAGGGCAGGTCTCCTTATGGTACACAAAAAGGCCCGGGGACTCGTGACTCTACAGTGCCTGGTACTACCCACCCACACAAGACCCTCATTTCCTAGGAGGAAATGATGATGCCATCCAAATGAAACATAGACTAATTGAGAGGAGGAAGGGAAATGATGGAGGGTGGTTTGTGAAGGGAATGTGGGGCTGGGTGGAAATCATCATGGCTTATGGAAGTTATCAATTCAACATAGTTTAAGCTGGGCGTGGTGGGGCACGCCTTGAGTTTCGGGACTCGGAAGGCAGAGGTGCGAGGATCGCCACTGAAGAGCCCAAACCAAAGTAACACCATGACAGTCTTTAAATATATTAATAGGCCTGAGTTTCTGTTTCCCTCCTGGGCCCAAATTACTGACACAACACTTGGCAGTTACTGGGAAAAACAACTGCAAACTGCTCAGTACCCAAATTAATCCCTGTAATGGGCCAATCAAAAAGGAACAATAAATGTTATCGATTCCTGTGGCTCTTCTGACTATAGACAAGTGTGCTGAACGCACCTCAGCTACTATGTAACCCACCACCTAGCACATTTAAATGTCAACCTATCATGGAACTGCCCCATTGCAACTTCCCCTTTGCTTTGTTTGAACCTAATGAAAGCTCTCTCCAGATGCCATTCGGGGCTCTTGGACGAACCCACTGCGTTGGTAAAGTCTGGAGCACAAGCTAAGCCCGAAATAAAGCACTTTGCTGTTGCATATGTGCCTCACTCTCTTGGTGGTCTTTGGGGACTCTGAGATCTGGGCAAAACAGCCATGAGTTCAAGACCACCCTGACCACAAACTGAGTTTCATGTCAGCCTGGGCTACAGGGAGACCCTAAGCAGACAAACCATAAAAAGAAAATGTTACAAGTCAATGTTGGGCTGGGTGTGCTGGCGCATACCTTTAACCCAGCCCTTGGGAGGCCGAGGTAGGACGATCACCATGAGTTCGAGACCACCCTGAGACTACATTCCAAAACTACGTTAGCCTTGCCTAGACTGAGTCCCTATCTCGAATAAACAAAACAGAACAAAACAAAATTAACATTGGCCTCACTTCTTTTCAATCATATCTGTGTTCCTGTGCTGCTTAGTTTTAGATGTCATGAGCATGAACACTTTCCAAAATAACTAAGCAATGAAATATATTCATGTGCAATTTGGGGTGAGGAAATGTAAGTCAGAAACAATCGCCCCAATGTTAGGTCCTGTACTGAGGAGGCTTTTGTATTATATACATGGTACTGGGTAGTCTTTTCTCCTAAATGTGTGGTCTTTTCAATTGCTTAATTATTCAAGACCCGGATCTGCATTGCAACTGCTGACTTGTATTGAAAATCGTCTTTTACCACCATTTCTACAGGCATCTGTCTGCGAAATAGCCATGGGGTGTTTTTTGTTTGTTTGAGTGTTTGTATAAAATTTACCTATCCCATATTCAAGATCTCTGGCACTAAGCCAGCGCTCTGGGCTCTGAGACCTAACAATGATAAGAGTACTCCAAGATAAGTTGTATGAACTGTGAACCCAGCCTTTGGAAGTGTTTCCCGTGGGCCCACACTGGCATGACATTAAACTTTCATCCTGATTCTCCTCTCAGTCTCTGGTGCCATTTCTATTAGCCTCCATTTCCAATAGCACCCTAACTAAGCCTTTCTGATGACCAAACCAACCTCTATACGAAAGTCATAGTTTTGCTGGCCTTGGTAGTGCATGCCACAATTTGCCATACTGGGGACAAAGACGTAGGAAGAATATCTGTGAATTCCAGACCAGTCTGACACAACGTAGTGAACTCAAGGTCAGCCTGGGCTAGAGAGAGACCCAACCACAAAAAACAAAAAAAAAAACAAAAAAAAACAAAGTAAAGTAAAATACAATACACTACAATGCAATATAATACAATAAAATACAATACAATACAATACAACACAATACAATACAATACAATACAATACAATACAATACAATACAATACAATACAATAAAATATAAGTCACGTTCTTTTTCTTGAGCTTACTTGGCATTTCAATGCATATGTCCTCAAAGGATTTCCTCTTGTGAGCAACTTCTCAGGCGAGGAAGGAAGGAAGGAAGTGTAGCCAATTGATAGAGCTTTCAGGATGCAAGGAGAAAGGGAAGTGAGACAGGCTGAGTCCAGAAGGGCCTTTATACTGCCCCAGCCAGGGTCATGGGATTGCTTAAGCCAATCACATTTGACTCAATTATCTCTGTGCTGATTGGGTCTGAATTCTAGGGACTTCATCCCCTGCCTTTAATGTATGAGATACTTTATCTTAATGACACTCTAACAACTGAACTATATCCCTAGAGTTTCTGAATGTATGTTTCTGAACAAACTCAGATCTGAAGTAATGTCATGAGCCATTGTCTCAAAGAATCTGAGAACAACTTGATGGGCTTTACCCAGTTGGAATACATGAGAACTGAATCGCCTGCAGCCATGGGATTGACATGAGATTCCTCCCCGCCCCCCTTCTTGGGTTATCCAGGCAGGGTTTCCCTCTATCTTAGGCTGTCCTGGAATTCACTCCGTAGTCTCAAAATGACCTCAAACTCATGGACATCCTGCCAGCCCTGCCGCTGGGTTCCCATGCACCTTCTGGGAAGAGAGGCGTGCACATCAACACCCTGTTTGTAAGTCCCCATTTTTATCTTACAAAAACACAGCTGAGTCTGGGGTGTGGTTGCCTCAATTAGACAAACAAGCCACACCTTAAACTGTTTGGATTTTCTTGTCATTCTTTTTGTTTTCTGCAAGCTCGTGGCTTTGAACCCATTCCTACCGCTGCTTCCCAAATGACACATGCCAGTGTTGGCATTAAAGGCATCAAAGGCCACACTTGACTAGTGTGAAACTAGACCTGGCAAAGCCAAAAAAAAAAAAAAAAAATGAGTTGATAGTGTTGCCTGTTTCTCTAGTCCAGTTTGCAACTTTATCAATTTTTTTTTGTACTCTTTCCATTTTTTGTTTGTTTGTTTGTTTGTGTTGTTTTGTTCCTTTTTCGTGGTAGGGTTTCTGTCCAACCCAGGCTGAGGCTGACATGGAATTCACTATGGACTTTCAGGGAGCCCTCAAACTCAAGGTGATCCTCCTACCTCTGCCGCCCGAGTGCTGGGTTTAAACGCGTGCCCCAACACAAGGCCCTCTTTTCATTTCTTAGTATAAGAAAGTCTTTCTCAACATGAAAAATACAGAATCGGGCCGCAGGAAAGGCTGAAGTCTTAAAGGCATTTCCTAGAAACGTGTGATGACCTGTGTTTGATTCCACAATACCCACCTATAGCCAGATACACCAGGTGGCACATCTATCTACACATCATTGGCAGTGAAAAGAGACCCTGGTACACCCATTCTGTCTCTCTTCTTCTCCTTGATAATAATAACAAATAAAATACTTGTTAGAAATGGACTCAGAAGTAATTAATATGATTTATTTGGTCAACATCGTTGCAGCTCATGTACAATAAGTCAGGTGATATTTAATTGTGTCAATTAGGAAACCATAGGAGGTAACTTCCCAGCTCCAAACCAAAGCCTGCAGCCTCACAATGTCATTTATTTCACACCAGCCTCCATGCCCTCTCAGAATGAGAAGGCATTTACATGTCAACAAACAAGACCGAAGAGATAAAAGTCAAATATCCAAAGTGATTATGAAGCCGATGGGAGAGTCATGGCATCGAAATAATAATGCAAAGATGGCATAAAACTCATCAGAAACAATCCACAAGTCAACTTGACCCTGAGCAAATATTGGAAGTAGCACCATCCACACAGAAGGTGTACTCACTGGCACATCAACCAAGCCGGAGAAACTGCACAATAACCCCCAGTTTTTGGAATTTCAATTAGCCAAGTTGACAATCACAAGGCAGGTAGCATTCATTCTAGAAACGTGTCCACATTCGTGAGAAATGTGAAATATCCCAGCCCCTATCTGAGGAGCTGGAAGAAACCTCTGGAATATTAAAAGTGCGAGTTGGCTTCTAGTCCTCAACCACTCTGGAGGCAGACGCATGCAGACCTTAGGGCCCTCCTGAGCTCTGGAAGGCCTGCTTGCACACAATAACGGGTCGGGTATTGAACTCAGAAGTCTACAAGACCAGAAGCCTCATGCCTTGCTTGTTCTTCTTCTGCTTCTTAGTGTGGGGCCTGACCAGGGAACTGCCCTGATCACACTCCAGTCTCACACCAGCTTGCACAAGAGAATTTTCCTTTTCTGCCTGATTTTCGCCCAATTCGCCTCTGTATTTTGCCTTGTGAATAATTACTACATTGGGTGGCAGAGTGACTTCTACTCTCCTGAGGTTAAATTGAGGCTTGAGTCTGTTTCTTTCTTGGAGGCTTTTCCACTGGTCTAGGGACATTTCTTTGGTGGCTGTATACTCCACAGGATCCTGTGACTCTGGAAATTCCATAGAGAAGTTTCTGATGAGCTGTGTCTTCTGCTCTCCCACAACCCTCTCTTCAGCCCCGTGAGCTCCTGGGTCCGTGCCCACATGCAGATCAACACTGTTGTCTTGGATATCACTTTGCAGGAAATAAAACAGCACGTAGGCACGCTGCATTAGGACGTTAGAAATGTCACACCTGGTGACCTTCGCGTCCTCCATCTTATACCATTGTCCATTCCCAGCTTTTACATAACATAAGTAATGTCCATTGTGACCGCTCAGACCTGTGTGGACCAGCACAGCGTAGAGAACATACACAAGTGGCCCTCGGCCTGGCTGAGACATGTAAGGACCCATGTCAAGAGAGTCGGGAAATTTCACGTGCTGATTCACTTTGTCACCCGTGAAAGCCGAGAACCTTTTCATCACAAGGATGAGACCCTTAGACACAGTTTTCAGAGTGAGTGTCTTCGTGGCTGGTACCTTCTTCACACAAGTGCTGCATTGGTAGGCATTCTCCCCGTGCAGTTTCTCGGGCTTCACCAGATCTTCCAAGGCTTGCCTCACACTCTGAGCTTCCCTGATATCCAGGGAAATGTCCAGGTAGGCGTCACAGGTGTCTGAGGTGCCACGGCAGAGGAGACATCTGACTTGGGATCTCCAGTAGCCCCCAAATATCTCGCGGATGATGGTGGCGTCCTCAGCACTGGAATCTGAGTCGCTTTTCCCTTCCAGGCAGCACCTCTGCATTGCATTGAGAAGGAACATCAAGAACTCATGGGCGTCTTCCTGCTTGTACCGATGGAAAGTACTGACCAGCGGCCCAGAGGGCCTGATAACATCACCTGAATGGAGGAGTGAGCGGGTCACGTGAGCTTCCAAGGCGCACATCATACAGAATCCCCGGTGACAGCAGGTCTGGGAGTGCTGCTGGGACAGCATCGCAGTGGCCAGAGGCGGTGTGTGTGTCAGACACTGCAGTGTGGCGTTCAGGTAGCAGGTGTTTCCCAGATTCTGGAGCCCAGCAGCGATGCCATAAGGCCTTTTCCAACTCAGGTAACGTTGCCGGCTCAGAGCATGCTCTGTTGCCTTGAAAGTCACCTTCAGCAGGTCTGCATCAGGTTGAGATGATCGGGATGAATCTACAGGTAGATAAACACACACATTAGATGAAGGTGAATCTGGAGGAAGTAGACAAAAGGCATTTGGCTGAAGTGATCTGAGTTTTGAAAGTATATTCAAAGGGACACTCACCTTCCCCATGGTTCTCAGGAGAATCCATGTTTCCAGAGTCAAGGCGAAAAATTTTCCTGTCTAGCTTCTCGAGGAGCACAAGCAAGTATCACCTTCTGCACATGTCTACAAGGCCTGAACTTCTCCAGCACCACAGACCTTTGATGGGTCAGTCTCGTGACCTCACCCACTCATGAACTGCTGGAACAACCTGAAAGATTTCAGTGGAATCAGTCATGGCACAGGTGGTCTTTAGGCCCGAGTCTCCAGAATCAAAATATTTCCAGATGGCTGGTGACCAGGGCCATGACTCCAAAGGCACCATAGTTCTGAGAAGAAGTGACAGGGTGTTCAGCACTAAGACACCTCTGTCACACCTTCTAAGACCCAGGGTCCATTGCTGAAGTTGTGGCGGAAAGAATGTAAGAGCCCAAAACAGGGCAGGTCTCCTTACGGTACACAAAAAGGCCCGGGGACTCGTGACTCTACAGTGCCTGGTACTACCCACCCACACAAGACCCTCATTTCCTAGGAGGAAATGATGATGCCATCCAAATGAAACATAGACTAATTGAGAGGAGGAAGGGAAATGATGGAGGGTGGTTTGTGAAGGGAATGTGGGGCTGGGTGGAAATCATCATGGCTTATGGAAGTTATCAATTCAACATAGTTTAAGCTGGGCGTGGTGGGGCACGCCTTGAGTTTCGGGACTCGGAAGGCAGAGGTGCGAGGATCGCCACTGAAGAGCCCAAACCAAAGTAACACCATGACAGTCTTTAAATATATTAATAGGCCTGAGTTTCTGTTTCCCTCCTGGGCCCAAATTACTGACACAACACTTGGCAGTTACTGGGAAAAACAACTGCAAACTGCTCAGTACCCAAATTAATCCCTGTAATGGGCCAATCAAAAAGGAACAATAAATGTTATCGATTCCTGTGGCTCTTCTGACTATAGACAAGTGTGCTGAACGCACCTCAGCTACTATGTAACCCACCACCTAGCACATTTAAATGTCAACCTATCATGGAACTGCCCCATTGCAACTTCCCCTTTGCTTTGTTTGAACCTAATGAAAGCTCTCTCCAGATGCCATTCGGGGCTCTTGGACGAACCCACTGCGTTGGTAAAGTCTGGAGCACAAGCTAAGCCCGAAATAAAGCACTTTGCTGTTGCATATGTGCCTCACTCTCTTGGTGGTCTTTGGGGACTCTGAGATCTGGGCAAAACAGCCATGAGTTCAAGACCACCCTGACCACAAACTGAGTTTCAGGTCAGCCTGGGCTACAGGGAGACCCTAAGCAGAAAAACCAGAAAAAGAAAATGTTACAAGTCAATGTTGGGCTGGGTGTGCTGGCGCATACCTTTAACCCAGCCCTTGGGAGGCCGAGGTAGGAGGATCACCATGAGTTCGAGACCACCCTGAGACTACATTCCAAAACTACGTTAGCCTTGCCTAGACTGAGTCCCTATCTCGAATAAACAAAACAGAACAAAACAAAATTAACATTGGCCTCACTTCTTTTCAATCATATCTGTGTTCCTGTGCTGCTTAGTTTTAGATGTCATGAGCATGAACACTTTCCAAAATAACTAAGCAATGAAATATATTCATGTGCAATTTGGGGTGAGGAAATGTAAGTCAGAAACAATCGCCCCAATGTTAGGTCCTGTACTGAGGAGGCTTTTGTATTATATACATGGTACTGGGTAGTCTTTTCTCCTAAATGTGTGGTCTATTCAATTGCTTAATTATTCAAGACCCGGATCTGCATTGCAACTGCTGACTTGTATTGAAAATCGTCTTTTTACCACCATTTCTACAGGCATCTGTCTGCGAAATAGCCATGGGGTGTTTTTTGTTTGTTTGAGAGTTTGTATAAAATTTACCTATCCCATATTCAAGATCTCTGGCACTAAGCCAGGGCTCTGGGCTCTGAGACCTAACAATGATAAGAGTACTCCAAGATAAGTTGTATGAACTGTGAACCCAGCCTTTGGAAGTGTTTCCCGTGGGCCCACACTGGCATGGGATTAAACTTTCATCCTGATTCTCCTCTCAGTCTCTGGTGCCATTTCTATTAGCCTCCATTTCCAATAGCACCCTAACTAAGCCTTTCTGATGACCAAACCAACCTCTATACGAAAGTCATAGTTTTGCTGGCCTTGGTAGTGCATGCCACAATTTGCCATACTGGGGACAAAGACGTAGGAAGAATATCTGTGAATTCCAGACCAGTCTGACACTACGTAGTGAACTCAAGGTCAGCCTGGGCTAGAGAGAGACCCAACCACAAAAAAAAAAAAAAACAAAGTAAAGTAAAATACAATACACTACAATGCAATACAATACAATACAATACAATACATTACAATACAATACAATACAATACAAAACAAAACAATACAATACAATACAATACAATACAATACAATACAATACAATACAATACAATAAAATAAAATAAAATAAAATAAAATATAAGTCACGTTCTTTTTCTTGAGCTTACTTGGCATTTCAATGCATATGTCCTCAAAGGATTTCCTCTTGTGAGCAACTTCTCAGGCGAGGAAGGAAGGAAGGAAGTGTAGCCAATTGATAGAGCTTTCAGGATGCAAGGAGAAAGGGAAGTGAGACAGGCTGAGTTCAGAAGGGCCTTTATACTGCCCCAGCCAGGGTCATGGGATTGCTTAAGCCAATCACATTTGACTCAATTATCTCTGTGCTGATTGGGTCTGAATTCTAGGGACTTCATCCCCTGCCTTTAATGTATGAGATACTTTATCTTAATGACACTCTAACAACTGAACTATATCCCTAGAGTTTCTGAATGTATGTTTCTGAACAAACTCAGATCTGAAGTAATGTCATGAGCCATTGTCTCAAAGAATCTGAGAACAACTTGATGGGCTTTACCCAGTTGGAATACATGAGAACTGAATCGCCTGCAGCCATGGGATTGACATGAGATTCCTCCCCGCCCCCCTTCTTGGGTTATCCAGGCAGGGTTTCCCTCTATCTTAGGCTGTCCTGGAATTCACTCCGTAGTCTCAAAATGACCTCAAACTCATGGACATCCTGCCAGCCCTGCCGCTGGGTTCCCATGCACCTTCTGGGAAGAGAGGCGTGCACATCAACACCCTGTTTGTAAGTCCCCATTTTTATCTTACAAAAACACAGCTGAGTCTGGGGTGTGGTTGCCTCAATTAGACAAACAAGCCACACCTTAAACTGTTTGGATTTTCTTGTCATTCTTTTTGTTTTCTGCAAGCTCATGGCTTTGAACTCATTCCTACCGCTGCTTCCCAAATGACACATGCCAGTGTTGGCATTAAAGGCATCAAAGGCCACACTTGACTAGTGTGAAACTAGACCTGGCAAAGCCAAAAAAAAAAAAAAAAATGAGTTGATAGTGTTGCCTGTTTCTCTAGTCCAGGTTGCAACTTTATCAATTTTTTTTTGTACTCTTTCCATTTTTTGTTTGTTTGTTTGTTTGTGTTGTTTTGTTCCTTTTTCGTGGTAGGGTTTCTGTCCAACCCAGGCTGAGGCTGACATGGAATTCACTATGGACTTTCAGGGAGCCCTCAAACTCAAGGTGATCCTCCTACCTCTGCCGCCCGAGTGCTGGGTTTAAACGCGTGCCCCAACACAAGGCCCTCTTTTCATTTCTTAGTATAAGAAAGTCTTTCTCAACATGAAAAATACAGAATCGGGCCGCAGGAAAGGCTGAAGTCTTAAAGGCATTTCCTAGAAACGTGTGATGACCTGTGTTTGATTCCACAATACCCACCTATAGCCAGATACACCAGGTGGCACATCTATCTACACATCATTGGCAGTGAAAAGAGACCCTGGTACACCCATTCTGTCTCTCTTCTTCTCCTTGATAATAATAACAAATAAAATACTTGTTAGAAATGGACTCAGAAGTAATTAATATGATTTATTTGGTCAACATCGTTGCAGCTCATGTACAATAAGTCAGGTGATATTTAATTGTGTCAATTAGGAAACCATAGGAGGTAACTTCCCAGCTCCAAACCAAAGCCTGCAGCCTCACAATGTCATTTATTTCACACCAGCCTCCATGCCCTCTCAGAATGAGAAGGCATTTACATGTCAACAAACAAGACCGAAGAGATAAAAGTCAAATATCCAAAGTGATTATGAAGCCGATGGGAGAGTCATGGCATCGAAATAATAATGCAAAGATGGCATAAAACTCATCAGAAACAATCCACAAGTCAACTTGACCCTGAGCAAATATTGGAAGTAGCACCATCCACACAGAAGGTGTACTCACTGGCACATCAACCAAGCCGGAGAAACTGCACAATAACCCCCAGTTTTTGGAATTTCAATTAGCCAAGTTGACAATCACAAGGCAGGTAGCATTCATTCTAGAAACGTGTCCACATTCGTGAGAAATGTGAAATATCCCAGCCCCTATCTGAGGAGCTGGAAGAAACCTCTGGAATATTAAAAGTGCGAGTTGGCTTCTAGTCCTCAACCACTCTGGAGGCAGACGCATGCAGACCTTAGGGCCCTCCTGAGCTCTGGAAGGCCTGCTTGCACACAATAACGGGTCGGGTATTGAACTCAGAAGTCTACAAGACCAGAAGCCTCATGCCTTGCTTGTTCTTCTTCTGCTTCTTAGTTTGGGGCCTGACCAGGGAACTGCCCTGATCACACTCCAGTCTCACACCAGCTTGCACAAGAGAATTTTCCTTTTCTGCCTGATTTTCCCCCAAATCGCCTCTGTATTTTGCCTTGTGAATAATTACTACATTGGGTGGCAGAGTGACTTCTACTCTCCTGAGGTTAAATTGAGGCTTGAGTCTGTTTCTTTCTTGGAGGCTTTTCCACTGGTCTAGGGACATTTCTTTGGTGGCTGTATACTCCACAGGATCCTGTGACTCTGGAAGTTCCATAGAGAAGTTTCTGATGAGCTGTGTCTTCTGCTCTCCCACAACCCTCTCTTCAGCCCCGTGAGCTCCTGGGTCCATGCCCACATGCAGATCAACACTGTTGTCTTGGATATCACTTTGCAGGAAATAAAACAGCACGTAGGCACGCTGCATTAGGACGGTAGAAATGTCACACCTGGTGACCTTCGCGTCCTCCATCTTATACCATTGTCCATTCCCAGCTTTTACATAACATAAGTAATGTCCATTGTGACCGCTCAGACCTGTGTGGACCAGCACAGCGTAGAGAACATACACAAGTGGCCCTCGGCCTGGCTGAGACATGTAAGGACCCATGTCAAGAGAGTCGGGAAATTTCACGTGCTGATTCACTTTGTCGCCCGTGAAAGCCGAGAACCTTTTCATCACAAGGATGAGAACCTTAGACACGGTTTTCAGAGTGAGTGTCTTCGTGGCTGGTACCTTCTTCAGACAAGTGCTGCATTGGTAGGCATTCTCCCCGTGCAGTTTCTCGGGCTTCACCAGATCTTCCAAGGCTTGCCTCACACTCTGAGCTTCCCTGATATCCAGGGAAATGTCCAGGTAGGCGTCACAGGTGTCTGAGGCGCCACGGCAGAGGAGACATCTGACTTGGGATCTCCAGTAGCCCCCAAATATCTCGCGGATGATGGTGGCGTCCTCAGCACTGGAATCTGAGTCGCTTTTCCCTTCCAGGCAGCACCTCTGCATTGCATTGAGAAGGAACATCAAGAACTCATGGGCGTCTTCCTGCTTGTACCGATGGAAAGTACTGACCAGCGGCCCAGAGGGCCTGATAACATCACCTGAATGGAGGAGTGAGCGGGTCACGTGAGCTTCCAAGGCGCACATCATACAGAATCCCCGGTGACAGCAGGTCTGGGAGTGCTGCTGGGACAGCATCGCAGTGGCCAGAGGCGGTGTGTGTGTCAGACACTGCAGTGTGGCGTTCAGGTAGCAGGTGTTTCCCAGATTCTGGAGCCCAGCAGCGATGCCATAAGGCCTTTTCCAACTCAGGTAACGTTGCCGGCTCAGAGCATGCTCTGTTGCCTTGAAAGTCACCTTCAGCAGGTCTGCATCAGGTTGAGATGATCGGGATGAATCTACAGGTAGATAAACACACACATTAGATGAAGGTGAATCTGGAGGAAGTAGACAAAAGGCATTTGGCTGAAGTGATCTGAGTTTTGAAAGTATATTCAAAGGGACACTCACCTTCCCCATGGTTCTCAGGAGAATCCATGTTTCCAGAGTCAAGGCGAAAAATTTTCCTGTCTAGCTTCTCAAGGAGCACAAGCAAGTATCACCTTCTGCACATGTCTTCAAGGCCTGAACTTCTCCAGCACCACAGACCTTTGATGGGTCAGTCTCGTGACCTCACCCACTCATGAACTGCTGGAACAACCTGAAAGATTTCAGTGGAATCAGTCATGGCACAGGTGGTCTTTAGGCCCGAGTCTCCAGAATCAAAATATTTCCAGATGGCTGGTGACCAGGGCCATGACTCCAAAGGCACCATAGTTCTGAGAAGAAGTGACAGGGTGTTCAGCACTAAGACACCTCTGTCACACCTTCCAAGACCCAGGGTCCATTGCTGAAGTTGTGGCGGAAAGAATGTAAGAGCCCAAACAGGGCAGGTCTCCTTACGGTACACAAAAAGGCCCGGGGACTCGTGACTCTACAGTGCCTGGTACTACCCACCCACACAAGACCCTCATTTCCTAGGAGGAAATGATGATGCCATCCAAATGAAACATAGACTAATTGAGAGGAGGAAGGGAAATGATGGAGGGTGGTTTGTGAAGGGAATGTGGGGCTGGGTGGAAATCATCATGGCTTATGGAAGTTATCAATTCAACATAGTTTAAGCTGGGCGTGGTGGGGCACGCCTTGAGTTTCGGGACTCGGAAGGCAGAGGTGCGAGGATCGCCACTGAAGAGCCCAAACCAAAGTAACACCATGACAGTCTTTAAATATATTAATAGGCCTGAGTTTCTGTTTCCCTCCTGGGCCCAAATTACTGACACAACACTTGGCAGTTACTGGGAAAAACAACTGCAAACTGCTCAGTACCCAAATTAATCCCTGTAATGGGCCAATCAAAAAGGAACAATAAATGTTATCGATTCCTGTGGCTCTTCTGACTATAGACAAGTGTGCTGAACGCACCTCAGCTACTATGTAACCCACCACCTAGCACATTTAAATGTCAACCTATCATGGAACTGCCCAATTGCAACTTCCCCTTTGCTTTGTTTGAACCTAATGAAAGCTCTCTCCAGATGCCATTCGGGGCTCTTGGACGAACCCACTGCGTTGGTAAAGTCTGGAGCACAAGCTAAGCCTGAAATAAAGCACTTTGTTGTTGCATATGTGCCTCACTCTCTTGGTGGTCTTTGGGGACTCTGAGATCTGGGCAAAACAGCCATGAGTTCAAGACCACCCTGACCACAAACTGAGTTTCAGGTCAGCCTGGGCTACAGGGAGACCCTAAGCAGAAAAACCAGAAAAAGAAAATGTTACAAGTCAATGTTGGGCTGGGTGTGCTG
The DNA here is from genome assembly GCF_020740685.1 of Jaculus jaculus. Taxonomy (NCBI): domain Eukaryota; kingdom Metazoa; phylum Chordata; class Mammalia; order Rodentia; family Dipodidae; genus Jaculus; species Jaculus jaculus. The sequence continues at coordinate 2,746,687 of NW_025423490.1, forward strand.
ACGCATACCTTTAACCCAGCCCTTGGGAGGCCAAGGTAGGAGGATCACCATGAGTTCGAGACCACCCTGAGACTACATTCCAAAACTACGTTAGCCTTGCCTAGACTGAGTCCGTATCTCGAATAAACAAAACAGAACAAAACAAAATTAACATTGGCCTCACTTCTTTTCAATCATATCTGTGTTCCTGTGCTGCTTAGTTTTAGATGTCATGAGCATGAACACTTTCCAAAATAACTAAGCAATGAAATATATTCATGTGCAATTTGGGGTGAGGAAATGTAAGTCAGAAACAATCGCCCCAATGTTAGGTCCTGTACTGAGGAGGCTTTTGTATTATATACATGGTACTGGGTAGTCTTTTCTCCTAAATGTGTGGTCTTTTCAATTGCTTAATTATTCAAGACCCGGATCTGCATTGCAACTGCTGACTTGTATTGAAAATCGTCTTTTTACCACCATTTCTACAGGCATCTGTCTGCGAAATAGCCATGGGGTGTTTTTTGTTTGTTTGAGTGTTTGTATAAAATTTGCCTATCCCATATTCAAGATCTCTGGCACTAAGCCAGGGCTCTGGGCTCTGAGACCTAACAATGATAAGAGTACTCCAAGATAAGTTGTATGAACTGTGAACCCAGCCTTTGGAAGTGTTTCCCGTGGGCCCACACTGGCATGGGATTAAACTTTCATCCTGATTCTCCTCTCAGTCTCTGGTGCCATTTCTATTAGCCTCCATTTCCAATAGCACCCTAACTAAGCCTTTCTGATGACCAAACCAACCTCTATACGAAAGTCATAGTTTTGCTGGCCTTGGTAGTGCATGCCACAATTTGCCATACTGGGGACAAAGACGTAGGAAGAATATCTGTGAATTCCAGACCAGTCTGACACTACGTAGTGAACTCAAGGTCAGCCTGGGCTAGAGAGAGACCCAACCACAAAAAAAAAAAAAAAACAAAGTAAAGTAAAATACAATACACTACAATGCAATATAATACAATACAATACAATACAATACATTACAATACAATACAATACAATACAATACAATACAATACAATACAATACAATACAATACAATAAAATAAAATAAAATAAAATATAAGTCACGTTCTTTTTCTTGAGCTTACTTGGCATTTCAATGCATATGTCCTCAAAGGATTTCCTCTTGTGAGCAACTTCTCAGGCGACGAAGGAAGGAAGGAAGTGTAGCCAATTGATAGAGCTTTCAGGATGCAAGGAGAAAGGGAAGTGAGACAGGCTGAGTTCATAAGGGCCTTTATACTGCCCCAGCCAGGGTCATGGGATTGCTTAAGCCAATCACATTTGACTCAATTATCTCTGTGCTGATTGGGTCTGAATTCTAGGGACTTCATCCCCTGCCTTTAATGTATGAGATACTTTATCTTAATGACACTCTAACAACTGAACTATATCCCTAGAGTTTCTGAATGTATTTTTCTGAACAAACTCAGATCTGAAGTAATGTCATGAGCCATTGTCTCAAAGAATCTGAGAACAACTTGATGGGCTTTACCCAGTTGGAATACATGAGAACTGAATCGCCTGCAGCCATGGGATTGACATGAGATTCCTCCCCGCCCCCCTTCTTGGGTTATCCAGGCAGGGTTTCCCTCTATCTTAGGCTGTCCTGGAATTCACTCCGTAGTCTCAAAATGACCTCAAACTCATGGACATCCTGCCAGCCCTGCCGCTGGGTTCCCATGCACCTTCTGGGAAGAGAGGCGTGCACATCAACACCCTGTTTGTAAGTCCCCATTTTTATCTTACAAAAACACAGCTGAGTCTGGGGTGTGGTTGCCTCAATTAGACAAACAAGCCACACCTTAAACTGTTTGGATTTTCTTGTCATTCTTTTTGTTTTCTGCAAGCTCGTGGCTTTGAACTCATTCCTACCGCTGCTTCCCAAATGACACATGCCAGTGTTGGCATTAAAGGCATCAAAGGCCACACTTGACTAGTGTGAAACTAGACCTGGCAAAGCCAAAAAAAAAAAAAAAAAAGAGTTGATAGTGTTGCCTGTTTTTCTAGTCCAGGTTGCAACTTTATCAATTTTGTTTTTGTACTCTCCATTTTTTGTTTGTTTGTTTGTTTGTGTTGTTTTGTTCCTTTTTCGTGGTAGGGTTTCTGTCCAACCCAGGCTGAGGCTGACATGGAATTCACTATGGACTTTCAGGGAGCCCTCAAACTCAAGGTGATCCTCCTACCTCTGCCGCCCGAGTGCTGGGGTTAAACGCGTGCCCCAACACAAGGCCCTCTTTTCATTTCTTAGTATAAGAAAGTCTTTCTCAACATGAAAAAGACAGAATCGGGCCGCAGGAAAGGCTGAAGTCTTAAAGGCATTTCCTAGAAACGTGTGATGACCTGTGTTTGATTCCACAAAAGCCACCTATAGCCAGATACACCAGGTGGCACATCTATCTAGACATCATTGGCAGTGAAAAGAGACCCTGGTACACCCATTCTGTCTCTCTGCGGCGAGCCCCTGACCCGCAGGAAGAGCACGACCAGCAAACCAGGATCCTTCTTGATCACACTTTATTGGAGAGCCTCTTGGTTAACAGGAAAGTTGATGGCGAGGGGCGAGTGGCGCAGGAGTGTAGCTGCTTTTATAGGGCAGAATACTATGGGACGCCTGCTGATTGGCTGCCATAGGCTCACCCACCCACAGGAGCCACGGGATAGGCTCAGGACAAGGTGCATCAAGCGCATGCACAACCTCAAGGGAGGTTGCTGCCTAACTGAGGAAGTATTTACCTCAAGACTGGCGAGAATGGCGTCTGCATTGGCTCCCTACATCTCTCTTCTTCTCCTTGATCATAATAACAAATAAAATACTTGTTAGAAATGGACTCAGAAGTAATTAATATAATTTATTTGGTCAACATCGTTGCAGCTCATGTACAATAAGTCAGGTGATATTTAATTGTGTCAATTAGGAAACCATAGGAGGTAACTTCCCAGCTCCAAACCAAAGCCTGCAGCCTCACAATGTCATTTATTTCACACCAGCCTCCATGCCCTCTCAGAATGAGAAGGCATTTACATGTCAACAAACAAGACCGAAGAGATAAAAGTCAAATATCCAAAGTGATTATGAAGCCGATGGGAGAGTCATGGCATCGAAATAATAATGCAAAGATGGCATAAAACTCATCAGAAACAATCCACAAGTCAACTTGACCCGGAGCAAATATTGGAAGTAGCACCATCCACACAGAAGGTGTACTCACTGGCACATCAACCAAGCTGGAGAAACTGCACAATAACCCCCAGTTTTTGGAATTTCAATTAGCCAAGTTGACAATCACAAGGCAGGTAGCATTCATTCTAGAAACGTGTCCACATTCGTGAGAAATGTGAAATATCCCAGCCCCTATCTGAGGAGCTGGAAGAAACCTCTGGAATATTAAAAGTGCGAGTTGGCTTCTAGTCCTCAACCACTCTGGAGGCAGACGCATGCAGACCTTAGGGCCCTCCTGAGCTCTGGAAGGCCTGCTTGCACACAATAACGGGTCGGGTATTGAACTCAGAAGTCTACAAGACCAGAAGCCTCATGCCTTGCTTGTTCTTCTTCTGCTTCTTAGTGTGGGGCCTGACCAGGGAACTGCCCTGATCACACTCCAGTCTCACACCAGCTTGCACAAGAGAATTTTCCTTTTCTGCCTGATTTTCCCCCAAATCGCCTCTGTATTTTGCCTTGTGAATAATTACTACATTGGGTGGCAGAGTGACTTCTACTCTCCTGAGGTTAAATTGAGGCTTGAGTCTGTTTCTTTCTTGGAGGCTTTTCCACTGGTCTAGGGACATTTCTTTGGTGGCTGTATACTCCACAGGATCCTGTGACTCTGGAAGTTCCATAGAGAAGTTTCTGATGAGCTGTGTCTTCTGCTCTCCCACAACCCTCTCTTCAGCCCCGTGAGCTCCTGGGTCCGTGCCCACATGCAGATCAACACTGTTGTCTTGGATATCACTTTGCAGGAAATAAAACAGCACGTAGGCACGCTGCATTAGGACGGTAGAACTGTCACACCTGGTGACCTTCGCGTCCTCCATCTTATACCATTGTCCATTCCCAGCTTTTACATAACATAAGTAATGTCCATTGTGACCGCTCAGACCTGTGTGGACCAGCACAGCGTAGAGAACATACACAAGTGGCCCTCGGCCTGGCTGAGACATGTAAGGACCCATGTCAAGAGAGTCGGGAAATTTCACGTGCTGATTCACTTTGTCGCCCGTGAAAGCCGAGAACCTTTTCATCACAAGGATGAGAACCTTAGACACGGTTTTCAGAGTGAGTGTCTTCGTGGCTGGTACCTTCTTCAGACAAGTGCTGCATTGGTAGGCATTCTCCCCGTGCAGTTTCTCGGGCTTCACCAGATCTTCCAAGGCTTGCCTCACACTCTGAGCTTCCCTGATATCCAGGGAAATGTCCAGGTAGGCGTCACAGGTGTCTGAGGCGCCACGGCAGAGGAGACATCTGACTTGGGATCTCCAGTAGCCCCCAAATATCTCGCGGATGATGGTGGCATCCTCAGCACTGGAATCTGAGTCGCTTTTCCCTTCCAGGCAGCACCTCTGCATTGCATTGAGAAGGAACATCAAGAACTCATGGGCGTCTTCCTGCTTGTACCGATGGAAAGTACTGACCAGCGGCCCAGAGGGCCTGATAACATCACCTGAATGGAGGAGTGAGCGGGTCACGTGAGCTTCCAAGGCGCACATCATACAGAATCCCCGGTGACAGCAGGTCTGGGAGTGCTGCTGGGACAGCATCGCAGTGGCCAGAGGCGGTGTGTGTGTCAGACACTGCAGTGTGGCGTTCAGGTAGCAGGTGTTTCCCAGATTCTGGAGCCCAGCAGCGATGCCATAAGGCCTTTTCCAACTCAGGTAACGTTGCCGGCTCAGAGCATGCTCTGTTGCCTTGAAAGTCACCTTCAGCAGGTCTGCATCAGGTTGAGATGATCGGGATGAATCTACAGGTAGATAAACACACACATTAGATGAAGGTGAATCTGGAGGAAGTAGACAAAAGGCATTTGGCTGAAGTGATCTGAGTTTTGAAAGTATATTCAAAGGGACACTCACCTTCCCCATGGTTCTCAGGAGAATCCATGCTTCCAGAGTCAAGGCGAAAAATTTTCCTGTCTAGCTTCTCAAGGAGCACAAGCAAGTATCACCTTCTGCACATGTCTACAAGGCCTGAACTTCTCCAGCACCTCAGACCTTTGATGGGTCAGTCTCGTGACCTCACCCACTCATGAACTGCTGGAACAACCTGAAAGATTTCAGTGGAATCAGTCATGGCACAGGTGGTCTTTAGGCCCGAGTCTCCAGAATCAAAATATTTCCAGATGGCTGGTGACCAGGGCCATGACTCCAAAGGCACCATAGTTCTGAGAAGAAGTGACAGGGTGTTCAGCAGTAAGACACCTCTGTCACACCTTCTAAGACCCAGGGTCCATTGCTGAAGTTGTGGCGGAAAGAATGTAAGAGCCCAAAACAGGGCAGGTCTCCTTACGGTACACAAAAAGGCCCGGGGACTCGTGACTCTACAGTGCCTGGTACTACCCACCCACACAAGACCCTCATTTCCTAGGAGGAAATGATGATGCCATCCAAATGAAACATAGACTAATTGAGAGGAGGAAGGGAAATGATGGAGGGTGGTTTGTGAAGGGAATGTGGGGCTGGGTGGAAATCATCATGGCTTATGGAAGTTATCAATTCAACATAGTTTAAGCTGGGCGTGGTGGGGCACGCCTTGAGTTTCGGGACTCGGAAGGCAGAGGTGCGAGGATCGCCACTGAAGAGCCCAAACCAAAGTAACACCATGACAGTCTTTAAATATATTAATAGGCCTGAGTTTCTGTTTCCCTCCTGGGCCCAAATTACTGACACAACACTTGGCAGTTACTGGGAAAAACAACTGCAAACTGCTCAGTACCCAAATTAATCCCTGTAATGGGCCAATCAAAAAGGAACAATAAATGTTATCGATTCCTGTGGCTCTTCTGACTATAGACAAGTGTGCTGAACGCACCTCAGCTACTATGTAACCCACCACCTAGCACATTTAAATGTCAACCTATCATGGAACTGCCCCATTGCAACTTCCCCTTTGCTTTGTTTGAACCTAATGAAAGCTCTCTCCAGATGCCATTCGGGGCTCTTGGACGAACCCACTGCATTGGTAAAGTCTGGAGCACAAGCTAAGCCCGAAATAAAGCACTTTGCTGTTGCATATGTGCCTCACTTTCTTGGTGGTCTTTGGGGACTCTGAGATCTGGGCAAAACAGCCATGAGTTCAAGACCACCCTGACCACAAACTGAGTTTCAGGTCAGCCTGGGCTACAGGGAGACCCTAAGCAGAAAAACCAGAAAAAGAAAATGTTACAAGTCAATGTTGGGCTGGGTGTGCTGGCGCATACCTTTAACCCAGCCCTTGGGAGGCCGAGGTAGGAGGATCACCATGAGTTCGAGACCACCCTGAGACTACATTCCAAAACTACGTTAGCCTTGCCTAGACTGAGTCCCTATCTCGAATAAACAAAACAGAACAAAACAAAATTAACATTGGCCTCACTTCTTTTCAATCATATCTGTGTTCCTGTGCTGCTTAGTTTTAGATGTCATGAGCATGAACACTTTCCAAAATAACTAAGCAATGAAATATATTCATGTGCAATTTGGGGTGAGGAAATGTAAGTCAGAAACAATCGCCCCAATGTTAGGTCCTGTACTGAGGAGGCTTTTGTATTATATACATCATACTGGGTAGTCTTTTCTCCTAAATGTGTGGTCTTTTCAATTGCTTAATTATTCAAGACCCGGATCTGCATTGCAACTGCTGACTTGTATTGAAAATCGTCTTTTTACCACCATTTCTACAGGCATCTGTCTGCGAAATAGCCATGGGGTGTTTTTTGTTTGTTTGAGTGTTTGTATAAAATTTACCTATCCCATATTCAAGATCTCTGGCACTAAGACAGGGCTCTGGGCTCTGAGACCTAACAATGATAAGAGTACTCCAAGATAAGTTGTATGAACTGTGAACCCAGCCTTTGGAAGTGTTTCCCGTGGGCCCACACTGGCATGACATTAAACTTTCATCCTGATTCTCCTCTCAGTCTCTGGTGCCATTTCTATTAGCCTCCATTTCCAATAGCACCCTAACTAAGCCTTTCTGATGACCAAACCAACCTCTATACGAAAGTCATAGTTTTGCTGGCCTTGGTAGTGCATGCCACAATTTGCCATACTGGGGACAAAGACGTAGGAAGAATATCTGTGAATTCCAGACCAGTCTGACACTACGTAGTGAACTCAAGGTCAGCCTGGGCTAGAGAGAGACCCAACCACAAAAAAAAAAAAAAAAAAAAAAAAAAACAAAGTAAAGTAAAATACAATACACTACAATGCAATATAATACAATACAATACAATACATTACAATACAATACAATACAATACATTACAATACAATACAATACAATACAATACAATACAATACAATAAAATAAAATAAAATATAAGTCACGTTCTTTTTCTTGAGCTTACTTGGCATTTCAATGCATATGTCCTCAAAGGATTTCCTCTTGTGAGCAACTTCTCAGGCGAGGAAGGAAGGAAGGAAGTGTAGCCAATTGATAGAGCTTTCAGGATGCAAGGAGAAAGGGAAGTGAGACAGGCTGAGTTCAGAAGGGCCTTTATACTGCCCCAGCCAGGGTCATGGGATTGCTTAAGCCAATCACATTTGACTCAATTATCTCTGTGCTGATTGGGTCTGAATTCTAGGGACTTCATCCCCTGCCTTTAATGTATGAGATACTTTATCTTAATGACACTCTAACAACTGAACTATATCCCTAGAGTTTCTGAATGTATGTTTCTGAACAAACTCAGATCTGAAGTAATGTCATGAGCCATTGTCTCAAAGAATCTGAGAACAACTTGATGGGCTTTACCCAGTTGGAATACATGAGAACTGAATCGCCTGCAGCCATGGGATTGACATGAGATTCCTCCCCGCCCCCCTTCTTGGGTTATCCAGGCAGGGTTTCCCTCTATCTTAGGCTGTCCTGGAATTCACTCCGTAGTCTCAAAATGACCTCAAACTCATGGACATCCTGCCAGCCCTGCCGCTGGGTTCCCATGCACCTTCTGGGAAGAGAGGCGTGCACATCAACACCCTGTTTGTAAGTCCCCATTTTTATCTTACAAAAACACAGCTGAGTCTGGGGTGTGGTTGCCTCAATTAGACAAACAAGCCACACCTTAAACTGTTTGGATTTTCTTGTCATTCTTTTTGTTTTCTGCAAGTTCGTGGCTTTGAACTCATTCCTACCGCTGCTTCCCAAATGACACATGCCAGTGTTGGGATTAAAGGCATCAAAGGCCACACTTGACTAGTGTGAAACTAGACCTGGCAAAGCCAAAAAAAAAAAAAAAAAAAAAAAGAGTTGATAGTGTTGCCTGTTTTTCTAGTCCAGGTTGCAACTTTATCAATTTTGTTTTTGTACTCTCAATTTTTTGTTTGTTTGTTTGTTTGTGTTGTTTTGTTCCTTTTTCGTGGTAGGGTTTCTGTCCAACCCAGGCTGAGGCTGACATGGAATTCACTATGGACTTTCAGGGAGCCCTCAAACTCAAGGTGATCCTCCTACCTCTGCCGCCCGAGTGCTGGGGTTAAACGCGTGCCCCAACACAAGGCCCTCTTTTCATTTCTTAGTATAAGAAAGTCTTTCACAACATGAAAAAGACAGAATCGGGCCACAGGAAAGGCTGAAGTCTTAAAGGCATTTCCTAGAAACGTGTGATGACCTGTGTTTGATTCCACAAAAGCCACCTATAGCCAGATACACCAGGTGGCACATCTGTCTAGACATCATTGGCAGTGAAAAGAGACCCTGGTACACCCATTCTGTCTCTCTTCTTCTCCTTGATCATAATAACAAATAAAATACTTGTTAGAAATGGACTCAGAAGTAATTAATATAATTTATTTGGTCAACATCGTGCAGCTCATGTACAATAAGTCAGGTGATATTTAATTGTGTCAATTAGGAAACCATAGGAGGTAACTTCCCAGCTCCAAACCAAAGCCTGCAGCCTCACAATGTCATTTATTTCACACCAGCCTCCATGCCCTCTCAGAATGAGAAGGCATTTACATGTCAACAAACAAGACCGAAGAGATAAAAGTCAAATATCCAAAGTGATTATGAAGCCGATGGGAGAGTCATGGCATCGAAATAATAATGCAAAGATGGCATAAAACTCATCAGAAACAATCCACAAGTCAACTTGACCCTGAGCAAATATTGGATGTAGCACCATCCACACAGAAGGTGTACTCACTGGCACATCAACCAAGCTGGAGAAACTGCACAATAACCCCCAGTTTTTGGAATTTCAATTAGCCAAGTTGACAATCACAAGGCAGGTAGCATTCATTCTAGAAACGTGTCCACATTCGTGAGAAATGTGAAATATCCCAGCCCCTATCTGAGGAGCTGGAAGAAACCTCTGGAATATTAAAAGTGCGAGTTGGCTTCTAGTCCTCAACCACTCTGGAGGCAGACGCATGCAGACCTTAGGGCCCTCCTGAGCTCTGGAAGGCCTGCTTGCACACAATAACGGGTCGGGTATTGAACTCAGAAGTCTACAAGACCAGAAGCCTCATGCCTTGCTTGTTCTTCTTCTGCTTCTTAGTGTGGGGCCTGACCAGGGAACTGCCCTGATCACACTCCAGTCTCACACCAGCTTGCACAAGAGAATTTTCCTTTTCTGCCTGATTTTCCCCCAAATCGCCTCTGTATTTTGCCTTGTGAATAATTACTACATTGGGTGGCAGAGTGACTTCTACTCTCCTGAGGTTAAATTGAGGCTTGAGTCTGTTTCTTTCTTGGAGGCTTTTCCACTGGTCTAGGGACATTTCTTTGGTGGCTGTATACTCCACAGGATCCTGTGACTCTGGAAGTTCCATAGAGAAGTTTCTGATGAGCTGTGTCTTCTGCTCTCCCACAACCCTCTCTTCAGCCCCGTGAGCTCCTGGGTCTGTGCGCACATGCAGATCAACACTGTTGTCTTGGATATCACTTTGCAGGAAATAAAACAGCACGTAGGCACGCTGCATTAGGACGGTAGAAATGTCATACCTGGTGACCTTCGCGTCCTCCATCTTATACCATTGTCCATTCCCAGCTTTTACATAACATAAGTAATGTCCATTGTGACCGCTCAGACCTGTGTGGACCAGCACAGCGTAGAGAACATACACAAGTGGCCCTCGGCCTGGCTGAGACATGTAAGGACCCATGTCAAGAGAGTCGGGAAATTTCACGTGCTGATTCACTTTGTCGCCCGTGAAAGCCGAGAACCTTTTCATCACAAGGATGAGAACCTTAGACACGGTTTTCAGAGTGAGTGTCTTCGTGGCTGGTACCTTCTTCAGACAAGTGCTGCATTGGTAGGCATTCTCCCCGTGCAGTTTCTCGGGCTTCACCAGATCTTCCAAGGCTTGCCTCACACTCTGAGCTTCCCTGATATCCAGGGAAATGTCCAGGTAGGCGTCACAGGTGTCTGAGGCGCCACGGCAGAGGAGACATCTGAATTGGGATCTCCAGTAGCCCCCAAATATCTCGCGGATGATGGTGGCGTCCTCAGCACTGGAATCTGAGTCGCTTTTCCCTTCCAGGCAGCACCTCTGCATTGCATTGAGAAGGAACATCAAGAACTCATGGGCGTCTTCCTGCTTGTACCGATGGAAAGTACTGACCAGCGGCCCAGAGGGCCTGATAACATCACCTGAATGGAGGAGTGAGCGGGTCACGTGAGCTTCCAAGGCGCACATCATACAGAATCCCCGGTGACAGCAGGTCTGGGAGTGCTGCTGGGACAGCATCACAGTGGCCAGAGGCGGTGTGTGTGTCAGTCACTGCAGTGTGGCGTTCAGGTAGCAGGTGTTTCCCAGATTCTGGAGCCCAGCAGCGATGCCATAAGGCCTTTTCCAACTCAGGTAACCTTGCCGGCTCAGAGCATGCTCTGTTGCCTTGAAAGTCACCTTCAGCAGGTCTGCATCAGGTTGAGATGATCGGGATGAATCTACAGGTAGATAAACACACACATTAGATGAAGGTGAATCTGGAGGAAGTAGACAAAAGGCATTTGGCTGAAGTGATCTGAGTTTTGAAAGTATATTCAAAGGGACACTCACCTTCCCCATGGTTCTCAGGAGAATCCATGTTTCCAGAGTCAAGGCGAAAAATTTTCCTGTCTAGCTTCTCAAGGAGCACAAGCAAGTATCACCTTCTGCACATGTCTACAAGGCCTGAACTTCTCCAGCACCACAGACCTTTGATGGGTCAGTCTCGTGACCTCACCCACTCATGAACTGCTGGAACAACCTGAAAGATTTCAGTGGAATCAGTCATGGCACAGGTGGTCTTTAGGCCCGAGTCTCCAGAATCAAAATATTTCCAGATGGCTGGTGACCAGGGCCATGACTCCAAAGGCACCATAGTTCTGAGAAGAAGTGACAGGGTGTTCAGCACTAAGACACCTCTGTCACACCTTCTAAGACCCAGGGTCCATTGCTGAAGTTGTGGCGGAAAGAATGTAAGAGCCCAAAACAGGGCAGGTCTCCTTACGGTACACAAAAAGGCCCGGGGACTCGTGACTCTACAGTGCCTGGTACTACCCACCCACACAAGACCCTCATTTCCTAGGAGGAAATGATGATGCCATCCAAATGAAACATAGACTAATTGAGAGGAGGAAGGGAAATGATGGAGGGTGGTTTGTGAAGGGAATGTGGGGCTGGGTGGAAATCATCATGGCTTATGGAAGTTATCAATTCAACATAGTTTAAGCTGGGCGTGGTGGGGCACGCCTTGAGTTTCGGGACTCGGAAGGCAGAGGTGCGAGGATCGCCACTGAAGAGCCCAAACCAAAGTAACACCATGACAGTCTTTAAATATATTAATAGGCCTGAGTTTCTGTTTCCCTCCTGGGCCCAAATTACTGACACAACACTTGGCAGTTACTGGGAAAAACAACTGCAAACTGCTCAGTACCCAAATTAATCCCTGTAATGGGCCAATCAAAAAGGAACAATAAATGTTATCGATTCCTGTGGCTCTTCTGACTATAGACAAGTGTGCTGAACGCACCTCAGCTACTATGTAACCCACCACCTAGCACATTTAAATGTCAACCTATCATGGAACTGCCCCATTGCAACTTCCCCTTTGCTTTGTTTGAACCTAATGAAAGCTCTCTCCAGATGCCATTCGGGGCTCTTGGACGAACCCACTGCATTGGTAAAGTCTGGAGCACAAGCTAAGCCCGAAATAAAGCACTTTGCTGTTGCATATGTGCCTCACTCTCTTGGTGGTCTTTGGGGACTCTGAGATCTGGGCAAAACAGCCATGAGTTCAAGACCACCCTGACCACAAACTGAGTTTCAGGTCAGCCTGGGCTACAGGGAGACCCTAAGCAGAAAAACCAGAAAAAGAAAATGTTACAAGTCAATGTTGGGCTGGGTGTGCTGGCGCATACCTTTAACCCAGCCCTTGGGAGGCCGAGGTAGGAGGATCACCATGAGTTCGAGACCACCCTGAGACTACATTCCAAAACTACGTTAGCCTTGCCTAGACTGAGTCCCTATCTCGAATAAACAAAACAGAACAAAACAAAATTAACATTGGCCTCACTTCTTTTCAATCATATCTGTGTTCCTGTGCTGCTTAGTTTTAGATGTCATGACCATGAACACTTTCCAAAATAACTAAGCAATGAAATATATTCATGTGCAATTTGGGGTGAGGAAATGTAAGTCAGAAACAATCGCCCCAATGTTAGGTCCTGTACTGAGGAGGCTTTTGTATTATATACATCGTACTGGGTAGTCTTTTCTCCTAAATGTGTGGTCTTTTCAATTGCTTAATTATTCAAGACCCGGATCTGCATTGCAACTGCTGACTTGTATTGAAAATCGTCTTTTTACCACCATTTCTACAGGCATCTGTCTGCGAAATAGCCATGGGGTGTTTTTTGTTTGTTTGAGTGTTTGTATAAAATTTACCTATCCCATATTCAAGATCTCTGGCACTAAGACAGGGCTCTGGGCTCTGAGACCTAACAATGATAAGAGTACTCCAAGATAAGTTGTATGAACTGTGAACCCAGCCTTTGGAAGTGTTTCCCGTGGGCCCACACTGGCATGACATTAAACTTTCATCCTGATTCTCCTCTCAGTCTCTGGTGCCATTTCTATTAGCCTCCATTTCCAATAGCACCCTAACTAAGCCTTTCTGATGACCAAACCAACCTCTATACGAAAGTCATAGTTTTGCTGGCCTTGGTAGTGCATGCCACAATTTGCCATACTGGGGACAAAGACGTAGGAAGAATATCTGTGAATTCCAGACCAGTCTGACACTACGTAGTGAACTCAAGGTCAGCCTGGGCTAGAGAGAGACCCAACCACAAAAAAAAAAAAAAAAAAAAAAAACAAAGTAAAGTAAAATACAATACACTACAATGCAATATAATACAATACAATACAATACATTACAATACAATACAATACAATACAATACAATACAATAAAATAAAATAAAATATAAGTCACGTTCTTTTTCTTGAGCTTACTTGGCATTTCAATGCATATGTCCTCAAAGGATTTCCTCTTGTGAGCAACTTCTCAGGCGAGGAAGGAAGGAAGGAAGTGTAGCCAATTGATAGAGCTTTCAGGATGCAAGGAGAAAGGGAAGTGAGACAGGCTGAGTTCAGAAGGGCCTTTATACTGCCCCAGCCAGGGTCATGGGATTGCTTAAGCCAATCACATTTGACTCAATTATCTCTGTGCTGATTGGGTCTGAATTCTAGGGACTTCATCCCCTGCCTTTAATGTATGAGATACTTTATCTTAATGACACTCTAACAACTGAACTATATCCCTAGAGTTTCTGAATGTATGTTTCTGAACAAACTCAGATCTGAAGTAATGTCATGAGCCATTGTCTCAAAGAATCTGAGAACAACTTGATGGGCTTTACCCAGTTGGAATACATGAGAACTGAATCGCCTGCAGCCATGGGATTGACATGAGATTCCTCCCCGCCCCCCTTCTTGGGTTATCCAGGCAGGGTTTCCCTCTATCTTAGGCTGTCCTGGAATTCACTCCGTAGTCTCAAAATGACCTCAAACTCATGGACATCCTGCCAGCCCTGCCGCTGGGTTCCCATGCACCTTCTGGGAAGAGAGGCGTGCACATCAACACCCTGTTTGTAAGTCCCCATTTTTATCTTACAAAAACACAGCTGAGTCTGGGGTGTGGTTGCCTCAATTAGACAAACAAGCCACACCTTAAACTGTTTGGATTTTCTTGTCATTCTTTTTGTTTTCTGCAAGCTCGTGGCTTTGAACTCATTCCTACCGCTGCTTCCCAAATGACACATGCCAGTGTTGGCATTAAAGGCATCAAAGGCCACACTTGACTAGTGTGAAACTAGACCTGGCAAAGCCAAAAAAAAAAAAAAAAAAAGAGTTGATAGTGTTGCCTGTTTTTCTAGTCCAGGTTGCAACTTTATCAATTTTGTTTTTGTACTCTCCATTTTTTGTTTGTTTGTTTGTTTGTGTTGTTTTGTTCCTCTTTCGTGGTAGGGTTTCTGTCCAACCCAGGCTGAGGCTGACATGGAATTCACTATGGACTTTCAGGGAGCCCTCAAACTCAAGGTGATCCTCCTACCTCTGCCGCCCGAGTGCTGGGGTTAAACGCGTGCCCCAACACAAGGCCCTCTTTTCATTTCTTAGTATAAGAAAGTCTTTCTCAACATGAAAAAGACAGAATCGGGCCGCAGGAAAGGCTGAAGTCTTAAAGGCATTTCCTAGAAACGTGTGATGACCTGTGTTTGATTCCACAAAAGCCACCTATAGCCAGATACACCAGGTGGCACATCTATCTAGACATCATTGGCAGTGAAAAGAGACCCTGGTACACCCATTCTGTCTCTCTTCTTCTCCTTGATCATAATAACAAATAAAATACTTGTTAGAAATGGACTCAGAAGTAATTAATATAATTTATTTGGTCAACATCGTTGCAGCTCATGTACAATAAGTCAGGTGATATTTAATTGTGTCAATTAGGAAACCATAGGAGGTAACTTCCCAGCTCCAAACCAAAGCCTGCAGCCTCACAATGTCATTTATTTCACACCAGCCTCCATGCCCTCTCAGAATGAGAAGGCATTTACATGTCAACAAACAAGACCGAAGAGATAAAAGTCAAATATCCAAAGTGATTATGAAGCCGATGGGAGAGTCATGGCATCGAAATAATAATGCAAAGATGGCATAAAACTCATCAGAAACAATCCACAAGTCAACTTGACCCGGAGCAAATATTGGAAGTAGCACCATCCACACAGAAGGTGTACTCACTGGCACATCAACCAAGCTGGAGAAACTGCACAATAACCCCCAGTTTTTGGAATTTCAATTAGCCAAGTTGACAATCACAAGGCAGGTAGCATTCATTCTAGAAACGTGTCCACATTCGTGAGAAATGTGAAATATCCCAGCCCCTATCTGAGGAGCTGGAAGAAACCTCTGGAATATTAAAAGTGCGAGTTGGCTTCTAGTCCTCAACCACTCTGGAGGCAGACGCATGCAGACCTTAGGGCCCTCCTGAGCTCTGGAAGGCCTGCTTGCACACAATAACGGGTCGGGTATTGAACTCAGAAGTCTACAAGACCAGAAGCCTCATGCCTTGCTTGTTCTTCTTCTGCTTCTTAGTGTGGGGCCTGACCAGGGAACTGCCCTGATCACACTCCAGTCTCACACCAGCTTGCACAAGAGAATTTTCCTTTTCTGCCTGATTTTCCCCCAAATCGCCTCTGTATTTTGCCTTGTGAATAATTACTACATTGGGTGGCAGAGTGACTTCTACTCTCCTGAGGTTAAATTGAGGCTTGAGTCTGTTTCTTTCTTGGAGGCTTTTCCACTGGTCTAGGGACATTTCTTTGGTGGCTATATACTCCACAGGATCCTGTGACTCTGGAAGTTCCATAGAGAAGTTTCTGATGAGCTGTGTCTTCTGCTCTCCCACAACCCTCTCTTCAGCCCCGTGAGCTCCTGGGTCCGTGCCCACATGCAGATCAACACTGTTGTCTTGGATATCACATTGCAGGAAATAAAACAGCACGTAGGCACGCTGCATTAGGACGGTAGAAATGTCATACCTGGTGACCTTCGCGTCCTCCATCTTATACCATTGTCCATTCCCAGCTTTTACATAACATAAGTAATGTCCATTGTGACCGCTCAGACCTGTGTGGACCAGCACAGCGTAGAGAACATACACAAGTGGCCCTCGGCCTGGCTGAGACATGTAAGGACCCATGTCAAGAGAGTCGGGAAATTTCACGTGCTGATTCACTTTGTCGCCCGTGAAAGCCGAGAACCTTTTCATCACAAGGATGAGAACCTTAGACACGGTTTTCAGAGTGAGTGTCTTCGTGGCTGGTACCTTCTTCAGACAAGTGCTGCATTGGTAGGCATTCTCCCCGTGCAGTTTCTCGGGCTTCACCAGATCTTCCAAGGCTTGCCTCACACTCTGAGCTTCCCTGATATCCAGGGAAATGTCCAGGTAGGCGTCACAGGTGTCTGAGGCGCCACGGCAGAGGAGACATCTGACTTGGGATCTCCAGTAGCCCCCAAATATCTCGCGGATGATGGTGGCGTCCTCAGCACTGGAATCTGAGTCGCTTTTCCCTTCCAGGCAGCACCTCTGCATTGCATTGAGAAGGAACATCAAGAACTCATGGGCGTCTTCCTGCTTGTACCGATGGAAAGTACTGACCAGCGGCCCAGAGGGCCTGATAACATCACCTGAATGGAGGAGTGAGCGGGTCACGTGAGCTTCCAAGGCGCACATCATACAGAATCCCCGGTGACAGCAGGTCTGGGAGTGCTGCTGGGACAGCATCGCAGTGGCCAGAGGCGGTGTGTGTGTCAGACACTGCAGTGTGGCGTTCAGGTAGCAGGTGTTTCCCAGATTCTGGAGCCCAGCAGCGATGCCATAAGGCCTTTTCCAACTCAGGTAACGTTGCCGGCTCAGAGCATGCTCTGTTGCCTTGAAAGTCACCTTCAGCAGGTCTGCATCAGGTTGAGATGATCGGGATGAATCTACAGGTAGATAAACACACACATTAGATGAAGGTGAATCTGGAGGAAGTAGACAAAAGGCATTTGGCTGAAGTGATCTGAGTTTTGAAAGTATATTCAAAGGGACACTCACCTTCCCCATGGTTCTCAGGAGAATCCATGTTTCCAGAGTCAAGGCGAAAAATTTTCCTGTCTAGCTTCTCAAGGAGCACAAGCAAGTATCACCTTCTGCACATGTCTTCAAGGCCTGAACTTCTCCAGCACCACAGACCTTTGATGGGTCAGTCTCGTGACCTCACCCACTCATGAACTGCTGGAACAACCTGAAAGATTTCAGTGGAATCAGTCATGGCACAGGTGGTCTTTAGGCCCGAGTCTCCAGAATCAAAATATTTCCAGATGGCTGGTGACCAGGGCCATGACTCCAAAGGCACCATAGTTCTGAGAAGAAGTGACAGGGTGTTCAGCACTAAGACACCTCTGTCACACCTTCTAAGACCCAGGGTCCATTGCTGAAGTTGTGGCGGAAAGAATGTAAGAGCCCAAAACAGGGCAGGTCTCCTTACGGTACACAAAAAGGCCCGGGGACTCGTGACTCTACAGTGCCTGGTACTACCCACCCACACAAGACCCTCATTTCCTAGGAGGAAATGATGATGCCATCCAAATGAAACATAGACTAATTGAGAGGAGGAAGGGAAATGATGGAGGGTGGTTTGTGAAGGGAATGTGGGGCTGGGTGGAAATCATCATGGCTTATGGAAGTTATCAATTCAACATAGTTTAAGCTGGGCGTGGTGGGGCACGCCTTGAGTTTCGGGACTCGGAAGGCAGAGGTGCGAGGATCGCCACTGAAGAGCCCAAACCAAAGTAACACCATGACAGTCTTTAAATATATTAATAGGCCTGAGTTTCTGTTTCCCTCCTGGGCCCAAATTACTGACACAACACTTGGCAGTTACTGGGAAAAACAACTGCAAACTGCTCAGTACCCAAATTAATCCCTGTAATGGGCCAATCAAAAAGGAACAATAAATGTTATCGATTCCTGTGGCTCTTCTGACTATAGACAAGTGTGCTGAACGCACCTCAGCTACTATGTAACCCACCACCTAGCACATTTAAATGTCAACCTATCATGGAACTGCCCCATTGCAACTTCCCCTTTGCTTTGTTTGAACCTAATGAAAGCTCTCTCCAGATGCCATTCGGGGCTCTTGGACGAACCCACTGCATTGGTAAAGTCTGGAGCACAAGCTAAGCCCGAAATAAAGCACTTTGCTGTTGCATATGTGCCTCACTCTCTTGGTGGTCTTTGGGGACTCTGAGATCTGGGCAAAACAGCCATGAGTTCAAGACCACCCTGACCACAAACTGAGTTTCAGGTCAGCCTGGGCTACAGGGAGACCCTAAGCAGAAAAACCAGAAAAAGAAAATGTTACAAGTCAATGTTGGGCTGGGTGTGCTGGCGCATACCTTTAACCCAGCCCTTGGGAGGCCGAGGTAGGAGGATCACCATGAGTTCGAGACCACCCTGAGACTACATTCCAAAACTACGTTAGCCTTGCCTAGACTGAGTCCCTATCTCGAATAAACAAAACAGAACAAAACAAAATTAACATTGGCCTCACTTCTTTTCAATCATATCTGTGTTCCTGTGCTGCTTAGTTTTAGATGTCATGACCATGAACACTTTCCAAAATAACTAAGCAATGAAATATATTCATGTGCAATTTGGGGTGAGGAAATGTAAGTCAGAAACAATCGCCCCAATGTTAGGTCCTGTACTGAGGAGGCTTTTGTATTATATACATCGTACTGGGTAGTCTTTTCTCCTAAATGTGTGGTCTTTTCAATTGCTTAATTATTCAAGACCCGGATCTGCATTGCAACTGCTGACTTGTATTGAAAATCGTCTTTTTACCACCATTTCTACAGGCATCTGTCTGCGAAATAGCCATGGGGTGTTTTTTGTTTGTTTGAGTGTTTGTATAAAATTTACCTATCCCATATTCAAGATCTCTGGCACTAAGACAGGGCTCTGGGCTCTGAGACCTAACAATGATAAGAGTACTCCAAGATAAGTTGTATGAACTGTGAACCCAGCCTTTGGAAGTGTTTCCCGTGGGCCCACACTGGCATGACATTAAACTTTCATCCTGATTCTCCTCTCAGTCTCTGGTGCCATTTCTATTAGCCTCCATTTCCAATAGCACCCTAACTAAGCCT
This sequence comes from Jaculus jaculus, assembly GCF_020740685.1. Lineage (NCBI taxonomy): Eukaryota > Metazoa > Chordata > Mammalia > Rodentia > Dipodidae > Jaculus > Jaculus jaculus. Next base: position 2,766,111 of record NW_025423490.1, read on the forward strand.
TTCTGATGACCAAACCAACCTCTATACGAAAGTCATAGTTTTGCTGGCCTTGGTAGTGCATGCCACAATTTGCCATACTGGGGACAAAGACGTAGGAAGAATATCTGTGAATTCCAGACCAGTCTGACACTACGTAGTGAACTCAAGGTCAGCCTGGGCTAGAGAGAGACCCAACCACAAAAAAAAAAAAAAAAAAAAAACAAAGTAAAGTAAAATATAATACACTACAATGCAATATAATACAATACAATACAATACATTACAATATAATACAATACAATACAATACAATACAATACAATAAAATAAAATAAAATAAAATAAAATATAAGTCACGTTCTTTTTCTTGAGTTTACTTGGCATTTCAATGCATATGTCCTCAAAGGATTTCCTCTTGTGAGCAACTTCTCAGGCGAGGAAGGAAGGAAGGAAGGAAGTGTAGCCAATTGATAGAGCTTTCAGGATGCAAGGAGAAAGGGAAGTGAGACAGGCTGAGTTCAGAAGGGCCTTTATACTGCCCCAGCCAGGGTCATGGGATTGCTTAAGCCAATCATATTTGACTCAATTATCTCTGTGCTGATTGGGTCTGAATTCTAGGGACTTCATCCCCTGCCTTTAATGTATGAGATACTTTATCTTAATGACACTCTAACAACTGAACTATATCCCTAGAGTTTCTGAATGTATGTTTCTGAACAAACTCAGATCTGAAGTAATGTCATGAGCCATTGTCTCAAAGAATCTGAGAACAACTTGATGGGCTTTACCCAGTTGGAATACATGAGAACTGAATCGCCTGCAGCCATGGGATTGACATGAGATTCCTCCCCGCCCCCCTTCTTGGGTTATCCAGGCAGGGTTTCCCTCTATCTTAGGCTGTCCTGGAATTCACTCCGTAGTCTCAAAATGACCTCAAACTCATGGACATCCTGCCAGCCCTGCCGCTGGGTTCCCATGCACCTTCTGGGAAGAGAGGCGTGCACATCAACACCCTGTTTGTAAGTCCCCATTTTTATCTTACAAAAACACAGCTGAGTCTGGGGTGTGGTTGCCTCAATTAGACAAACAAGCCACACCTTAAACTGTTTGGATTTTCTTGTCATTCTTTTTGTTTTCTGCAAGCTCGTGGCTTTGAACCCATTCCTACCGCTGCTTCCCAAATGACACATGCCAGTGTTGGCATTAAAGGCATCAAAGGCCACACTTGACTAGTGTGAAACTAGACCTGGCAAAGCCAAAAAAAAAAGAGTTGATAGTGTTGCCTGTTTTTCTAGTCCAGGTTGCAACTTTATCAATTTTTTTTTTTGTACTCTCCATTTTTTGTTTGTTTGTTTGTTTGTGTTGTTTTGTTCCTTTTTCGTGGTAGGGTTTCTGTCCAACCCAGGCTGAGGCTGACATGGAATTCACTATGGACTTTCAGGGAGCCCTCAAACTCAAGGTGATCCTCCTACCTCTGCCGCCCGAGTGCTGGGGTTAAACGCGTGCCCCAACACAAGGCCCTCTTTTCATTTCTTAGTATAAGAAAGTCTTTCTCAACATGAAAAAGACAGAATCGGGCCGCAGGAAAGGCTGAAGTCTTAAAGGCATTTCCTAGAAACGTGTGATGACCTGTGTTTGATTCCACAAAAGCCACCTATAGCCAGATACACCAGGTGGCACATCTATCTAGACATCATTGGCAGTGAAAAGAGACCCTGGTACACCCATTCTGTCTCTCTGCGGCGAGCCCCTGACCCGCAGGAAAAGCACGACCAGCAAACCAGGATCCTTCTTGATCACACTTTATTGGAGAGCCTCTTGGTTAACAGGAAAGTTGATGGGGAGGGGCGAGGGGCGCAGGAGTGTAGCTGCTTTTATAGGGCAGAATACTATGGGACGCCTGCTGATTGGCTGCCATAGGCTCACCCACCCACAGGAGCCACGGGATAGGCTCAGGACAAGGTGCATCAAGCGCATGCACAACCTCAAGGGAGGTTGCTGCCTAACTGAGGAAGTATTTACCTCAAGACTGGCCAGAATGGCGTCTGCATTGGCTCCCTACAGTTCCCCCTTTTTTATTAACTTATGGCATAGCTCAGAAAAATAGCCACCTTCCCGATCAGGTCCTCACCTCATGATGTGTTGACCGATCAAGGGAAGAAGTTCAACCTCCCCTTCCTCAGTGCAATGGGACAGATCCCCTGAGAGTGCAAAGGCGGCAGTCAAACGAAAGCTACCAGATCCCTGCCCATCCTCGTGCAATGGGTACTCTGAGACCCTGAGGGTGCAAGGGCCAGGGGAGCTATTTGCCTTTTAAAGCTGACAGCCAAATCTGGGGGGAGGAACCACTTTCCAAGGCAGCAAACGCTTGAGAAATGACCATCCTGTCCCTCCTGGTCTGGGCTCGCAAGTGGCAAACCAACCAGAGGCAAAGTACGCATACTCCCAGGCAGCACACTAGGAACATTCCCACTCCTACCCCTTCCTTAAAATGACAGATAGCAGGAAGCATTGGTGCAATTACTAAAAGAGAAGTTACTAAGAACGAACAGAAACAGTGGATGAACACACACCAGCGCAGGGACAAAGGAAGTATTTCTCCCACAACCATGTCCAATGTCATTAACACCCCCAGATGTATTGAGGCGCTTCCAAGACGCCCCTTCATCTTGTGTCCCTTCCTCTTCCACTTGATTCATGGATTCCAGGCACAGGAGGAAGATTGTCCACAAGACCTTTATCATCTCCGCCCTGATGAACATCACTGTCTCCTGGACCCTCCTCCGGAGATCGCTTGACTGTCCTCACCAGCCGGGCTGGAACCCAATCAGGGGAATCCTGTTCCTGTGGAAAAACACAAACAGCTCCCCTGGATCTTATCACAATAAGATCCGGTCCTTTCCATTTATTATCTAAGACATCCTTCCACAACACCATCTCACTAGATGATTGAATCACATGTTGACTGTGCCTGTCAGCTGCAGATTTATTATTATTATCCAAGATTAAAAAATTAAGGGTAAAAAGGGCTAAAGACACTCTTTCCTTGGGAGTTGCATTTTCCGCTATACCCCCTTTTTGTTTAAATAAAAGAGCTTTTAGACTTTTATTGGCTCTTTCTACTATACCTTGACCTTGTGGGTTGTAAGGAAGGCCAGTGGTATGTGCAACCTGTATTTGGGCACAGAAGGCTCGAAAGCCACCAGATGAGTACGCTGGGCCATTATCAGTTTTTAGGCGGTGTGGCTTTCCCCAAGCAGCCCAGGCCTCTAGGCAGTGAGTTTTTACATGAGAGACCTTCTCACCTGCCAATGGTGAGGCAAAAATAATACCTGAGCACGTGTCCACTGAGACATGTAGGTATTTTAATCTTCCAAACTCTGGAAGATGTGTCACATCCATTTGCCAAAGGTCTCCAGGACGTAGGCCTCGAGGGTTAACGCCCACATGTGGGGAGGGTAAAAAGGTGACACAAGACTGACAAGATTTTACAATGTCTCGTGTTTCATTTTTGGAAATAGAAAATTTTTTTCTCAAGGTGTTTGCAGGAACATGATATAATCTATGGAATTCTATAGCTGAAGCTTTTGTATCTTCCAGAGAAATCATGGCGAGCCTAGTGGCCCAGTCCACGAGGTCATTAGTCTGTGATAAGGGGCCAGGCAGAAGTTAAAAGAAGTAGAGAATGTCTGAAAGACCTCCAAAACAATTAGGCATTTAACAATTTGAGGGGAATCAGGTCTAAACATTCTTACTATAGGCTCCGAGCCCTGTACCAAGTAGGCCCCACGACCAGACTGAACCATCAGTAAAGATGGCAGGGGCTGATGTAATAGGCTCCTGAACAGTGATTTTAGGAAAGTAAACCAGATTATTTTCAACAAAAGACAAAATAGGGCTCTTTGGATAATGATTATCTATGACATTTGGGAAAGCACACATGAGAATGCTCCAATCATCCACAGTGCCAGACAAAACTTCTACCTGTTCCTTAGTATAGGGGATGATGAGTTTGTCAGGCAACTTTGCAAAGTGTATTAAACAATATTTAAGCCCCAAACAAGCCTGTCGGGCTACCAGCTGCGGAAAATATTGGAGAGTGTGGGCTCCCAAGGAGTTTTTTTCCCTTTTTTTTTTTTTTCTCTTGAAGCCATAATAGAAGCCCCTCCTAGCGGAGGCCAGCCGCGACCAAGTTTTTGTTTTAATGAAGCGGCATGTGTCCCCAGGGGTGTTATGGGGTGGGGGTGCGGAAGGCTCTAGGGACTGTAAAGGACTACACCCTTGGCCTTTAGGCCCCTTTGTCTGTTCCCTTTTATAACAGGTGGTGGCCTCCTTTAGTCTTTCCTCTTCCCCTTTAAATAATTCTTCTTCTTCCTCCTCTGCAGAATCGGAGCTAGCCTCCTTATCTGTGTCAAGTACATTTGCATGTGTAAGCTCCACAATGGGAGGATAGAGCCTGTTAAAGGCTCCTTTTTCCCCCTCAGGGGGGGGGCAATTATAGATTTTACCTGTTTCTTTGAGCTCATCTTGTAAACTTTTTTCTTTGTTTAATCCCTTCTTTTTTATTTTTTTTCTTTTTCTAGGCCTAGTTTTTGACTCCCCATTTGAATCTGACTCAGAAAGGCTATCCTGATGCCTTGTGAGAACTTCCCGTCCCCTTCTAATAAGTTCCTTGTGGTTTTCTTTACTTAAGCAAGAGTGAATCAGCCGCCAAAACGGCAGTGTACCCTTACCAATTCTGTCCTCTGAGTTGCCCATGTTGCGCTCACAGCAAACGACAAGGACAATGAACCACACCGGAATGAAAATAAGAAGGACCAGGTAGGGATCTAAGTAAAAAAACATTATGACTGGGGATGACTTACCGACGTCTTCCTCTCCGACGTCTTCCTCTCCGTGTGTCAAGTTCTGGATCCTCTTCGGCCCCTCGCCCGGTGACCACAAAACACCCAGCGTTCCTGGGTTTCGGCACCACTTTGCGGCGAGCCCCTGACCCGCAGGAAAAGCACGACCAGCAAACCAGGATCCTTCTTGATCACACTTTATTGGAGAGCCTCTTGGTTAACAGGAAAGTTGATGGCGAGGGGCGAGGGGCGCAGGAGTGTAGCTGCTTTTATAGGGCAGAATACTATGGGACGCCTGCTGATTGGCTGCCATAGGCTCACCCACCCACAGGAGCCACGGGATAGGCTCAGGACAAGGTGCATCAAGCGCATGCACAACCTCAAGGGAGGTTGCTGCCTAACTGAGGAAGTATTTACCTCAAGACTGGCCAGAATGGCGTCTGCATTGGCTCCCTACATCTCTCTTCTTCTCCTTGATCATAATAACAAATAAAATACTTTTAGAAATGGACTCAGAAGTAATTAATATAATTTATTTGGTCAACATCGTTGCAGCTCATGTACAATAAGTCAGGTGATATTTAATTGTGTCAATTAGGAAACCATAGGAGGTAACTTCCCAGCTCCAAACCAAAGCCTGCAGCCTCACAATGTCATTTATTTCACACCAGCCTCCATGCCCTCTCAGAATGAGAAGGCATTTACATGTCAACAAACAAGACCGAAGAGATAAAAGTCAAATATCCAAAGTGATTATGAAGCCGATGGGAGAGTCATGGCATCGAAATAATAATGCAAAGATGGCATAAAACTCATCAGAAACAATCCACAAGTCAACTTGACCCGGAGCAAATATTGGAAGTAGCACCATCCACACAGAAGGTGTACTCACTGGCACATCAACCAAGCTGGAGAAACTGCACAATAACCCCCAGTTTTTGGAATTTCAATTAGCCAAGTTGACAATCACAAGGCAGGTAGCATTCATTCTAGAAACGTGTCCACATTCGTGAGAAATGTGAAATATCCCAGCCCCTATCTGAGGAGCTGGAAGAAACCTCTGGAATATTAAAAGTGCGAGTTGGCTTCTAGTCCTCAACCACTCTGGAGGCAGACGCATGCAGACCTTAGGGCCCTCCTGAGCTCTGGAAGGCCTGCTTGCACACAATAACGGGTCGGGTATTGAACTCAGAAGTCTACAAGACCAGAAGCCTCATGCCTTGCTTGTTCTTCTTCTGCTTCTTAGTGTGGGGCCTGACCAGGGAACTGCCCTGATCACACTCCAGTCTCACACCAGCTTGCACAAGAGAATTTTCCTTTTCTGCCTGATTTTCCCCCAAATCGCCTCTGTATTTTGCCTTGTGAATAATTACTACATTGGGTGGCAGAGTGACTTCTACTCTCCTGAGGTTAAATTGAGGCTTGAGTCTGTTTCTTTCTTGGAGGCTTTTCCACTGGTCTAGGGACATTTCTTTGGTGGCTGTATACTCCACAGGATCCTGTGACTCTGGAAGTTCCATAGAGAAGTTTCTGATGAGCTGTGTCTTCTGCTCTCCCACAACCCTCTCTTCAGCCCCGTGAGCTCCTGGGTCCGTGCCCACATGCAGATCAACACTGTTGTCTTGGATATCACTTTGCAGGAAATAAAACAGCACGTAGGCACGCTGCATTAGGACGGTAGAAATGTCACACCTGGTGACCTTCGCGTCCTCCATCTTATACCATTGTCCATTCCCAGCTTTTACATAACATAAGTAATGTCCATTGTGACCGCTCAGACCTGTGTGGACCAGCACAGCGTAGAGAACATACACAAGTGGCCCTCGGCCTGGCTGAGACATGTAAGGACCCATGTCAAGAGAGTCGGGAAATTTCACGTGCTGATTCACTTTGTCGCCCGTGAAAGCCGAGAACCTTTTCATCACAAGGATGAGAACCTTAGACACGGTTTTCAGAGTGAGTGTCTTCGTGGCTGGTACCTTCTTCAGACAAGTGCTGCATTGGTAGGCATTCTCCCCGTGCAGTTTCTCGGGCTTCACCAGATCTTCCAAGGCTTGCCTCACACTCTGAGCTTCCCTGATATCCAGGGAAATGTCCAGGTAGGCGTCACAGGTGTCTGAGGCGCCACGGCAGAGGAGACATCTGACTTGGGATCTCCAGTAGCCCCCAAATATCTCGCGGATGATGGTGGCGTCCTCAGCACTGGAATCTGAGTCGCTTTTCCCTTCCAGGCAGCACCTCTGCATTGCATTGAGAAGGAACATCAAGAACTCATGGGCGTCTTCCTGCTTGTACCGATGGAAAGTACTGACCAGCGGCCCAGAGGGCCTGATAACATCACCTGAATGGAGGAGTGAGCGGGTCACGTGAGCTTCCAAGGCGCACATCATACAGAATCCCCGGTGACAGCAGGTCTGGGAGTGCTGCTGGGACAGCATCGCAGTGGCCAGAGGCGGTGTGTGTGTCAGACACTGCAGTGTGGCGTTCAGGTAGCAGGTGTTTCCCAGATTCTGGAGCCCAGCAGCGATGCCATAAGGCCTTTTCCAACTCAGGTAACGTTGCCGGCTCAGAGCATGCTCTGTTGCCTTGAAAGTCACCTTCAGCAGGTCTGCATCAGGTTGAGATGATCGGGATGAATCTACAGGTAGATAAACACACACATTAGATGAAGGTGAATCTGGAGGAAGTAGACAAAAGGCATTTGGCTGAAGTGATCTGAGTTTTGAAAGTATATTCAAAGGGACACTCACCTTCCCCATGGTTCTCAGGAGAATCCATGTTTCCAGAGTCAAGGCGAAAAATTTTCCTGTCTAGCTTCTCAAGGAGCACAAGCAAGTATCACCTTCTGCACATGTCTTCAAGGCCTGAACTTCTCCAGCACCACAGACCTTTGATGGGTCAGTCTCGTGACCTCACCCACTCATGAACTGCTGGAACAACCTGAAAGATTTCAGTGGAATCAGTCATGGCACAGGTGGTCTTTAGGCCCGAGTCTCCAGAATCAAAATATTTCCAGATGGCTGGTGACCAGGGCCATGACTCCAAAGGCACCATAGTTCTGAGAAGAAGTGACAGGGTGTTCAGCACTAAGACACCTCTGTCACACCTTCCAAAACCCAGGGTCCATTGCTGAAGTTGTGGCGGAAAGAATGTAAGAGCCCAAACAGGGCAGGTCTCCTTACGGTACACAAAAAGGCCCGGGGACTCGTGACTCTACAGTGCCTGGTACTACCCACCCACACAAGACCCTCATTTCCTAGGAGGAAATGATGATGCCATCCAAATGAAACATAGACTAATTGAGAGGAGGAAGGGAAATGATGGAGGGTGGTTTGTGAAGGGAATGTGGGGCTGGGTGGAAATCATCATGGCTTATGGAAGTTATCAATTCAACATAGTTTAATCTGGGCGTGGTGGGGCACGCCTTGAGTTTCGGGACTCGGAAGGCAGAGGTGCGAGGATCGCCACTGAAGAGCCCAAACCAAAGTAACACCATGACAGTCTTTAAATATATTAATAGGCCTGAGTTTCTGTTTCCCTCCTGGGCCCAAATTACTGACACAACACTTGGCAGTTACTGGGAAAAACAACTGCAAACTGCTCAGTACCCAAATTAATCCCTGTAATGGGCCAATCAAAAAGGAACAATAAATGTTATCGATTCCTGTGGCTCTTCTGACTATAGACAAGTGTGCTGAACGCACCTCAGCTACTATGTAATCCACCACCTAGCACATTTAAATGTCAACCTATCATGGAAATGCCCCATTGCAACTTCCCCTTTGCTTTGTTTGAACCTAATGAAAGCTCTCTCCAGATGCCATTCGGGGCTCTTGGACGAACCCACTGCGTTGGTAAAGTCTGGAGCACAAGCTAAGCCCGAAATAAAGCACTTTGCTGTTGCATATGTGCCTCACTCTCTTGGTGGTCTTTGGGGACTCTGAGATCTGGGCAAAACAGCCATGAGTTCAAGACCACCCTGACCACAAACTGAGTTTCAGGTCAGCCTGGGCTACAGGGAGACCCTAAGCAGAAAAACCAGAAAAAGAAAATGTTACAAGTCAATGTTGGGCTGGGTGTGCTGGCGCATACCTTTAATCCAGCCCTTGGGAGGCCGAGGTAGGAGGATCACCATGAGTTCGAGACCACCCTGAGACTACATTCCAAAACTACGTTAGCCTTGCCTAGACTGAGTCCCTATCTCGAATAAACAAAACAGAACAAAACAAAATTAACATTGGCCTCACTTCTTTTCAATCATATCTGTGTTCCTGTGCTGCTTAGTTTTAGATGTCATGACCATGAACACTTTCCAAAATAACTAAGCAATGAAATATATTCATGTGCAATTTGGGGTGAGGAAATGTAAGTCAGAAACAATCGCCCCAATGTTAGGTCCTGTACTGAGGAGGCTTTTGTATTATATACATCGTACTGGGTAGTCTTTTCTCCTAAATGTGTGGTCTTTTCAATTGCTTAATTATTCAAGACCCGGATCTGCATTGCAACTGCTGACTTGTATTGAAAATCGTCTTTTTACCACCATTTCTACAGGCATCTGTCTGCGAAATAGCCATGGGGTGTTTTTTGTTTGTTTGAGTGTTTGTATAAAATTTACCTATCCCATATTCAAGATCTCTGGCACTAAGCCAGGGCTCTGGGCTCTGAGACCTAACAATGATAAGAGTCCTCCAAGATAAGTTGTATGAACTGTGAACCCAGCCTTTGGAAGTGTTTCCCGTGGGCCCACACTGGCATGGGATTAAACTTTCATCCTGATTCTCCTCTCAGTCTCTGGTGCCATTTCTATTAGCCTCCATTTCCAATAGCACCCTAACTAAGCCTTTCTGATGACCAAACCAACCTCTATACGAAAGTCATAGTTTTGCTGGCCTTGGTAGTGCATGCCACAATTTGCCATACTGGGGACAAAGACGTAGGAAGAATATCTGTGAATTCCAGACCAGTCTGACACTACGTAGTGAACTCAAGGTCAGCCTGGGCTAGAGAGAGACCCAACCACAAAAAAAAAAAAAAAAAAAAACAAGTAAAGTAAAATACAATACACTACAAACCAATATAATACAATACAATACAATACATTACAATACAATACAATACAATACAATACAATACAATACAATACAATACAATACAATACAATACAATAAAATAAAATAAAATAAAAAAAAATATAAGTCACGTTCTTTTTCTTGAGTTTACTTGGCATTTCAATGCATATGTCCTCAAAGGATTTCCTCTTGTGAGCAACTTCTCAGGTGAGGAAGGAAGGAAGGAAGTGTAGCCAATTGATAGAGCTTTCAGGATGCAAGGAGAAAGGGAAGTGAGACAGGCTGAGTTCAGAAGGGCCTTTATACTGCCCCAGCCAGGGTCATGGGATTGCTTAAGCCAATCACATTTGACTCAATTATCTCTGTGCTGATTGGGTCTGAATTCTAGGGACTTCATCCCCTGCCTTTAATGTATGAGATACTTTATCTTAATGACACTCTAACAACTGAACTATATCCCTAGAGTTTCTGAATGTATTTTTCTGAACAAACTCAGATCTGAAGTAATGTCATGAGCCATTGTCTCAAAGAATCTGAGAACAACTTGATGGGCTTTACCCAGTTGGAATACATGAGAACTGAATCGCCTGCAGCCATGGGATTGACATGAGATTCCTCCCCGCCCCCCTTCTTGGGTTATCCAGGCAGGGTTTCCCTCTATCTTAGGCTGTCCTGGAATTCACTCCGTAGTCTCAAAATGACCTCAAACTCATGGACATCCTGCCAGCCCTGCCGCTGGGTTCCCATGCACCTTCTGGGAAGAGAGGCGTGCACATCAACACCCTGTTTGTAAGTCCCCATTTTTATCTTACAAAAACACAGCTGAGTCTGGGGCGTGGTTGCCTCAATTAGACAAACAAGCCACACCTTAAACTGTTTGGATTTTCTTGTCATTCTTTTTGTTTTCTGCAAGCTCGTGGCTTTGAACTCATTCCTACCGCTGCTTCCCAAATGACACATGCCAGTGTTGGCATTAAAGGCATCAAAGGCCACACTTGACTAGTGTGAAACTAGACCTGGCAAAGCCAAAAAAAAAAAAAAAAAAAATAGTTGATAGTGTTGCCTGTTTTTCTAGTCCAGGTTGCAACTTTATCAATTTTTTTTTGTACTCTTTCCATTTTTTGTTTGTTTGTTTGTTTGTGTTGTTTTGTTCCTTTTTCGTGGTAGGGTTTCTGTCCAACCCAGGCTGAGGCTGACATGGAATTCACTATGGACTTTCAGGGAGCCCTCAAACTCAAGGTGATCCTCCTACCTCTGCCGCCCGAGTGCTGGGTTTAAACGCGTGCCCCAACACAAGGCCCTCTTTTCATTTCTTAGTATAAGAAAGTCTTTCTCAACATGAAAAAGACAGAATCGGGCCGCAGGAAAGGCTGAAGTCTTAAAGGCATTTCCTAGAAACGGGTGATGACCTGTGTTTGATTCCACAAAAGCCACCTATAGCCAGATACACCAGGTGGCACATCTATCTAGACATCATTGGCAGTGAAAAGAGACCCTGGTACACCCATTCTGTCTCTCTTCTTCTCCTTGATCATAATAACAAATAAAATACTTTTAGAAATGGACTCAGAAGTAATTAATATAATTTATTTGGTCAACATCGTTGCAGCTCATGTACAATAAGTCAGGTGATATTTAATTGTGTCAATTAGGAAACCATAGGAGGTAACTTCCCAGCTCCAAACCAAAGCCTGCAGCCTCACAATGTCATTTATTTCACACCAGCCTCCATGCCCTCTCAGAATGAGAAGGCATTTACATGTCAACAAACAAGACCGAAGAGATAAAAGTCAAATATCCAAAGTGATTATGAAGCCGGTGGGAGAGTCATGGCATCGAAATAATAATGCAAAGATGGCATAAAACTCATCAGAAACAATCCACAAGTCAACTTGACCCTGAGCAAATATTGGAAGTAGCACCATCTACACAGAAGGTGTACTCACTGGCACATCAACCAAGCTGGAGAAACTGCACAATAACCCCCAGTTTTTGGAATTTCAATTAGCCAAGTTGACAATCACAAGGCAGGTAGGATTCATTCCAGAAACGTGTCCACATTCGTGAGAAATGTGAAATATCCCAGCCCCTATCTGAGGAGCTGGAAGAAACCTCTGGAATATTAAAAGTGCGAGTTGGCTTCTAGTCCTCAACCACTCTGGAGGCAGACGCATGCAGACCATAGGGCCCTCCTGAGCTCTGGAAGGCCTGCTTGCACACAATAACGGGTCGGGTATTGAACTCAGAAGTCTACAAGACCAGAAGCCTCATGCCTTGCTTGTTCTTCTTCTGCTTCTTAGTGTGGGGCCTGACCAGGGAACTGCCCTGATCACACTCCAGTCTCACACCAGCTTGCACAAGAGAATTTTCCTTTTCTGCCTGATTTTCCCCCAAATCGCCTCTGTATTTTGCCTTGTGAATAATTACTACATTGGGTGGCAGAGTGACTTCTACTCTCCTGAGGTTAAATTGAGGCTTGAGTCTGTTTCTTTCTTGGAGGCTTTTCCACTGGTCTAGGGACATTTCTTTGGTGGCTGTATACTCCACAGGATCCTGTGACTCTGGAAGTTCCATAGAGAAGTTTCTGATGAGCTGTGTCTTCTGCTCTCCCACAACCTTCTCTTCAGCCCCGTGAGCTCCTGGGTCCGTGCCCACATGCAGATCAACACTGTTGTCTTGGATATCACTTTGCAGGAAATAAAACAGCACGTAGGCACGCTGCATTAGGACGGTAGAAATGTCACACCTGGTGACCTTCGTGTCCTCCATCTTATACCATTGTCCATTCCCAGCTTTTACATAACATAAGTAATGTCCATTGTGACCGCTCAGACCTGTGTGGACCAGCACAGCGTAGAGAACATACACAAGTGGCCCTCGGCCTGGCTGAGACATGTAAGGACCCATGTCAAGAGAGTCGGGAAATTTCACGTGCTGATTCACTTTGTCGCCCGTGAAAGCCGAGAACCTTTTCATCACAAGGATGAGAACCTTAGACACGGTTTTCAGAGTGAGTGTCTTCGTGGCTGGTACCTTCTTCAGACAAGTACTGCATTGGTAGGCATTCTCCCCGTGCAGTTTCTCGGGCTTCACCAGATCTTCCAAGGCTTGCCTCACACTCTGAGCTTCCCTGATATCCAGGGAAATGTCCAGGTAGGCGTCACAGGTGTCTGAGGCGCCACGGCAGAGGAGACATCTGACTTGGGATCTCCAGTAGCCCCCAAATATCTCGCGGATGATGGTGGCGTCCTCAGCACTGGAATCTGAGTCGCTTTTCCCTTCCAGGCAGCACCTCTGCATTGCATTGAGAAGGAACATCAAGAACTCATGGGCGTCTTCCTGCTTGTACCGATGGAAAGTACTGACCAGCGGCCCAGAGGGCCTGATAACATCACCTGATTGGAGGAGTGAGCGGGTCACGTGAGCTTCCAAGGCGCACATCATACAGAATCCCCGGTGACAGCAGGTCTGGGAGTGCTGCTGGGACAGCATCGCAGTGGCCAGAGGCGGTGTGTGTGTCAGACACTGCCGTGTGGCGTTCAGGTAGCAGGTGTTTCCCAGATTCTGGAGCCCAGCAGCGATGCCATAAAGCCTTTTCCAACTCAGGTAACGTTGCCGGCTCAGAGCATGCTCTGTTGCCTTGAAAGTCACCTTCAGCAGGTCTGCATCAGGTTGAGATGATCGGGATGAATCTACAGGTAGATAAACACACACATTAGATGAAGGTGAATCTGGAGGAAGTAGACAAAAGGCATTTGGCTGAAGTGATCTGAGTTTTGAAAGTATATTCAAAGGGACACTCACCTTCCCCATGGTTCTCAGGAGAATCCATGCTTCCAGAGTCAAGGCGAAAAATTTTCCTGTCTAGCTTCTCGAGGAGCACAAGCAAGTATCACCTTCTGCACATGTCTACAAGGCCTGAACTTCTCCAGCACCACAGACCTTTGATGGGTCAGTCTCGTGACCTCACCCACTCATGAACTGCTGGAACAACCTGAAAGATTTCAGTGGAATCAGTCATGGCACAGGTGGTCTTTAGGCCCGAGTCTCCAGAATCAAAATATTTCCAGATGGCTGGTGACCAGGGCCATGACTCCAAAGGCACCATAGTTCTGAGAAGAAGTGACAGGGTGTTCAGCAATAAGACACCTCTGTCACACCTTCTAAGACCCAGGGTCCATTGCTGAAGTTGTGGCGGAAAGAATGTAAGAGCCCAAAACAGGGCAGGTCTCCTTACGGTACACAAAAAGGCCCGGGGACTCGTGACTCTACAGTGCCTGGTACTACCCACCCACACAAGACCCTCATTTCCTAGGAGGAAATGATGATGCCATCCAAATGAAACATAGACTAATTGAGAGGAGGAAGGGAAATGATGGAGGGTGGTTTGTGAAGGGAATGTGGGGCTGGGTGGAAATCATCATGGCTTATGGAAGTTATCAATTCAACATAGTTTAAGCTGGGCGTGGTGGGGCACGCCTTGAGTTTCGGGACTCGGAAAGCAGAGGTGCGAGGATCGCCACTGAAGAGCCCAAACCAAAGTAACACCATGACAGTCTTTAAATATATTAATAGGCCTGAGTTTCTGTTTCCTTCCTGGGCCCAAATTACTGACACAACACTTGGCAGTTACTGGGAAAAACAACTGCAAACTGCTCAGTACCCAAATTAATCCCTGTAATGGGCCAATCAAAAAGGAACAATAAATGTTATCGATTCCTGTGGCTCTTCTGACTATAGACAAGTGTGCTGAACGCACCTCAGCTACTATGTAACCCACCACCTAGCACATTTAAATGTCAACCTATCATGGAACTGCCCCATTGCAACTTCCCCTTTGCTTTGTTTGAACCTAATGAAAGCTCTCTCCAGATGCCATTCGGGGCTCTTGGACGAACCCACTGCATTGGTAAAGTCTGGAGCACAAGCTAAGCCCGAAATAAAGCACTTTGCTGTTGCATATGTGCCTCACTCTCTTGGTGGTCTTTGGGGACTCTGAGATCTGGGCAAAACAGCCATGAGTTCAAGACCACCCTGACCACAAACTGAGTTTCATGTCAGCCTGGGCTACAGGGAGACCCTAAGCAGACAAACCATAAAAAGAAAATGTTACAAGTCAATGTTGGGCTGGGTGTGCTGGCGCATACCTTTAACCCAGCCCTTGGGAGGCCGAGGTAGGAGGATCACCATGAGTTCGAGACCACCCTGAGACTACATTCCAAAACTACGTTAGCCTTGCCTAGACTGAGTCCCTATCTCGAATAAACAAAACAGAACAAAACAAAATTAACATTGGCCTCACTTCTTTTCAATCATATCTGTGTTCCTGTGCTGCTTAGTTTTAGATGTCATGACCATGAACACTTTCCAAAATAACTAAGCAATGAAATATATTCATGTGCAATTTGGGGTGAGGAAATGTAAGTCAGAAACAATCGCCCCAATGTTAGGTCCTGTACTGAGGAGGCTTTTGTATTATATACATCGTACTGGGTAGTCTTTTCTCCTAAATGTGTGGTCTTTTCAATTGCTTAATTATTCAAGACCCGGATCTGCATTGCAACTGCTGACTTGTATTGAAAATCGTCTTTTTACCACCATTTCTACAGGCATCTGTCTGCGAAATAGCCATGGGGTGTTTTTTGTTTGTTTGAGTGTTTGTATAAAATTTACCTATCCCATATTCAAGATCTCTGGCACTAAGCCAGGGCTCTGGGCTCTGAGACCTAACAATGATAAGAGTCCTCCAAGATAAGTTGTATGAACTGTGAACCCAGCCTTTGGAAGTGTTTCCCGTGGGCCCACACTGGCATGGGATTAAACTTTCATCCTGATTCTCCTCTCAGTCTCTGGTGCCATTTCTATTAGCCTCCATTTCCAATAGCACCCTAACTAAGCCTTTCTGATGACCAAACCAACCTCTATACGAAAGTCATAGTTTTGCTGGCCTTGGTAGTGCATGCCACAATTTGCCATACTGGGGACAAAGACGTAGGAAGAATATCTGTGAATTCCAGACCAGTCTGACACTACGTAGTGAACTCAAGGTCAGCCTGGGCTAGAGAGAGACCCAACCACAAAAAAAAAAAAAAAAAAAAACAAGTAAAGTAAAATACAATACACTACAATGCAATATAATACAATACAATACAATACAATACAATACAATACAATACAATACAATACAATACAATACAATAAAATAAAATAAAATAAAAAAAAATATAAGTCACGTTCTTTTTCTTGAGTTTACTTGGCATTTCAATGCATATGTCCTCAAAGGATTTCCTCTTGTGAGCAACTTCTCAGGTGAGGAAGGAAGGAAGGAAGTGTAGCCAATTGATAGAGCTTTCAGGATGCAAGGAGAAAGGGAAGTGAGACAGGCTGAGTTCAGAAGGGCCTTTATACTGCCCCAGCCAGGGTCATGGGATTGCTTAAGCCAATCACATTTGACTCAATTATCTCTGTGCTGATTGGGTCTGAATTCTAGGGACTTCATCCCCTGCCTTTAATGTATGAGATACTTTATCTTAATGACACTCTAACAACTGAACTATATCCCTAGAGTTTCTGAATGTATTTTTCTGAACAAACTCAGATCTGAAGTAATGTCATGAGCCATTGTCTCAAAGAATCTGAGAACAACTTGATGGGCTTTACCCAGTTGGAATACATGAGAACTGAATCGCCTGCAGCCATGGGATTGACATGAGATTCCTCCCCGCCCCCCTTCTTGGGTTATCCAGGCAGGGTTTCCCTCTATCTTAGGCTGTCCTGGAATTCACTCCGTAGTCTCAAAATGACCTCAAACTCATGGACATCCTGCCAGCCCTGCCGCTGGGTTCCCATGCACCTTCTGGGAAGGGAGGCGTGCACATCAACACCCTGTTTGTAAGTCCCCATTTTTATCTTACAAAAACACAGCTGAGTCTGGGGTGTGGTTGCCTCAATTAGACAAACAAGCCACACCTTAAACTGTTTGGATTTTCTTGTCATTCTTTTTGTTTTCTGCAAGCTCGTGGCTTTGAACTCATTCCTACCGCTGCTTCCCAAATGACACATGCCAGTGTTGGCATTAAAGGCATCAAAGGCCACACTTGACTAGTGTGAAACTAGACCTGGCAAAGCCAAAAAAAAAAAAAAAAAAATGAGTTGATAGTGTTGCCTGTTTTTCTAGTCCAGGTTGCAACTTTATCAATTTTTTTTTGTACTCTTTCCATTTTTTGTTTGTTTGTTTGTTTGTGTTGTTTTGTTCCTTTTTCGTGGTAGGGTTTCTGTCCAACCCAGGCTGAGGCTGACATGGAATTCACTATGGACTTTCAGGGAGCCCTCAAACTCAAGGTGATCCTCCTACCTCTGCCGCCCGAGTGCTGGGTTTAAACGCGTGCCCCAACACAAGGCCCTCTTTTCATTTCTTAGTATCAGAAAGTCTTTCTCAACATGAAAAAGACAGAATCGGGCCGCAGGAAAGGCTGAAGTCTTAAAGGCATTTCCTAGAAACGTGTGATGACCTGTGTTTGATTCCACAAAAGCCACCTATAGCCAGATACACCAGGTGGCACATCTATCTAGACATCATTGGCAGTGAAAAGAGACCCTGGTACACCCATTCTGTCTCTCTTCTTCTCCTTGATCATAATAACAAATAAAATACTTTTAGAAATGGACTCAGAAGTAATTAATATAATTTATTTGGTCAACATCGTTGCAGCTCATGTACAATAAGTCAGGTGATATTTAATTGTGTCAATTAGGAAACCATAGGAGGTAACTTCCCAGCTCCAAACCAAAGCCTGCAGCCTCACAATGTCATTTATTTCACACCAGCCTCCATGCCCTCTCAGAATGAGAAGGCATTTACATGTCAACAAACAAGACCGAAGAGATAAAAGTCAAATATCCAAAGTGATTATGAAGCCGATGGGAGAGTCATGGCATCGAAATAATAATGCAAAGATGGCATAAAACTCATCAGAAACAATCCACAAGTCAACTTGACCCTGAGCAAATATTGGAAGTAGCACCATCCACACAGAAGGTGTACTCACTGGCACATCAACCAAGCTGGAGAAACTGCACAATAACCCCCAGTTTTTGGAATTTCAATTAGCCAAGTTGACAATCACAAGGCAGGTAGCATTCATTCTAGAAACGTGTCCACATTCGTGAGAAATGTGAAATATCCCAGCCCCTATCTGAGGAGCTGGAAGAAACCTCTGGAATATTAAAAGTGCGAGTTGGCTTCTAGTCCTCAACCACTCTGGAGGCAGACGCATGCAGACCTTAGGGCCCTCCTGAGCTCTGGAAGGCCTGCTTGCACACAATAACGGGTCGGGTATTGAACTCAGAAGTCTACAAGACTAGAAGCCTCATGCCTTGCTTGTTCTTCTTCTGCTTCTTAGTGTGGGGCCTGACCAGGGAACTGCCCTGATCACACTCCAGTCTCACACCAGCTTGTACAAGAGAATTTTCCTTTTCTGCCTGATTTTCCCCCAAATCGCCTCTGTATTTTGCCTTGTGAATAATTACTACATTGGGTGGCAGAGTGACTTCTACTCTCCTGAGGTTAAATTGAGGCTTGAGTCTGTTTCTTTCTTGGAGGCTTTTCCACTGGTCTAGGGACATTTCTTTGGTGGCTGTATACTCCACAGGATCCTGTGACTCTGGAAGTTCCATAGAGAAGTTTCTGATGAGCTGTGTCTTCTGCTCTCCCACAACCCTCTCTTCAGCCCCGTGAGCTCCTGGGTCCGTGCCCACATGCAGATCAACACTGTTGTCTTGGATATCACTTTGCAGGAAATAAAACAGCACGTAGGCACGCTGCATTAGGACGGTAGAAATGTCACACCTGGTGACCTTCGCGTCCTCCATCTTATACCATTGTCCATTCCCAGCTTTTACATAACATAAGTAATGTCCATTGTGACCGCTCAGACCTGTGTGGACCAGCACAGCGTAGAGAACATACACAAGTGGCCCTCGGCCTGGCTGAGACATGTAAGGACCCATGTCAAGAGAGACGGGAAATTTCACGTGCTGATTCACTTTGTGGCCCGTGAAAGCCGAGAACCTTTTCATCACAAGGATGAGAACCTTAGACACGGTTTTCAGAGTGAGTGTCTTCGTGGCTGGTACCTTCTTCAGACAAGTGCTGCATTGGTAGGCATTCTCCCCGTGCAGTTTCTCGGGCTTCACCAGATCTTCCAAGGCTTGCCTCACACTCTGAGCTTCCCTGATATCCAGGGAAATGTCCAGGTAGGCGTCACAGGTCTCTGAGGCGCCACGGCAGAGGAGACATCTGACTTGGGATCTCCAGTAGCCCCCAAATATCTCGCGGATGATGGTGGCGTCCTCAGCACTGGAATCTGAGTCGCTTTTCCCTTCCAGGCAGCACCTCTGCATTGCATTAAGAAGGAACATCAAGAACTCATGGGCGTCTTCCTGCTTGTACCGATGGAAAGTACTGACCAGCGGCCCAGAGGGCCTGATAACATCACCTGAATGGAGGAGTGAGCGGGTCACGTGAGCTTCCAAGGCGCACATCATACAGAATCCCCGGTGACAGCAGGTCTGGGAGTGCTGCTGGGACAGCATCGCAGTGGCCAGAGGCGGTGTGTGTGTCAGACACTGCAGTGTGGCGTTCAGGTAGCAGGTGTTTCCCAGATTCTGGAGCCCAGCAGCGATGCCATAAGGCCTTTTCCAACTCAGGTAACGTTGCCGGCTCAGAGCATGCTCTGTTGCCTTGAAAGTCACCTTCAGCAGGTCTGCATCAGGTTGAGATGATCGGGATGAATCTACAGGTAGATAAACACACACATTAGATGAAGGTGAATCTGGAGGAAGTAGACAAAAGGCATTTGGCTGAAGTGATCTGAGTTTTGAAAGTATATTCAAAGGGACACTCACCTTCCCCATGGTTCTCAGGAGAATCCATGTTTCCAGAGTCAAGGCGAAAAATTTTCCTGTCTAGCTTCTCAAGGAGCACAAGCAAGTATCACCTTCTGCACATGTCTTCAAGGCCTGAACTTCTCCAGCACCACAGACCTTTGATGGGTCAGTCTCGTGACCTCACCCACTCATGAACTGCTGGAACAACCTGAAAGATTTCAGTGGAATCAGTCATGGCACAGGTGGTCTTTAGGCCCGAGTCTCCAGAATCAAAATATTTCCAGATGGCTGGTGACCAGGGCCATGACTCCAAAGGCACCATAGTTCTGAGAAGAAGTGACAGGGTGTTCAGCACTAAGACACCTCTGTCACAACTTCCAAGACCCAGGGTCCATTGCTGAAGTTGTGGCGGAAAGAATGTAAGAGCCCAAAACAGGGCAGGTCTCCTTACGGTACACAAAAAGGCCCGGGGACTCGTGACTCTACAGTGCCTGGTACTACCCACCCACACAAGACCCTCATTTCCTAGGAGGAAATGATGATGCCATCCAAATGAAACATAGACTAATTGAGAGGAGGAAGGGAAATGATGGAGGGTGGTTTGCGAAGGGAATGTGGGGCTGGGTGGAAATCATCATGGCTTATGGAAGTTATCAATTCAACATAGTTTAAGCTGGGCGTGGTGGGGCACGCCTTGAGTTTCGGGACTCGGAAGGCAGAGGTGCGAGGATCGCCACTGAAGAGCCCAAACCAAAGTAACACCATGACAGTCTTTAAATATATTAATAGGCCTGAGTTTCTGTTTCCCTCCTGGGCCCAAATTACTGACACAACACTTGGCAGTTACTGGGAAAAACAACTGCAAACTGCTCAGTACCCAAATTAATCCCTGTAATGGGCCAATCAAAAAGGAACAATAAATGTTATCGATTCCTGTGGCTCTTCTGACTATAGACAAGTGTGCTGAACGCACCTCAGCTACTATGTAACCCACCACCTAGCACATTTAAATGTCAACCTATCATGGAACTGCCCCATTGCAACTTCCCCTTTGCTTTGTTTGAACCTAATGAAAGCTCTCTCCAGACGCCATTCGGGGCTCTTGGACCAACCCACTGAGTTGGTAAAGTCTGGAGCACAAGCTAAGCCCGAAATAAAGCACTTTGCTGTTGCATATGTGCCTCACTCTCTTGGTGGTCTTTGGGGACTCTGAGATCTGGGCAAAACAGCCATGAGTTCAAGACCACCCTGACCACAAACTGAGTTTCAGGTCAGCCTGGGCTACAGGGAGACCCTAAGCAGAAAAACCAGAAAAAGAAAATGTTACAAGTCAATGTTGGGCTGGGTGTGCTGGCGCATACCTTTAACCCAGCCCTTGGGAGGCCGAGGTAGGAGGATCACCATGAGTTCGAGACCACCCTGAGACTACATTCCAAAACTACGTTAGCCTTGCCTAGACTGAGTCCCTATCTCGAATAAACAAAACAGAGCAAAACAAAATTAACATTGGCCTCACTTCTTTTCAATCATATCTGTGTTCCTGTGCTGCTTAGTTTTAGATCTCATGAGCACGAACACTTTCCAAAATAACTAAGCAATGAAATATATTCATGTGCTATTTGGGGTGAGGAAATGTAAGTCAGAAACACACGCCCCAAAGTTAGGTCCTGTACTGGGGAGACTTTTGTATTATTTACATGTTACTGGGTAGTCTTTTCTCCTAAATGTGTGGTCTTTTCAATTGCTTAATTATTCAAGACCCGGATCTGCATTGCAACTGCTGACTTGTATTGAAAATCGTCTTTTTACCACCATTTCTACAGGCATCTGTCTGTGAAATAGCCATGGGGTGTTTTTTGTTTGATTGATTGATTGTATAAAATTTACCTATCCCATACTCAAGATCTCTGGCACTAAGCCAGGGCTCTGGGCTCTGAGACCTAACAATGATAAGAGTACTCCAAGATAGGTTGTATGAACTGTGAACACAGTCTTTGGAAGTGTTTCCCCTGGGCCCACACTGGCATGGGATTAAACTTTCATCCTGATTCTCCTCTCCGTCTCTGGTGCCATTTCTATTTAGCCTCCATTTCCAATAGCACCCTAAGCCTTCCTGATGACCAAACCAACCTCTATACGAAAGTCAGATTTTTCTGGCCTTGGTAGTGCATGCCACAATTTGCCATACTGGGGACAAAGACGTAGGACAAATATCTTTGAGTTCCAGACCAGTCTGACACTACATAGTGAACTCAAGTTCAGCCTGGGCTAGAGAGAGACCCAACCAAAAAAAAAAAAAAAAAAAAAAAAAACAAATTAAAGTAAAATACAATACAATACAATACAATAAAATATAATAAAATAAAATAAAATAAAATAAAATAAAATAAAATAAAATAAAATAAAATAAAATAAATGTCAGGTTCTTTTTCTTGAACTTACTTGGCATTTCAATGCATATGTCCTCAAAGGATTTCCTCTTGTGAGCAACTTCTCAGGCGAGGAAGGAAGGAAGGAAGTGTAGCCAATTGATAGAGCTTTCCGGATGCAAGGAGAAAGGGAAGTGAGACAGGCTGAGTTCAGAATGGCCTTTATACTGCCCCAGCCAGGGTCATGGGATTGCTTAAGCCAATCACATTTGACTCAATTATCTCTGTGCTGATTGGGTCTGAATTCTAGGGACTTCATCCCCTGCCTGTAATGTATGAGATACTTTAACTTAATGACACTCTAACAACTGAACTATATCCCTAGAGTTTCTGAATGTATTTTTGTGAACAAACTCAGATCTGAAGTAATGTCATGAGCCATTGTCTCAAAGAATCTGAGAACAACTTGATGGGCTTTACTCAGTTGGAATACATGAGAACTGAATCGCCTGCAGCCATGGGATTGACATGAGATTCCTCCCCGCCCCCCTTCTTGGGTTATCCAGGCTGGGTTTCCCTCTATCTTAGGCTGTCCTGGAATTCACTCCATAGTCTCAAAATGACCTCAAACTCATGGCGATCCTGCCACCCCTGCCGCCGGGTTCCCATGCACCTTCTGGGAAGAGAGGCGTGCACATCAACACCGTGCTTGGAAGGTCCCTATTTTTATCTTACAAAAACACAGCTGAATGAGTGCGAGCCAAGGACACTGGCAAACTGGGAGTTAATGAAGCTCAAGGTCCACGCCTAGTGACACAGCTTTAGCAAGGCTCCAACTCTCAAATGGCCATGTGCTGGGATAAGCATTCAGAACACATGAGTTTAAGAGGGACACCTAATTGAAACTACCACAAAGGCCCTGCCTGCAGGGAGCTCTCATTGTAGCACTAGGGAGGCATTGATAATCAAGCCAGCCTCTGCTGGCTGGCTGACAGAGCTGTGGGAAAGTAGGTGAGAGGGGAGTGCAGCTGCAGTTAACAGGGT
This sequence comes from Jaculus jaculus, assembly GCF_020740685.1. Classification (NCBI taxonomy): domain Eukaryota; kingdom Metazoa; phylum Chordata; class Mammalia; order Rodentia; family Dipodidae; genus Jaculus; species Jaculus jaculus. The sequence goes on from NW_025423490.1 coordinate 2,789,306, forward strand.
GGGTAGGTCTAACCCAGGGGTTGTCAGTGATTGGACCCGCACCTAAATTGTCTGAGGAAGTGGACCAAGTCAATGGCCACCCAGAACAGTGTTTTGGGAAGAAGCAACAGCAATTTAAAAGACCCTAGGATCACAGTATGCCCAGCTTAAAGAATAATAGGAAGGCCAGTATGGTTGGAATGAGTGCATCATCCCTTGACTAGCCCAACACCAGTTGCTTGAGGCATGCCTGTAATAGAACCCAAATCTGTCTGTCTCACTGCATCACCTGATTCAGGTCACCATCCTCTCCCAACCAGTCAAGTCTCCTTCATTCTCTCCTCTTACCCATCCCTCACCTAACAGTCAGAGAGTCCTTACCATAGAAAATTGGGTTATTAATCTTGATCTATGATTGCTTTCATGTAATATTGGCAAGCTCTTTGAAAAATTTAATTTTCACTGCCTCTTGTTAGACTGAACACAGTGGACATCCTTGTCCTGTTGATGAAGGCCTTGGCTGTGTGCATGATAATGTCTATGATGCAAACAGTGTCATTAAATGGATTTGTGTAGTTTGGATTTGCTTTTGTGGCAGCTACAATCTTGTATGAGCCGAGCATGCCTTGGAAGTCACTGATTCCAGAATGATAAATATATGGAGAAGATCTAAAATCAACTATCAGAGAGACTCACAACCATTCCATCTGACCTTCAGCTGGTGAGAGAGAAAAATTAACTCATGTTGAGGCCACTTAGGAGCTGTTTGTTATAATGCATTAGCACAACAATAGCTGACTAGCACTTGTGCCATTGTATTTAAAATAAAAATGCAAGTTTTATGGAATGGGGCAGAGACAAGGGGGAAAAAGGGTATCAACATATGATGTATTCATGCAAAATATGGTATTAATAATAATAAAAACATAAAAATTCAAAAAAAAAAACACAGCTGAGTCTGGGGTGTGGTTGCCTCAATTAGACAAACAAGCCACACCTTAAACTGTTTGGATTTTCTTGTCATTCTTTTTGTTTTCTGCAAGGTCGTGGCTTTGAACTCATTCCTACCACTGCTTCCCAAATGACACATGCCAGTGTTGGCATTAAAGACATCAAAGGCCACACTTGACTAGAGTGAAACTGGACCTGGCAAAGCCAAAAAAAAAAAAAAAAAAAGAGTTGATAGTGTTGCCTGTTTGTCTAGTCCAGGTTCAACTTTATCAAAGGTGGTTTTTTTTTTTTTTGTACTCTTTCCATTTTTTGTTTGTTTCTTTGTTTGTTTCTGTTGTTTTGTTTCTAGAGGTCAACTCGCAAATTTAATATTCTAGAGGTTTCTTCTAGCTCCTCAGATAGGGGCTGGGATATTTCACATTTCTCACAAATGGGGACACGTTTCTAGAATGAATGCTACCTGCCTTGTGATTCTCAACTTGGCTAATTGAAATTCTGAAAACTGGGGGTTATTGTGCAGTTTCTCCAGCTTGGTTGATGTGCCAGTGAGTACACCTTCTGTGTGGATGGTGCTACTTCCAATATTTGCTCAGGGTCAAGTTGACTTATGGATTGTTTCTGATGAGTTTTATGCCATCTTTGCATTATTATTTCGATGCCATGACTCTCCCATCGGCTTCATAATCACTTTGGATATTTGACTTTTATCTCTTCGGTCTTGTTTGTTGACATGTAAATGCCTTCTCATTCTGAGAGGGCATGGAGGCTGGTGTGAAAGAAATGACATTGTGAGGCTGCAGGCTTTGGTTTGGAGCTGGGAAGTTACCTCCTATGGTTTCCTAATTGACACAATTAAATATCACCTGACTTATTGTACATGAGCTGCAAGGACGTTGACCAAATAAATTATATTAATTACTTTCGAGTCCATTTCTAAAGATATTTTTTTTGTTATTATTATGGATGAAAAGAAGAGAGACTGAGAATGGGTGTACCAGGGTCTCTTTTCACTGCCAATGATGTCTAGATAGATGTGCCACCTGGTGTATCTGGCTATAGGTGGGTATTGTGGAATCATATACAGGTCATCACATGTTTCTGGGAAATGCCCTTAAGAGTTTAGCCTTTCCTGCAGCCCGATTCTGTCTTTTTCATGTTGAGAAAGACTTTCTTATACTAAGAAATGAAAAGAGGGCTGTGTGTTGGCGCATGCGTTTAACCCCAGCACTCGGGCGGCAGAGGTAGGAGGATCACCTTGAGTTTGAGGGCTCCCTGAAAGTACATAGTGAATTCCATGTCAGGTTGGCTTGGAGTGAAACCCTACCACCAAAAAACAAACAAAACAAAACAAAATAGGAGGAGAAAACCAAAAGGTCCATTCTATTCATGGGATGGTTGGTGTTGCAATAGCTCAAGTATTTTTTTTCAATTAACTACTGTAATTATTTTAACATTTTGCCTTTTGTTCATATTCCCATGTTTTCTTATGTTCTCTTTCTAAACCCCATTGCTCCACGTTCCTTCTTCAGTGGGCCTTTTGATATTAAGTTTAGGTTAATGAGTATCCTCTCAATCTATGTGATATTAGGAAGTACTTCAGGGTTTTTTTTTCTTTCTATGTTCCTTTTAAAATCTTTTTTTTTAATTTTTATTAACATTTTCCATGATTATTAAATATATCCCATGGTAATTCTCTCCCTCCCCACCCGCACACTTTCCCATTTGAAATTCCATTCTCCATCATATTACCTCCCCATTACAATCATTGTAATTACATATATATAATATCAACCTATTAAGTATCCTCCCCTCTTCCTTTCTCTACCCTTTATGTCTCCTTTTTAACTTACTAGCCTCTGCTACTAAGTATTTTCATTCTCACGCAGAAGCCCAGTCATCTGTAGGTAGGATCCACATATGAGAGAGAACATGTGGCGCTTGGCTTTCTGGGTCTGGGTTACCTCACTTAGTATAATACTTTCCAGGTCCATCCATTTTTCTGCAAATTTCATAACTTCATTTTTCGTTACCGCTGAGTAGAACTCCATTGTATAAATGTGCCACATCTTCATTATCTACTCATCTGTTGATGGACATCTAGGCTGGTTCCATTTCCCAGCTATTATACCTTTTAAAATCTTCATTGTCGAAAAGCTTGACTGATGCAAAGAACCAGATCAGATCAGATCATGAAAGCTATTTCAAGTTTATTGGCACTGGTCTAAGGTGAGGTTCACTGGTCTCAACATGTGTGGCCAGAGAAGTCGGATCCGGGATTAAGATGGAGGTCTCTCAAAGGGGAGAAGAGAAGATGATGACATATTAACCAGGAACCAAAAGCAGGCTGTGGAAAGTAACTATTTCAAGGTTGGGAGGGAGAAAAGGTCTCCTTATAATATCCCAACTAGGGAGGGGGACCAGTTGTCTAGAAACTGCTGGTCCTGATCATGCTCAGAAACATGGGTGGTTGGGTTATTGGAGGGCATTTGTGTCATGTTAGGTCCTTTGTTCTGAGCATGGTCCTGCCTAACATTTTGAAATTTTTGTGTTTATGGGTGCTGACAGAAGTCCTGCCAACTTCAAGCTGGTTGGGGATGATGTGGGGCAGGGAGAGTTGGCAGTTGGCATGTCAGTGTTCAAGGGAAGATATGAGTGTGTGAGCATCTGGTTGATGGCCACCCTGGAAACTTCCTGTTTGCGCTCCTGGGGGAAGGAGAGGAGGCAAGAGGCTATTAAAAAAAATCATCAATGGACTCATTAGTGGGGCAAGCCAGGGTAGAATCATGGATTGCCCCCAGCTTGGGGAGGATGCCGGGTTAGTGAAGCAGTGTTGAAGGTCTTCATCCAGTGTCTGGAGTGTTTTCACTCACATCTCCACTAGGTCCAATTCTTTTATACAGTGGCAGCATTCTTCCTTGAGAATGTTCCTACTTTTTCTGCAGTTAGTATTTCTAGAGCCCTCCGGTTTTGTAGTTACCTGTGCCAGTGACAATGGCATCAAAGTTTAAATGGACTGGTTTGCAGGAACCAAAAGGGCACAAAGTATAGTTGAGTAGGGCGGTCTGTTGTCCCTTGTCATCCAAGGAGTAGATCTGAAATTGGAACTCACAAGGAGGTGAAGTGCAGTTAGTGGCTGTGGTGGTTTGAGTCAGGTGTCCCCCATAAACTTAGGTGTTGTGAATGCTAGGTTCCCACCTGATGGATATTTGGGAATTAATGCCTCCTGGAGGGAGTGTATTGTTGGGGGTGGGCTTATGGGCTTTATAGCAAGTTTCCCCATGCCAGTGTTTGGCACACCTTCGTGTTGCTGTGTCCCACCTTATGTTGGCCAGGGGGTGATGTCCACCTTCTGCTCATGCCATCATTTTCCCCTGCCATTGTGGAGCTTCCCATTGAGCCTGTAAGCCAAAATAAACCTCTTTTTCCCAGAAGCTGCTCTTGGTTGGGTGATTTCTACCAGCAATGCGAACCGGACTGCAACAGTCACTTGACTGTTACTGAGGAGTGGGATTGCTGCTAGACACGTGACTATGTGGTTTCAGCCTTTTGGAGCTAATTTTCAAGAGGAATGAGGAAGGAGTTGAAACCTTGGCCTAAGAGATGCCTTGCAGTGCTGTAAGTACAGCTTGATGGACTATTCTGGTCTAAGCTGCAAGACCTGAATGCAATAAGAACTATGGACTGTGAGGTTTGGCTTATGAGGGTGAGAAAGAGCTTTGCTTGGACTGAGCTAGCAGTTTGTGTGAAAAGCTTGCTGTTATGCCCGTGTCCTGAGAAGTTATGCAGGGTTGCTTTGCGTAGAAATGAACTGGTGTGTGCAGAGGGACATGGCACAGAAAGAAAAATCTTTGGGTCAACTGTTGCCCATTCAGCTGCAACTGAGAGATTACAACCTTTGAGACTGGGCTAGCTGACCTGTGATGGGGTAACAGAAAGAATGTCAACTCTTTTGAAGGGGCCTTAGTGCTCAAGGAGTCCTCTTCTTCAAAGTCTGCTTTAATCCCCCTGGATTAACAAATTGGCACCCTACCTGGTATTGTGGAGTATAAGAAATCCTGGAAAGAGGGTCATTGAGTTTGCAACACGGTCTTGTGTTTTGGAAATGGCCATGAGCAGTGCAAAGCAGGTTTGCTGGTTGCCTGCATAGAGACCCCATGGGGCCATGAGGATAAACCCTGGCTTGCAGTGGAGACCCAGTGGAGATGCCGGGACCATGAGATGGCTGCCAAGGAGCTGCCGGCCCTGATGAAGTTTACCAGGACTGTGAGTAGTCTAGCTGGAGGGGCGGAATTGGAATGCCGGAAACTTGTTGCTGGTTAGAATTATTGGACTTGATATTTAAACAAGACCTTCAAAATAGGAAGAAAGGATGACAACATCAAAATAGAAGAAAGACTAATTGTAAAGAGATTCAATGGAGGGTGAATTTGTGGGTGATTTGTGGAATGAGGGATGAGAATTATCATGGTTTATTGTTTAAATTTATGGAAACTGTCAATAAAATGTTTTTTTTTTTTAAAAAAAATGATCAGACTTGAAGATTTGTCACTGGTTAGAGTTGCTGCACTTGAAGCTACAGAGTTTGATCTTTGCCCTGGTTGCTTTAAATCTTGTATTGGTTGAATGTTTCTTTACTATGCCCAATGCCATCTTTTGCAGTGTGAATATTTATTTTGTGCCATTATGGTTTTTTTTGAGGTTATTGTTTGGTATTATGGCTCAGTTAAAAAATCTTGGACTATGGGGATGTATGAACATCATTGGGATTGATAAAAACTATGGGGATTTTTAAAGTCAGACTGAATGCATTGTATTTTACATCATGTATGGATATCAGTTTATGGCAGCCAGGGGTAGAATGTGGTGGTTTGATTCAGGTGTCTCCCATAAACTTAGGTGTTCTGAATGCTAGGTTCCCAGCTGATGGATATTTGGGAATTAATGCCTCCTGGAGGGAGTGTATTGTTGGGGGTGGGCTTATGGGCTTTATAGCAAGTTTTCCCATGCCAGTGTTTGGCACACCCTCCTGTTGCTGTGTCCCACCTTATGTTGGCCAGGGGGTGATGTCCACCCTCTGCTCATGCCATCATTTTTCCTTGCCATTGTGGAGCTTCCCCTCAAGCCTGTAAGCCAAAATAAACCTCTTTTTCCCGGAAGCTGCTCTTGGTTGGGTGATTTCTACCAGCAATGCAAACCGGACTGCAATAGTAGCCCCAGGGATTTGGGCTAGGCTAAGTAAGAGCAGGATGGTTAGAGAATTTAAGGGAGATAGGACCTGTTTGCTGTACAGACCAACCATTTTGTCCTGAAGTTCATTTAAGCCTGGAGATGTGGTACCAACACGAGTGTCACAGAAATTTTGCTGCTGAGGTGGTAAGGATCACAGTGTAGGGTCTGTCCCACCTGGGTGCGAGAGGTCTGGAGACAAGCTGATTAAGAAAGACTTGATGAGGCAGTAAAGGTCGTCCCTGATGTGTCAGCAGCAGTGGAACAGGTAGGGATCTATCTGCATGTGAACAGAGAAGGGAGCTCAGAAGGGAAAGGTAGGAGAGGTAGTTGGCCAGCCGGGGGCTTTGGGTCAGAAGGTGATTAGAGGGTAGAATTGGTCCCCCATACAGCAACTCAAAGTGGCTAAGCCCAGTGGAGGAGCAAGGGGCAGCTCAAAAGTGGGTTAGAGCAACAGGGAGAAGGGAGGGTCAGGGCAGGTTGGCGAACTGCTGTATAATAAGGCTGTTGGCCTGCTCTACTTTACCCAATGACTGTGGACTGTAAGGGATCTGTATTTTCCAGGATATGCTGGCTGAGTGCCTCTGATACTCATGAGACTTAGAAGTGAAGGTCCAGCTGTTGTCTGTCTGGATGATAAATGGGAACCCAAATCTTGGCATGATGTGCTCTAGAAGAATTTGGGCCAGGACATCCGCAGTCTCCTTGTAAGCTGGGAAAGCCTCAATCCAGCCTGTAAACGTATCAACTAGCTTAAGGAGATAACTGTGTTTTTTGTGGGTTGGTGTCTAGGTAAAATCTATCTGCCAATCTTCACCTGGTTGATGTCCCCTTAATTGTTGCAGGACTGTCGGAGGTGCAGGCCCTCTTGTGCATTGGTTTGAGTGCATATCTGACAGGTGGACTGGACCTGTGAGATGTGGGTTTGGAGGGCGTTGGTGTCCAACAGGGGTTCCAGGAACCTGGAAAGGGCTTTAGGTCCAATATGTAAAGTTTGGTGAATGTCAGAGATAATTGTGGAGGCCTGTTTTGGGGAAAAATTGGCTGAATGTTTCTTTAAAAATCCATCCATCCATATCCCAGGTGGCCCCCTTTTTCAGAAGTTTGTTTCCCTCCTATGAGGTGGGAGTTGGGGAGTGTGGGGTAGAGGACTGGATGAGCTGGGTGGAGTTGTGTCAGGGAAGATAAAGTTGGGGGGCAGGGGTGTTGGGGGCACAGAGCGGGATTCCTGGTGAGTCGGTTGAGGCTTTGGAGAAAGGCTGGAACTAGAAGAGAGGATGGAGGAGGGGATAGGACCATGGAGTGGGACAAGGGAATGGAAGAGGATGTGGAGCATGATGGGTAGGGCGGAGGAGGGACTGAGGGCCATAGAAGGGGGTGAGGAGAAGGGATAGGGGAGAGGGGAATGGGGGCAAATGCCTTTAGGGCTTGGAAGGGAGGCTGTGATTGAGGTTGGAGTAGGAGATAAGGGAGGGGTAACTGTAGCAGGAGAAGGAGAAGAAGGGGTGGAGAGGAAAGCATGGGTGGGGGGGGCAGCAGGAGAGGGAGAAGAAAGGGGAGGTTGGGAGCCACTGGGAGGGCCACGTGGGGGGGCGGGGCAAAGTGTTCTGCGAGTACAATTGGTGCTGAATGTTTGAGATTTGAGCCTTGTGGTTCTGATTAGTTCATAGGCTTTCTATTCTGGCCCAGAGAACCTGAGCCATGGCACGTTGGCTATGGAGAGAAGGACAAGAGCAAAGTTCCCAAAAAGCCTGGACATAAGGGAGCTCAGACCATTGGCTGGTTAGCACAGCAACAAAACTTTTTGAATCAGGGAGGACACTGAAATCTAGAGTGCCCTCTGGAGGGCAGTGTGAGTGTTTTTCGAGTCCATGAAAAGGCCAAGTTCTCCCCCCTACCCCCCCCCCCCCCCCCCCCCCCCCCCCCCCCCGCAAAGTAGGGTCTCACTCTGGCACTGTGGCCTAGGCTGATCTGGAATTCACTATGTAGTCTCAGGGTGGCCTGGAACTCATGGCGATCCTTATACTTCCGTCTCCTGAGTGCTGGGATTAAAGGCATGCCCCATCACACCCTGTAAGGCCAAGTTTTTTCAGAGTAAAAAAATCAGGCATTTAGATTTAATAGTTTGAGAGAGCTCCAATTTGGATACATATTGTAATTGGATATGTATTGTAACAGACAGCCCAGAGGTGACTGGGGCTGAGTTTTGATTTGGAGTTGCCCATTTTAAAGCCTAGGCCAAAGACTCAGAGCCAGGGGCCAGAGACTAGAGTGAGGAGTCCCAGACAATGCTCTGGGCCTAAAACTGTGTGTGTGTGTGTGTGTGTGTGTGTGAGAGAGAGAGAGAGAGAGAGAGAGAGAGAGAGAGAGAGAGAGGGAGGGAGGGAGGGAGGGAGGGAGAGAGGGAGGGAGGGAGGGAGAGGAAGAGAGAGAGAGAGAGAGAGAGAGAGAGAGAGAGATTGAGAGAAATCCTAAGAGGGAACGTCTTCCAGCACCTTAGGGAACCCAGCTGCCTTATCCTGGCATGGCCACAACTTCAGACAGGGGCCCAGGGAGGCCGAGGCTAAAAAGCAGTCAACTTGCCATGAAGCAGAAGGTGACCGATCATGTCAGGTCCACAGCTGGAAGAAGAGAGGCCTCACACAGTTCAGCAAGGGGCTGGCCCCTTGGAACTAGAGACTCAGCTCCACCCAGGCTTTCAGCTCCAGATGAAAGGCTTAACGGAAGCAAAGAAGCAGATCAGACCAGATCAGTAATGCTAGTTCATGTTAATTGGCACAGCTCTCGGGCATGGTTCATTTTCCCCTAGATGTGAGGACAGAGAAGTAACATCCAGGACCTAAGATGGAGGTTTTTTAAAGGGGACGGCCAGGAAGGATGATGTGTTAGCTAGGAACCAGGGGCAGGTTGAGAAAAGTAACTTTTTCAAGGATGGGAGGGAACATAAGGTACCAACTATGGAGGGGGATTGGCGGTGGCCAGCAGGGGAGTCTTGAAGCTGCTGGGCCTAGTCATGCTCAGGAATGCTGGTGGTGGGTGGTGGGCATGGCCATCATGTTAGGTCCTTTGTTCTGAGCAGGGTCCCACCTAACAAGTCCTTCTTCCCTAATGTTGTTGTCCATGGAGATCATAAGTCCCCTACCCATTAGGGTGGGGATCCATGCAGTCTCTGATTTTCTGCTTTGATGAGATTAGGCTTCTTCAGTATCTGCTCTTCTTTCCCTGGAAGAGGGTATCAGGCTAGCAGTGAGAGCAGCATTCATTTATTTCACCATGACCTCCTTGTTCTGGCACTGTGTATGGAATGACGATTACTACTTCATGACTAACACATCAGGAGTCTCTCAAGTATCAACATGAGGTCAGGTTCCTGAACCTCTGTTCTAGACTCAACATAAGGAAAAGGAGACTAAAAAAAATAAATTTACATACTTACCATCAGACTCTGTTACTCAGATTATGGACTTCCTAGGGAGGAGGTCCCCAGCTGGGCACCTGTCTTTGGAAGGAATCACTGATGAAAGAGACGAAAGATCTGGAATGAAACCCATCATATGGAACTCATGCAGCCTCTCTACCCCATTGGTGAGTGAGGCAAATCTCCACATTACCTTGCATTCACCTCCTCAGCTGTGCTCACCTTCAGCCCCATGGATAATCCAGACCTTTTCTGCAGTTTGTTTCAGTTCTTAACTTGCATGCTATTGAGAGCAGAAATAAACATCATTTTGATACAAGAAATGAAAATTCATTAGAGGATATAAGCATAAGGTGTTTTGACCCAAGGAAAACCTTGAACTCTTCATGTTTTACACCCCCACATGAAATTATTGGTTGGGACATAGTTCTTGGAATTATGAAACTTTGTGATAATATAAAGTGTTTAAATTGTTCATGTTATAATCTTGTGTGAATGAGATGGGTTTTCCAATGAGATGATGATGACATCATAACAAAACTCCATAAACCCATATTGATAATGTGTAAGCCCTTTTGTGAAAACAGTCTACAAAGAAAATACTGTTGACTTTATACCATAAATGCATCTTCATGAGTTCTCTGAGCAGGTTCTGAGAGAGGTAGATGCTGGAGACAGCACTTAGGGTATTGTCTTGCTTTCAGGATGCTTGTGGAAATGTCGAGTAGGAAACTTGCATGGTCACAATACTTTTGTATTTGTCAGCAGGGCCCCATGGCTGACATCTTCTAACAGGGTTAGTAGCTGTGTCTCCTGATGGTTAGAATGTACCTTATGGTTCCGCCTCCTAAAGTGCGTTCTTCTGATGTGGTTCTTTTTTCAAACCCATGGCTATATGCATATGAGGTTGAAACTGTCCCTCTGAGATACATCCCCAGACATTCTATATACACACTTCCATATGCATTCAGACCTGGAGTCATGACACAAAGCATTGTCCCCAAAGAAGATTAAACCATGTGATTGGCTTGACTCAATTGGATTAGATAATAATTGCATCAGCTGCAGTCTTTTTATTGAGAGGAGGAATATTCTGGGGTCTTGTCCTCTCAAAGGAAATCCCTTCTGTCAGCCCAGAAGCACACAGTTTAAGGATAGGCATGTGTGTCAATGTGATGAAAGCACTGCAGAAAAATAGGAGAGACTAACAGTAAAGGGGAATGGCCACACATTGACTTCTGAGTAGTGGGTCCTTACTGCATTTTAATTAAGATTTCCATATGTGGCCTATTGCTGGCATTAAGCCCACCCTTTCTCCTCCCACCCTCTCCCACAATCTTTCAGGTCTTATTATTTCTTTTTACTACAAGCAGAACAAAGATTGCTGGTTTAAATAAAGACAGAAAGGTGTGAGAGCCCTCCACTGCCCAGCTTCTTCCCTACCTCCCAGGACTACCACTGCAGGATGGCCCACTGCTCTCAGGTAGGAAGGAGGCTGTTTGTCCCAAGAGACTGCCTGTGACCACCTCTTCCATGCTCTGTCTGTGACCCACTGGGCTCTGGGGTGAGGAAGGGTAGAGACCCAGTGATGTCCTATTGTAATTTTCCAAGGGATCCACACCCTCGACAGGGCTACAGGAACAATGTTCTATGTAGCCTGGTTGGAAACTGTAGTTCCTAACAGTGCAAGGCTATTGTCTGAGCTTCTAGAAAACATGCACTCACCTCCTCTCCTTCCTTGCTCCTTCATTCTTTCCCCTCACTTGATAGAAACACCTTGTCCTCTAGTCCCTGGCACTAGGGCCACTCAGAGCAGAGCACAAGGAGGAGGCATGGCTTGTAGGATGGCAAAAGCTCCCCAAAGCCATCACCCGACCCAGTCTCAGTTTGCTGGGCAGGTGTCAGCTGAAAGGCTGATCTGGGGCCTGATTGACAGTCCTAAGCAACTGGTTGTCTGAGGTTCATGAAGGAAAGAAAGGTTAAAGAATGAGGCCTGAGCCCCAACATGAGCCCAGGAGTATTGTGATCAATGCACCTGCTCCCTGTCCTGTAGATTTGACTGCGTTTGAACCCAAGGGTGGAAATGGGAAAGTGGGAAGCCCAGAGGATGTGGGGGCCAGCCACATTTATACAGGGGCACGTGTAAGCACACACATATGTGTATGTGTGCACACCCACATAACCATTCACAGATAGAAGGCCTCATAGCAATAAATTTATCAAAACCAGTTATCCGTCTGATAGACTTCACTTGGCACTGCATGGGCAGCAACATGGTTGACATTGTATTTTCATCTATAAAAGGCTATGTAGAAAAAAGATCTATAAAATTGTGTAAAACACCCAACATTGCTGAACCCATTTCAAGTATTGGCAGAATGGACATAACCTGCACATCTCTACCCAGGCCTGTTAAAGACATAGGGGTGGGGTCCCTTAGAGAGTCTCCTTAGGCAGGGCAGGACAAGGACCCTCCCTTGCTTCTGTGCTGCCCAGGAATCTACAGGAGCTGAGGGTCTGGGAGTCTGGCTGGCTGGCGTGGTTTCCTCTGACACAGGCTGCCCATCCTCCTATCCCTGCTCTCCCCACTGGCACCTCAGCTCTGTACTATTGGCCAAACCCATACAAATCCCCCAATTCCACCAAACAGTCCACTAGAAGTACAATGCCCACCACCAAGACAACACATGATTCCTAAAACAAAGCAGCCCATGGAGCTGTCCCCTCCATAGCCCATGGTCCAAGCCGACTGGACAGCAGACAGATCCTAAGGTCCCTGGTTCAGCAGAGGCCTTGTTCAGTCCACACCCTCACTCACACAGGGTTTTCCTACGCACAGGCTGGAAGTGGCTTCCAGATGCTATGGCTCTCCTTCACCCCTACCACAGATCAGCTGGTGGACCTGGGGAATCTAGGGCCCAAGGCCCTGGGTACCTGGGTTTAGGGAGCAGAACATACAGCCAGGGAACAGTTTAGGGACAACCAAGGAGGATAGGAAGAAAATACGTAAAACCCTGAGTCTTTGCAGCTCTGCTTCCCTTGATGGCATTGGGAAGGGTCTCCGCAAGTGTGAAGGGTGGCAGGTGGGTGTGAACGAGTGGTAAGGCCAGCAGGTGGCAGATGCTGAGCCACATTTAGGGGTGGCATCCAGCCATAGGGGTGTCTGGTTGACTCCATAGGCTGGCTCGTTGCTTCTGATAGGCCAGGGAAACATCTTGTCAGTCTGCACAAATCCACACCAGTCAAGGAAGGGCCTAAGAGCCCAGCACAGTAGTTGGTGGTAATGCTTTAAGGCTGTAGGGGTGGACAAAGGCCTCACTGCTTCTCTTCCTGGGGGAGGGTTTGATGTCATCCTTAGTTTTCAGTTCAGAAGTAAGTGTGAAACCCTGAGAGGTGCAGGATGGCCCAGATTTGGAAGAGGCAGATCTCTAACTCCAACACACTGTTTGGAGTCTCTTTCCAAGCACAGAGGAAGTTGCTTCTCTGAGAGTGCATTCTCATGTGGGTGACCATGCAGGCAAAATGAAGGCCGTAAGAAGTGTTAGGAAGAGAACAAGCACATAGAAGAAGTAGTTTCATCTTCCAACACAGTTGTCCACCCTGGGGCAGGGATGGTCAAATGCAGTGGCCAGAACATCTGGCATCTTGAAGGTGATCAGCACCTCCTGTGTCTGAGTGAGTGGCCTGTGTGTGGAGCCTGTGCAGGGATCTAATTCTCAAGATCCTCTGCTTCACAGATGGTGGCCCAGAGCAGGACTCCTAGTTTGGTGATACTCATCTGCAGCAGACAGCTCATGACATAGAAGAGAAGAGAAAGAGGTCATCAGTGATGATGGGGATAGCCAGGGTGAGTTTCTGGGCCAGGTAGGGAGAGTGGAATGTGAGGGGTTGGGTGGTGGCATGAATGCACAGATGCCGCCATGGCCAGCCAGCATGAGGGGCATGCCTCCCACTCACCTCGGGGGCTCCCGCTGCCTCCGCTGCTCCAGTACAGGGCAGTGGGCGTGGGCCCTGACCATAGTGGAGCTGGAAGAGCAGTGACTAGACTGAGCTGTGGATGTCTTCCCTTTCATTTACTATTCAATTTATTGATTTACTTATTTCAGAGACTGAGAGAGAAATACAGAGACAGATACAGGCAGAGAGGGAAGATGGACACAATAGGGCTTCCAGCCACTGCAAATGGATGCCAGACGCAAGTGCTTCATTGACTTTCATTCTTTTGTGGGTACTGGGGAATTGAAATCACCAATGTGATTACAATGAGTCTGATATATATTGAGCAAGCAAGACCGAAGCCACAAGCACAAGCCAGAAGCACAAGGGTATATGCTTCTGGAGTTTGTTTGCAGTGGCTTAAGGTCCTAGCATGCCCATTCTCTCTCTGTCTCTTTCTCTCTCTCACAAATAAATACTTTAAAAAATATAGACTAGTGGTGTCTGGCTTGGCTCCACAGGCTGGCTCATTGCTTCTGATAGGTGAGGACATCACCTTGTCAGACTGCACAAATCCCCTCCAGTCAATCAGGTGCCTCAAAGCACAGCACAGCACAGCACAGCAATTAAAGGTAATACCTTTATTGTCACCAGATTGACAGAGGACTAGCCACCCTTCTTGATGGATAAGCATTTGATGTCATTATTAGGTGTCAGGTTGGAGGTAAATGTGAAACCCTGAGAGGTACAAAATAGACCAGATGTAGAGGGGGCAGACCACCAACTGCAGCAAGCCGGCTGGTATCACCTGTTGTGTCTGAGTGTTAGGCTTGTACGTGGAGCTGTGTGTGTTGTTGATCTGTTTCTCCAGATAGTCTGCTTCACAGATGATGGCCTGGGGCAGGGTGAGGTATGAAACTCATCTGCAGCAGATAGCTCATGACAAAGACGAGAAGAGGAAGAGATAGTCGGTGTTGAAGGGAATGGCGAGGGTGAGTTTACAGGCCACATAGGGATAGTGGAAGGTGAGGAATTGGTTGGTGGCATGAATGCAAAGATGCCACCATGGCGGGCCAGCACAAAGGGGGAAATTCTCACTTCCAGGACTCCTGCTGCCTCTGCTGCTCCAGGGCAGGGCAGGGCAGGGTGTTGAGCATGGCCCTGGCCATAGTGGAACTGGGACAGGACAGAGCTGCAGAGGCCCTCCCTTTTCATTCAGTATTTTATTATTTACTTCAGATAGACACACACACACACACACACACAGAAATCGAGAAGAAAGATGAGCATGCCAAGCCTCCAGCCACTGTAAACGAACTCCATACACATGTGCCACCTTGTCTATTAGGCTTATGTGGGTACTGGGGAATTGAACCTGGGTCCTCAGGCTTCTCAGGCAAGAGTCTGAACCACTAAGCCATCTTTCCTGCCTCTCCTTCCCTTCTTCATGTGAGCCCTATGGCTTTTTCATGATATTTTTTCCCATGATCACACTGATAAATCTATAACGTGGATTCAATCCACAGAACAAATGTGATTATTTTGAGCAAGCAAAACTTCCATTGACAAGGGCTGGGTGTGTCCACCTACACCTTTAATCTGAGCACTCAGGAGACAGAAGTAGGAGGATCACTGTAAGTTCAAGGCCAGCTTGGGGATACAGCAGTTTTAACTACAAGGGGCATTTTTACTGTCAAGAGACGTAGCCATCAATTATATTGGATGCTGCATATCATGTGACCCTGGGTGCACATATACAAGTCCTGTAGGGAAACAGGCCTCCCGCTTCTCCCTTTGCCCAGCTTCCTGACACAGCATGCTGACCCCGTGCTCTCACCAGCATCCACCTCTCTGAAAAGCTGCTGATTTCCTCTAATGTTTCCCCACAAATTGGTACATGACAGTAAATATGGAGTGAGATAAAATACCATTTCATTGTAAGCACATTCTTTTCAGAGATTGGAAATGTAAATAATAACTGGAAATATTATCATCAAGGTTGGTAATACAAAGAAATGTGCCCCAATCTGTGAATTTTATGCGGAGGAGTGGGAAGAGCTATTCAGCTTGCTGATTTTTTTTCGGATGGACTTCACAATATTATGTACTGATACCAGCAGTGACATTTCATTGCACATGTTCAAAAATAGCTTTGTAAGCTGGGCATGGTGGCGCACACCTTTAATCCCAGCACTCGGGAGGCAGAGGTAGGAGAATCACCTTGAGTTTGAGGCCACCCTGAGACTACATAGTTAATTCCAGGTCAGCCTGGACTAGAGTGAGACTCTACCTTGAAACCCCCCCCCCCAAAAAAAAAAAAAAAGATTTGTTTCTGTTCTCAGTCAGGGATTCCTAAGCCATGAGCTGGGGAAGACTGCCCTGATGATACTAGATGAGACTAGAGGCAAGCTATTCTAAGAGTCAGCACCTCAGAGCCATGAAAATGCAGAATGTGCACATGAAAGTGAGGGCCCACAGCAGGCAGTTTGTGCTCCCACCCAAAGAGGAGAACGGCTGGGTAAGTGGAAGTTACCTCTCTCAATAATTAAGGGCAGGGCCTATATGAGTGCCAGAACATGGGTTTCATGAAATATTTTGTCTCTTTCCCCATCCCTTCAATACTTAACTGGGAATATCCTCACTGGGAAGATAGGTCCATAGACTGACAACAACACATTCAGATGTGGTTTAGTTCCTATTTTTGCCACTCATTTGTTTATTGTTGAAATCTGGCTTATTCTCCTCACCATAGGACCCTTTGATCCTATCCTTCCATCCACTGCCTATTGCTAAAGCAGCATTGGTAAAACTATGTCTATTTTCAACATAAATATCACTACATTGGTAACATTTTCAGTTATAATTTTTCCTCCACTTTAGTTGTGAGCCTTAAAGATTTCCCATGTTACTTCCCTCCATGACCTTATTGCAAAAATGTATAACCTATTATTGAAAACATAGAAAAATGTGATTAAATAAAAAATAAATCTGGATATATATATATATATTGCCAGAGAATAAAATAAACAGTTTAGACATCACAACTGAGACTGTGACTACATGGATGTGTTCACAAATACTGAGTGATATCCTGTGGGGCTCCTTCCCGGTCAGATAGGGAGTGCCGAGGGAAGGACCAGGCCTGCTGGTTCCTCCCTAGGTGTTAAGAAGGATGAGCATCAGACAACTCAGAAACCTCTCCTGGCCACCGAGAAAAACCACACTGAATCGGGAGTCTTTTCGATGCATGAACTCGCTTTATTACTCTGAGCAGTTGCCTATATGATGTTGGGGAGGAAGACA
Organism: Jaculus jaculus; assembly: GCF_020740685.1. NCBI lineage: Eukaryota > Metazoa > Chordata > Mammalia > Rodentia > Dipodidae > Jaculus > Jaculus jaculus. The sequence goes on from NW_025423490.1 coordinate 2,806,119, forward strand.
GGGATTTTAGGATGGGGAAGAGGTAAGGGCTAATAGTAAACTTTAACTATTGAAATGGTAATTATAATTAAGACGTGGCAGTAGCAGGCCAGAAGCCATTAGGCATCTCGCTGAGTCCTAGCAGGCCAGAGACAGGTTGCCAAACTTTAGCTAGGCTCAAGAAGTTCCACTAGACCTCATGCCTGGGCCTTTCGGAGCCCAACATCTCCCTCTTTTGTTTTTGTAAGAGCATTAGTCGCCATGGCCCCTGTCTTAGGTTGTCCCCCTCTGGGGATCTTACCCGTCATTGGATACCAGGTGTTTAGCTCACTGAGAAGACACTCCATGGCCTGTCTTAGGTTGTCTTCCTCTGGAGATCTTACCCATCATTGGTCATATGGAGGGCAGGGGAGGTGGCAGTGGGTCATCTGAGGAACTTAATTCCTGAGTTGCTAGCCTGTGATAATGTATCTCGACCTGATGAAGTTTTATTGCCTCTAGCCGCTGGTGATGAAATTGTGTAATTTTCTTAATTACACAAGGCCTGACAGTGAGGATAAGGAGGAAGGGAAGGAGGGGAAGGTAGAGGGAGGAGGTAGGATAAGAAGTCATGTAAGCCCGTCCATAGAGGTCTGTCCTGGAGGTCCCGTCGCCTCCTTTCCAAGTCTTCCTGGTGCCTCTAAATCTTGCCCTGGATGATTCCCGATTTATTGGTGTAAAAGCAGCATTTTTTTCTGTAAAAACAAACATACGCCTCCCTTTTTGGCCGTTAGTAGGTCTAGTCCTCTCCTGTTTTGTAGGACTACCTTAGCCAGGGAATCTAGCTTCCAGGAATGATATCTACATCTGGGATTAAAGTGGCTGGGGCACAAAGGCCCATCCAGTTGGTGGGCAGAAAGTCATAGACCATCCCACCTCCACAAACATAAACCATTCCAGAAGGCAGGCAGCGTTGAGCACTGGGCTCAGTTGTGTTAAAAATACAGAAGGAAGGATGACTGTATCCCACAACTATACTGGAATCATTAGGGGAAGGCGGGGCCCAAATACCCAGAGGAAACACTGGGAAAAGCTGGATAGGTATGGGGAAGGTGGCTGAGAAATTTTTTAAGGTCGTATGGACAACTGTACGGTAACTAGCTGGAGAGGCCCAGATCGGAGGCAAAGCCAGAAATCCTCCACAAGGGAGGGAGTTATTGAGTTTAGCAGGGTGAAGGACCATTTTAGGAACAGTCCTCAGGGGCAGGACACTCCATAGAGAAGTGATTGTTAGTGTCCCCTTGTTGGGACAAATATTTTAAGTCTCTCCCTGGTACCCAAATGGGTCTTTTACTTTTTTTTTTTTTTTTTTATTTGAGAGCGACAGACACAGAGAGAAAGACAGATAGAGGAAGAGAGAGAATGGGCGCGCCAGGGCTTCCAGCCTCTGCAAATGAACGCCAGACACGTGCGCCCCCTTGTGCATCTGGCTAACGTGGGAGCTGGGGAACAGAGCCTTGAACTGGGGTCCTTAGGCTTCACAGGCAAGCGCTTAACCGCTAAGCCATCTCTCCAGCCTAGTCTTTTTCTTTTTATAAAGTTTTTCCATGGACAAAAATTTTATGAGCTTCACACAAGTTTTTTTCAAAAAACTCCTTTCTGTTACAGAGTTTTTGTATTTTAATTACTTCTCAGTAAAAAAGACTATTAAGGCCAGCCAAATGTTTTCTGACACTGAATATACATAATCTTGCTTACATGTAGGTGCTAATGTCTTGCTGCAGAAACAGCTTCCTAACACTGAATATATATAATCTTGCTTACTGTAGGTGTTATAGTTTTGCTAAAGCCTTGCTATAGTTTTGCTAAAGTGTTTGTTGTTGCCGAAAGCCCAGTGCTATGGATACAAGTGCAGCCAAAATGGCTCCCAACAATTCCCCCTTTTTTATTTATTATTTTTTATGAACCGGGCCCCTCCAGGCCTTTGTGTAGAAAGACTGTGTCTCTCTTAGGTTGTTCTGTATGATATTTAGGCCTTACCCATCATCGGTAAATGAATTCCATCATTCATGCCCTGTCTTAGGTTGACCTAACTTGAGAGAATCTTACCCGTCTTTGACTACCAGCCTCTACAAAGGCTTTAAGATAATGTTTTAGGAAGCTGGGGTTGGGTCCATAGATGTATCCCATGTATTTCTGTACTGATATCCATAAAGGATCTTAAAAGGCATTTAACGAGTATGGGTAGCAGACACAGAATGAGTAAAAGACAAACACCTGTAACAGTAAAGCTTTCTATGCAAGAAGTGAGAGAATTCCATTCAAGCAAGGCAGACTTAAAAGTAGATATTAAGTCATTAGCAGCTTTAGCTGTATCAATAATAAGCTGATTATTTTGTAAAGACAAAATCTCTGAATGTAACTGAATCAGATCTAAGAAAATATTATCGTTGTGCCAAATATCTCTTAAATGTATTTTCCCAACACTGTTAACTGTTATTATATGTTTTAGAAGTAACACAAATCCATCGAAAATCTACATGAGACTCCAAATGAGTTTTAACTTTTAATTCTAGTATATAGAGCATCTAACAGGTGCAACTATCTAGGGTAAGGATCAAGTCCAAGATCTTAAAGGGAGGTACAGTTTGAACTTTCTCAGGAACTACTTTAAAGCTCTTAGTATGAAGGATAGTTAGATATTAAAAGTACAAACCTAAAGCCTAAAGCCACAGCACACTTTAGGAACTCCTGTTAGGCACACTTTGCATATCTTTATGTGTTCTTTGACCTCTTTGAACATATTTATAATTATTCTTTTGAACTCTTTCTCAGGCATTTCCTCTAACTCTTTCTCACTGGAGGACATTTCTGATGCATTAATACTTTTAGGTGGATTTATATCGTCTTGCTTTTTAGTGTTTCTTGTGTTATAATGTATATATTTTTGCATCTTGGATTAAGTTAATGCTTGGATTTTCTAGCTAGCTGTGTATTCTTAGCTGTATCAATTGATTTGATGTAATATATTTTCAGGGTAGGACCTTAAGGTATTAGGTGTGGCTCTTAAGACTCTCAGAGTATCTACAAAGATGTTCTTAGGGGTTGAGTTTCCCTGCTATAGGAGTATTCAAGCAGGCTGAGTGGAATAAAATACTGGTAGATTCTAAAATTTAACTAAACACTGTACACATTCCATCAAAAACAGCCCCGAGTATGTATGCAAGAGTAGTTATTATAATGACCAGATCCTCTATCAACAAAGAGGTTTAGATTTCTGGTCTGTTGAGGTATCCAAGTCAGCTTGTGACCAAGTGAGACCCTTCCCTGGTGCAATCCCAGTTACCTTGGGTGATTGTGGTCTCAGTCAAGTTGCTGCCTGGGTCGTCGGGCTGTTGTTCTGATTTCTGGAGCTGGGCACTTGCTTTTCCTACGGGGCAAACTGAGCCGCTGCTGCCGCCTCTGCTGCTGTTGTAGCTGCCACCCCCGGAGCCACCACCGCTGCTGAAGCTGCCGTTGCCGTGTCCACCACTGCTGCTCCCCCCGAAGCCGCTGCTGCGGGATCTGCCGCCGCTGCCGCTCCTGGGTCTGCTGCTGCTGGGGCCACTGGTACCGGTGCTGGAGCCGCTGAAGTTGCTGCCGAATTCTGCTCCTGCTTGGGTCCCGCCGTCAGCCCAAGTTGGCGTGGCCGGTCCCGGGCCGCTGCTGTGTTCGCTGGAGCTGGGTTCAGGCGGCGGGGGAGGGGAGGGAGCTGCGGCTGCTCTGGTTGTATTGCTTCTCCACGTGTGCTTTTACCTCGCGGTCTGCTCCTCCCTCCGTTGCTCGCTGCCGCTCTCCCCTCACATTTCCCGAGTTGCGGAGAGCGCGGTGTGAGGGGAAAATCCCGCACCTGGCTTGTCCTGCGGCTCGAGCCGAGAGTCCGGCGGTTTTCTGCCGCTCCGCGGCTGCGGCGGGTGGCCGAGCCGTCCCGGAGCCGCTGTTCCCGCCTGTGCAGGCTCTGGATGCTCTATAACTCTTCCACTTCTCCGCTGCCGCCTCAATTTCCTATACACCTCACTTTTTAGTAAAAGTGTGTATTTTGCTGAGTTTTTTTTGGTCTTTTTCCCCCCTAGGCTGCTTTGGCGTGGTACCTACGCCGCCATCTTAACCGGAAGTCCACTTTGCATATCTTTAGATTGAAATCTGAAACCCACCATCACACCTTAAGATAAACAATTGAATATATTGGGGGTTATTTATTTAAATTATCACATTCCACCCCTGGCTCCCAATAGATTTATAACCATCACACATTATAAATTGCTAGAAAAAATTAAAATATTTAGGGTAAATAAGGCCCTTTTTAGTTGGTTGTGTGGGGGTAAGGATTCTCCCTTTTGTTTTTGTAATTGAGACTTGAAAATTTGATTATATCTTTTAACAATAGCTTGGCCCCGGGGGTTGTATGGGATGCCTGTTCAATGTGAGATTTTCCAGGTCTAGAGAAAATCTACAAAGGCTTGCTTATGAAGTAGGGGCCATTAGCTGTTTTAATTTGATCAGGCAGCCCAAGAGTGGCAAAACATTGAAGCATAAAACTAATGGCATGTTTAGATTCCCCCCCCCGGCATGTGCCAATGCCCAGTAGGCACCAGAAAAGGTCAGTGAGCCCAGTCACCAAGAGATGGCGGACATCTCTCCTGTCCCCACCTGAGTCATTCCAAGGGGGCCACTGTGGCAGTCTCTCAGAAGGTGGATTGCCAGCCAATTCCCAGTATGGGAGGGTCAGGCCCAAGCTGCCAGGAGGGGGGCCATCTATTTAAATTACTAAATTCTGTCCCTGGATCCCAGTAGATTTATAACTATTATATATTATAAATTGTAGTTAGTTTAATTTTAAAGGTCCCCACAGTCTTGACCAATTTAAGTTATTGAGATTTGTAAAATTAAACAAGTAAAACACTTCTAATACATACACACAGAGTAAACATTTTTAACTGGTATAAGGCATAGCAAGGAGAGACTAAAACAATGTCAATTGAACCATCATAACCTAAAATTTGTCTCAGTGCCTGTAATTTTAATTTTAAGGTTTTTTAGCTTAAAATCTTAAGTCTTAGCCAGGCATGGTGGTGTACGCCTTTAATCCCAGCACTTGAGAGGCAGAGGTAGGAGGATTACAATGAGTTTTAGGCCACCTTGAGGCTTCATAGGGAATTCCAGGTCATCCTGCGCTAGAGTGAAATCCTACCTCGAAAAGTCAAAACAAAGAAAAAACAAATCTTTAATTTTTTAATCCAATATCTCTAGCTAAGCATATTAGTCTATTACAAATTTAACCTTGATTAAACTCTCTGCGCCTGGGCAGCAGGATGCAGCCAGCCCTTATGCTAGTAGCTCAGTTCCAATGAAGTCCCCTGTAGACTTTCTTTCCTCTTAGGAAGCTTATAAGCTAAGCCTTGAAGTCTATTGCTGTCAGTATTTAGAATTTTTAGACTTTTATCTGAATAGTCCATGAAATTTGGCTTACCACTCCAGAAGACACCTTTAGTTGTAAGCAACAAGTTTATGCCCATTTCTTTTGTTTTGTGTGTGTGTGTGTTTAAATTTTTATTAGCATTTTCCATGATTATAAAAAAAATCGCATGGTAATCCCCCCCCACACACACACTTTCCCCTTTGAAATTCCATTCTCCATCATATTACCTCCCTATCTCAATCATTGTACGTACATATATATAATACCAACCTATTAAGTACCCTCCTCCCTTCCTTTCTCTTCCCTTTATGTCTCCTTTTTAACTAACTGGGCTCTGCTACTAAGTATTTTCATTCTCATGCAAAAGCCCAATCACCTGTAGCTAAGATCCACATATGAGAGAGAACATGTGGCGCTTGGCTTTCTGGGCCTGGGTTACCTCATGTAGTATAATCCTTCCAGGTCCATCCATTTTTCTGCAAATTTCATAACTTCATTTTTTTTGTACCACTGAGTAGAATTCCATTGTATAAATGTGCTACATCTTCATTATCCATTCATCAGTTGAAGGACATCGAGGCTGGCAGCAATAAACATGGTTAACCACATACTTCCAAGGAAATGAGATGATTCCTTCAGATATATGCCTAGGGATGCTATAGCTGGGTCATATGGTAAATCAATCTTTAGCTGTTTTAGGAACCTCCACACTGATTTCCACAATGGCTGGACCAGATTGCATTCCCACCAGCAGTGTAGAAGGGTTCCTCTTTTTCTACATCCCCATCAACATTTATGATCATTTGTTTTCATGATGGTAGCCAATCTGACAGGAGTGAGATAGAATCTCAATGTCGTTTTAATCTGCATTTCCCTGATGACTAGTGACATAGAACACTTTTTTAGATGCTTATATGCCATTCGTATTTCTTCCTTTGAGAATGCTCTATTTAGCTCCATAGCCCATTTTTTGATTGGCTTGTTTGATTCCTTATTATTTAACTTTTTGAGTTCTTTGTATATCCTAGATATTAATCCTCTATCAGATATATAGCTGGCAAAGATTATTTCCCATTTGGTAGGTTGCCTCTTTGCTTTTTTTACTGTGTCCTTTGCAGTGCAAAATCTTTGTAATTTCATGAGGTCCCAGTGATTAATCTGTGGTTTTATTGTCTGAGCAATTGGGATTGTATTCAGAGAGTCTTTGCCAAGATCAATATGTTGAAGGGTTTCCCCTACTTTTTTCTCTAGCAGTTTCAGAGTTTCCAGTCTGATGTTAAGGTCTTTAATCCATTTGGACTTAATTCTTGTGCATGGCAAGAGAGAAGAATCTATTTTCATCCTTCTGCAGATATATATCCAGTTTTCCAAACACCATTTGCTGAACAGGTTGTCTTTTCTCCAATGAGTATTTTTGGCATTTTTATCAAATATCAGGTGGCTATAGCTACTTGGGCTTACATCTGGGTCCTCTATTCTGTTCCACTGATCTACATGTCTGTTTTTGTGCCAGTACCATGCTGTTTTTGTTACTATGGCTCTGTAGTATAGGTTAAAATCAGGCATAGTGACACCACCAGCCTTGTTTTTGTTGCTCAGTATTACTTTAGATATTTAAGGTTTTTTGTGATTCCAAATGAATTTTTGGATTGTTTTTTCTATTTCCATGAAGAATGCTTTGGGAATTTTGATAGGAATTGCATTAAATGCGTAGATTGCTTTTGGTAAGATTGCCATTTTCACAATATTGATTCTTCCAATCCAGGAACAAGGGATGTTTCTCCACTTTCTAGTGTCTTCTGCAATTTCTCGCTTGAGTGTTTTAAAGTTCTCATTGTAGAGATTCTTTTTTTTCCTTGATTAGGTTTATTCAAAGGTTCTTTCTTTCTTTCTTTCTTTCTTTCTTTCTTTCTTTATTTATTTATTTATTTATGCAATTGTGAATGGGAGTGATTCTCTGAATTCATCCTCTGTGTGTCTGTTGTTAGCATATATGAAGGCTATTGATTTCTGTGTATTTGTTTTGTATCCTGCAACATGGCTATAGGTTTTGATCAGCTCTAACAGTTTGCTAGTAGAGTCTTTAGGGTACTTTTTTCTCTCTAACTGCTTTCAATATTTTTTCTTTGGTCTGTGTGTTTGGAAGTTTGATTATACTATGGTGAGGAGAGGTTCTTTCCAGGTTTTGTCTGGCTGGGGTTCTAAAGGATTCCTCTATCTGCATTGGCACCTCTTTCCCAATTTGGGGGATGTTTTCTTCTATGATTTTGTTGAAGATGCCTACTATGCCTTTGGAATGGAATTCTTCTCCTTCTACTATGTCCTGAATTCTTATATTTGATCTTTTCATAGTGTCCTGAATATCTTGAAATTCCCACTCATACTTTTCTATAAGTTTGTCTTTCTCTTTGTTGGACTGTATTAGATCTGCCACCTGGTCTTCTAGCTTAGATATTCTGTCCTCCCCCTCATCCATTCTACTGGTGAGATTTTCTACAGAGTTTTTTATTTCATTAACTGTGTTCTTCATTGCTAGTAATTCTGACTGGTTTTTCTTTATTATTTCTATTTCCTTATTTATGTCTTGTATTTCCTTCTTTATTTCATTAATTTGGTATCCTGCATCTTATTTGATTTCCTCTTTGATTCCTTTGATTTACTCTTTGATTTTTTTCTTTGATTCTTTTGATTTGTTCTTTGACCTCTTTGAACATATTTACAATCATTCTTTTGAAATCTTTCTCAGGCTTTTCCTCTAACTCATTCTCATTGGAGGTCATTTCTGATCATTAATACTTTTAGGTGGATTTATATCATCTTGCTTTTTAGTGTTTCTTGTGTTATAATGTATATATCTTTGCATTTGGATTAAGTTAATGCTTGGATTTTCTACCGAGCTGAGTATTCTTAGCTGTATCAATTGATCTGATGTTATATGTCTTCAGGGTAGGAGCTTAAGGTGTTAGGTGTGGCTCTTAAGGCTCTCAGAGTATCTACAAAGGTGTTCCTAGGGGTTGAATTTCCCTGCTATGGGAGTATTCAAGTAGGGTGAGTGTAATAACATACAGGTAGATTCTAAACGTTGACTAAACACTGTACACATTCAATCAAAAACAGCCCCAAGTATATATGCAAGAGTAGTTATTATAACAACCAAATCCTCTATCAACATAGAGGTTAAGATTTCTGGTCTGTTGAGGGATCCATGTCAGCTTGTGACCAAGTGAGACCCTTCCCTGGTGCAATCCCAGTTACCTTAGATGATTTTGGTCTCAGTCAAGTTGCTGCCTGGGTCGTCGGGCTGCTGTTCTGATTTCTGGATCTGGGCACTGGCTTTTCCTGCATGGTAAATCGAGCCTGGCAAGTGTCGCCTGAAGATCAGCACCCCTGCTGCTGGAACTGCTGGTGCTAAAGCTGCGTCTGCTGGGTCTATCACTGCTTCTGCCTCTGCTGCTGCTGCTGGGTCCACCGCTGCTGCTGCCTCTGCTGCTACTGCTGTAGCTGCCACTGCTGGAGCCACCACTGCTGCTGCCTCTGAAGCTGATGCTGCTGGATATATCACTCCTGCCACTACTGGATCTGCTGCTGCTGGGGCCACTGTTATTGGCGTCAGAGCAGCTGATATTGCTGCCGGACTCTGCTCCTGCTTGGGTCCCGCTGTTGGCTCAAGTTGGTGTGGCTGGGTCCTGGGACTGCTGCTCTGTTCGCTGGAGCTGGGCACAGGTGGTGGGGGAGTCCAGGGAGCTGCAGCTGCTTCAGTTCTCTTGCTGTTCCACGTGTTCTTCTACCTTGTGATCTGCTCCTCTGTTGTTCACTGCTGTTCTCTCTTCCTGTTTCTTGAGTTGCAGAGAGCTCCAGTGTGAGTGGAAGCTCACCGCACCTGGCTTTTCCTGTGGGTCAAGCTGAGCCTGGTGGCTTTCTGGTGTGCCGTGGATGGGCGGACCTGCCTGGGCCACTTTTGCCGGCCTGTGCAGGCTCTGGATATCTTCTACTTCTCCACTGCTGCTTCAATTTCCTATACACCTCACTTTTTAGTAAAAGTGTGTATTTTGCTGAGTTCTTTGGTCTTTTTCCCCCCTAGGCTGCTTTGGCGTGGTACCTACGCCACCATCTTAACCGGAAGACAAGCTATTTACTTCTAAGGTAATTATGGAGATGATCTTTTCCATAATAACACAGCATGGTGTATGGCTTCATGTGGTTGTTTTCTTCCTGGATGTGCTACCATGATTTGTTTTCCTCTCTGTTGGTTCTGGGAGGTTTCTGGCTTGCATTGTTAGATGTAAGTGATAAATTTTTCTTTTTTCTCTTTTGATATATTCTTGGTGAATATTTTTACATGCCTTTTATGGATTATAACTGTTTTCCTTTTTCCTTCAGAAGAGGTCTTGAAGAATTTTCTATAGCATTGGTTTCATTCTCATGAATTGCTTTAATTTGTGTTTGTCCTGAAATTTCATTCTCTTTCAAGTTACTACTGATGAAACCATTTGAAACATGATGAAAACAAGAACTTCCACTCTTAATTGATTTCTGTTCAATACAGCATCACAGTGAAAAAAAAAAAAACAAGAAATATTGGAAATTCTCTTTCTATGTAACTTGAGTGTGGGATGTGGATTCTAATCATGAAGTAGAGGCCTCTACCCTATCACAGAGGAATACTCTTACCTTCACTCATTGTCCTGATTACAAAGGAAGTGTCTCTCAGCTACATAGTTAGCATTTCCATTTTTATTTTTAAAATGTTTTATTTAGTTATTTGCAAACACATACACACAAATGTAGTGAGAGTGATACAGAGAGAGAAATAGGCATGTCAGGGTCTTTAGGGTTTGCAAGTAAACATTTTAACTGCTGGGTCATCTATATAGTCCCCAAACAAGTCCATTTTTATTCATTTATTAAAATATTTATTTATTTGAACATAGAGAGTGACAAGAGAAAAAGAGGGAAGAAGAGAGAGAGAGAAGAGAGAGTGAAATAGGGGTGATGGGGATACCAGGAAATCAAGCCACTGCAAATGAACTTCAGATGCATGTGCAATTTTTTGCATCTAGCACTGTGTGGGCACTGAGGAATTGAACCCAGGTGACAGGTTTTATAAGCCAACACCTTTAGCATTGAGTCACCTCGCCAGCTCCCAATTCAACTTTTAAACTACCATCCAATGCACATATGACATTTTAAAAATTCCTGATGTTTGGTCATTTTAATATTGTTTTAATCTTTTCCTTTTTATGTATATGATTGTGTATGTTGCCCATGTGTCCAGTTGGGCACAAGCAGATATCAGAGGAGGAAAACAATCTTCATTTATCAATCTTTACCTTCATTAATTCTTTGAGATATTGTTTGTCTCTTACAGTGTAGTGTAATTGACAGATTGATAGGCCCCATCCACCTTATTCTGACTGCTGATTATTCTGATCATATTCCAAAAGAGCTCCATGAAAACTGCTCATGGATTGATTTTTGCAATTTATAGGCTCTGTGCAATGGTGTATGGCTTCATGTGGTTGTTTTCTTCCTGGATGTGCTACCATGATTTGTTTTCCTCTCTCTTGGTTCTGGGAGGTTTCTGGCTTACATTGTTAGATGTAAGTGATAAATTTTGCATATAAAGAGAAAAATAATATTTATATTTTCATGGAAACACAAAACACCCTATGAAGTCAAAGCTGTCATTGGAGACTGGAGAAAACTTTTGATGATTGAAGGTGTTTTCTGGCAAAGGCTAAAAGCCTGCTGGCCCATGTTTGCTTTCCCAGCACCCGTTAAACACAGATGCACAGAGTATCACATGCATCTGGAATTTGTTTGCAAATGGAAAGAGGTCCTGTCATGCCCATATTCATTCTCTTTCTTTCTACTGCTTTCTCTGTTTGTCTCAAATAAATATTTAAAACAAAGCTGTTATCAGCAAAATATACTGCTGGAGGTGTCACTGTAACTGTTGTCATGTGCTCTACAGAACCATAGGAATACAAACAGCATAGTACCCACAGAACACACACAGCAATGAGTCAAATATAAAAGAGCATCAAGGTATAAGTCCATATAAATAGGGCCATCCTGTTTTTTTTAATCTTTTAAAACTATTTTTTATTTATTTAATTTTTATTAACGTTTTCCATGATTATAAAAATAATCCCATGGTTATACCCTCCCTCCCCCCCCCACTTTCCCCTTTGAAGTTCCATTCTCCATCATATTACCTCCCCATCTCAATCATTGTACATACATATATGCAATACCAACCTATTAAGTACCCTCCTCCCTCCCTTTCTCTTCCCTTTAGGGCTATCCTATTTTTGATAAAGATGTCAAAAACACACATTGAATTAAAGAATATCATTTTCAAATAATGATGTTGAGAAAAATGGTTATTTGCCTATAGAAGAATGAAAAATAGACACTTGTTATGTTTCCATGCACAAAAGTTACCTTGAAATGGATCAAGTTCTTTCTTTTTTCAAAGTTTTATTAACAACTTCCATGATTATAAAAAATAACCCATGGTAATACCACCCTCCACTTCCCCTTTGAAATTCCATTCTCTATCATATCCCCTTCCCAGCTCAATCAGTCTCTCTTTATTTTGATGTCATGATCTTTTCCTCCTCTTATGGTAGTCTAGTGTAGGTCATTGCAGGCACTGTGAGGTCATGGATATCCAGGCCATTTTATTTCTGAAGGAGTACATTGTAAGGAGTCCTACCATTCCTTTGGCTCATACATTCTTTCTGCCACCTCTTCCACATTAGACCATGAGCCTTGGAAGGTGTGATAGAGATATTGCAGTACTGAGCACTGTGGTCACTTTTTTCCAGCACCATGATATCTTCTGAGTCATCCCAAGGTCACTGCCATGTGAAAAGAGAAGATTCTCTACCAAAAGTGAGAGTAGCATTAATATAAGGGTATGAACATTAAGAGAAGTGCATACTGGGCAGTTTGACAAGCATAGTATATACATTTAGCCAGACAGCAGCAGACGTTACACCCCTAGGGCTCATCACTATCCCTGTTTTAAGTTTTCAGTATCAGGGATGTATTCCCTTCCATGGAGCGGGTAGACATGCCACTATTGCACCTGTTGGCTCATTTGGCCTGGTTGGCCAAATATAAGGCTTGCAGTGTCCGCTGTAGAGTATCTTCACTGGTTATTTCTCTTTCTCCCATTGAACTGCATGCACAAGGGCTTCTTCTAGCTTTCTGTCAGCTTGTCTACATTGAGGAGGTTATCAGCTCAGTTCCAGCAGGATTTCTCAGTGGCCTTGCAGCCCAAGTATGTGGAGTTTTCAGCAATAGGGTCTTACCATCTATTAACGATGGGAAACCAAGGGCCTCGGCAATGGCCTATAATGTTTTGGGGGCATCAGGGAACTCCCTGGCCAGCAACTCACTGGAAGGTATCCAATCCCTGTCACTGAAAATTGTTTAGCAACAATCTATGGCTCCTGAGTGTTCCATTGTCAAAAAAGTAGGATTCCATATGATTTATTTATATCATCTTAGATTATTTATTTATTTATTTATTTATTTATTTATTTATTTATTTATTTGAGAGCAACAGACACAGAGAGAAAGACAGATAGAGGGAGAGAGAGGGAATGGGCGCACCAGGGCTTCCAGCCTCTGCAAACGAACTCCAGATGCGTGCGCCCCCTTGTGCATCTGGCTAACGTGGGACCTGGGGAACCGAGCCTCGAACCAGGGTCCTTAGGCTTCACAGGCAAGCGCTTAACTGCTAAGCCATCTCTCCAGCCCTCCTCTTAGATTTTGATTAGCCCTCCTTCCACCTTTCCTTGAAAAGACAGCCTCTTCAGCAAATGGTGCTGGGAAAACTGAATATTCATTTGTAGAAGGATAAAAATAGATTCTGCTCTCTCTCCATGCACAAGAATTAAGTCCAAATGGATTAAATACCTTAACATCAGACCTGTAACTCTGAAACAGCTAGAGGAAAAAGTAGGGGAAACCCTTCAACATATTGGTCTTGGCAAAGACTTCCTGAATATAACCTCAGTTATTCAGGCAATAAAACACAGATTAACTGCTGGGACCTCATGAAATTACAAAGATTTTTTTTACAGCAAAGGACACTGTGAATAAAGCAAAGAGGTAACCTACAAAATGGGGAAAATATCTTTGGCAGCTACACATCAGATAGAGGATTAATATCTAGGATATACAAAGAACTCAAAAGATTAAATAATAAGAAATCAAAGAAGCCAATTAAAAGTGGACTATGGAACTAAATAGAGAGTTCTCAAAAAAGAAATGTGGGTGGAATATAAGCATCTAAAGAATGTTCTTCATCCCTAATTATCAGGGAAATGCAGATTAAAACTATGTTGCGATTCCATCTCACTCCTATCCGATTGGCTACCATCATGAAAACAAATGACCAAAAATGCTGGCAAGGATGTGGAAAAAGAGGAACCCTTCTTCACTGTTGGTGGGAATGCAATCTGGTCCAGCCATTGTGGAAATCAGTGTGGAGGTTCCTAAGACAGCTAAAAATTGATCTACCATATGACCCAGTTATAGCACTCCTAGGCATGTATCCTAAGGACTTATCTCATTACCTTAGAAGTACTTGCTCAACCATGTTTATTGCTGCTCAATTCACAATACCTGGGAAATGGAACCAGCCTAGATGCCCTTCAACTCATGACTGATAATGAAGATATGGATATGTAAGTAGAGATGGAATACTGAAAGTGGAAAAGTTTTAAGTGAGGGCTGAGAAAGGGTATTGAGAAGAGGAGGAGATAGTGGAGTGTTAACCAAAATTCAGGACATTATGTAAAAGCAATAGGGAAACCTACTTCTTTGTTACCTACTTAAAATTTAATTTAAAATTAGAGACTGGACAGAAGTATTTTGCAGAGGTGAAGCCATAGATCATTATGAAGAGACCCCAGTGTCAAAATGGGATTCATCTCAGTATGTCATTGGTCAGGGAGACTACTGAGGCCCCAAACCAGTAAAGCTATTTTCAAAGTTCTTCCTTGCCCACCAGAGCTAGGGTGCAAAGGAGCTTATTGCTGAAGACACCCAGCTCTTCAATTGTAGTACACTGAGTAATTTAAGTGTGACTGGGATGGTAATTTCCTGTCTTCTAGAGGCTGTTACAGTGTTGAAAAGTCCTGTGCATGCTTCTCCTACACATGTCATCAGCAATCTTAACCAGAGGTGGATCCAACTTGTGTACTGCACAGCCTGGCACGATGTCTCTCCACTGGTACAATAGTGCCATGAGTGATATGGAGGTAACCTACTTAGTGGATTTGACACTGGAGGGAATTCATTCTGATTACTACAAGGCTGTGTCAGAAATCTATGACTCTGGGGGAAACGTTATTGTTGTTTGGCTAAATATTAGGTTTTTGAGTATAGGTTATTGCTCTGCTCATCTTTGGTCAGCTGACTCCTGGGGAGACTCAAAACTCCCAAAAGGCTGAGAATTTGAGGCTGTATAAAGTTCATCACTGTGCAACATCTCTGTTCTACCTTCCCAGGCTCAGGGAACACATTGGAAGAAAGAGGGAAAAAAAATGAATGGAAGAACTCAAGGGTGGGAAGGAGCATTCTGGATGATTATCTTCTCCATATGAGGTGGCTGTGACTTTTGTGACCTGTCAGCATGTGTCATTAACTGCACCAAGGCTGACAATATTGGGTTTATCAACATGTTATCATGCTTGGTCAAGACATGAAAACAGAAGAGGGACTGCTCAGAATGAACAAGTATTTCAGTGGAGGAAGTGCAAGGAGACAGGGACAAGGAAGGTAATAGGAGGAGATTATGATACAAGTAGGTCATGTATGCAAATGAAAATTGTCAGTGAAATATTTTTTAATTTTAAAAATATTTTAGGGATTTGTTTGAGAGAGAGGAAGAGAGATTGAGAGAATTGGCATGGTAGAGCCTCCAGCCACTGCAAAAGAACTTCAGATGCATACATCATCCTGTGCTTCAGGCTTACATGGGCTCTGGGGAATCAAAATCAAACCTGTGTCCTGGGTCCTTTGGCTTTGCAGGCAAGTGCAATCTCTCCAGCCTCAACAAAATGTTTTTTTTTTTAAAGGATTTATTCAAGTGTGTGTGTGTGTGTGTGTGTGTGTGTGTGTGTGTGTGTCTGTATTTCAGAGCATGCCAGGGCTATTGCCTCTGTAAACAAATATGAGATTCTTCAGTCACTTTCTGTATCTGACTTTTATAAGTGACATGGGAATTGAACTTAGGGCAGTAAGCTTTGCAAATCAATGTCTTTAATGTTGAGTGGTTTTCCCAGACCAGGATAGCTTTGTGGGAGAAAAACTCATTTAAACTCTTTGAGCTTAAAGCTATGGACCCTGATACTATGTGGTTATAACACTGATAATCTACCCATGAATGAAAGGGACATAGTATATATGATCATATGGAAGAACCACAGTGAGTCCTAGACAGACCAGCAGAAAAAAAAAAATACCTACCTCTCACTAAAACATTTATGTGTTTATTACTGAAAATTTGTGGACAAAGCAAGCATCAAAGCCTAGTACTTTTACCCACACCTCAAATTCTGTCATATGTGGAATATTATGAGAGGAAATTCTGTCAATTTCAATGAACACAAATACTTCCAAAGTGCCCATACAACAAAGTGCTTTTGAACAGATGAGAAAATGGGATGGGTCAGAAATAGTGTGTATATTAATAATAAAGAATAAAAAATATGCACCATTGCTCCCTAATAAAGGCAACTGTCAAGGCATAGTCACATTACTAATGCAAGAAGATTAGTTATCACACATGAACGTTTCCAATTTTAGTGAATTAATGAAACATCCTAAAAGAACCTGTTTTTTGATATTTCCTTAAATTTATTTATTTACAATCAAGAGAGAATGAATGAATGAGAATGGGCATGCCAAAGCCTCTAGCCACTACAAACAAAATCCAGATGCTTGCAACACTGGGTGCATATGGCTTTATTTCGGTACTGGAAAATTGACCATGTGTGCTTGGGCTTTGCAGGCAAGTGCCTTAATTGCTAAGCCATCTCTCCAGACCAAGATACTGGTTTTGAATCAAATACTTATTCCAGTGAGACACAGTGGTAAATGTGTGCAATACTATCCCTGTGTAGGCTTATACAAGACAATTTCCATGAGTTTAAGACCACCCTGGAGTACTTAGTGAGTTTGAATCTAGCCTTAATTAAAAAGTAAGCTCCTCATATGTTAAAAAAAAAAATCCAAAGTAAAGCACTTGCAGGGCCAGATTCCTGCTACATTCTCCAGGCTGACCTTAAACTTGCAAGCATCCACCCAGAGCCTACTTAGTGACTGGGGTTGAAGGCATAGTCTCCCCACCTGGCTTGAATGTGAGTGCCTTTCAGCACATATACTATATCCATGTAGCTAGCAGGAAAATGCACTAACTGTGAAAATACGGTTACCTGTTATTTATACAGACATACATGTCAAAGAAATTGGTATGAGTCTGGGCACCTTTCCAGGCTGCAGTGGGAACACAGGACAAGGGTGATTGCTGGAGGCCAGCCTGGGCTACTTAGTGAGACCTCCATCAAACCAAAAGCAAACCACAGAACAGCATGGTGCACAGTGAGGAGTAAACAGTATCCAAGTTAACCTACTGTTGCGCTCATTCACATCTCTGAACACTCCACCATGCACCAGATAGCAGTCCTAGTAAGCAGATATTTCAATTCACATAGGTACTTCACAAGCAATGAGAGAGCAGTGACAAGAATTGTAAAACATTCATTCTCAACACTGAGTTCATCAGTCAGTGTAGACATTGAGGGAAACTGTCATGCTGAAGTAACGTCATTTCAGGTACAATATAACTAAAAATTTTAACAAATTAAAAGTACTTTTATTTACTTATTAATTTGACCTGGGGATTGAAACCTGGTCCTTTCTGCTGAGCTTCACCCTGAGGGCAAAGAATTCTATGAAAACAAGAGTGCATGGAGTTCTTCTAGATAAGGGTGGAATTAGAAATGTGGTTTTTGACTTTTTTCATTCCTAGGAAGGCCTTTCTTTTCATCTCAGGTCTGGAAAGTATTAATGAGTGACTAAGTGTGCACTCTGAAAGTACATGCTCTCCTAGGAAGAATATTATCGTAAAGCCCAAGAAGTAGCTTTTACTTAAAACCTACTTCTTATGCAAAACAGAGTGTATCATGTTTCTTTGAAGACTTTTAATTTTCAAGCAGACAGAGAGGGAGAGAAACAGAGAGTGTGTGTCAGCAATCTAGAACCTCCTGTGGCTGTAAATCATGTGCCCCCATTTGTTTTACATGGGTGCTGTCAAGCATTGCAAGGAAGCACTCTAAACAGGTGAGCCATGTCTGCAGCCCCTAAAGACACATTTATATCAAGATTTATGTACTTTAACTACTATAATGAAATGATTCACTCACAATTCTGTTTGCAGCATTGTCTATAAGCACTTTTATTAGCATGGTTATAATAAGAATATTATTTTCTTAAAGAACCAAACAGTCCCATTTTGTATCTGAGGCTGGAATTGAAATCACTAACCTAGCTTAGTCTTGAATAGTGATGGACTTCCTGGCCAGGAACCAATATACAGCCCTAAGAATGATTTCTAAACTCTATTTATATAATGTCCCCATTCAAAACAGTCAAACATAATCTGCTGTCACATTCAATAGGCAAAACGCTGAGGCATGAAGGACATCTGGGACAAGCTAGTTTTCTGACTCATACCTTACTTTCCTTCCTACTCCATGAATCTGAACAGTCACTAAATTGGTGTTGTTTGTCCTGCTCTGAGAAGATTTCACTCTTAAGCCTTTATGTGTGGGCATGAAATCTCAGGCTCTTTTTTTAGTATTCAACCCAAACTCCCTGTTTGTTTCCTGGAACATCTCAATGTAGCCTCTTTCTTTCCTGCTTTACCTCACTCCTCCCTCACTCTTGTATTTTCCTTCTGTTCCTATGGCCTGTACTTCCTAGAAACAGTTCCAACTTCCTTTTTTCTTCCTGAAGCCCAGTCCTTTCCTTTTCTTTCCCTCTATCTCTTTTCAACAAGATAGATGAAAGATGTACCAAAACGTTTGAATACTACTTTTTTTGTAGTTTATTTTGTTGTTATAACTATTTTTCTTTAGAAAGAGTTTCCTATGTAAGCCTAAACTGGTGTGAAAATCACCAATGCTGGTCTTGAACTCATGCTCCTCCTGACTCTACCTTCCAGTGCTTGGGTTTACTCCAATGTGCCACCAACCTGGTGTGATTACATTTTTATTTTATTTTTTTTTATTTTTATTTTTTTTAAATTATTTATTTATTTATTTGAGAGTGACAGACACAGAGAGAAAGACAGATAGAGAGACAGAATGGGCACGCCAGGGCTTCCAGCCTCTGCAAACGAACTCCAGACGCATGCGCCCCCTTGTGCATCTGGCTAACGTGGGACCTGGGGAACCGAGCCTCGAACCGGGGTCCTTAAGCTTCACAGGCAAGTGCTTAACCACTAAGCCATCTCTCCAGCCCTACATTTTTATTTTAATAATATATGCATGTGCAAAATTATTTAGAGCTTTTGGTATAGTAACAAGGGCATACTTTCACAATGTATCAACTAGCTAGGTGTGGTGCTGCGTGCCTTTAATCCCAGCACTTGGGAGGCAGAGGTAGGAGGATGGCTGTGAGTTCGAGGCCCCCCTGAGACTACATAGTGAATTCCAGGTCAGCTGGGCTAGAGCAAGACCCTACCTTGAAAAGCCAAAAAGAAAATAAAAGTGTATCACCTGTTAGGAGTTCTAAATTGTGATTAATCCCATGGAGTTCAGTGAAGAGGTCTGTCAGTTCACAAGCATCCAAACTGACAGTCCTCTTATCTGAACTCCATGGGATTAATCACAATTCTATCTATCCATTCATATTATAAAGCATAATGCTTTATCTGAGAAGCAGCTGATTTAGAACTCTAAACAGGTGATACACTTTTATTTTCTTTTTGGGGTTTCAAGGTAGGAAGATGTGTGTCTTGTCTCCCGTGCACATGCTTGCAGAGACTAGAGGAGGGTGTTGGGTGTTGTTCTATTGTCTTTCCTTGTATTTCAGAGAGACTGGTCTCTTTCACCTGGAGCTGCTGTTGGTCATCAAGCTCCAGTGATTCTCTAGTCTCCACCCTCCAAGGACGGGAGTCACAAACATGTATGTGTGGCCATGCTCAGCTTTTACATGGGTTCTGGGCAGTCAAATTTGGTGGTCTCTTGTCCAAGAAGCCCTCATACTTATCCATCTATTCACCCAGCATAACATTCCTTAACTGTCATTCTTATGTCCAGCAACTGGATTGTGGTTTTTTAAATTAAATATTATGTGGTGATACACACCGCTGCATGTAATTGCAGATCAAAAGTCAACTTTGAGGGCTGGAGAGATGGCTTAGCGGTTAAGCGCTTGCCTGTGAAGCCTAAGGACCCCGGTTCAAGGCTCAGTTCCCCAGGTCCCACGTTAGCCAGATGCACAAGGGGGCGCACGCGTCTGGAGTTTGTTTGCAGAGGCTGGAAGCCCTGGCGCGCCCATTCTCTCTCTCTCCCTCTATCTGTCTTTCTCTCTGTGTCTGTCGCTCTCAAATAAATAAATAAATAAATATATTATTATATACTATATTATTATTATATTTTATATATATATATATATATATATATATATATATGTATATATGGAAGTCAACTTTGAGGTGTCTCTGTTCCATTTTGGGGAAGGGTTTCTTGGTGCTGCAAAAAAAACAAAAAACAAAAAAAAACCCTGCTAGATGGCAAATAAATGTTAAGACTAGCTGACCAGCCAGCTTTGGAATTCTTGACTCTGCCTCCTCTTGTCATTGTCATTGGTACATTGGTGTCATAGATGTGTGCACCTGTTTGCCTCCACAGTAGATGGGTGCAGGTGAGGTGAACTCTGGCTGGCCAAACAAGCACCTTTAACCAGTGATCTATCTCCCCAGCCTGTCTCTTGGTTTTCCTTCTTTGAAGAACTAGAGATGTCCCAGTACATTAGTGGCAAGCCTTCTACAACTGAGCTACACTCTTAAGTCATATATATTTTTGGTTTAGTGTTTTGATACAAGGCCTGAGGTGATAGAGATTTTGTTTTGTTGTTTGTTTGTTTGTTTTTGTGCTTTTTTTGCTTTGTTTTGAATTTCTGGTGTTTTGTCTGTCTTGGACGTTGGTAGTTGTTTTATTTTACTTTTTTCTTTGCTACTCATGTGTATGATGTGTGTCTATGTGTACATGTGTGAGTGCAATGTACATGTCCTATGGTGCATGTCAAAGGGCAACTTCAGATGTCAATTCTCACTATCCACAATATGTGAGACAGGGTTGCTTGTTCACCATTACATTCATAAGAGCTGACCCATGAACATCCAGAGAATTAATTTATCTCTACTTTGCTCCTTCCTCCCTTCCAAATATAGATGTGCACTGCTATTACAGACAGTGGCACTATAGCTTGTGACTGTTACATGGGTACTGGGGACCTGAACTCATACTCATACGTCATAAGCACTTTATCCACTGAGTAGATTCCTCAACCTATACTTTGTGTATTGTACTAAAGAAATCTCCCATGTAAACAGAAGAGTGTCCTGAAAATGAAATGACCTGATTTGCATTTTTAAAACATTAGTTTTTACAATGCATTTTCAGTGCAGATGGGTAGGGTAGACACTTAAAGATGACTTCAGTTAGAAATTATGGTACATATTGCTCCAAGTATATGGCATAAGTTGATAGAAATGGCCATGTTCTGTGATATCTCAACAGCCTTAAGAGAATTTTCACGTATGTTAATATAAACCTTGAGTGAAGCTTTGAGTTTGTGAGCCAGCTAGCCTTGTGAAAGCAGTAGTGAACAATGAGAGACCTTGCCTCAAATGACGGGAAGGTGACGACTGACCACTAAATTTGGTCCTGTCTGAAAAAGAGCAGCTGAGCTGGTGCCCGTCATGAGACCAGTTTTCAGCCTGTGTCGCTGGAATAGTGGATTTGCCAAAAACTCGTAGTAGTGTGAACTGCTGTGCATACGGGTTTTGAGGAGACTGTTGCTGTAATGTGAGTCAGAAAGGTGTCCCATGCGTTCATGTTTTAAGCATTGTTACCTGGCTTGTGGCACTGCTTTGGAAAGCTTGTGGAACCTTTATAAAGTCGGACTAGCTGATAGATGGGCCTTTGTAGGTTATCTCCACTGGTGGTTCCAGTCTCTCTCTCTCTGCTTCCTGGTCTGTTGTGATGAGAGGAGCCTCTGCCACACCCACACTCTGTTATTCCTTACCCACCATGATGGGCCAAGACTTTTTGAACTCTGAGTAAAAATAAATCTTTCTTCCCATAAGTTCTTTTGTCGGATGCTTTGTCACATGAAATGAAAGTAACACCACTACAAATTTGGCTTAGATATCTTAAGTTTACAATAGCTACAAGTTTAATGATAGGCAACAAAGAATATATTTGAGACTGATTATTAGTAGCAACAGAGGAAGACACTGGCTTTCTACACATATGAAATGATCATCAAAGTTTATCTACTTGCCACCTAAAAGACTGGTATGTAGTCACAAGTGCAAGTGGGTATGTAGACAAAGTGATAGAAATTAGTGTGATGTCTCTTTCTGTAAGAAGGCCACACCATTTTCTACTGAAATCTCTCTCATCTTCAGAGACTTAGAATGATCACTTGTGGCATCTGCCACTTTATAGGCTCATCCCCCTCAGCTAATATGTGTAATGTTTGCTCACATTAATAATCTAAGGGACACACATATATACTTTACTAAAGCAGATGAAACTTATACAAACTAGAGAAAAATAGCATTATATTGCACATTAGCCTTTCCTTTAACAGACAACTGAAGTGAATAAACTAATAAAGAGAAAAAAAGTTATTAAGGTTCATAGTTTTAGAGGTTTTAGTCCATGGTTGCTTTGGGCCTACAGCAAAGATGGAAGCAATCAGTGGAAAAAGCACTCAGCTTCTAGTGAGGAAGAGGAGAGATGGAGAAGATGAGAGGAAAGTGAGGGAAAAAGACAGGATCACTGAGAGAGAGGGAGAGAGAGTGAACTGACATACCAATGTCCTCTTCAGGAGAATGCTCCCAGTCTCCAACTTCCTCCCCATCTAGACCCCAGTCTTCTCTCTTCACAGGTTAGTTTGTCTTCACTGTTCTAGCACTTCTCCATGTTGGTAGTGTCACAGGCTGTTAATCATCTCTCCAAACATAGGCCAAAAATCAGTCTACACTAACTCACAGCTGCCTAACCATATCTTAAATGAGTAGGTTTATTTTTTAGTGCTCAAATCCATTACTTAGGTTTCTAATTTAATTTAATTTGAAAGCATTTTTATCTATTTATGAGTACAGAGAAAGAGAGTGTGAGTGAGATTGGGTGTTCCAGGGACCATTGCCTCTGCATATGAACTCCAGACAGATGCACCACTTTGTACATCTAGCTTTCTATGGTACCAGGGAATAAAACTCTGGACCACCAGGCTTTGTAAGCAGATGCTTTTAACCACTGTTCCATCCCCACATTCCCCCCAACCCATTTTTAAAGTATTTTATCACTCTAGCTCAGGCTGATCTAGAACTCATTATGTAGGAAAGCACTTGACCATGGAGCCATGCCAATAGCCTGAATTCACTATATAGTCACAGGGTGGCCTTAAACTCATGGCAGTCCTCCTATTTCTGTCTCCCAAGTACTGGGAATAAATACACATGTCAGCATGCCTGGCCTTAGGTTGTTTTCTTTTAAGTTGAAACTATATCGTATTTGCATGGTTTAAATGCTAATTATAAATAGCATTCAAAGAAAGATCAATTATCTCACACTTTTTTTAAAAATTTAATTTATTAATTTTCTTATCAGCAAATACGGGCAGTTTGGTACCATTGTTTAGGCTCATCCATGACCTACCCCCTCCCAATGGCCCCTCCTTGTTGATGTAAATGGGTCATGCATTGTGGAGTTAGCCCAGTTATTGGTACAATAAATGTTTCTGCATACCATGACCCAACATGTGACTCTGACATTCTTTCGGCCCCCTGTTCTGCAAAATTTCCCTGAGCCATGTTGGGTTCATTTTGGGTCTGCTTCAGTGATAAGGTGTTGGGGGCCTCTGAGGCTCTGGCTCTCTGATTTGGTAGGAGTTGAATTTTCTCTGTGTTGGTCTCCTTCCCCTTTGTGCTGGTATCCGGTTCATCAGGAAAACAGCACCTTTGCTTATTTCGCCAGTTTTCCGTAGTTTCAGTCAGGTCCCTTTTGAGGTACAATGGGGCTGCTCTCTCCTTAGGATCTGTATCTATCTGAAAAAGAGAAGCAGATTCTCCAACAAACGGTAAGTTATCACCCGGAAAATTGAGATAACACCTTTTTGATAGAGGGTTTAATAGATGTAGGCCCTCTTGTACCCCATGATTGATGGTAACTTGATATTGGAGAGTGGGCTTATGTTTAGATATGGTTCTGACTTGTTTCCCAGCTCCAGCTATGGGTCTCGTACCACTGAAGGGATCAGTTAGCCAAATCAAGTGTAGTTGGTTCCCCACCATGGCTGTGTGCCACTATTGCACTTGTGTGGGCATCACACCAGGTTATTTGTTGCTAAGTAGGTTAGACCATGAGTTGCTTGGACAGATATTGGTCATTTCCCCCAGTCACCCATGTAGCACCTTCTGGCACTAGACACACTGACTGTCTGGGGACTGACTCTCTCCTGACTTCCAGCCATGCCATTCCATTTTACGTGTCAGCTGCGTATGGAGTCTTGGGTCTTACCACCGACCTTTGATGGGTCATCAAGTACTCTGACAGAAGTCTGTCATTCTTTTTTTTTTTTTTTTAATTTTTACTTTATTTATTTGAGAGCGACAGACACAGAGAGAAAGACAGATAGAGGGAGAGAGAGAGCATGGGTGTGCCAGGGCTTCCAGCCTCTGCAAATGAACTCCAGACACGTGCACCCCTTGTGCATCTGGCTAACGTGGGACCTGGGGAACCGAGCCTCGAACCAGGGTCCTTAGGCTTCACAGGCAAGCGCTTAATGGCTAAGCCATCTCTCCAGCCCAAGTCTGTCATTCTTTTAGGAAACCTTGTAGGTTTCTTTTATCAAAAGCTCATTGTGGATGATAGCTCCATGCTGGTAGTGGGGGTTACAGGTCAGTGCCCACTAAGAAAATGAGGGAAAAAATAGCTAATATACAAGAGTTAGAGAGGAGAGAGAGAGGGAAGGAGGGGGAAAGGGAGGGAGGGAAGATGTAGAAGATTTAGGTTAGACTATTCTACTTCCTAAAAGGCAGACCAAATGGCTGAACCTTTACTAGACCCTTACAGGAAACACCTGAACCACAAGACACTGGAGAGGGTACCTCAGACTTTTGTAGGAAAATTAAGCATATCCCACCAGAGATCAAACATGCATATGGAGGCTTAGAAATACCATATGCAAATGTGAAATCTGACCATTGTAGGCATACAATTTTGTACCATGGGTTTCTTTCAGTGATGAAACATCTTGAATTGCTTTCTGCAGTACACAGGTTTATTATTTATTTTTAATGCATAGTATGGGCTGGAGAGATGGCTTAGCATTAAGTGTTTGTCTGTGAAACCTAAGGACCATGGTTCAAGGCTCAACTCCCCAGGACCCACATTAGCCGGGTGCACAAGGGGTCACAAGCATCTGGAATTCATTTGCAGTGGCTGGAGGCCCTGGCACGCCCATTCCCTCTCTCCCTCTTTCTATCTGCCTCTTTCTCTCTCTGTCACTCTCAAATAAATAAATAAAAATAACAAAAAAAAATAATGCATAGTGTTCCACTGCATATGACTACATTGGCATTTAATATGGTTCTAGATATTTACTTTTGTATTCTGGTGAAACTAATAATCACCTGTATGCTTGTGTTCAATATATGTATATATGTATAGGTAACTTTTATCAAATACATCTAATTACATTTTTTATATTTTATTAATTTATTTGCAAAAAGAGTGATAGAGAATGGGTACTCTAGGGCTTCTTACGACTACAAACATGCTACAGATGTATGTGTCACTCTGCTCATCTGTCTTTATGTGGGTACTGGGACATTGAACCCAAGCTGTTGAGTGTTGCAGACAAGCACCTTAACTGCTTAGCCATCTCCCTAGCTCTAGTTATAGAATTTTACTAGAACTGTTGGCATGTAAAACAGATGACTCAAGTGTGGTACCTTACAGCTGTAATTACAGTTCATGGGAGGCTGAGACAGGAGAAGTACCACCACTTTAAAGCAACCAGGGCAACATAATGAGTTATATTTCACAGCTTGGACTACCAAGTGAAAGTCAGGCTCCAACCTCCACCTAAGAAGTAGAGTGCATAAATATTCATCTTTTATTTTTATTTTGGAAGTAGGGTCTCACTCTAGCCCAGGCTGACCTGGAATTCAGTACGTAGTCTCAAGGTAGCATTGAACCCATGACAATCCTCCTACTTCTGCATCCCAAGTGCTGGGATTAAAGGCCTGCACTACCATGCCTGGCTATTATGTTAGTGATATTGGCAAATGACATTTCAGATTCTTTGATTAAAGGCACACTGTGGGAATTCTTTGAATAATTAGTACTTTTTTGTAAGTCATATTGTTTGTAGAGGGAAAACTGGAGGTTGCGGGGGTAGGGCCTTACACTAGGCCAGTGTGACCTGGAACTTACTCTGTAGTCCCCTACTCACCTGGAATTCATAACATTCCTCCTACCTCTGCCTCTGAGGGCTGAGATGAAAGGTGTGCATCACCACTGTTGGCATTTGTTTTTGTTTTGAGACATTATGTAGAGTTCTAGGGTGGCCTTGAACTCCTCATCCTGCCCCAACATGAGGACAGAAGAAATAATTCTTGCTGCTCTAACTTCATCATCCAAATGACAAGCAGTAGTCCTAAGGGATGTGTTAGCACTTTTTGTGATGCATATTTAAGACAAAGGCAAAAACACCCCACTATTTATTCTTCAACTAAATAGAGATTTTAATACATGACCAAATGTTTTGTCCCAGTTTTTCTTTTCCTTAATGTAGCCTCTGAGGAAATCAGTCATTGGAAATAGAAGTTAAAGAAAGAACAAGGAAAAATCCTAAAAATAATTCAGAGGAATACACCTTTGGGCTGTCCAGAACACATTAGGGTGTTTCAACTCTTGTCTTTGGAGGTTTGTTTATTTCTGTTAATTTTGTCTTATCTTTAAGTTCATAATTATCTCCCTCTGCAGATTCCAACTTCTTCAAGAATGGTGTAGGCAATGGTAGATATGTCAGCAGAGGGGCAGAATACTGGAGGTAAAATGGTCCCAGTGGGGCATGGAGAATGTACGAAGGAGAGGAGAGGTGGGAAGAGAGTTAAGCACAATTCAAGATGTTATAGATAAGTTATGTGGAAATATATATAGGATAAAGAGAGAAAGAGAGTTTGTGTGTGTCTGAGTTTGGGCAGAATTATCTTAAGGAGGTGGGTAATATCACTACTATAATATTTCAGTGTTATGGTAGGGGAGAGAAAAAAAGGTGGTGGGTGATGAATGGCTTTGAGTCAATACTGGGTATCCTACCAATGATCAACCTGCCTGGTCAGTTCCCTGAGCCCTTCTCCATTCTGCAAGCCACCCTCCCCTATGGAACAGTGAACTGCTCTGGCCTCCCTGTGCCATATGTAGGTGGAATGGTCTGTGACATCATAATGCTGCAGCTCAACTAGAGTCACCAGGGAAACTGAACTTAAAGGCAGTGAGGCTGTAGTTTTGAAAAGGTAGCAGTGGGATCCATTTTCTTGTGTCTGTATTCAGCAAGATGGCAGAGGAGGCAACTTTGGCATTCTACTTGCAGGTGAGACCTCAGCAGTAGGTGGGGGGATCATTAAGGTCTAAAGGGGTGTAGATGCTCCCTGGACATAGCCAAGATGACCCCATGTTACTGGCCCTGCCACGAAGCACAGCCTACTCCAGGGCTCTGCCCACAATGTCAGCACATAGATGCCAAGTTTCTCTCACAATGTGTTGCACTTACAGTCATTGCCTTCACTGTTCTGTGGATGGGGACAGAAAGTAAAAACCAACACTGTTAAGTACTATATGCTAAAAGAAAAAGAACAGGATGGAGAGTAGCTGAAGTCTTGGCTTTGCTAGCCCCTGTCCTTAACTCAGCTTAAATGCTAAAGGCTTTTGGGGTGTGACTAATGGGTATAGAACACTAGTACATGTCATTAACAAAATTGGGAATGTCCTGAGTTTAATAAGTTCACTCATGGCTTTCTCAGTGTTTTCTCAATGTTAACTCATGTGTCCTTCATGAAGACTTCAGAGAATTAGATGAGCTGTCAATACCCAGAGGGAGGGAAGTGCCAGACATTATTCACCTACATATTTTCATTCTTTATTCAGCTTTTCTCTATTTCCGTCAACAACCAGATATCTTGTGTATAGACTGTGTCACCTGCCTGCTGCTATCTTTTGGGAGCATGAGGTTATTAGTAACTGCAATAATAACTTGTCATTTTCCAAACCCAGCTGAAGCCAAGAATTAACACAGCAAATTTTACACTTTGGAAGACTTAGGTTTGTCCCAGCCTATGTTCCCACAGGCTTGTAGCAGTTGCATGGATTTTGTACTGATGCAAATCTCAAGGAGTTTCTATCTTTCAAATATGTGTTGTGTCAGAATTTGTTCAGCAGATATTTATGAAACATAGGTTCATGAATCAGTAAAACATTTCTTTCTTAAGAGAAAAGCAAGATTCCTTAAAGGTTTAAAATGGGTGTGTTTTACAGTAAGCACACTCACAGTGATGCTATATATTGGACAGTGCATGCTATGTATCAATGCCATTATTTATGGACTTAATATTATCTTCACATTTTTGTTGTTTGCTATTTTGCATGAGATCCAGCACCAGCATACACAGGTGTGGGGGCCTGAGGTTGACATTAACTGTCCTCAGCTCTTGACTATTTCGTTTGGAGACAGGTCTTCCACTGAACCGGAGCTCACCTCCTCAGTTAGCCTAGTTAGCGAGTATTCCCAGGGGTCCTCCTGGCTCTTCTCCCTCAGCACTGTGCGCTGGGGTTACAGACACAAGTCACCACTCCCAGCTTTAGAGGGTGTGTGTGTGTGCGTGTGTGTGTGTGATCTCGGGTGGAGGATAGTGGAAAACTTTGTGGTTGTCCTGATCCTCTTCAGTCCCCTTCCTTTGAGGTTGGAGGTGAGGTTTCGGTCTCTGCATCTCCCTCTGCTTTTATTTTTGCAGTGCTGTCTGACAGCTTCTGGAAAATTTTCCACCTCTCATCTCTCCTTTAGAATGGTGGCCATACAGAAGCCTGCTATGGATTTTGACTTCTTATATAGAAGTCGCAGATTTGATTGGCAAGAGCTTTATTTACTGAGCCATCTCCTAAGCCCCAAAATGATTCTTTTATTTTTTGATTTATGTTGCACTTTAAAATGTTACATAGGCAGCCAAACATGGTACTACTTCATGATTAACCACCCAATGTACATCAGGTGTGTAATTCAGATGTGCTCAGGCACATTCAGGGTTGAAGACTTAGTTTGTAATTCAAAAGGAGCATTTGATTGTCCCCTGAAGGGGGTTTTGTTGAGGGAAGATTCCAAGGTAGGGTCTCCCTCTAGCCCAGGCTGACCTGGAACTCACTCTGTAGTCCCAGGCAGGCCTCAAGCTTACAACAGTCCTCTTATCTCTGCCCTTTGAGTACGGCACTAAAGATGTGCACCACCATGACCAGCTAGGCCCAGTATTTAAGTTCATAACCACATTGAGATGTTTGTTCATGGTAGAAACAAATGTTGTTTAAGAAAAAAGGGTCATTTCTATCTTCTATTTCATAAAAACTTTTTACTTCTAAGGATGATATGATACCCATTTCAGAATCATAGAATATATGAAAAATTTCTTTCTAATTTTTTCTACTTTGAATTTTGAAAAACTGTTTTTCTACTAAATAGTCTTGTAAGGGCCAGAGACAGCGAATGGAAGAGGAACAATGGTTAGTTTGGAAATACTTATTCTCTCAGGAATGATGCTGGGGGTTGGAGAAGTACCACTGGGGAGATCTTAAGCACATTTTATAACATTTTTAAATTAGTTTTTCTCATTGAAAGTATTCCAAATTATATTCTCTTCTTTAAAAGATAATTAGAGGGCTGGAGAGATGGCTTAGCAGTTAAGCACTTGCCTATGAAGCCTAAGGACCCTGGTTCGAGGCTCGGCTCCCCAGGACCCACGTTAGCCAGATGCACAAGGGGGCACACGTGCCTGGAGTTTGTTTGCAGTGGCTGAAGGCCCTGACGTGCCCATTCTCTATCTCTCGCTATCTGCCTCTTTCTCTCTGTCTGTCACTCTCAAATAAGTAAATAAAAATTAAAACAAAAGATAATTAGAATTGCTGGGCACAGGGCACATGCCTTTGATCCCAGCACTTGGGAGGCAGAGGTAGGAGGATCACCATGAGTTCAAGTTCATCCTGAGACTACATAATGAATTCCAGTTCAGCCTGGGCTAGAGTGAGACCCTACCTTGAAAAACAAAACAAAACAAAATAAAATGATGATGAGAATCATCTTGAAGACCAGCATACCAATTGTGGCTCAGGTGTCACTCCACTGGACAATACTCACATAGATGCATTCTTCAGTTATTGTTTTTCTAGATTCCATAATAACTAGCATTTCTATTGAAAATCATCATGGCAACCA
Source organism: Jaculus jaculus (assembly GCF_020740685.1). Lineage (NCBI taxonomy): Eukaryota > Metazoa > Chordata > Mammalia > Rodentia > Dipodidae > Jaculus > Jaculus jaculus. The sequence goes on from NW_025423490.1 coordinate 2,836,345, forward strand.
GATTTTTCATCCTGACACATTATTGTTTTCCAATAGTACATTATTTAATATTGAAGTATTAAGTCAGTGCTGCATAGTGACATCTAGACAGATATGAAAGTCATATTTACAACATATCCACATTGTACTGTGGATATGTAGCCCTGATTGTAACATGTAGATACTTTTTAGGGGGGAAAGGGTAGACACTTGGTTGAGGGTCAATTACTGAAAAATTATACCTTAGGAGACCAGATGATCTTAGCCCAAACTATTCCACTAAGCTGTTATTAAATGAAAGTAACTACACACAACAGGTAAAATAATGGGTGTAATGGTATTACAACAAATTGTTTTAAAACAAATACAGGGGTCCTAGCTCATAATTGCTGGCTCCTACTTGTGAGTCATAGTCCCAGAGGATGCTCTTTCTTATCTTTTTCTAACTCTCTTTCCTTTGTCCTAAGTATTGATGTGATGCTTAAACTTTTAAATTGGATTGCATTCTCTCCACAGAGGCCCAGGAATTCTTAGAGAAATGACTTGTTCGAGGTCGATACTGGGAGATTACATTTGGGCCTGGAACATCGAACTGTGTCAGAAAGTGAGGAACTTCTCAAGCTATGATAGAATGTCTATGACACACCAGCAGCCAACTGGAATCCTTGTGAAACAGTGAGTTCCTCCAGGCCCTTCCTGGAACAATATTAGTATCAAAAAGATGATGCATTATACCCTTAAAATAAAACAGCAATAGCAATAATAGTAATCACAATGATAATAAATACCATTAGAGTTCAAAAAGACATTTACACAAACATTCAACTACTTTTTTTTTTTTTTAGGAATAAGAGAAGTTAATCCAATAGGAACTAAACAGTCTGAAGGTGAATTTTTCTGCTCTGGCTACAACACTTGTAAGTGTACATATTCAGTGCTACAGATTTGAATTTCAATCTGATCTATGGATTTGTAAATGTTATCTCATGATATTTTTCAAATTTTAATGTATTATATTAATGTTTGGTAGCAAATCAGACATCAACTTAGATTTTTATCATCGATTACTTTGGAAGAAGACTTGCCCATGTCAAAGGTCTAATGTGATTACTAAATGTGGTAATACTCCTGGAACTGCTTGGGAAAGGTTAGATCATGTCATTTAACATGCAATTTTCAGACCTACATTGACACTATCAATATCAAGCCCAGGGTGTTATGTATGATAAGCATGTTCTACTACTGAACTATGTGCCCAGCTCCTGTATTTATGAGACTGATGTACTGCCTACTGCACTTTAGTACTGAGAGGGCGTACTGTTAGGGTGACAGGGTCCCCGGAAGTAAAAAGGCAGGAAAATCTACACTTGTTAGAAATCTAAGATGATCTGACTTCTTATCTCTTGCCTAGTTCCCTAGACTAGTTTTTATCCAAAACAACCAAGCTCCTTCCTGATAGGGAGGTCTTTCATGGGATTTCAACACTGCAGTTGATCAGGCTGAGCCCCTGGAACGTGGAATCATGACTAGCCTCTTCCTAAGACAGCCCCTAGTCCTAACCAACCAGCTGTCCTTCTGGTTCACCTGGCCCAGAATTCAGCCCAGCACTGTAAGGTTATAAATACCTTTGCAAGGGGAGGGGAGAGTCTCTGATCACTTGGGAACTTCCCTTTATGGGTGAGTTTTTCCCCAGGCTAGGCTTAAACCCTAGCCCATGCCCAGCCCCTTTGAACAGAGGGGAGATGCCCTAAGCCCTTACTCTCTTTATCCCGCCAGCTCCCCACATGAAGGAGCTCCCTCAATTTTCTTTTCTGTCTTTCCATTGTTTGTCCATGCCCTCTATGTGAGATCTCTAGCCACATGGGTGCTTTTCCTTGCTGTACTTCCATCAATACATATAATGATAATTTCTGTCTCAGTCTTTTTATATTCAATTCTCTGGTTAAAATTATACATCAAAAAGAAAACTTGGAGTTTGTGGATCAAGAGCTTTTCTGGACCCTGAGTTCCCTTTTTCATTATACCTTTAGGAGTGTAAGTTGGCTGGCCAAGGTGGAAAAATTGAATACGTTGTAGAAAACATAAATTAACATACAGCTATTTCTAAACATGGGTCAATATAATTTATTATAATTAATAAGAACATATTTTATATGGATACATCATGTTGGTATCCTCTTTTCCCTCATCCCTGTCTCCATTTTGTTGAGGACCCTCCTCAGTTGGGTTGTAGGTATTCACGATGGGGTTGGGGTTATGAATTGTGGGAGCAAGAGATTGCTATTTTTTTGGTGGGGGAGGAGTGTCTCTGGGCATGATGTCTCAACTTGTAGTTTTACAATCTTTCTGCCCCCCTATTCTGCAAAATTTTCTGAGTTGTGGTGTGTGAATATTAAGTCTACTTCAGTGATAAGCTCTTAGGAGACTCTGGATCTAAGTTGGTAGGGGTTGAGTATCTCCTGAGTCTGTCTCCTTAACCCTGGCACTGATTATCAGGTTCACTATGGAAGTAGCACTCTTGTTTGCTCCCCAATTCCGCTGAAGTTTCAGCTGTGGCTTGGCAGAAGTGCGAGAGGCTGTTTATCTCCTCGGGTTCTTTTGAAAAAGAAAAAGAAGAACAGATTCTCCAACAGAGTTTGAAGTCAGCATAGTTTTAAATAGTATAAGCATTATTAACTTAGGTAGATTTTGATGCATGTAACCCCTCTCTTAGCCAAAGACCATGGAGAGCTTGACACTGGAGAGCATAATCTTTGTCGCTATAGAATTCTGATCTGAGCCGGGTGTGGTGGCACACGCCTTTAATCCCAGCACATGGGAGGCAGAGGTAGGAGGATCGCTGTGAGTTCAAGGCCACCCTGAGACACCATAGTGAATTCCAGGTCAGCCTGGGCTAGATTGAGACACTAACTCGAAAAACAACAACAACAACAAAAAAATCTGGTTTCCAATCTCAGATATGGGTTCCTTTACCCTGAGTGGATCTCCTAGCCAATCAGAAAGCTACTGGTTAACCCCCAAGTCTGTGTGCCACTACTGCACTGGCATATGTGTTATGTCAGAGTGTTTACTTCTCTTTAGGTTGGACCTCTGGTTGCTCAGACTACTGTGGCCAATTTCCTCCAGTAGTTCCTTAGCACGTTCTAGCACTAGATGGGCTAGCTGTCTCTGAACTACCCCTCTTCCAGATTCCAGCCAGGAGTCTTCATGCTCTGTGTCAGCAGCATATGGTGTCCTTAGCAAGAGTGTCTTACCTTTTGCCTCAAATGGGGGAATCAAGTGCTTTCGCAGAAACCTGTCTTCATTTGGGGACCTCTTACATCTCTCCAATCAACAGGGCAATGTTGGGAGCAACCAATTTCTAATACTGGGTGGTTTAAATCCAGATACAATTTTTTTTTAAATTTTAGTTTTCATCTCATCCTCTCCAGGGATATTCTCTTCAAACACACCCCATTTTGTGTCTTGGGTGTTGTATCTTTTATTTGATCTCCAAGGATAAATGTATCTACAGTACCTATCCATTTTGTAACCTAGTTTTGTGTTTGTTTTCCCCAACCTTCCTTTCATTTCCCCAAACCTTTCCGTTCCTATTATCTGGGCTTTGGGTTGCCTTTCAGGTATTTCAACAACTTTATGTGGTCCAGGTTAGGAGCCACAGATGAGGGAGACCATTCAGCGTTTGTGTGAGATCACTGTGTATAATCTCTTCCAAGTCTGTAAAATTTTCTACTAAATTGTATCATTTTATTCTTACTTCTAAATAAATTTTCATTATAAATATACCATAACTTCATTATCTATTCATACAAAGATGGGTATCTGTGTTTATTCCAGTCCTTAGCTATAATGAAATGAGAAGCTATAAACGTGGTTGAGCAAATAACTCTGTAGTGATGCTTGGAGCATTTAGGATAAATGCCCAGTAAGTGAATAATTGAATATGTTGGTAGCTCTCCATTCATCATTTTCACACATGTCTATTTTGATTTGCATAGTGGTTATACAAACTTAGAATCCCACCAAAAGCAGATGGGGCTTCCTCTTTCCCTCTTCCTCTCCAAAATTTGTTGTTGTTACATTGTTAAATGATTGCTATCCTTACTGGAGGAAGGTGGAACTCATGATAGTTTTAATTTACATTTCCTTAAGCGTTAGGAATGTTGAACATTTTTCACTGTGTATTAGACATTTGTATTTCTTACTCTAAGTACTCCCTATTCATTTCACCATCCCAGTTTTTGAGTCGGCTGTTCGACTTTTTTATTCCTTAGTTTTTTTGAGTTCTTTTTAGTTTTTTTTAAAAAAATTTATCTGTTTTTTTATTAGTTTGTGCACAATGAATACAGTCAAGTTGGTACCATTGTTAGGCTCCTCCATGTCCTACCACTACCCTGGATCTTCCTTGTTGAAGTATATGGGTCATGCATTTTGGAGTTAGTCCAGTTATGGGTAGGAGAAATGCTTCTGCGTGTCATGACCCAATGTATGGCTCTGACATTCTTTCCGCCCCACTTCTGCAAAAGTTCCCTGAGCCATGTTGGATTTATTTTTGGTCTGCTTCAGGGATAAGGTATTGGGATCCTCTGTGTCTCTGGATATCTAGTTTGCTAAAAGTTGATTGTTCTCTGTGTCTATCTCCTTCACCCTTGTGCTGGTACCAGGTTCACCAAGAAAATAGCACCCTTGCTTGTTTTGCCAATTATTCTTAGTTTCAGCTGGGGCCCTTTTGAGGTATGATGGGGATGGTTTTCTCCTTAGGATCTGCATCTATCTGAAAAAGAGAAGCCGATTTTCCAATGGAGAGTAAAGTTAACAGCAGACAAATGAGATAACAGTTATTTTTTTTAATAGAGAATTTAATAGGTGTAGGCTCCTTTGTAGCCCACAATTGGTGGTAGCTTGATAATGAAGAGCAGGCTTATTTTGGATATGGTTCTGACTTGTTTACCAGCTCCAGCTATGGGTCCCATTCCACTGAGCAGATCAGGTAACTAAATCAAGACCAGCTGGTTTCCCACCATGGCTCTGTGCCACTATTGCACTTGTGTGAGCATCACAACAGATTATTTGCTGCTAAGTAGGTTAGAACATGAGTTGCTTGGACAGATATTCATCATCCCCCCACCCAGTCACCTAGGCAGCACCTTCTGGAACTAGACATGCTGACTGGCTGGGGCTGACTCTCTTTCAGCTTCCAGCCATGCCATTCCATTTTACGTGTCAACCACATGTGGTGTCCTCAGCTGTAGGGTCTTACCACTAACCTTTGGTGGGTCATCAAGTACTCCGACAGAAATCTGTCTTTCTTTTAGGACAACTTCTAGGTCTCCTGATCAAAAGCTCATTGTGGATGATAGCCACATGCTGATACTGGGATTTATAGGTCAGTGCCCAATAAGAGAAGGAAGAAAAAGGTAACTAATATAAAAATGTCAGAGAGGAGAAAGAGAGAGAGAGACACACAGTATAAGATTAAGATCAGTCTTCATCATACACTCTCCAGTGGCTTTTGACTCACGTTTTCCTTCTAAGGGCCTGGTGAAGGTTCAACCATTTGATCTGCCTTTTAGGATGTAGAATTTTATAGTACCATTGCTGTTTGAGTCTAGATTTGTGTCTCCCATTCCCTGTCTTGCCCTCTCCTGCCTCCCCACCCACCCTATTGTCTAGTCCTTGAGATGCTTGCTGGGTATGTTGGCATCTTGTGTAGATTCAGGTTAGGTGCTGTAGATGAGTGAGACTATGTGTTGGTTATCTTTCTGCAATTGGGTAAATTTACTGAGAATGATCTGTTCCAGGTTCAACCATTTTTCCTCAAATTTTATTATGTCATTTTTTTCTTAGTACTATGTGCAATTCCATTGTGTAGATCCACCATATCTTATTTATACGTTCCTCTAGTGATGGACATGTGGGTTGATCCCAGCTGTTAGCTATTACAAATTGAGCTGCTATAAACATAGCTGAGCAAATCTCTCTGGGATGAGGTTTAAAGGTTTTAGGGTACATGCCCAGTAAGGAAATAACTGGGTCTGTTAGTAACTCTATAGTCAGATTGTTTAGGAGTCTACATATTGCTTTCCAGAGTAGTTATACCATCTTACATTTCCACCAACAGTGGATGAGCATTCCTAATTCTCCACATTCTCGTCAGCATTTATTTTCATTTGATTTTTTGATGTTTGCTATCCTTACTTGGGTAAGGTGGAATCTCATAGTTGTTTAATTTTCATTTCCCTGATGAATAGGGATGATGAACATTTTCTTAAGTGTGTTTTTTCCATTTGTATTTCTTCATCTGTGAACTGCCTGTCCAGCTCTTTGCCCCATTTTGTGAATGGGTGGTTTGACTTGTTATTATTAGGTTTTTTGAGTTTTTTTGTAGATTCTAGAGATTAAACCTCAGTCAGTTGAATAATCAGCAAATGTTGTCTAGCATTCTGTGGGTAATATATTGGCTTTTCTTATTATATGTTTGTCTGAAAAGAAACTCTTCAGCTTCATGTGATCCCATTGGTTGAGTGACTGTTTAAGATTGTGAGCTACTGGTTTGTTTTTTTTGTTTTTTTTTTTTCAGGAAGTCTTTTTGCATTCCTATATCATGGCAAATTCCTCCTATATTTTATTCCAGTAGTAGCTGAGTTTCTGGTCTTCTATTGAGGTCTTTGATCCATTTGGACTTGAGTGTTGTACATGGTGAAATATATGGATCAAGTTTCAATTTCCAGCATATGGTTATCCAGTTTGTCTAGCACCATTTGTTGAAGATGCTGTCTTTTTTCAAGTGTATATAGTTAGGGCTTTTGTCAAATATCAAGTAACTGTAGTTGCTTGACCCAAAGTCCTGGTCCTCAATTCTATTCCATTGGTCTATACTCGTTTTGATGCCAGTATCATGCTGGTTTTATTACTATGGCTCTGTTATATTGATTTAGATCAGGTATTGTGATGCCTGCAGAGGTATTATTTTTGCTGAGGATATGCTTGGATATCTGAGGCCTTCTGCCTTTCCATATGCAATTTGAGATCATTTTTTCTATCTCTGTGAAGAACATTGTTGGGATTTTAATTGGAATTGCATTAAATCTGTATATTGCCTTTGGTAGGTTTGCCATCTTCACAATGTTAATTCTGCCTATCCAGGAGCATGGAAGGTCTTTCCATTTTCTCCAGACTCCTCCTTTTTTAAAAATGTTTTTATGTTTTCATTGTATAGATCCCTCACTTACTTGGTTAATGTTCTTGCAAAGTATTTTATTTATTTATTTTTGTTGCTGGTGAAAATGGGACCATGTCTCTTATTTCTTTCTCTGTATTTTTGTCATTTGCATATAGAAAGTCTACTGACTTTTGTGCACTGATTTTGTATCTTGCTACTTTGCTATAGGAGTTAATCACCTTCAGGAGTTTTCAGATGGAATCTCTTGGGTCTCCTACATATACAATCATGTTATCAGCGTGTAGAGCTAACTTAACTTCTTCCATTCCAAATGGTATCCCTTTCATTTCATTCTTCTGTCTTATTGTTTGAGCTACACAAATACACCAATACTCCTTTTATGGCTAACTGGAAACCAGTTCCAGGGAGATGGTGACAGAGACTGGTCATACAAACCTCGTCAAAACAGAAATCCAATGGCTACAGAGAATGAAACATCAAATCAGATCCTTTTTTGCCAAACAAATTTCATGGAACATTGTGTGAGTGGGGTGGAAAGATTATAAGAGCCTCAGGGTGGGTGGGAATAGCCTGAGGCACTATGTATCATACACTCCTCCCCACCCATCAGAGACTGAAAGTGGCCTCTTGGTCTACACAGTGAATATCAATAACCCCACCAAAGATAAGCCTCAGCAGAAATAGGGCGAGATGAGGGGTATAAGAGTACAAACTTTCTTTAATAAAAAAATCAATAAATAGAAAAAAAGGTTGTGGCTATTGTTGGGACTGTAGATAGGGTTGGGGTTGCAATAGCATCAGGGATTGGGGATAGGCTTTTTTTAGGGATGGGCAGAGTTGAGTGAGAGTAGTGAATGTAGTGTTACACTTAAGGTTAGTTTTGTTTCATGTTAAGAGTTAGGGTGTAGGGTTAGTTTTAGTGTTAGGAATATTGCTGATGTTACAGTTAGGGTTATGCTAGGTCTACATCTAGGTCTTGGGATAGAGTTATGTTTAATTTTAAGGTTACAGTAAGAGTTAGGTTTATGCTAGGTTTGGGTTCGGGTTAGATCTATGTCTACACCTAGGAATAGGTTCGATTTGGGTAGCTATTAGGGTTAGTTTCCGGGTCAAGTTAATGTCAGAGATAGGACTGTGTCAAGTGTTAGGGTAAAAGTAAGTGTTAAAGTTTGGGGTATGGTTAGTGATATGGCTAGGACTAGTGTTAGGAATTGAGATAGAGTTATGGTTATCACAGTGTTATGGTTATTTTAGTTAGTTTTAATGTTTGGCTTAGGCTTTATGGTTAGAATTAATTTGAGTCTAAGTGTTAGGATAATTTCTATGCCTTTATATAGGCTAAAGTATATGGCAGCTTAGTGGTTCTGCCTGATGTTACAGTTATGTCTATGTCTAGGCCTAGACACAGGGTTATGTTTGGCATAAAGTTCGGAGAAGGGTTGGGGTTAAGTTTGGGACAGTGTCATTGTAGGGTTGATCTTAAGATTAGGTTTAGGTTTTGGAATTGGGTAAGTTAGGTGTGAGTTTAAGGTAGGGGTTAGTTTTAAGGTTATGTTGTGTTAGAGTTAGGGTTATGTCTATGGTAGGGGTATGTATATATCTAGGGCTGGGGGTAGGGTTATATTAAAATTTAGGGTGACATTTAGGATTAGGTTTAGTGTTACTGTGTGTGTGAGTGTCAGAATTCAGGTTATGTCTAGTCTATGTATAGCCATAGGGATATGATTAGGTTAGGGATAGGGTTAATTTAGATGTTAGAGTACGGTTAGGGTTAGGGCAGTTGTAAGGTTCAGGAGTGACCAAGGATCATGGAGACCACTCTGAGGCAAAAATGGAAGTTTTTATTCAGGGAAAATCATGAGCTGCCAGGACTGAGTCTCAAGAGTGGAACAATCAGTCCGGGGTTACAGATAGTGGGATTTATAGGATTTTTAAATTGCGGGATGGTGAAAAAAGGGAAATAATTGTCTTGTTAGGGCAGTAAATTTCTCTTCTTTTACATTAGCCATATGGAGACACCAGGAGTGACCTGGTGAAAGATAGGGGAACAGTTGATCTCAGGGTGAGACCAGAAATGACCTAGTGAGAGATAAGAAGGCAGTAAATCCTGTTCTTGGGGCATTGTTCTTGAGGAGTGCGGATGAACCATTTCCTTATATCTCTCTGTAGCCATCCTGTTTTTCTTTTGGCAACTCGTTTTTGGGAAGCCCATTATGACCTAACAGTAGTGTTGTAATGTACTTCTCATTGCTGGCAGAGCACACCTTACTAAGAATAGCTTGTGGGAAGAAAAGGTTTACTGTGGCATACAGACTTGAGAAGCTCCTTGATGGAAGGGGTACACAGTGGCATGAGCAGAGTGTGAATATTACTTCCTGGCCAACATCAGATGGACAAGATCAGGAAAAGAGTGTGCCCAACCCTGGTAACGGAAAGCTGGCTATAATACCCATAAACCTACACCTAACCATACATCATCTCAGGAGGCTCCAATTTCTAGATTTGCAGCAGCTGGGGACCTAGCATTCAGCACACATAGTTTTATGGGGACACCTGAATTAAATCACCACAGGTAGCATAAGAGTTAGGGTTAGGGATTAATGTTAATGTTAGGCTTTGGGATATGTTTAGGAATAGGGCTTGGACTTCTGCTAGTACTAACATTAGGGTTAGGATTGTTGTGCTAAACTTAACATTATGCTTTGTACATATAGACCTAGATATAGCATGAATTAGGGATTATGTTTATGGTAGTCTTCAGGTTAGGTGTATTTCTATGTTTATTTGTGTGTGAGCTTATTTTTTAAATATTTTATTAGAGAGAGAGAGGAGAGAGAGAGAGAGAGAGAATGGACATGCTAGGACCTCTAACCACTGCAAACAAACTCCAGATGCATGTGCCATCACGAGCATCTAGCTTACATGGGATCTGGAGAATTGAACATGGATCCTTAGTCTTTGAAGGCAAGTGCCTTAACCACTAAGCCATCCCTCCTGCTAGCCCATATGTACTTATTTTGTCTAAAGTGGATGTATTGGACCCCACTGAAGCAAGCAGGAAAAGCACAAAGCAGGCAATTCTGCAAAGGTACTTTCTGCCTGCTGCTACCTAGAGGAACACTCTTTACAACATTTTCTTTTCTATGCACTGAATCAACCAAACTGACAAAATCTAGTTACCCAACATTTGAAGCACTGCTATCAGAAATGAGAATATCACATTCTCTCAGTGACTGAAGTTGATCATGGTAGTGGGTCCACATGTGTTCACTGGGCTGTCTCAAGAACAAAGCTAAAGTCTGGGCATGGTGGTACACACTTTTAACCCCAGCACTTGGGAGGCAGAGGCAGGCAGATTGCTGTGAAATCGAGGCCACACTGAGATTACATAGTGAATTCCAGGACACCCTGGTCTAGAGGGAGACCCTACCACAAAAAAGAAACTGAAGAAAAAAAAAAGAAGAAAAAAAGAAAAAGAACAAAGCTAGACTGAGGAAAATCCCAACAGAGTTCTAATAAATAACCAGAAAAGGCCAAATACAGACACATGGTGGGTCAACTAAGAGGAATCTATTTCTTTACAGCTACACAAAGCAAGGCAGGGTAAAGGGAGAACCAAGACAGTTTATAATGGAAGCAATGGAGCAGATTATGAGAAGACCACAAGGCCCAGGGTTCTGCATGCTCCTGGAGGCCTATTTGCTGTGAATGAGTGAATGGAGCTGGAAGGAGAGTGAAGAGAGAAAAGCCCTTTAGCAGGCAGGATGGAAACACAGGAATTATGAATGTTATTGCAGTTGAAGTGCCTTTGTCTTACCCATCAAGATCTTGTTGAACCAGTCAATGGCAGCTCTGTCCTCTGGGTCATAGACTTCCCCCAGTGACTCAGAAACCCAGCTTTGCGACCTAGGAAAAGATTTGAAGTATATCTCTTCTGGAGACAGCAGCAGATGGTCTTGTCTGAATAACACTTAGGAGATCAGATGAGAGCACTATATTTCTTGGAATTTGTTGCTGACTTTGGGATGATATTTGACTTTTTCATGCCAGATTTTCCTGTGAAGTACCACTGAGGCTACAGAGCTGTTCTGATGTCCATCTTTACTGGCTTCCTTTGCAGGCAACTGGAACGGGCATGCAGTTAGGTTGGGAAGCCTGGTAGCACCTATACCAGCATTACCTGAATCAGTTCTCTTAGGCTGCTGTTCTGAGGTGGAGCTGTAGGAGCTGACAATGGCAATTCTTTCGCTGCTGAGTCTCTTAGAGTAGGGATGCGATTGCACAATGAGGCAGTTTGACGAGTTATTGCATCAAAAATATATTTAGAAGCCCAGGCTTGGAAGCATTTGAATAAAGCAGTTGTTCATCAGGCACTTACATGTAGATGAAGTACTTACATTGTCATCAGAATCACTTTTTGTGATGATAGACTCTTCACAGCAAGCCCTTCCCCACTGTCTGTCAGGGCAGACTCCCAGGATAAAAGGGCCTACCCTGCTGCACTAGACATCAAAGCCAGTGCAGGTCCACAAGATGGCTATAGTGCTGGTGAGGACAGGGTAAAGCCTCCTGATCCTGATGGGGCAGCTTGCTGGCCAGGTTCAGTGCTGTATCTGTCGTGTGAAACCTTGGAGCTGGAAAAACACAGCAGGCGTGGTAAAAGAACAGAGTGTTTAGGGCAAGCCCATTCAGAAAACTAACCACTGTGGACAGTTCTTTACTATCACTTTCTTTAAATTTACTCTACAGTTCAGAGAAGTTTCCTAAGTTGACAAAGAATCCCACACAAACACATAATGGTTTCTGTCACTTGTGATGCATGTTTGGAACAGTGACAGAATAAAGGCCACAAGTGAGTGGTGCAAGGTGGAAAGCCATGACCAAGGACCCTTCAGCATACTTTGCTGTTGGCTGAATTTGTTATCAGGAAGTTGGCCTGCTCACTTGGAAACTTATGGTTGGCCTCAGCTATGCACGGACAGAGATCCACATTCTTGGACTGCAAAACTCTCTCTGGAGGCAGAAAATTCTGAACCCGTATCTAAGCATTCAATGGGTGCTTTCCTTGTGCTACTGGAGCCAGCAGCTGCTCATAAGTAGAAATTGTCATTGTCATCAAGTTCCTGCCCTGGAGAAGAGGCTGTGAATGTGGGTGAAGCTGAAACAGGTTACCTGCATCTAGGTCAGGTGGGAGAAGGGAAGAGGTCGGAGGCTTGATTGGGTGTGGCCCCTATCTTTCCCTCTACCCACTCTTCCCAAAGATATTTCAAGCAGCAACTAAAAGATTGTACATCCATATGATATACACAAGGTTTCTATGATTCTAAGTTTGAGATTAAAAGACTTAAACAATATATATGACCTCTCCAATTTCATCAGTTTGCTGTAACTTATAACTCTTTTTAACATGAGACAAGAAACTTTAATGACAGTGATGAATTACTATAACAATATGAAAAATTACCATGGACATTTGCAACTTCTAAAAATGTATTTAAAATTTCATGAAATATTATTAAATACATAAATACTAAGTTAAATATTAGCTTGGGTAATGGAACAATTAAATATTATTTTTCATATGGACACATCCAAATTACAATCATGGCTTTGAATATTTACTACAACTATCATCATGAGTAATTACTTCTTTTTACTGTTTAAAAAATTGTTGTTACAGGCTTCGGAGAGGGCTTGGTTAAATTGCTTAAGTACCAAGCCAATGGTACCAGGTTTGATTCTCCAAGACCCATGTAAACACATGGACAATGTGGTGTATGTGTCCTGACATTTTTTTTGCAGTGTCTGGAGGCCCTGGCCAGCCTTCTCACTCTCTCTCTCTCTGACATGTTCACGCATACTTCCTCTCAAAATAAATAAAATATTTTTTGAGGGAAGAGGAGGAAGACTATGGGCATGCTTGGACCTCTTGGTCATGCAAATGGACTCCAGATGCATGCTCTATTTTGTACATCTGGCTTTACGTGTAGACTGAAAAACTGAACCTAGGCCAGCAAGCTTTGCAAGCAAGTTACTTTCTCCCTGAAGCCATTTTTGAAGCCTTTATGGGGCACTTTTTATACATGTATATAAGGTATTTTGATCCTAACCTTCCATTACCTTCTTTTGTGCTCTGTCATCCTCCTTCTGCTGAATTCCATCATGTGTCCAGCTAGTCCCTCTTCTACTTGGATGTAGTTTTTCACTTTCTCTACCATCCATGATGACATGTTGATGGATCCAATATTGCATGGGCCTTGTGCAAGAATTACAGTCTTCGTGGAGTAATAAATGTTACAGGCATTCCATGTCCTGGAGAACATGTTAAACTACTGCTCCCATCCTGTGATCCTTACATGCTTTCTACCTTCTCTTTCATAATAATTCCTGGACATTGGAGGGTGTGATATAGATATCTTTATGGTCACTATGCACCCAATCAGCACATATTCTCAGCACACTAATGAATTTTATGTCTCCCAGTACTTACTGCCACCTACAAAGGGAAATGTCACAGACCACAGGTAATAACAACACCTTTCTCTTACATAGTATAAAGCTTTTGAGGTTCATGTATGGTATAGAATATATCCACACTTCTTTTCATTTTTTCAGCTTAAACAATGGAAGTTTATTAACTCCTAATTCTGGTGAAGCCATTAAAAAGAGACAGGGAACATTTTTACTGAAGTCTCATTCATTGTGCTACAGATGGCCACATTTTCTCTGTATATTTATGGTATGGGGTGGTGTATGTTTGGTGTATGTGGCCTAGTCCCCCTTTCTTATTAGAAATACAAATGATTTAATTTAAACTTAAACTTCCTCAATTTAAATGGTATCTCCAAATACAGTTACATGCGAGATATTGAGGGTTAGGTCTTCAACATATAAACTGGGGGAGGAAACACTATCTCTTAATGCACCATTCATCCCTGTGATTCATGTTTTACAAACTTTAGTAGTTTGAATTTTTGACCCACAGTACACTCAGATTTTTTTTTTTTAATTAAAACTTGGCTCTCCAGACAGGTAGCTGTAGGTACCATTGGGGTGGGTTTGAATTTCAGCCTAATGGTGTACAGAATAGTCTGAGTTGTGCCTGAGTTCCCTGTAGTTTTGCTACCTAGCTGGGAATGCTTGCTTTGTGCTGGCTGCTGCTGGTGGTTCTCTCTCGCTCTGCTGGGTCTGTGAAAGGGAGCCAGCTTCTTCTACCATTATGGATCTGTAAGCCTGAAAGAAGTCCCATTCCTACCCTAAACTGTGCCTGATTTAGAAGTTTATCCCAGCAATGCAGAGCTGACTACAAAACACTCAGAATACATGTCTTCAATGTCATCAGCTCATAATACTCTCAACCAAGATTTCTAAACCTCATGTTACCAGCAGCAAAACATTTGTGCATGAAGTTGGGCATGGGGGAACATGACTTTAGTCCCAGAAGTCAGAAGGCAGAGTTAGGAGGAGTGCCATGAGTGTGAGGCCACCCTGAGGTTACATAGTGAATTTCAGGTCAGCTTGGGCTAAAGTGAGGCTGTACCTCAAAAAAAAAAAAAAAAAAGAAAAGAAAAGAAAAAATATATTTGTAGGTGAGACATAGTATGATTCGTCCTAAGGTTGACTTTCCCTCCCTGAATGATACTGTGAATCCAAATATGTTATCTGTTTACAAATACAGTGATTTGAGCAGCATAGGAATTGTGTTCATTAAAGCAGTTATGGAATGCAGAGAACAACCCAAGGTGTAATTTGTCAGATTTCATGCTCATTTGTTGAGACAGCATCTTTTTTTTTGCCTGATCGTCAGGTAGAAGAGGGGCTAGGGAGTTCACCATAATTAAGACACTGATGATTAACATACGATTACTTTGTCTTTTTCTCTTTCCTTCTTTTCTGACATTTTCAAGTCTTCTCTTTCTCTTACCCACCACCTCGTCCTCATCTTTTACTTCCTTCTTTTGTTTTCTCTAGGGCCTAAGACAGCCCTGAACTTGTAATGTAGCTGAGGAAGACCATGAACTCATGATTGTCCTGCTTCTAACTCCTGAGTGTTGGGATTACAGGAGTGAGCCCCCATACTCTGAAAAACATAGATTTGATTTTAGAAGTTTCAACCCAGTAATGCTGTGATGGGTATCTCAGTTGTTAATTTGACAGCATTTGAAATCACCCTGTTAACAAATGTCTTGGCATGTCTGCGAGGGATTTTCTAGGTTAGGAGAGTTGAGATAAGGAGACCCACCCTAAATGTGAGAGGGAAATTCAATGGGTTGGGGTTTTGGAATGAATAAAAACGAGAAAGAAATCTGAACATGAATTTTCATGTCAGATTCCTGATCGTGGACTCTGTGACCAGGGCTGCTTCATGCCCATTGTTGCAGACAGCTTGAGGTTCACTGAGATGAACTTCCAGACCAGACACAGTTATGAAGGAAGGGATATTTATTGAAGCCTACAGATCCACAGGAAGTTCCATAATGGTAGAAGTTTATACACTCTGGAAGGACCAGGCAGAGAGAGAGAGAGAGAGAGAGAGAGAGAGAGAGAGAAGAAAAGAAAAAAACAAAAGCCACACAGCACAGCACACTTCAAGAAACCTAGGTGGAACTAGGAACTTTGTATATCTTAAGATTGAAATTGTAAACCCACCACCACACCTTAGGGTTGGTCATTACTAGGATGTATCAATGCTTTTAAAGATGGGGCCTCAGTGAAGAATTAAGTCACTGGTGCTAGGGGTTGTTCTTGGGAATCTATAGCTTGTCCAGGCCTCTTCCTTGTTATATTTCTTCCTGCCTTCTGTCCCCCATGAGGTGAAGCAGTCTGCTCCATCACATGCTCCTCACCATAACATGATGCGTTTTACCACACAGCAAAGGAGCCTAGTGATAAATCCTTGGAATTATGAGCTAAACTAAATCCTGTCTCCATGAGATGGTTTATGTTGTTTGTTAACTGGACCTAGAATTGTCTGTGAGGGATTTATCTTGGTTAGATTAATTGAGGTAATAAAGTCCTTTTTAACTATAGGTGGCACTATTCCAATGGCTGGAGTCCTGGACTATATACAAAGAAAAGAAAGACCTGGCCGAGCACCAATATCAATAACTCACTGCTTCCTCACTGTATTGAATGTGACCAATTGCCTGTAGCTCCTACAGTCTTGTCTTCCCCTCTATGATACAAGAATGTAATCTGGAACTGTAAGCTGACATAAACTCTTCCTCCCCAAACTGTCAAGTGCTTTGAACTAGTAAGAAAAAGTGGACAAACATGCTCCATTAAGTTGTGTAGTGATATATTTTACCACATCAAACTGGCTAACATAGACATTGCCTCTGACAACACATCTGAACTCCTACAAAACCAGCTCTGTCATCTCCAGTAATCTTTAACTCCATCTTTTATTCCATTAACAGTAATCCCAGTCATGGACCTAAACTAGCTAGCTGGCTTACCTTCCAGAATGATCTTTATGATTGTCCAATTTAAACTAACCATATTAGTTTGGGTGCACCTTTAAGTTTATGTTGGACCCTTTCTGCAGGTATGCAGCCATGACTGAGCATGACCAGGCTTGGAAGAGGAGCTCACACAGGTGGAGTGGGCCTGAGCTCATGTGTGGGCAGGCGGGCTCAGTGGGCTTGAGCTAGTATGAGTGGACAGACAGAACAGGCCTGAGCACAAGCATGGGCAGGTGTAGCAAGCCTGAGCTCATGCGTGGGCTGGCGGCTGGAGCAGCCTGAGCTCAGGCATGTAGTGGGCAGATGGTTGAGTGGGACTGAGTTTGTGCAGGTGGGTGGATGGGTGGAGCAGGCCTGAGGTTGCACATGGGTGGAGCTCACCAGGCAATCACCCTTGAGCAGTGAGGCAAGTGGAACTATGCTGGCCTGGGTCTCCTTTCCTACAGGAAGTCCAGGAATATCCTGAGTGGGGACTGTGGCTAGGATGCTGCTTGGGGTTGGGGGTACTGGTGGTGTACCCAAGAGTGAGGAAATCAGATAATTCCCATGTTTTGCTCCTCATTACCCTCTCACTGGTGATCTATTAGATATTGCTCTCCCTTAAAAGACCCAGTGAACACATAATGCCTTGCCTTTCCTTCCTTGGGAGGTGCAGCATGGTTAGGCAGATGCCATCTTGACCCAAGTTGGACATTTTTGTCTGTTCTTTCTGAGCTGAGCCCGGGAGAACAGCCTGAGGAGTTGCTCATGCATCCATTAAAACTACCTCTTCCTTCTCTGTGGTCTCTCTCTGTGGTCCTGTCCTGAGGATTTAAGAAACATTGTTAATCTTTTATCATCTTCAGCTTTTCACTTGCTGTTAGGATGAATTGGCCACCTCCAGTATACTTACATACTATACTAGAAGCCATAGGCACTGTTTATTTGCAGTGAGCAACACCAGCTTGTGATGCTACCACACTTTATCTAGTAGAGATGCACATCTGACTTGTTGCAGGGATGTCCATAAGTCCATTCCTGAATACTTGTCTAGGAATAAGATTCTTGGTTTTATTAAAAGTATATGTTTATAAGTACAGAGAATTGTCTTAGCATTAGGAAATGTTTTAATTGAGAATTTTAGTAACTGAACACACTGCTCTTGAGTGCACCTGCTGGTTCATGTCTGGACAGTACCCCAAAGTATTCCTTTCCACCCTGTGGTTATTATTTCTGTACAATTTTCCACAGTGTTTCCTAAACATTGGAGACATGCTAGATATTTCTCCTTTAGTATTGAATGTTCCACAGCCTCTTGTTTTCAACTTTGATGAGTTTTAAGTCTCTTTAGTGTCTATCACCATCTCCATAGAGGAGCTTTACTGGCTATCATGAGATTAGCACTTATATTTTGTCTGCTATGTCTTGAAATGCAAAGTACATTTTAATGTGTATTTCTACTCCCAATAAATAGAGTTCTCATTGGTCTCCATTATCTCTAGTAATTGGTATTTTTCAGTTAAAACTGATTCAGGGCTGGAGAGATTGCTTAGTGGTTAAGGCACTTGCCTGTGAAACCTAAGGAACCATGTTCAACTCTGCAGATCCCACATAAGCCAGATATAACAAGGCGAGGCAAGTGCAAGGTCACAAATGGCTACTAGGTAGTAAAAGCATCTGGAGTTCAATTTCAGTGGTTGAAGCCCTGGTGCATCAACACTTTCTCCCTCCCTCCTTCTCTCTCTCCCTCTCTCTCTCTCAAAAATAAATAAGTAAATAAAACTGATTCAGAGGCTAGAGATATTGCTCAGGAGTTAAAGGCTTTTAATTGAAAAGCCTGAGTATTTGGGTGGTACATGCGTCTGGAGATGGTTTTCAGTGGCAGGAGGAACTAGCATTCTCATTCTCACTATCTCTCTCTCTCTCTCATATAAATAAATAAGTAAATATACCTGATCGAGCCTAAAATTTACAATGGCATCTCCCTGTCATTTTTATTGTTCACTAGTGATTAATTAGTCTGACATTCTTTGCATGTGTTTATTTGACAAACTTACACTCTATGATTATAGAGGCTGAGGAACCAAATCCACTTTCTGTAGTTTTGCAGTCAGGTTTGCAATTGTTCATAGAAATCACCCAACTAAGAGCAGATTTTGGGGAAAGGTGGGTCTAGTTTGCTTATAGGCTTGCGGGGAAGTTCCATGATGGCAAGGAGGATGATGGCATGAGCAGAGGTTGGACATCACCTCCTGGCCAACATCAGGTGGGCAACAGGAGCAGGAGAGTCTGAGAAACACTGACAAGGGAAAACTGGCTGCAATACCCATAAGCCCATCCCCAACAATACAGTGCCACCAAGAGACGTTAATTCTCTAATCTCTACTACTTGGGAACCTATTATTCTTAACATCTAAGTTTTGGGGGGGACACCTAAATCAAGCCAGCATATTCTTTCCCTGGGCCCCACAAGCTGATAACCATACATGATATAAAACACAATGAATTTATTGAAGTTTAAAAAGCCTCATAATTTTTATCACTCCTGAGGATATTCAAACATTTCCGTAGTCCAAGATCTGTTAAGTGAGTCATAATACCACCACCACCACCAACAACAAAAATTCAGCTTTCCTTACAGGGCATCTTGTGGTCCCAGCATCTCTACTGGGTCTCCAGTGCAACCCATGGTTCATCCTCATGGCTCCATAGGGTCTCCATGCAGGCATCTAGCAATATTCCTTCACACGGCCCACTACTGTTTCAAAAACATAAGACCATGTTGCAAATTAAATAACCCTCTCTTCCCTGCATTTCCTAAACTCCATAATACCAGGTAGGGTGCCAATTTGTCAAGCCAGGGGGAAATAAAACAGATTTTGAAGACCAGAACATTCCTTGAGCACTTAGGACCCTTCAAAAGAGTCTACCTTCCTCCTCTTGTCCCAGTGCAGGTCAGGTGACCATATCTCAAACATTATAATCTCATATAACTGAGCTGAACGGGAAGAGGTTTCAGCTCAAAGGTTTAATTTCTGTGCCATATCCCTCTGCTCACACCAGTCCATTTCTACATATACAAAGCAACCCTGCACAACTTCTCAGGACACAGGCATAACAGCAAGCCTCTCACACAAACTGCTTCTATCTCAGTTTAAGCAAAGCTCTTTCTCACCCTTATGAGCCAAACCTTACAGCCCATAGTTATTACTACATTAAGGCTTCAACTTTAACCAGAATAGTCCATCAAGTTGTACTTACATCACTGTAAGTCATGTCTTAGACCAAGGTTTCAAATTATTCCACATTCCTCTTGAAAATAGCTCCAAAGGACCAAAGCCACACAGTCAGGTATGTAGCAGCAAAGCCACTCTCAGTACCAACATTACTGTTGCAGTCAGGTACACTTTACTGGCCGAAATCACTCAACCAAGAGCAGCTTTTTGGAAAAAAAGAGATTATTTTGGCTTACAGGTAGGCTCAAGGGGGACGCTCCATGGTTGCAGGGAAATGATGGCATGAGCAGAGGTTGGACAACAACTCCTGGCCAACATCGGGAGGACAACAGGAACGGAAGAGTGAGCCAAACACTGGAAAGGGGACACCCCAATAATACACTGCCTTCAAGAGGCATTAATTCTCAGATATCCATCATCTGGGAAGCTAGCATTCTGAACACCTAAGTTTATGGGGGCACCTGAATCAAACCATCACACTGAGCATAATGGGGCCCTCGGAAAATTAGATTTATAATTCTGTAAGTCCACAAATGCTGCTTCCTTGGAGCTCTTTATGGCCCTTACAGGCAGCTCTACTCAGAAGTCTCCTTTCCTATGGAACTGTTTACTGGTTCTGTAATCTTGTGGAGTTACCCTTGTATGTCTTTTAAACATATATGTGTAGTGTTTGATGACAAACTGGCCTGTTGCTTGTGTGGCAGGATGCAACCTGGGCTGTGCTTTCCCACCAGGGAATTGGGTAGGGAAAGGAGAGTGGAACACTTGGCCATGTCATGAAATTTAGAAGTCTCCTGACATTCCTGTACGAATCATTCTCTGAAAGGCAGGGTTGCTGTCATAGTGCCTAAGCACTGGTTTGGGGAAATCACTGACAGTCAGATCCTGAACTCCATACTTCCCAGGAAGAGAGAACATGTTAGGATTCAATCTACTAGGCATTTTAGGGCACATGGAACTTTCCTCATACTTTTTTATGTCATATTTCAATTTATTTATTTTTTATGTATTTTTACTAATTAGTTTTGTACTCAGTGAATATTATCAAGTTGGTCCCATTGTTAGCCTCCTCCATGTCCTACCTCCTCTCCCTGGCCCCTCCTTGTTGAGGTGTAATGGTCATGCATTGTGGAGTTAGCCCACAGTTACGGGTAGGAGGAAATGTCTTTGTGTATCATGACCCAATGTGTGGCTCTGACATTCTTTCCACCCCATCATCTGCAAAATTTCCCTGAGTCATGTTGGGTCCATTTTGTGTCTGCTTCAGTGATGTGGTGTTGGAAGCTTCTGTGTCCCTGGCTCTCTGATTTGGTAGGAGTTGATTGTTCTCCGTGTCAATCTCCTTCACCCTTGTGTTGGTACCAAGTTCACCAGGAAAACAGCACCCTTTCTTGTTTTGCCAATTGTTCTTACTTTCAGCTGGGGCCCTTTTGAGGTATGATGGAGTGGTTCTCTCCTTAGGATCTTTGTCTACCTGAAAAAGAGAAGCAGATTCTCCAATGGAGAGTAAAGTTAGCACCAGATAAATGGGATAACACTTATCTTTTTATAGAGAATGTAATAGGTGTAGGCCCTCTTGTAGCCCACGATTGGTGGGATGATGATGATAATGGAGAACAGGCTCATGTTTGTCTATGGTTCTGACTTGTTTCCCAGCTCCAGCTATGGGTCCCGTTCCACTGAGAAGATCAGGTAGCCAAAGCAAGAGCAGTTGGTTTCCCACCATGGCTGTGCGACACTATTGTACTTGTGTGAGCATCACAAGTTTCCTCAGACTTCTTAACCAATGGCTGACTGTATGAACAGGGTCTAGCCCTGCTATGTGAACATTTGTGTCAATGGATATTAGTCTGGTTGCATGCTGTAAGAAAAACAAATGGAAGAGAATAAACCAGTATCACCCTCAGAGAAATGAGGCCACAGGGAAGGGAGGTGCACAGACATTGTAACAAGTTTCAGTCACATTTACCTGGCCTTGCTGTTCCATCCTTGGGGGTTCTCTGGGAAACTTCTGGTGGGAAGCATTCCTCTGTTACTCTTCTTGCCTGAGGAATGAGCAATGAAGTATGTACACATCATGATTGTGGATAAAATGGTGGGATGTTTTCTGCCTCCAAGTTCCTTCAGTGTTTGTTGTGAAAGAGGTGTGAAAGCTCTTGCTGCCTTCCTTCATGTCAGATCCTTTTCCTAAATGGAAGCTTATCTTATTGTTTTCACAGTTCATATCCTCTTTTAAAATATTTTTTGTTCATTTTTATTTACTTATTTGAGAGTGACAGAGAGAGAGAGGGAGAGAGAGACAGATAGGGAATGGGCGCGCCAGGGCTTCCAGCCACTGCAAACGAACTCCAGACGCATGCGCCCCCTGGTGCATCTGGCTAACGTGGGTCCTGGGGAACCGAGCCTCGAACCGGGGTCCTTAGGCTTCACAGGCAAGCGCTTAACCACTAAGCCATCTCTCCAGCCCTCCTATCCTCTTCATAACACTTTTTCTGCTTGTCATTTTCCTGTTTCTATAAATAACCTTGCCACTCACAGTCCTGACTGGATAGATCCTAACTGAACTGCCCTCTGTCTGGGCCCTGGACAATTTCAGAACCCTGTTAAGGTATATGTGGTTTCCTCATCACGCCTGGTGATTACTATGCACAGTAGCAGACATGGAGAGAAGCCTTCTTGCCATTTCTCATGCATCATGTCTGGCACCACCTTCCCGTCACTCACCTCTGTGTCTGTTTCTTTTGTCTATCAGCCTGGCATATAACTCCTGATGTCTGGAGCCTCTACATATCCTCAGAGTCTTGATTTTCCTTGTCTTTCTTTGAGCTAAGAGACTGTGGGGCCATGCCACCCTCCAAACACTTTATGGGACTATGTCCTGCTACTGGCAGTGTTGCTCTACAGCCTGCCCTTCACCTGTACATAGGATGTTCATTACCAGTGCATCCAAAAGAATACCAAAAACTTGGGCTGGAGAGATGGCTTATCGGTTGAGCGCTTGCCTGTGAAGCCTAAGGACCCCAGTAGGAGGCTCACTTCCCCAGGACCCACGTTAGCCAGATGCACAAGGGGCTGCATGTGTCTGGAGTTAATTTGCAGTGGTTAGGTTATTGATTTGGGATCTTTCATGTTTTTTTTTTTGTGTGTGTGTGAAGGCATTGAGTGCTATTAATTTTCCCCAGAGGTCGGCCTTCATTGTGTCCCATACGTTTTGGTATGATGTGTTCTCATTGTCTTTCAATTCCAGAAATTTTGCAATTTCATTTTTTATTTCCTCTACTATCCATTTATTGTTTAAAAGTGCGCTGTTAATTTCCTCGTGCCACTGGGATCTTGGTGGGTCTTCTGTTGTTGATATCTAGTGATATAGCATTGTGATCTGATATCATGCAGGGAATTATGTCAATCTTCCTAAATATGTGGAGGCAGGCTTTGTGACCCAGAATATGGTCTGTTTTAGAGAATGTTCCATGGGCTGCTGAGAAGAATGTGTTGTCTGTGGATTTGGAATGGAATGTTCTGTAGATGTCTGTTAGGTCAAAGTGATCTATGGTTTTGTTGAGCTCTCATACTTCCCTGTTCAGTTTCTGTTTGGATGATCTGTCTATTATTGATAAGGGTGTATTGAAGTACCTAGCTATGATGGTGTTGGTGGTTATTTCTGTTTTATTGTCAAGTAGGTTTTGTTTTATGAACCTTGGTGCCCCTGTGTTTTGCATGCAAATTTATGATTATAATATCCTCCTGATTGATCATTCCCTTGATAAGTAGGAAATGGCCTTCTTTGTCTTTTTTATTATTTTTTGTTTGAAGTCTATTTTATGCAATATTAATATAGCTATGCCTGCTTGTTTATCATTCCCATTTCCTTGGAATATTGTTTTCCACCCTTTCATCCTGAGGATGTGTCTGTCTTCAGGTGTGAGTTGAGTTTTTGAAGGCAACAAATTGAATTTTTTGATCTATGCTGTTAGCTTGTGTCTCTTGTTGGGTGAATTAAGGCCATTAATATTTAGGGTAATGACTGTGAGATTTGATTTGATCCCTGCCATATTGTGATGGTAGATGTGTGTTGGTGTTTTCATGGGCTTTGATGTTTTTTGTGCCTACTCTGAGTTGGTTATTGTGATCTCTTTCTTGTAGGCATTTGAGTTTGGTTATTTGTTTCTTCTCTGTGGAGAATTTCTTGAAATACTCTCTTAGTTTTGGTTTTGTGTTCATATAATTGTAAAGCTGAGTTTTGTCATGAAAAGTTTTTCTTTCACCATTTATTAGGAGGGATACCTTTGCCAGGTAGAGTTATTTGGGTTGGAAGCCATAGGTTCTTACTCTTTGAAGTGTTTCATTAGAGGCCCTTCTAGCTTTCAGGGTTTCCATTGAGAAGTCTGAAGCAATTCTGATGGGGTTACCTTTGCAATTGGTGTGCTATTGTTCTGTAGGTGCTTTTAGGATTTTCTCTTTGGTGTCAATGTTTAGAATCTCAATGATAATATGTCTTGGGGAGTTTGTCCGTTGGCCCAGTCTGTTTGCAGTCCTGTTGGCTTCTTGTATTTTGATGGGCCTTTCTTTTAAGAGACTGGGGAAGTTTTCTTCAATTATTTTCTTAAATAAGATCTCCATGCCTTTGGTCTGAAATTCTTCTCCTTCTGGTATTCCAATGATTCTGATATTAGGATGTTTATGTGTATCCCACACTTCCCTCATGTTCTGTTCACAGGAACTTTTGAACTTACTGAAGTCTTTGAACTCTTGAACTGTTTCTTCCATCTTGTCTTCCAGATCAGAGTTTCTATCCTCCACTTCGCTGACTCTATTCTTGAGAGCTTCTGGAGAGTTTTGGATTTGTTCAATTAAGTTTACATTTTCTACTACCTTTCTATGTACAATTTCCATCCCTCTGTCAAGGTCCCTTTTCACCTCATTTTCTGATTTTCTTGATGATTCTTGGAATTCATCCTTGCATTTCTTTATGTCTTCATTTAGCATGGCCAGCTGATTTTTAAGGTCTTATTTTTTTTCACTCTCCCTCACAACTCTTAACTCTCTTTGAACACCTTCCAATTTCTTATCTATTAGTTCTTGTTCAGTGATGGCAGCACCAGCATGTTTATCAGTCCTTTGTTGCTTTCCTGCTAGTTCTACCAGTAGGTTGGTCAGGGTTGCATTGTTCATAGCTTCAATTTGATGTTCTGTTCCTAATTACTCTTCTATGTTTTGGTTAGATATATTCATTGTAGGACTGGGTGATGTAACTGGATTTTCTTGCATTTGATTTTTCATGTTATTTCTTTTGCACTGTGGTTTGCCCATGACAGCGTATTGCCATGTAGGTGGTTGGGTCAGCCTGGGCTCAAGCACAATGGGAATCTGAGGCAGCCTGAGGCATTTGCCGAGCAGCCTGGGTTTAGCTCTCACATACCGAAGCCGCCTATCTACTGCCTTGCAGGGTCACCAAATTTGCCTGAATTCTCAAGTGGTAATGCACCAAAGCTGCCTGCTTTCAAGATAGAAGGGACACTGAGGTACCAAGCACTGAAGCAGCCCAAACTCTGACTGGGAACACTGGGACCTGGAAGCAGTCTGCGCTCCCCTGCCACAGGACAGTGGCAGATGGCTGGTGTGGCAGACAGGTAGGGGATAACACCTGAGCTTGTGCAAGCAAGAGACACAGTCTGAGCTTGTGTAGCAATTCCATGTTCCCCCCCCATGCCCCCCCCCACTGATAATCTATTGGAGATTGCTCTCCCATAAAGGACCCAGTGCACCCTTAATATCTTGCCTTTCTTTCCCCAGGATTTGCAGTGCAGCTATGAGGTTGCCATCCTGGCCAGAAGTTGCCATTTGAGTCTAGATTTGTTCTCTCATCCCCTCCCTGGCCCTCCCCTCACTCCCCATGCTCCCTATATTCTAGTCCTCAGGATGCTTCCTAGGTATGTCGGCAACTTGGATAGATTCAGGTCAGGTGCTGTAGATGACTGAGATTATGCAGTGGTTATCTTTCTATGATTAGGTAAGTTCACTGGGAATGATCTGTTCCAGGTTCAACCATTTTTCCTTAAATTTTATTGTGTCCTTCGTTCTTCCTTCTGTGTCGAATTCCTTGTGTAGATATGTCACATCTTAGTTATCCACTCTTCAGGTGGTGGACATCTGGATTGATTCCAGATCTTAGCTGTTACAAATTGGGCTGCTATAAACATGGTTGAGCAAATCTCCCTGAACTGACGTTTAAAGGTTTTAGTGTATGTGCCCCATAAGGGAATAACTGGGTCTGTTAGTAACTCTATAGTCAGCTTTCTTAGGAGTCTACATATTTCTTTCCATCTTACATTTTCACCAATAGTGGATGAGGGTTCCTAATTCTCCACATCCTCTCCAGCATTTATTTTCATTTGATATCTTGATGTTTGCTATACCGTACTTGGGTAAGGTAGAATCTCATAGTTGTTTTAATTTTCATTTCCCTGATGATTAGGGGTGATGAACATTTTCTTAAGTGTGTGTTTGCCATTTGAATTTTTTCCTATGTGAACTGCCTGTCCAGCTCTTTGTCCCATTTTGCGAATGGGTTGTTTGACTTGTTATTATTAGGTTTTTTGAGTTCTTTGTAGATTCTAGAGAATATTCCTCTGTCGTTGGATAATCAGCAAATGTTTTCTCCCATTCTGTGGGTAATCTATTGGCTTTACTTATTATGTGTCTGTCTGTAAAGAAACTCTTCAACTTCATGTGATGCCATTGGTTGAGTGGCTGTTTAAGATCATGAGCTACTAAAGTTTTGTACAGGAAGTCTTTTTCCATTCCTATATCATGGCAAATTCCCCCTATATTTTCTTCCAGCAGTAGCTGAGTTTCTGGTCTTATATAGAGGTCTTTGCTCCATTTGGATTTGAGTGTTGCACATGGTGAGATGTGTGGATCAAGTTTCAACTTCCTGCATATGGTTATCCTGTTTGTCCAGCACCATTTGTTGAAGATGCTGTCTTTTTTTCAGCCTATATTATTAGGTCTTTTGTGAAATATCAAGTAGCTGTAGTTGCTTGACCCAAAGTCTGGGTCCTCAATTTTATCCCTTTGGTCTATAATCCTGTTTTGATGCCACTATTATGCTGTTTTTATTTCTATGGCTTTGTAATATTTATTTAGATCAGGTATGGTGATGCCTGCAGAGGTATTTCTTTTGCTGAGGATATGCTTCGATATTCAAGGCCTTCTGCCTATTCATACGAAATTTGAGATCTTTTTTTCTAACTCTGTGAAGAACTTTGGTGGGATATTAATTGGGATTGCATTAAATCTGTATATTGCCTTTGGTAGGATTGCCATCTTCACAATGTTAATTCTGCCTATCCAGGAGCGTGGGAGGTCTTTCCATTTTCTCCACTCCTCCTCAATTTCTTTTTTGAGTGTTTTATGTTACCATTGTATAGATTTTTTACTTCTTTGGTTAATGTTATTCCAAAGTATTTTTTTGTTGTTGCTATTGAAAATGGGACCATGTCCCTTATTTCTTTCTCTATATCATTGTCATTTGCATATAGAAAGGCTACTGATTTTTATACATTGATTTTGTATCCTGCTACTTTGCTATATGAATTAATCACCTTCAGGAGTTTTGGGATGGAGTCTCTTGGGTCTCTTACATATACAATCATGTCATCAGCAAATAGAGATAAATTAACTCCTTCCTTTCCAAATGGTATCCCTTTTATTTCTTTTTCCTGTCTTATTGTTTGAGCTAGGACTTCCAGTGCTATATTGAAGAGCAGAGGTGAGAGTGGACACCCCTGTCTTGTTTTTGATCTCAATGGGAATTCCTCCAGTCTCTCTCCATTGAGTATTATTTGGGCCTTTAGAACTTTGTATATTGCCTGTATTATGTTAAAATGTGAACCAACCATGCCAATTCTGTCCAATATTTTGATCAAGTGATGTATTTTGTCAAAGGCCTTTTCTGCATCTATTGGAATGATTGTGTGGCTTTTGTGTTTTACCTTATTTGTTGTATTATATTGACAGATTTCCATGTTTTGAACCTCCCCCGTGTTCCTGGGATGAATCCCACTTGATCAAGGTGGATATTCCTTTTGCAGTGTTGTTAGATTCGGTTTGCGAGGATTTTGTTCAGGATCTTTGCATCTAGGTTCATCAGGGAAATAGGACAGTAGTTTTCTTGTGGGATCTCTACCTGGTTTTGGAATTGGGGTGATAGTAATTTCATAGAAGGAATTGGGAAGCTTTCCCTGTTCTCCAATTGTATGGCACTGTTTGAGAAAGTTTGGTTTGAGTTCTTCCATGAAGGATTGATTGAATTCAGCTGAGAAGTGATCTCGTCTTGGACTCTTCTTTTGGGGGAGGTTTTTTGATTAATTTTCAATCTCGGTGAGTGTGATAGGTTTCTTTAGGAGATTAATCTGCTCTGAGTTTAGCTGAAGCACCAAGCACCAAAGCAGTCTAAACTCGCCTTCTGGGACACTGGGCCACAGAAGTAGTTTTATATTATGCATGCAACAGGACACTGGCAGGTGGCCAGTGTGGCCAACAGGCTGGGGAATGCACCTGAGCTGGTGCAGGCGGACAGGCAGAGTAAGCCTTAGCTCACTTGGTCCAGTGGAATGGGCCTGAGCTTGCACATGGATGGGTGGTAGCTGGAGCAGTAAGTGAGCAAAAGGGCAGAGGAGGCTAAGTTTGCACAAGTGGGTATCAAAGGTATGCATGTGGCAGGCAAATGGACCAATGGAGCCCGAACTGCAGAGAGCCAGCAGGCAGAGCCTGCCCATGGGCGGGGGTAGCAGGGTGATTACCCCTGTGCAGTGAGAAAAGTGGAACTATGTTGGCCTAGGTACCCTTTCCTATAGTAAGTGCAGGACTATCCTGAAGCTGGTGCTGTGGGTATGGTATATGCTTGGGGGATACGGGGACTGGTGGGCTACCCGTGAGCGAGGGAATCAGTGATTCCCTCTCCCCCCCCCGTGCCCTCCTTCTGTTGATCTACTAGAGATTGCTCTCCCCTAAAAGACCCAATGAACACTTAATGCCTTGCCTTTCTTTCCTGGGGATGTGAGGCAGTTTGGCATTTGCCATCTTGGCCGGAAGTGACCTTAATCTTGTATTTTGAAACATAATTAAAAGAAGAAAAAGTCAAGCCTTTCTTAAGACAAATCCTACCCAAAGGTAGGATTCCTTGACAATTATTTCTGCAAATAATAATAACAATAACACTGCCGGGCATGGTGGCACACGCCTTTAATCCTAGCACTCAGGAGGCAGAGGTAGGTGGATCGCCATGAGTTCAAGGCCACCCTGAGACTACATAGTGAATTCCAGGTCAGCTTTGACTAGAGCAAGACCCTACCTCCAAAAAAAATTCCCAAACGCCAATAACAATAACAAATGGTAAACGTCATGTCTGTCAGCCCTATACTTTGTCCAAAATACTGCCCATCTCCAGAATGCTGCATGCACTAGATGTCCAGAACATGGAAGTTCACAGCAATAAAGTCACAAAGCATGTTGGAGCCAGAGTCTACATAGAATTTCAAATGAAGTACATACCATTAGTGTGCTAATCTTGGAACAAGATTTATGCCCACCTTAAGAATAACTTCTGATGCTCACAACACAGCACTGGGAAATCTCTGAGCTGATGTGGTGAGAAATATGAGAAAGAGGCTACACAGTGAAGTCCCGAGAATGACCCTACCACTGATATGAATATCATAAGCATAGCACTGTGAGGGCACAGATGTGCTCTTCTTTCAGGGGTGGACAATGAAGGAAAGAAGCACAGCCAGGATTCTGGTGGAGTGTGTTAGGGCCTGTACATCTGATAAGATGGCTTAGCAGTTAAAGTGCTTATCTGCAAAGCCAAAGGACCCAGGTATGACTTCTCAGAACCCATGTTAGCCAGATGCACAACATGGTGCATGCATCTGGACTTCCTTTGCAGGGACTGGAGAAAAAATAAATGTATACATACTTACATGCATATATATATATATATATATATATATATATATATATATATATATATATGTATTTCTGTCTGTCTCTCTCTGCCCATTTCTCTCAAATACATATAAAATATTTTTAAATAGTCCCTCCATTGGCACATGTATAGAAGATTTGTGTCCTTATGTGAAAATCCCCTTAGGAAGGAAGCATGCCACACACATCTCATCAGAAAAATGCATCATGCTGCTAGGGAGAATGGTCAGTGAGTAAACTACATGATGACATTTGTTCAGCCTCCCTATATCCACAGAATAATACTTTGATATGGTGGTGTGTGCCTGTAAACACAGAACTGGAGAGGCATAGGCTCACAGATTGTGAGGGATTGCTGACTTGCTAGGCAAGCCATTATGGTGAGATCCAAGGTCAGTGATAGACAATATGTCAAAAAAGAAAGAAAGAAAGAAAGAAAGAAAGAAAGAAAGAAAGAAAGAAAGAAAGAAAGGAATGGAAAAAGGAAGAGAGAAGAGGGAAGTGTAAAAGGAATAAAGAAGGAAGAAAGAGCCTTATATATTGATTATTAATTAAGTGGTTCAAGAATATTCTCTTTTCAGATGGCAGTTACCAGTGCAGAGATTCAAAACTCATCCAAGTGCTGAGAAACACTGACAGTGGAGGGTGTGGGACTTTGCGAAACATCTCTATCACAACCACCAAGGCTTAGTGTCCATTGCAGTAGAGGTGACAGGAAGAATAAAATAGTCAGATGAAAGGGAATAGTACCTTGCACTACTGTTTTCCAGACAGAATGTGGCCATGGAATTCATGACCTCACAGGGGCTAATGCTACCTACACAAAACCTGAATATTATGAAAGAAAAAAAATGATGACATTACCACATAACTGAGACTAGTTGGAGAGGAAAAACATATTCAGTGAATGGATATTAGGGAGATAAAGGAGGGTGATGGGAAAGAATTATGATTATGGTAGATTGACGATGCAATGTTTTAAAAGGTTGGAGAGATGGCTTAGTAGTTAAAGCATTTGCCTGCAAAGCCAAAGGACAAAGGTTCAACTCCCCATCACCCACATAAGCCATATGAACAAGGGTACACATATCTGGAATTCATTTGCAGTGTTTCAGGCCCTGGTGTGCTCTACCTGCCTTTCTCCTTCTCTCACCCTCTCAAATAAAAATAAAAGCAGTATCAACTAAATGAAACAAAGAGGGAATAAACAGAATGATGAAAAGGGAAGGAGGGTAAAAAGGGAAAGGTCGAAGAGAGAGAGAGAACAATTGAGTACTGAAACCTAAGTTGGGCTGCAGGCCTGATAGAAACCTTGTAAATGCATAAGGCTGCCTTGGACAGTGGCAAATACCACAAGTTCAATGGAGCAGAAGCAGTTCCCAGAGCTCTGACAGCCTCACAGTTTCTTCCACATGCTGTAGGCTACTTCATGGTCTACATGAGCCATGGCAGGCCCTTGAAAAAATGTTGGAAGCATCCACCAGCATACTGGAGCAAGAGACCCTGTCCTTCCAGCTGAGCTAATTTTCTCTTGCCATTCACCAAAATGGCTGACCGCTCCCAGATTTCAAAGGTATCAATTCCTCCCTGCATCCCCAACACTGGGCAACCTCCAGAGAAGACTCAGGCTGTCCATACTGTGGCACCTGTGCAGGAGAGTAGGAAGTATGGCCCGTTCTCCCACAGCCTCCCCTTCTCTTGCATCAAAGCAGATGAGCTCATCTGAGGGACAGCTCTTATCAGTCACCAGCAGTTTCCTGTTGGGAACTGAAGGAGCTGCAGAAGGAAGACAGGCTACTTGGGCTCTGCTTACTGTGGCACAGGCAGGTTTCTATTGAGTGATAGCAGCAGCCTTTAAATCAGGTCATCCATGGCCTTGTTCTAGGGTCCCAGGCACATGTTCAGCTCTGCCACTGCATGTAGACCTCTTTCCCAGCCTTACCACTGCCGCCCTTTGCACCACCCTTTTTTTTTTGTACTGCATTTTTAAACATTTATTAATTTTTTTACTAATTAGTTTTGTATTCAGTGAATACAGTCAAGTTGGTATCATTGTAAGGCTCATCCATGTACTACTTCCTCCCCCTACCCCTCCTTGTTGAGGTATATGGGTCATGCATTCTGGAGTTAGCCCACAGTTATGGGTAGGAGAAATGTCTGTGCATATCATGACCCAAGATGTGGCTCTGACATTCTTTCTGCTCCCTCTTCTGCAAAATTTCCCTGAGCCGTGTTGGGTTCATTTTTGGTCTGCTTCAATGATGAGATGATGGGGGCCTCTGCATCTCTGGATATCTGATATGGTAGGAGTTGATCTCTGTGTCAATCTCTTTCACCCTTGTGCTGATACCCATTTCACAAAGAGAACAGACCCTTGCTTGTTTCAGCTGGGGACCTTTTGAGGTATGATGGGCTGGTTCTTTCCTTAGGATCTGCATCTACCTGAAAAAGAGAAGCAGATTCTCCCACCGAGAGTAAAATTAGCACCAGACAAATGGGACAATGCTATTTAAAAGAGCTAAGTTGAAAAGTTTAGTATAGAATCTAGGGGTTAACAGAATTTAATTTCGGATTCTTATAGGTATAATTTCTTATGATGAAAATTTTGAGATCTAATTTTTGTACTGTGTACCAAATTATATGGTCCATACTTGTTCTTGTAAAGCAGATAATACATTGTCCGAATATATGAATGGCATTTGACCCTGATTTTTGCATGGATATTTTTGGGCTCTGAAAGGCCCAGGCATGAGGCCTAGTGGAACTTCCTGTGGGTAGCTAAAGTTTGGCGACCTGTCTCTGGCCAGCTAGGACTCAGAGAGACACCTAATGGCTTCTGGCCTATCACTTCCATGTGTTAATTGTAATTACCATTTCAATAGTTAAAGTTTACTCTTGGCCCTTACCTCTTCCCCATCCTAAAATCCCCATCTTTGTCCCCAACATGATATAGGCAACTGCTCAGAGTAATAAAGTGAGTTATTTCTGTGATTTCCTGCATGGAAAAGACTCCCGACTCAGTGTGGTTTTTCTCCAGTGGCCAGGAGAAGTTTCTGAGTCGTCCGACACTCATCATCCTTCTTAACCCCTAAGGAGGAACCAGCAGGCCTGGTCCTTCACTCAGCACTACCTACCTGCCCGGGAAGGAGCCCTGCATCTGGCACCTAACGTGTGGCTCTGGGACCCCGACAGACTAGTACACCCCGTGAGAGGCAGTCCTTGAGGAGGTAATCAGTGTGTGTGGGTGAGCGTACCCTCATGAGTTATGAGGTAGTCTTTATATTTAGTGCACTAAACTTTGCTTCTATAACCTGTATTTTCTTGCCAACATCTCTTTGTTCCCTTTCTCTTTCCCTTCACATTTGGTTCATCAGTGGCTTTTGTATTTCTGAATGGGGCCTAGCAAGCTACATCTGTGGCTTTTAGATTTCTAAAGGCTTGTGCTTCTCTCTCTCTGCTTGGGCCTGTGAAGGCAGGCCAGCTTTTTCTGACATTATGGAACTTCCCCTGGATCTGTAAGCTTCAAAAATATTCCTTCCTCCATAACTGCACCTGGTCTAGAAGTTTATCTCAGCAAACCTAAAGCTGTCTGATGAGCTAAGATGAAACTGACCATGTGGATGTTAATCTTTTGGAACCTTTGCTTTAAAGAAATGGGCCTAAAAGGTTCCAGTTAAGATGGCGATGTAGGTACCACACCAAACCAGGCTAGGGGGTAAAAAAGACCAAAAATCTCAACAAAATACACATTTTTACTAAAAAGTGAGGTGTATAGTAAATTGAAGCAGCAGCAGAGAAGTAGAAGAGATCCAGAGCCTGCACAGGCCAGCAAAAGCAGCCCCAGCAGTTCTGCTGACTGTGGCGGTGGAGGCACAACAGAAAGCCGCCAGGCTCAGCTGGAGCCACAGGAAAAGCCAGGTACAGGGAGCTTCCACTCACACCGGAGCTCTCTGCAACTCAAGAAACATGAAGGGAGAGCGGCAGTGAGCAACAGAGGAGCAGAGAACAAGGTAGAAGAACACATGGAACAGCGAAAGAACCAGAGCAGTTGCGGCTCCACCCCTCCTCCACCACCTGAGCCAAGCTCCAGAAAACAGAGCAGCGGTCCCGGGACCCAGCCACACCAACTTGAGCCAACAGTGGGACCCAAGCAGGAGCAGAGTCTGGCAGCAACATCAGTGGCTCCGGCACCAGTAACAGCAGCCCCAGCAGCAGCAGATCCAGTAGCGGCAGCAACAGCAGACCCAGCAGCAGCAGACCCAGAAGCGGCAGCAGCAGACCCAGCAGCAGCAGCTTCAGTGGCAGCAGCGGTGGTGGACCCACCGGTAGCAGCTTCAGCAGCAGTGGTGGCTCCAGCAGTGGCAGCTAAAGCAGCAGTAGCAGAGGCAGCAGCATCGGTGGACCCAGCAGCAGCAGCTTCAGCAGCAGCAGTGACAGACCCAGCAGTGGCAGCTATAGCAGCAATGGTGACAGATCCAGCCGCAGCAGCTTTAGCAGCAGCAGTTCCAGCAGCAGAGGTGCTGATCTGCAGGGCAACACTTGCCAGGCACGGTTTGCCCCACAAGAAAAGGCAGTGCCCAGCTCCAGAAATCAGAACAACAGACCGACTACACAGGCAGAAATTTGACTGAGACAAAAATCATCTAAGGTAACTGGGATTGCACCAGGGAAGGGTCCCACTTGGTCGCAAGCTGACTGGAATCCCTCAACAGACCAGAAATCTTAACCCCTTTGTTGATAAGGATCTGGTCATTATAACTACTCTTGCATACATACTTGGGGCTGTTTTTGATTGAATGTGTACAGTGTTTAGTTAACTTTTAGAATCTACCTGTATTTTATTACACTCAGCCTACTTGAATACTCCCATAGCAGGGAAACTCAACCCCTAGGAACACCTTTGTAGATACTCTGAGAGCCTTAAGAGCCCCACCTAACACCTTAAGCTCCTACCCTGAAGACATATAACAACAGATCAATTGATAGAGCTAAGAATACCCAGCTAGCTAGAAAATCCAAGCATTAACTTAATCCAAGATGCAAAAATATATACATTATAACACAAGAAACACTAAAAAGCAAGACAATATTAATCCACCTAAAAGTATCAATGCATCAGAAATGACCTCCAGTGAGAACGAGTTATGAAATGCCTGAGAAAGATTTCAAAAGAATGATTGTAAATATGTTCAAAGAGGTCAAAGAACAAATCAAAGGAATCAAAGAAAAAAATCAAAGAATAAATCAAAGGAATCAAAGAAGATGCAGAACACCAAATTAATGAAATAAAGAAGGAAATACAAGACATAAGTAAGAAAATAGAAATAATAAAGAAAAACCAGTCAGAATTACTAGCAATGAAGAACACAGTTAATGAAATAAAAAACTCTGTAGAAAATCTCACCAGTAGAATGGATGAAGAAGAGGACAGAATATCTAAGCTAGAAGACCAGGTGGCAGATCTAACACAGGCCAACAAAGAGAAAGACAAGCTTATAGAAAAGTATGAGTGGGAATTTCAAGATATTCAGGACACTATGAAAAGATCAAATATAAGAATTTAGGGCATAGTAGAAGGAGAAGAATTCCACTCCAACGGCATAGTAGGCGTCTTCAACAAAATCATAGAAGAAAACTTCCCCCAAATTGGGAAAGAGGTGCCAATGCAGATAGAGGAATCCTTTAGAACCCCAGCCAGACAAAACCTGGAAAGAACCTCTCCTCACCATAGTATAATCAAACTTCCAAACGCACAAACCAAAGAAAAAATATTGAATGCAGTTAGAGAGAAAAATCAAGTTACCTACAAAGGCAAGCACATCAGGATTGCAGCAGATTATTCAACAGATTATTCAACAAGTCCCAAAAGGCCTTGGACTGATATATTCCAAGTTCTGAAAGATAACAACTGTCAACCAAGGTTACTTTATCCTGCAAAGCTATCCATTCAAATAGATGGAGAAATAAGGACATTTCATGACAAAAGCAGGTTAAAGAAGTATTTGAAGAACCAGCTCTACAGAAAATACTTGATAGAATCCTCCATGCTGAAGAAAAGGAAAAGCATACATATAAGGAACCTAGAAAAAACAAGCAATACTCAAATATTAGTTAACACAAGAGAGCACAGGTAGAACTGGAACCACAAAAAAAAAAAAAAGGCAAACCTAAATACACACTTTTCAAAAATATCTCTTAATATCAATGGCCTCAATGCCATTGATTTGGTTTGGGGCTGGAGAGATGGCTTAGCGGTTAAGCACTTGCCTGTGAAGCCTAAGGACCCCGGTTCAAGGCTCGGTTCCCCAGGTCCCACGTTAGCCAGATGCACAAGGGGGCGCACACGTCTGGGGTTCATTTGCAGAGGCTAGAAGCCCTGGCATGCCCATTCTCTCTCTCTCCCTCTATCTGTCTTTCTCTCTGTGTCTATTGCTCTCAAATAAATAAATAAAAAATTTTTTTAAAAAAAGAAAAGACATAGGTTTGTAGACTGGGTTAAAAACAGGATCGTACAATTTGTTGTCTCCAAGAAACTTGCCTTTCTACAAAGAAGTAAATAGCTTTGACTCACCAATAAAAACATATGGACTAATACACTGGATGAAAAAATAGTATCAAATTGCCTAGTTTCTAAGAAACACCTCTACATAGCAAAGGTGTCCCAAATCTGATAGTCAAATGATCAAAAGCAACACAGCAAGGAATAGAAACCATAAAGAAGCAGATACACCTATTCTTGTATCTGATAGAACAGACTTCAAAGCAGAGCTAATGAAAAGAAAGAGGTAAGCACTTAGTGGTAAAGGGAGTGATCCATCAAGAGGACAAAACTATTGTTATTATCAGTGCACAAATTATCATGGCCCATGGTTTCAGCAAACCAACACAAAATATCATGGAAGGTCAAATAGGTCCTAATAGAATAACAGTAGAAGACTTTAGCACCGGATTCAAATATTTAGCCAATTCTTCTAAACAAAATATCAAATAAGACATTTCTGCATGTAATTGGGGCATAGAAGCTGGGGGCATGGCTCAGCAATTAAAGGTGCTTGCTTGCAAACCTACCAGCCAAGGTTCAATTTCCAGGTCACCTCCATAAAAGTTGAAACACAAACATGCTGCCATCATCTGCTGTTGCATTTTCAGTGGCTAGCGACTCTGGATTACCTAGAAACACAAACACAAATTGAAAAATTAATTTTTTTTCAAAGACAAAACAATACAATATGGTCTGCCAGATGTGGTGGCACACGTGTTTAATTCTAGCACTTTGGAAGGAGAGGTAACAGAATCACTGTGAGTTCTAGGCTGTCTGAGACTACATAGTGAATTCAGATTAAGCCTGGGCTACAGTGAGTCCCTACTTAAAAAAAAAAATATATGACAAAGGCTCGAGGACTTCCAGTTAAGATGGCGGCATAGGTACCACGCCAAAGCAGCCTGGGGGAGGGGGGGAGACCAAAAAAACTCAGCAAAATACACACTTTTACTAAAAAGTGAGGTGTATTGGAAATTGAAGCAGCAGCGGAGAAGTAGGAGAGATCCAGAGCATCCAGAGCCTGCACAGGCTGGCAAAAGCGGCCCCGGCAGCTCTGCCAACCGCGGCAGCGGCGAGGTGCACCAGAAAGCTGCCAGGCTCGGGTCCACTGCAGGAAAAGCCAGGTGCGGGAGCTTCCCCTCAAACCGGCACTGTCCGCAACTCAGGAAACGTGAAGGGAGAGCAGCAGTGAGCAGCAGAGGAGCAGACCGCGAGGTAGAAGAATGTGTGGAACAGTGAGAGAACCAGAGCAGCTGTTGCTCCCTCCCCTCCCCCACCACCTGAG
Organism: Jaculus jaculus; assembly: GCF_020740685.1. Classification (NCBI taxonomy): domain Eukaryota; kingdom Metazoa; phylum Chordata; class Mammalia; order Rodentia; family Dipodidae; genus Jaculus; species Jaculus jaculus. Next base: position 2,873,999 of record NW_025423490.1, read on the forward strand.
CCCAGCTCCGGCAAACAGAGCAGGGGTCATGGACCCAGCCACACCAACTTGAGCTGACAGCAGGACCCAAGCAGGAGCAGAGTTTGGCAGCAACATCAGCAGCTCCAGAACCGGTACCAGCGGCCCCAGCAGCAGCAGACCCAGAAGCAGCAACAATAGCAGACCCAGCAGCAGCAGCTTCAGAAACAACAGGGTCTCCAGAAGTGGCAGCTACAGCAGCAGCAGCAGCAGAGGCAACAGCAGCAGTGGGCCCAGCAGCAGCAGCTTGAGCTGCTGACAGACCCAGCAGAGGCAGCTTTCACAGCAGCAGTTCCAGCAGTGGGGGTGCTGATCTGCAGGGCCACAGTTGCCAGGCTTGGCTTGCCCTGCAGGAAAAGCCAGTGCCCAGCTCCAGAAATCAGAACAGCAGCTCGAGGTCCCAGGCAGCAACTTGACTGAGACCAAACTCATCCAAGATAACTGGGTTTGCATGAGGGAAGGGTCTCACTTGGTCACAAGCTGACTGGGATCCCTCAACAGACCAGAAATCTTAACCTCTATGTTGATAAGGATCTGGTTGTTATAATAACTACTCTGGCATTCATACTTGGGGCTGTTTTTGACTGAATGGGTACAGTGTTTAGTTAACTTTTAGAATCTACCTGTGTTTTATTCCACTCAGCCTATTTGAATACTCCCATAGCAGGGAAACCCAACACCTAGGAGCACCTTTGTAGATACTCTCAGAGTCTTAAGAGCCACATCTAACACCTTAAGCTCCTACCCTGAAAATATATAACATCAAATCAATTGATACAGCTAAGAATACCCAGCTAGCTAGAAAATCCAAGCATTAACTTAATCCAAGATGCAAAAATATATACATTATAACACAAGAAACACTAAAAAGCAAGACGATATAAATCCACCTAAAAGTATTAATGCATCAGTAATGTCCTCAAGTGAGAAAGAGTTAGAGGAAATGCCTGAGAAAGATTTCAAAAGAATGATTGTAAATATGTACAAAGAACTCAGAGAAAAAATCAAAGGAGTCAAGGAGGAACTTAAAGAGGAAATCAAAGGAATCAAAGAAGATGCAGGACACGAATTTCATTAAATAAAGAAGGCAATACAAGACATAAATAAGGAAATAGAAATAATAAAGAAAAACCAGTCAGAATTACTAGCAATGAAGAACACAGTTAATGAACTAAAAAACTCTGTAGAAAATCTCACCAGTAGAAAGGATGAAGGAGAGGACACATTATCTAAACTAGAAGACCAGGTGGCAGATCTAATACAGGCCAACAAAGAGAAAGACAAACTTATACAAAAGTATGAGTAGGAATTTCAAGATATTCAGGACACTATGAAAAGATCAAATATTAGAATTCAGGGCATAGGAGAAGGAGAAGAATTTCACTCAAAAGGCATAGTAGGTGTCTTCAACAAAATCATAGAAGAAAATGTCCCCCAAATTGGGAAAGAGGTGCCAATGCAGATAGAGGAATTCTTTAGAACCCCAGCCTGACAAAACCTGGAAAGAACCTCTCCTCGCCATATTATAATCAAACTTCCAAACACACACACCAAAGAAAAAATATTGAAAGCAGTTAGAGAGAAAAATCAAGTTACCTACAAAAGTAAGCCCATCAGGATTACAGCAGATTATTCAACACAAACTTTTAAAGCCAGAAGGGCTTGGGGTGATATATTCCAAGTTCTGAAAGATAACAACTGTCAACCAAGGTTACTTTATCCTGCAAAGTTATCCATTCAAATAGACGGAGAAATAAGGACTTTCCATGACAAAAGCAGGTTGAAGGAGTATTTGAAGACAAAACCAGCTCTACAGAAAATACTTGATAGAATCCTCCATGCTGAAGAAAAGGAAAAGCACACATATAAGGAACCTAGAAAAAACAAACAAAACTCAAATATTAGTTAACACAAGAGAGCACAGGTAGAACCAGAAACACACACACACACAAAAAAAAAGGCAAACATAAATACACACCGTTGAATAATATCTCTTAATATCAATGGCCTCAATACCCCAATGAAAAGACATAGGTTTCCAGACTGGGTTAAAAAGCAGAATCCTACAATTAGTTGTCTCCAAGAAACTCACCTTTCTACAAAGGATAGACATTATCTTAGGGTGAAAGGTTGGAAGACAGTGTTTCAAGCAAATGGACCTAGAAAACAAGCAGGGGTTGCTATCCTAATATCACACAGGATAGACATTAGTCCAACGTTAGTCAAGAAAGATAAGGGAGGTCACTTTATATTGATTAAGGGCACACTTAAACAGGAGGACATTACAATCCTAAACATATATGCACCTAACATGGGGGCTCCCAAATTCGTCAAACAAACACTATTAGAACTAAGGTCACAGATAACACCAAACACAGTGGTGGTGGGTGACTTTAACACCCCACTCTCATCAATTGACAGGTCATCCCGGGAAAAAATAAACAGAGAGGCATCTGGACTAAATGAGGTCATAGAAGGAATGGACCTAACGGATACATACAGGACATTTCATCCAAAGGCTGCAGAAAATACATTCTTTCAGCAGCACATGGAACATTCTCTAAAATAGACCATATATTAGGACACAAAGCAAATCTTAACAAACTCAGGAAAATTGAAATAATTCCTTGAATTCTATCTGACCACAATGGAATTAAACTACAAATCAGTAGCAAGAAAGGCTATAGAGCATACACAAAATCATGGAAACTAATCAAGACACTACTAAATGATGAATGGGTCAATGAAGAAATCAAAAAGGAAATCAAAAAATTTATAGAGTCAAACGATAATGAGAACACAACATACCAAAATCTCTGGGACACAATGAAGGCAGTTCTAAGAGGTAAATTTATAGTGTTAAGGCCTATATTAAGAAATTAGAGGGCTGGAGAGATGGCTTAGCGGTTAAGCGCTTGCCTGTGAAGCCTAAGGACCCCGGTTCGAGGCTCAGTTCCCCAGGTCCCACATTAGCCAGATGCACAAGGGGGCGCACGCGTCTGGAGTTCGTTTGCAGAGGCTGGAAGCCCTGGCGCGCCCATTCTCTCTCTCTCCCTCTATCTGTCCTTCTCTCTGTGTCTGTTGCTCTCAAATAAATAAATAAAAAATAAAAAAATAAAAAATTAAAAAAAAAAAGAAATTAGAAAGGTCGCAAGTAAAGGACCTAATGCTTCGCATTAAAGCCTTGGAAAAAGAACAAAGCAAACCAAAAATCAGTAGATGGGAAGAAATAAAAAAGATTAGGGCAGAAATTAATGAAATATAAACAAAAAGAACAATCCAAAGAATTAATGAAACCAAGAGTTGGTTCTTTGAAAGGATAAACAAGATTGATAAACCCTTAGCAAATCTGACCAAAAGAAAGAGAGAAGAGACAGAAATTAATAAAATCAGAGATCAACAAGGTAACATCACAACAGATTCCAGAGAAATTCAAAAAAATCATAAGGACATACTATAAAAGCATATACTCCACAAAGTATGAAAATCTGAAAGAAATGGATGATTTCTTTGATCTATATGACCTACCTAAATTAAATCAAAATGATATTAATCACTTAAATAGACCTATAACAAACATGGAGATCCAAACTGTTATCAATAATCTCCCAACTAAAAAAAGCCCAGGCCCGGATGGAATCACTGCTGAATTTTACCAGACTTTTGAGGAAGAGCTAACACCATTGCTTCTTAAGCTTTTCCAGGAAATAGAAAAAGAAGGAATTCTACCAAACTCCTTCTATGAGGCCAGCATCACCCTGATACCAAAACCAGGCAAAGACAGAACAAAAAAAGAAACTTACAGACCAATCTCCCTCATGAACATAGATGCAAAAATTCTCAACAAAATATTGGCAAACAGAATACAAGAGTATATCAAAAAGATCATTCACCCTGACCAAGTAGGCTTTATCCCAGAGATGCAGGGATGGTTCAACATATGCAAATCTATAAATATAATACATTACATAAACGGGTTGAAGGACAAATATCACATGATCATCTCATTAGACACAGAGAAAGAATTTGACATAATCCAACATCCTTTCATGATAAAAGTCCTACAGAGACTGGGAATAGAAAGAACATATCTCAATATAATAAAGGCTATTTATGACAAGCCTACCGCCAGCATATTACTAAATGAGGAAAAATTGGAAGCTTTTCCACTAAAATCAGGAACAAGACAAGGGTGTCCACTGTCCCCACTTCTATTTAATATAGATTTGGAAGTCTTGGCCATAGCAATAAGGCAAGAGACACACATAAAAGGGATACAAATTGGAAAGGAAGAAATCAAGTTATCATTATTTGCAGATGGCATGATTCTATACATAAAGGACCCTAAAGACTCTACTAGCAAGCTGTTAGAGCTGATCAAAACCTACAGCAATGTAGCAGGATACAAAATAAATACACAGAAATCAGTAGCCTTCATATATGCTAACAACAAACACACAGAGGATGAAATCAGAGAATCACTCCCATTCACAATTGCATCAAAAAAAAATAAAATACCTTGGAATAAACCTAACCAAGGAAGTAAAGAATCTATACAATGAGAACTTTAAAACACTCAAGCGAGAAATTGCAGAAGACACTAGAAAGTGGAGAAACATCCCTTGTTCCTGGATTGGAAGAATCAATATTGTGAAAATGGCAATCTTACCTAAAGCAATCTACACATTTAATGCAATACCTATCAAAATGCCAAAGGCTTTCTTCATGGAAATAGAAAAAACAATCCAAAAATTCATTTGGAATCACAAAAAACCTCGAAAATCTAAAATAATACTGAGCAACAAAAAATAGGCTGGTGGTATCACCATACCTGATTTTACCCTATACTACAGAGCCATAGTAATAAAAACAGCATGGTACTGGCACAAAAACAGACATGTAGATCAGTGGAACAGCATAGAGGACCCAGATGTAAGCCCAAGTAGCTATAGCTGTGGAGATCTGCGATGTGCCGTGCCCTAAAGATGGCGTTGGCTTCCGCCTTCCGCTAGCCCGATAGTGAGCACTCTCTGGGATAAACAAGTCCTTATTTGGCTGAGGGTGCTTAACTAATTCTGCTTCCTTAATCGTGGACCTATCTGCATGGGCCACGTGGCTCACTAGGGTTGGCTAGCGCAGGACTATTTAGCTTGTGGGTCGGCTCTCCCCGGGGTCAGAAGATTGTTCAAGGTTCCTGAATAAACTGCTTAAAGAAGAGCTCTCAGGTCGCATCATTCTTGCTGGTCGAGGTGGTCGCGACATATAGCCACCTGATATTCGATAAAAATGCCAAAAATACTCATTGGAGAAGAGACAGCCTCTCTAGCAAATGGTGTTTTGAAAACTGTATATATATCTGCAGAAGGATGAAAATAGATTCTTCTCTCTCACCATGCACAAGAATTAAGTCCAAATGGATTAAAGAACTTAACATCAGACCTGAAAAACTCTGAAACTGCTAGAGGAAAAAGTAGGGGAAACCGTACAATATATTGGTTTTGGCAAAGACTTTCTGAATACAACCCCAATTGCTCAGGCAATAAAACCACAGATTAATCAGTGGGACCTCATGAAATTAGAAAGATTTTGCACTGCAAAGGACATAGTGAAAAAAGCAAAGAGGCAACCTACAGAATGGGAAAAAATCTTCGCCAGCTATATATCTGATAGAGGATTAATATCTAGGATATACAAAGAACTCAAAACGTTAAATAATAAGGAATCAAACAATCCAATCAAAAAATGGGCTGTGGAGCTAAATAGAGAGTTCTCAAAGGAAGAAATACGAATGGTATATAAGCATCTAAAAAAATTTTCTACATCACTAGTCATCAGGGAAATGCAAATTAAAACTACATTGAGATTCCATCTCACTCCTGTCAGATTGGCCACCATCATGAAAACAAATGATCATAAATGTTGGCGGGGATGTGGAAAAAAAGGAACCCTTCTGCACTGCTGGTGGGAATGCAATCTGGTCCAGCCATTGTGGAAAACAGTGTGGAGGTTCCTAAAACAGCTAAAGATTGATCTACCATATGACCCAGCTATAGCACTCCTAAGCATATATCCAAAGGACTCATCTCATTTCCTTAGAAGTACATGCTCAACCATGTTTATTGCTGCTCAATTTATAATAGCTGGGAAATGGAACCAGCCTAGATGTCCCTCAACAGATGAGTGGATAATGAAGATGTGGCACATTTATACAATGGAATTCTACTCAGCGGTAAAGAAAACTGAAGTTATGAAGTTTGCAGAAAAATGGATGGACCTGGAAAGGATTATACTATGTGAGGTAACCCAGGCCCTGAAAGCCAAGCGCCACATGTTCTCTCTCATATGTGGATCCTAGCTACAGATGATTGGGCTTCTGCGTGAGAATGAAAATACTTAGTAGCAGAGGCCAGTTTAAAAAAATGAGGCATAAATGGTAGAGAAAGGAAGGGAGGAGGATACTTAATAGGTTGATATTGTATATATGTAATTACAATGATTGTAAAGGGGAGGTAATATGATGGAGAATGGAATTTCAAATGGGAAAGTGTGGGGGTGGGGAGGGAGGGAATTACCATGGGATATATTTTATAATCATGGAAAATGTTAATAAAAATTTAAAAAAAAAAAAAGAACAAAGGCTCTGCTGGGTGTGAGGCACACACTTTTAATGAGTTCCATAAAAAAAAAATACAAAAAAGACATTTAATTACAGGCCAACTGAATTGCACACATATCTGCAGAACATTCCACCAGGGAGAGTATACATCTTCTTGGTAGGAGATTCATACTTCTCTGAAAACAACAACACCATAAATCACACAGCAAGTCCTATATATATGGACAATATATATATATGGCCCTATATCATATTAGATGACATTGGCACAAAACAAACTCAACTGCAACAGAAACTTCAAAAAAACCCACATATATATGAAAACTAGAAAACAGACTTTTTATGGGCCAGTAAGATGTTTCAGCAGTTAAAGGCACTTGGTTGCAAAGACCACTGTCTGAGGTTAAAATCTCCAGGCACCTATGTTAAGCTGACCTAAGCATCTCACACTGTTTTTCAGAAACAAGAAGCCCTGTCATACGCACAAACCACACAGACACAGACACACACACACACACACACACACACACACACACACACACTTTAAAAATACACATTTTGTCCTTAAGAGATAATTCAGTGGTTTAAGGTGCTTGTATGCAAAGAGTTGTAGCTCAGGTTCAGTTTCCCCAGCCACTCACTTCATCTGTAGGACAGGCATTTGAATGCAATGGCAAGAGGCCTACATACACACAGGCTTATAAATAATTTTATATGTTCCTTTCAATGAATGGTAGAGAACTGACGACATCAGGAAAGAATTTCAAACCTTTCTTGGAATGTAGGAAAATGACAAATTGACCTACCAGACTCTTTGAGAACTAGTCAAGTCACGCCTACCAGGAAAATGTATACTCATAATAATGCACATTGAGCTTTCAGACAGACTTAAAATAGCATTATAATAATGCAGCTTAAATGGCTGTAAAACCAAGAAATCAATATCAAAACAGATAGCAAGAAGTTATACAGATTAGGGATGAAATTAATGGAATAAAAAAAATTACATACAATAGAGAAAACAGAACACTACATAGAATCAGTCAAAGTGTTGGTTCTCCAAAAAATTTAACAAGATTGACAAATCCCTAGGAAAACTAACAAGGAAGAAAGAAACAGAAAGACAAACAGGCTGATGGAGTAGCAGTTCCCTTCTCACTTCTAGGTTTCCACACCAAACTGGAAGCAGCTTATGACAGGAAAAGTTTATGTCGACTTGCAGTTTGAAGAGGATGTGTCATCATGGCCAGATGAGCATGGCAAGAGCAGGATGCTGGCTCACAACTCCTCACATTAGTAGGAGGAAAGATAGCTGGCAATAGCATGTAGGACTGAACTATAAAATCGTAAGGCTGCCCTGAGTCACATACCTCCTCCAAGCAAGGCTCCATCTCCCAAAGGCTCTGCTAGCTGGGGGCTAAGTATGAGGCTTTAAAACAAACACATGATACTATGGGAGGTATTCTACAATCAAGCCACCACATTACTCCCCAGCCCTTATATTCCTGGCTGTCTCATGGTGTGAAAAATGCATTCAGTCCAACTTTGAAAATCCCCAAAGCATTTTCCCATCCCAACACTGTTGAAAGTTCAAAGTCTCATTTGAAACTGAAAGCAATGTGTAAACTATGATCCCTGTAAAATCAAAACACTTGTTATATATGTCCAACATATAGTTAGACAAAGTATAAACATCCACATACTTAAAAAAATCTGGGCATATAAAGAAAAAACAATGTGTACTATGGCAAGATCCTACATCAGCAAGGCCAGCATCAAATCTTGCAACCCCATGTCATGGATATGGATTCAAGATGGAAGTCTCTGGGCTCCAAAATGGTGGGCAAACTTCACCCCTCAAGCTGTGCTGCTTGCATCCCAGGCAGAATGTCCCTGAGCCAAAGTTGTCCTTAGCAACTCTCAGATTTCTGGCATTTCCAATATTCTGGAGTCTCCACACCAACCCATGGTTACTTTTCACAACTCCATGCCCTGGTCTCCATGCAGGGATTTCAATGGTCCCACAGCATCCAATCTCATTGGCAATATCCAGCACCATGTTGCAATCCAATTGCACTGTTCATTTGACATTATGTCCAAAACTAGTACCAGATGAGTGATGCTGACATTTGTCAATACAAGAGATTAAAGCCTGACTTTGAAGAGTAAGAAACTCTCTGAAAGCTAAAATTGGACTCATATAAGACTTCTTAATTATATTAGGGCATATATCCAAAGGACTCTGTATCCTTCCACAGAGATACATGGACATCCATGTTCACTGATGCCCTTTTAATGACAACACAGTGAGTTTCAGACCAGAATGTACTACATGGGAAATTCTCCCTCATCAATGTACAAAAATAATATTTACATTATCTTGAGGTTACTGTCTCTCCTATATGAAAAGAGAGAAGGTGGAAAGTGGGAAGGACTGAGTACTAGACAGACAGAGTTTACAGGAGGAAGCTGGAACTGTTTCTATGAAGCACAGGAAAGGAGGGAAACAAAAACACAGAAAGGAGGGAAAAGCTCATTATTCAAAGTCAAGTGAATGGAAGGAAAAAGACAATGAGCTTCAAAAAAATTGAGTGTATGTGACAAGCCAATAGGTAGTTTGGGAAGAATGTTGAAGAAAGTCTGACATTTCCAACCAAACACACACAGACCAAAGAGTGAAATCTACTCAGAGCAGCACAAAGGATAGAGAATTTAGTGACTATATTAATGGACTAGGAAGGCAGCAAAGGCTGAAACAGGGTACAATTCAATAAGACAGCTGGTTCCATAAGAGGCTTGTTGGCAGTTATTTTTTTTCTCTTGACTTTGTAAACACAGGTGATGCCTATATTCAATCGGGAAACTTGAAGAGTAAAACTTAGAAATTATTCTTAGTGCAGTGTGGTAGTTCACATCTGTAATCCCACTTCTTAGAAGGCTTGGGTAGCAGGACCACCACGACTTTAATGTCATGCTATACTACACAGTGATTTCAAGGCCAACTTACGCTGAAAAGATACTACTTGATTCTGCTATAAATGTAACAAAGGGGGTCATAGACAAGGATGAAAAACAGAATAGTCAGTGCTTTTTTATTCTGAGTTTTAGTTACACTAATTTTGTAAGGAATGATAGGTCCTATATTTCATCAGAAGTAGGCTTTGAATAAAAGCCACTTTTTCATCTTTGGAATACTTTTCATTTTCCTCAGAGTACATTACTAACAGAGTGAGTACTAATAATCATTAATGTCTTTCAGGCCTGAGTTGAAAAGAAAAATCTTCCTAGGAATTAAGAGAAAAATGCCAAGTGTCACATCTCTGATCCCATAGTTATCTAGAAGTTTTTGCATTTCTTTGCTTCTCCCTCTAGTCCACTCATGAGTATTGTGGGTCTTGCATTGTGGGGATGGCCATCAGTTATGGGGGAGAGGCAATGTCTCTGTGAATAATGACTGAACTTATGGTTCTAACAACCTTTCCACCCCCTCTTCCACGAATTTTCCTGAGCCATGTTGGGTTCATTTTAAGTCTATTTCAGTCACGAGGTCTTGGGAGTCTCTGTGTCTCTGCATATCTGATTTAGTATGAGTTGAGTGTTCTCCGTGCCTATCTCCTTCACCCTTGTGCTGATACCAGGTTCACTGAAAAAGCAGCTCTTAATCATTTCATTATTATTTTAGAGAGAATTTAATAGGTGTAGGCCCTCTTGTAGCTCACTATTAGTGGGAGCTTGATATTGGAGAACAGAGTCATTTTTGGATATGGTTCTGACTTGGTTCCCTATTCCAGGTATGGGTTCCATTCCATTGACCAGATCCATTAGCCAAATCAAGAGCAGTTGGCAACCCAACATGACTGTGTGCCACTACTGCACTTGTGTGAGTAACATGTCAGGTTGGTTGCTGCTGAGTAGCATAGACCATGAGTTGCTTAGACAGACAGATGTTGGTTATTTTCCCCCCATTCATTCATGTAAGACCTTCTGGTATTAGAGAAGCTAACTGTCTGGTGATTGACTCTCTTCCAGTTTCCAGCCAGGTCACTCCATATCTGTCCCAACAACATATGGAGTCTTTGGCAGTAGGGTCTTGCCATTAAACTTTGGTGGGTCATCAAGTATTCTGACAGAATTCTTCTTTTGGGAAACCTTGTAGGTTCATTGTGGATGTTACTCACATGCTGGTACTGGGAGTTACAGGCGAGTGCCAAGAGAAAAGAAAGAAGAAAATATAAGCAATATAAAAAAGAGAGAAACAGGAGAATATTGAGGATAATATTTATCATACCCTCTCCAGGCCCCTGTGATTCAGGTATTCTCTCTAAGTACCTGATGAAGGTTGGACTTTTTAGTATGTATTTTGATGTGGTGTTCAGTTTGCAAGGATTTTGCTCAGGAGCTTTGCATGTAAGTTCATCAGGGAAATAGGCCTGTACTTTTCTTTTCTTGTGGCATCTCTGCCTCATTTGGTATTAGGGTGATATTAGTTTCATAAAAGGAGTTGGGGATCTTTTCCTGTTCTCCGACTGTGTGGTACAAACTGAGAAAAACTGGCTTCAGTTCTTCCATGAATGTTTGATAGAATTCAGCTGAGAAGCCATCTGGTCCTGAATTCTTTTTAGGTAGGTTTTTGATTACCATTTCAATCACAGTGGTTGTGATAAGTTTGTTAATTTGAAGCATCTTTTTTTTTTTTCACTTGATCATATTGGCCAGGGGTTTATCAATCTTGTTTAAATTTTTCAAAAAATCCAGCTCTTTGTTTCATCAATTTTTAAAATTGTGCTGTTAGTTTCCAATTCATTAATTTCTTCTCTGATCTTAATTCTTTCTTTCCATCTGGAGCTTTTGGGCTGGAAACTTCTTATTTTTCCAATGCCTTTAGGTGGATGGTTAGGTTATTGATTTGGGATCTCTTTATCTATTATCTTTATTGTCTTTGTTATGAAGGCATTTAGTGCAATGAATTTTCCCCTGAGGACTGCCTTCCTTGTGTTCCATAAGATTTGTTATGTTGTGTTCCCATTTTTATTCATTTCTATAAGCACTTCAATTTCATTCTTTACTTCATCCACTACCCACTTATTGTATAAGAGAATGTTGTTAAGTCTCCAGGACTTGGTTGAGTTCCTGGCACATCTTTTGTTGTTAATTTCTAACAATACAGCATTGTGATCTGATATCATGCAGGAAATTATGTAAATCCTCCTAAATATATAGAGGCAGGTTTTATTACCCAGTATATGATCTATTTTAGAGAAAGTTCTAAGGGATGCTGAGAAGAATGTGTAAACTGTGGATTTGGGGTAGAATGTTCTGTAGATGTCCATTACATCTAATTGATGCGTGGTGTTGTTGAGCTCTCTTACTTCCCTGTTAATTTTCTGTTTGGATAATCTATCTATTGTGGATAGTGGAGTATTGAATTCCCCAACTATGATGGTGTTGGTGATTATTTCTGTTTTATTGTCAAGTAAGTTTTATTTTAAGAATTGTGGTGCAGAATAAGTTCTCCATGTCCTCAGTCTGTATTGCTTCCTCTTCTGGTATTCACATGATCCAAATGTTGGGATGTTTAAGGGAACCCCACAGTTCCCTCTTGTTCTGTTCACAGAAAATTTTAAACTAATTGAAACTTCAGAACTCACAGACTGTTTCTTCTGTTTTGTCTGAGTTTCTTTCTGACACATGGCTGAATCTATTCTTGAGAGCTTGTATAGAGTTTTGGACTTCTTGAATTTAGTTTGGATTTTCTACTGCTTAATTTTTAATTTATTTTTAATTTTTTTTATTTAGTTTTATATTCAGTGAATGCAGTCAATTTGGTACCATTATTAGGCTCATCCATGATCTACCCCCTCCCTTTGGCCTCTCCTTGTTGAGGTATATGGGTCATGCATTCTGGAGTTAGCCCACAGTTATAGGTAGGATAAATGTCTCTGCATATCATGACCCAATATGTGGCTCTGACATTCTTTCCATTCCCCTCTTCCACAAAATTTCCCTGAGCCACGCTGGGTTCATTTTTGGCATGCTTTAGTGATGAGGTGTTGGGAGTCTGTGTCTCTGAATATCTGATATGGAAGGAGTTGATTGTTCTCTGTGTTTATCTCCTTCATCCTTGTGCCAGTAACAGGTTCAACAAGAAAAGAGCACCCTTGCTTGTTTTGCCAATTATTAGTAGTTTCAGCTGGGGCCCTTTTGAGGTATGATGGGGTGGTTCTTTCTTAAGGACCTGTATCTATCTGAAACAGAGAAACAGATTCTTCATTCATTGTAGATGATAGCCACATGCTGGTACTGGGAGTTACAGATCAGTGCCCACTAAGAGAAGGAAGAAAAATATAACTAATATAAAATAGTTAGAAGAGAGAGAGGCTGTAGAAGATGAAGGTGAGTCTTCATCATACACTTTCCAGTGCCTTGTGGTTCAGTTATTCCCTCTAAAGGCCTGGTGAAAGTAAACCAATTGGTCTGCCTTTTAGGATGTAAAATTTTATGGGACCATTGTCGTTTTGGTCTAGATTTGTGTCTCCCACACTCTCCTTTTCCCTCCCCTCCCTCCCCACCCACCTTACTGTCTAGTCCTCAAGATGTTTGCTGGATGTGTCAGCATGTGGGTAGATTCAGGTTAGGTGCCATAGATGAGTGAGACTATGTAGTGATTATCTTTCTGTGATTGGGTAAGTTCACTGAGAATGATCTGTTCCAGGTTCAAACATTTTCCCTCAAATATCATTGTGTCATTTTTTTTTTCTTCCTGCTGTATAGAATTCGATTGTGTACATATACGACATCTTAGTTATCCATTCTTCTAGTGATGGACATCTGGGTTGATTCCAGCTCTTAGCTATTACCAACTGAGCCACTACAAACATAGTTGGGCAAATCTCTCAGGCCTGTGGTTTGTTGATTTTAGGGTAGATGCCCAGTAAGGGAATCACTGGGTCTGTTGGTATCTCTATAGTCAGCTATTTTAGGAGTCTCCATATTCCTTTCCACAGTGGTTGTAAAATCCTACATTCCCACCAACAGTGAATGAGGCTTTCTCCTTCTCCACATCCTTGCCAGCATTTATTTTCATTTGATTTTTTGATGTTTGCTATCCTTACTGGTGTAAGGTGGAATCTCATAGTTGTTTTAATTTGCATTGCTCTGATGATTAGGGATGATGAACATTTTCTTAAGTGTGTGTTTGCCATCTGTATTTCTTCCTCTGTGAACTGCCTGCTCAGTTCTTTGTCCCATTTTGTGAGTGGGATGTTTGACTTCTTACTGTTTAGATTTTTGAGTTCTTTGTAGATTCTAGAGATCAGGTGTCTATCAGTTACATAAACAGCAAATATTTTCTCCCATTCGGAGGGTAATCTATTGGCTTTGTTTATTGTATTTTTGCCTGTGAAGAAACTCTTCAGCTTCATGTGATCTTGTTGGTTGAGAAATTGTTTAAAATCATGAGCTACTGGGGTTTTATTCAGGAAGTCTTTTTTCCATTCCTATGTCATAGAAAGTACTTCCTATATTTTCTTCCAGTAGTAGTCGAGTTTCTGGTCTTATATTGAAGCCTTTGATCCATTTGGACATGAGTGTAGTGCATGGCTAAATGCGTGGATCAAGTTTGTCCATCACCATTTGTTGAAGATGCTCTCTTCCTTCCAGCCTATCTTGTTAGCGACTTTGTCAAATATCAAGTAGCTATATTTGCTTGACCCAAAGTCTGTGTCCCCAAGTCTATTCCATAGGTCTATACTCCTGTTTTTATGCCATTACCATGCTGTTTTTGTTACTATGGCTTTGTATTGCATCTTTAGATCAGGTATGGTGATGCCTCCAGAGGTATTTCTTTTGCTGACGATATGTTTGGATATGTGAGGCCTTCTGCCATTCCATACTAAATTTGAGAATATTTTTTCTATCTCTGAAGAATACTGATGGGATTTTAAGTGGAACTGCATGAAATTTGCATATTGTCTTTGCAATCTTCACAATGTTAATTCTGCCTATTCAGGAAATGGGAGGTCTTTCCATTTTCTCAAGTCCTCCTCAATTACTTTTTTGAATATTTTTATGTTTTCATTGTATAGATCTTTCACTTCCCTGGTAATGTTATTCCAAGGTATTTTATTTTATTTTGTTGCTATTGAAAATGGAACTATGTCCCTTATATCTTTCTCTTTTTTTTTTGCGTTTGCATATAGAAAGGCTACTGATTTTTGTGCATTCATTTTGTATTCTGCTACTTTGCTATAGTACTTAATCACCTTCAGTTGTTTTCAGACAGAGTCTCTCAGATCTCTTATGTATACAATCATGTTTTCAGCAAATAGAGCTAACTTAACTCCTTCCTTATCAAATTGTATCCATTTTATTTCTTTCTCCTGTCTTATTGCTTCAGCTAGGACTTCCAGTACTATATTGAAGAGCAGAGGTGAGAGTGGACAACCCTGTCTTGTTCCTGATCTTAAATGGAATACCCTCAGTCTCTCTACATTAAGTATTATTTGGGCCTTCAGAGCTTAACATATTGTCTTTATTTTGTTAAGATATGAACCAACCATGCCAATTCTCTCCAATGTTTTAATCATGAAGTGATGTTGTATCTTGTCAAAGGTCTTCTCTGCATCTACAGAAATGATCATTTGGTTTTTATGTTTAACATTGTTTATGTGGTATATTACATTCACAGATTTCCATATGTTCTTGGGTTGAATCTCACTTGGTCATGGTCACAGTGGATAATGCTTTTGATGTGTTCTCGGATTCAGTTTGTGAGGATTTTGTTCAGGATCTTTGCATCTAAGGTCATCAGAGAAATAGGCCGGTAGTTTTCTTTTCTTGTTGCATCTCTGCCTGCTTTTGGAATTAGGGTGATACTAGCTTCATAAAAGGAGTTGGGTAACTTTCCCTGCTCTTCTGTTGTGTGGCATAGTTTGAGGAAGGTTGCATTGAGTTCTTCCATGAAGGTTTGATAGAATTCAGCTGAGAAGCCATCTGGTACTGGACTCTTCTTTTGGGGGAGGTATTTTATTACTTTTTCAATCTTCATAAGTGTGATGGGTTCATTGAGGTGATTAATCTGCTCTGAGTTTAGCATTGATAGATGGTATGCATCCAGGAATTTATCCATCTCCTCCATATTCTCCAGTTTTGTGAAGTAGAGGATTTTGAAATAAGTCCTGATGATTCTCCCAATTTCACTTATGTCTGTTGTGATCTCTCCGTTTTCATTTTGAATTGTGTTAATTTGAAGCTTTTCATTTTTTGGCTTGATCAAATTGGCCAGAGATTTGTCAACCTTGCTTATGTTTTCAAAGAACCAGCTCTTTGTTTTGTCAATTGTCTTAATTGTTTCCTTGGTTTCCAAGTCATTAATTTCTGCTCTGATTTTAATTATTTCTTTCCTTCTGGAGCTCTTTGTATTGGATTTTTCTTGTTTTTCCAGTGCCTTTAGGTGGATGGTTAGGTTATTGATTTGGGATCTTTCTCTCTTTCTTATGAAGGCATTGAGTGCTGTGAATTTTCCCCTGAGAACTGCCTTCAATGTGTCCCATAAGTTTTGGTATGATGTGTTCTCATTGTCATTAAAATCCAGAAATTTTGCAATTTCATTTTTTTTTATTTCATCCACTATCCATTTATTGTTTAAAAGTGTGCTGTTCAGTTTCAAGGGGCCGTTGGGGTTCTTGGTGGGTCTTTTGTTGTTGATTTCTAGCAATATAGCATTGTGATCTGATATCATGCAGGGAATTATGTAAATCTTCCTATGTGGAGGCAGGCTTTGTGACCCAGTATATGATCTATTTTAGAGAATGTTCCATGGAATGCTGAGAAGAATGTGTAATCTGTGGATTTGGGATGGAATGTTCTGTAGATTTCCGTTAGGTCTAAGAGATCTATAGTTTTGTTGAGTTCTCTTACTTCCCTGTTGAGTTTTGGTGTGGGTGATCTATTACTGATAATGGTCAATTGAAGTCCCCTGGTATGATGGTGTTGGTGGTTATTTCTGTTTTATTGTCAAGTAGGTTTTGTTTTATGAACCTTGGTGCCCCTGTGTTTGATGCATACAGATTTATGACTGTAATATCTGCTTAATGGATCGTTCCCTTGATAAGTAGGAAGTGGCCTTCTTTGTCTTTTTTGATTATTTTTGCTTTGAAGTCTATTTTATCCGATATTAATATAACTATGTCTGCTTGTTTCTTATTGCCATTTCCTTGGAATATTGTTTTCCACCCTTTCACCCTGAGGAGGTGTCTGTTTTTAGTGGTTAGGTGGGTTTCTTGAAGGCAGCAGATTCAGGCATCTAATTTTTTGATCCATCCTGTTAGCTTGTGTCTCTTGATGGGTAAATTAAGGCCATTAATGTTTAGGGTAATGACTGTGAGATTTAATTTGATCCCTGCCATATTGTGATGGTAGATGTGTGTTGGTGTTTTCATGGACTTTGAAGATTTTGTGCCTACTCTGAGGTTGGCTATTGTAATCTGCTTCTTGTAGGCATTTGAGTTTGGTTATTTGTTTCTTCTCTATGGAGAATTTCCTGAAATACTCTCTGTAGGTTTGGTTTTGTGTTCATATAGTTGTAAAGCTGAGTTTTGTCATGGAAAATTTTTCTTTCACCATGTATTATGAGGGATACTTTTGCTGGGTAGAGTAGTTTGGGTTGGAAGCCATAGGTTCTTAGACTTGGCAGTGTTTCTCTCCAGGCCCTTCTAGCTTTCAGGGTTTCCATTGAGAAGTCTGAAGTAATTCTGATGGGGTTACCTATAAAAGTGGTGTGTTATCTTTCCCAAGCTGCTTTTAGAATGTTCTCTTTGGTGTCAATGTTTAGAGTCTTAATGACAATATGTCTTGGAGAGTTTCTCCTTTGATCCAGTCTATTTTGAATTCTGTTGGCTTCTTGTATCTTGATGGTCCTTTCATTTAAGGGACTGGGGAAGTTTTCTTCAATTATTTTGTTAAAGAAATTCTCCATGCCTTTGGTCTGAATTTCTTCTCCTGGTATTCCTATGATTCTGATGTTAGGATATTTAAGTGTATCCCACAACTCCCTCATGTTGTATTCACAGAAACTTTTGAAGTTACTTAAATTTTTGAACTCTCGAACTGTTTCTTCCATCTTGTCTTCCAAATCAGAGTTTCTATCGTCCACTTGGCTGACTATATTCTTGAGGGCTTCTAGTGTTTTGGACTTGTTCAATTAAGTTTGCATTTTTTTCTACTTTTCTATGTATAATTTCCATCCCTCTGTCAAGTTCCCTTTTCACATCATTTTCTGATTTTCTTGATGCTTCTTGGAATTCATCCTTGCATTTCTTTATGTCTTTATTTAGCATGGCCAGCTGATTTTTAAGGTCTTTTTTTTTTTTTTTCACTCTCCCTCGTATCTCTTAACTCTTTTTGAACTCCTTCCAATTTCTTATTAGTTCTAGTTTAGTGATGGCAGCATCCACACAATTATCGGTCCTTTGTTCCTTTCCTGCATATTCTACCAGTGGTTGTTCAGGGTTGCATTGCTCATAGCTTCAATTTGATGCTCTGATCCTAATGACTCTTCTGTGTTCTGGTTGATGTATTCATTGTAGGACTGGGTGATGTACCTGGATTTGCTTGCATTTGATTTTTCATGTTATTTCTTTTGCTCTGTGGTCTGCCTATGACAGTGTATGGGCATGTAGGTGGGTGGATCAGCCTGGGTTCAAGCACAGTGGGAATCTGAGGCAGCCTGAGGCAGTTGCCAAGCAGCCTGAGCTTTGGCTCTCACTTGCCAAAGCCACCTATCTACTGCCTAGCAGGGGCGGCAAAGTTGCCTGAATTCTCAAGCAGTATTGCACCAACACTGCCTGCATTTGATCTTGGAGGAACACTGAGGTACCAAACACAGAAGCACCCCAAACTCTGGCTGGGAACACTAGTACCTAGAAGCAGTCTGTGCTCCCCCACCACAGGACAATGGCAGATTGCTGGCATGGCAGAGAGGTAGGGATGGCACCTGAGCTGGTGCAAGTGGGAGACACAGTCTGAGCTTGTGTGGCAGCTGCTGTGGGAGCATTATGTGAGCAAGTGGGCAGAGCAGTCTAAACTTCCACATGCAGGGATCGATGTGCATGCAGCTGCACTGTGGACACAGGGAGGGGTGGGCTACCTGCTCCTGAGGGAATCAGGGATTTCCTTTTATTGCCAGTAGTCACTGAATGCACGGTGGCCAGAGCAGAAAGTGGGCGAGTGTGTGGAGCAGTCTAAGCTCCACAAGCAGGGATCAATCAGCACGTG
Organism: Jaculus jaculus; assembly: GCF_020740685.1. Taxonomy (NCBI): domain Eukaryota; kingdom Metazoa; phylum Chordata; class Mammalia; order Rodentia; family Dipodidae; genus Jaculus; species Jaculus jaculus. The sequence continues at coordinate 2,892,906 of NW_025423490.1, forward strand.
CACAGTGGCAGTGGCAGCAGACATGTCTTCTATTTGGGGGTGGGGTGGGCTACCTGCCCATGAGGGGATCCGTAATTCCCTGTTTCTCCCCCTCTTTGCCCTGTCACTTACAATCTATTGGAGATTTCTCTCCCCTAAAAGCTCCAGTGTACCCTTAATGTCTTGCCTTTCTCTCCCTGGGATTTGCAGCACAGCTAGGCAGTCGCAATCTTGGCCAGAAGTCCCACTGAGCTTATTTTGAATGTCACAGTTTAGGACAGAGAAGACAAGGTTTGAATTTAAAAGTTATATATAAAACAATTGTATCAGGAATAAAGAATGCCTCCTTTTGGACACACTCAAGACTGACAGCCTTGTAGGCAGTAAGGAAAGTAAGCTGAGAGGAGCTAGGAAGGGGGGGGGCTGTGCTCCAGGGAGTTCCTGGAGTTGAGATTCCATCATGGCATCCTAATAACACCTTGTTGTGTACTATGCTGAAGACAAGCTTGGAGGCCCAAACATGCAAGTCCAGTCCTTTCCCAACCATTCCAAGAGGAAAGGAGGCAGTCAACTTCCCTATAAAAGAAGAAGGGAAAAGAAAACAGGCAAAAGGAAAAGCTCAACTTGCTTCACATCTGTTTGAACGTACAAGGCAGAAGAGTCCAATTTTGTGAAGAGGCATGTGGGACTCTGTGGAAAGAAGCCTGAAGGCTGAGGGTAGGAAAACATCACTTTCTAGGAAATTTTAATTAACTTGGTCACATCTGATATGCACTGGATTGAGGACAGAAATGACACATTTGTGTTTTCAGAGGGGTGCTGTTTAACATATATTGATCCATTTTCTTTTTTAAAATTTTGTTTCGTTTTTATTTATTTGAGTGTGACAGGAAGAGAGAGAATGGGCGTGCCAGGGCTTCCAGCCACAGCTAATGAACTCCAGACACATGCGCCCCCTTGTGCATCTGGATAACGTGGGTCCTGGGGAATCGAGCCTTGAACCAGGGTCCTTAGGCTTCATAGGCAAGTGCTTAACCACTAAGCCATCTCTCCAGCCCTGATCCATTCTTGCTTCTTGAGGATATTTACATAAACCAAGAAGTAATAGCAGCAGATTCAGGGCTAGGGTTGGAGAAAAATTAAACTCTGGACTATTTTCACTACCAGCACCTGCGCTGGGTAGTTATACAAGGACAACAAGGTAGATTGAGAAGGGATAAAATAAAGGGCATAAAATTAAAGTCACAAATAATACAAACATGATGAGGAAATGCTGAAATCTGTCCTAAGCTGCTCAAATACCACATTAGACAAGGAGTGGTTAATCATGGCAGGAAGTCCATACTCTGGAGAAAAAATATGGAATAAGTAACTTTGCAATGGGCAACACCAGGGGCAGTCCCTGATTCATCTTCCCTGGAAAGACGCAAGACATGGTATCAATCCCATCAATCATGTTGTGACAAGTTTATCATTGCAGAGCTCCCTGGTAAGCCTCCCTCTGGATTCTCCAAGACCAACATGACAGCACTACAAACATGAATGTCAACTGTCCTCTGGTCTGGGGAGCCCCCACCATGCTGAATGGTTGTTGCTATCCACACCACCCTGATGCTGGCAGTGTGGAGGCACTCAATGATTAAGCAAAAGTTATCCTGAGCCCCTTGTTTATTTCTTCCCTCCCAACTGAGTCTATCCCATGTATAGAGAATCTGTCCAAATTCATGGCATCAAATCTGAGCTACTTGGGAACAGCCAAACCATCCTGTAATTTCCAGGTTCCTCCTTTCTCCTCTTCCAGAGTCCTTCACATACTCAAACTTCCAGATGAGCAGGAATCCAATGTGATGTAATGAATTCACAGGAACTGTCCTATGAGCAGTTGTGAAAATGCAAATTTGCGACTCAAGATGAGCTTCCATTCCAGGTAGGTTGGTCAAGGACGTTCTGTAAAAGTTACATGTAAGTCACACATCTGAACAAAGAAGGGTCCACATTCTTTACCATATCCAGAAGGCACAATGGATGGAGGCTGATCCACAGCTCCATTTGTATCCCATTCAGCCTGCCTTTCCCAGAAGGACCTAAAGCCCACCCACTTGGACCAGCAGTGAAGAGCATGATATCATATAGAGAGGAGCTATCTAGCTCTAAGTGAAAGAAGACCACAGAAACTCATTCCTATTCCCAGAAGGGAGAAACTTTGCTGCTAAGAAAGTCTTCAGAATCCCTGAGCCTTTCCCAACAGGGTCAGGTCTCCTCAGCCTCTCCCAGTCTGGCTTCCCATGTTCCTGGACTATGGATGCCCAGCTTAACTTCTGGAATCTGCAGTACATCCATCTCTGCTCCTAATCCACACCAAAGAGGGCCCCCAGTGAAGTAGGGGCAAGGCAGCAGGGAAGAGTCTTTGGAGTTACACTTTGAGAAAACCTGACTCCTCCCAACACACAAACTGTCCCTCTGGTGTTTGATCATTGGAGTTATCCTAATGAAACAGATCAGCTACTTCTAACTTATAAACAAAGTGGAAAGAAATTACTCTTAGAAAATCTTCAAAATGAGAGGGTTATACAAATAATAAGGACATTCACTTTTGTTTGATTTGAATAAAGAATGGAGTCTCATGCCACCAGGATAAGACAAACTGAGCAGAAACTCAGCTAACAATGTCCCACATGGCTCCTGCTCTCTGGCCTTCAGAAACAAAGGATCTCTCAGAAAACAAGCACCTAGTCACATGTGCCTACTTGTTCACCTGTCACACCTGCTGAGTATGTAAGATTCTATCACAGATGGCACTGAAGTCTCCTGCCTCTGCCCTGGATAGAAAGTGCAGGTGTTGGGTGATATGTTCTGAAACTCCAACCTGGGATCCACCCCATATTTTTGAAGGAGCACAGCAGAACCCGAATGTACAGGCTCAGTCTCTGCCCAGTAGCACTGACTTGATTCCAGCAGCAGCAAAATTCAGCCTTAAGTTCTGGAAGCATGCATATCCAATGTCAGTGGTTCCTGGGGGATGGGTTGGGCGGGAATAGAGTGAAGAAGACATAGTCTCTACACTCAAACCAATTCTAAATCACTTTTTCTGTGATTTTTTTAAACACAGGGAATGTGCTTATGGACTTTTTCAAACATTAAAATAAATCGATGAATGGCCAAAAATGACAAGGGAGCAAACATTTTCAAAACACTCATGATCAGCAGGATTTGTGATGACAGTGGAGGTCTGAAAGAAGGGCTATAAAACTGTCCAGAATAGACCTGAGCATTTACAAAGTTGTCCTTCTCTGTGCTGGACACCATGCACACCCTCTGAACGACTCTTCAATTTTTCTGAATGTCAAAAGTCTCCTTATCTCCAGTCTTGCTGGGTATGTCGGCATCTTGGGTAGATTCAGGTTAGGTGCCATAGATGAGTGAGACTATGTGGTGACGTTCTTTCTGTGATTGGGTAAGTTCACTGAGAATGATCTGTTCCAAGTTCAACCATTTTTCCTCAAATTTCATTGTGTCATTTTTTCTTCCTGCTGTGTAGAGTTCCATTGTGTAGATATACCACATCTTAGTTATTCATTATTCTAGTGATGGACATCTGGGTTGATTCCAGCTCTTAGCTATTATGAATTGAGCCACTACAAACATGGATGATAAGATCTCTGTGAGTTGAGGTTTAAAGGTTTGAGGGTACATGCCCAGTAAGGGAATAACTGAGTCTGTTGGTAACTCTATAGTCTGCTTTTTCAGGAGTCTCCATATTGCTTTCCAAAGTGGTTGTACCATCTTACATTCCCACCAATAGTTGATGAGGGTTCCTAATTCTCCACATACTCACCAGCATTTATTTTCATTTGATTTTTTGATGTTTCCTATCCTTACTGGGGTAAGGTAGAATCTCATAGTTGTTTTAATTTTCATTTCCCTGATGATTAGGGATGATTAACATTTTCATAAGTGTGTGTTTGCCATTTATATTTCTTCCTCTGTGAACTGCCTGTCCAGCTCTTTGCCCCATTTTGTGAGTGGGTTGTTTGACTTTTTATTGTTTAGGTTTTGAAGTTCTTTGTAGATTCTGGAAATGAAGCCTCTGTTAGTTGGATCACCAGCAAATATTTTCTCCCATCCTGTGAGTAATCTATTGAGTTTGCTTACTGTATGCTTGTCTGTAAAGAAACTATTCAGCTTCATGTGATGCCATTGGTTGAGTGACTGTTTAAGATTGTGAGCTACTGGGGTTTTGTTCAGGAAGTCTTTTTCAATTCCTATATCCTGGAAAGTTCTTCCTGTATTTTCTTCCAGTAGTAGACTAGTTTCTAGTCTTATATTCAGGTCTTTGAGCCATTTGGCTTGAGTGTACTTCATGGTCAGATGTGTGGATCAAGTTTCAGTTTCCTGCAAATAGTTATCTAGTTTGTCCAGCACCATTTTTTGAAGATGCTGTCTTTTTTTCCAGCCTATATTCTTAGGGCCTTTGTTAAATATCAAGTATCTGTAGTTTCTTGACCCAAAGTCCATCTTCATTGTGTCTCATAGTTTTTGTATTCTCATCATCATTCATTTCTAGATATTTTGTAATTTCTTTTCTTCTTTTGTACACTATCCATTAATTGTTTAAAAGTGTGCTGTTCAGTTTTCAGGTGCTGATGGGATTCTTGGTGGGTCTTTTGTTGTTAATTTCTAGCAATATATCACTGTTATCTGATATTATTTAGGGAATTATGTCAATCTTCCTAACTATATGGAGGCAGGTTTGTGACCTAGTATATGATCTATTTTAGAGAATGTTCCATGAGCTGCTGAAAATATGTAGTCTGTGGATTTGGGATGGAAAGTTCTGTAGATGTCCATTAGGTCTAAGTGATCTATGGTTTTGTTGAGCTCTCTTACTTTCCAGTTGAGTTTCTGTTTGGATGATCTATCTATTACTGATAATGGTGTATTGAAATCCCCAACTATGATGGTGTTGGTGGTTATTTCTGTTTTATTGTCAAGTAGGTTTTGTTTTATGAACCTTGGTGCCCCTGTGTTTGGTGCATATAGATTTATGATTGTAATATCCTCTTGAAGGATCATTCCCTTGATAAGTAGCTAGTGGCTTTCTTTGTCTTTTTTGATTATTTTTGGTTTGAAGTCTATTTTATCCAATATTAATATAGCTATACCTGCTTGTTTCTTATTCCCATTTGCTTGGAATATTGTTTTCCACCCTTTAACCCTGAGCAGGTGTCTGTCTTTAGTGGTGAGGTGGCTTTCTTGAAGATAACAGATTTAGGGGTCTAATTTTCTGATCCATCCTTTTAGCTTCTATCTCTTAATGGGTGAATTAAGGCCATTAATATTTGGGGTAATGACTGTGAGATTTGATTTGATCCCTGCCATATTGTGTTAGTATATGTGGTTTGGCATATTCATGGACTTTGAAGGTTTTTGTGCCTTTTCTGAGTTTGGTTATTGTGTTCTGCTTCTTGCAGGCATTTGAGTTTGATTATTTTATTCTTTTGAGTGCATAATTTCCTGAGATACTCTCTGTCAGTTTGATTTTGTGTACATATAAGTTTAAAGCTGAGTTTTGTCATGGAAAGTTTTTCTTCACCATCGATTATAAGGGATACTTTTGCTGGGTAGAGTAGTTTGGGTTGGAAGCCATAGGTTCTTAGAGTTTGGAGAGTTTCATTCCAGGCCCTTTTAGCTTTCAGATTTTCCATTGAGAATTCTGAAGTAATTCTGATGGGGTTTCCTTTGAAAGTGGTGTGCTGTTTTTCCTAGCTGCTTTTAGGGTTTTCTCTTTGGTGTCAATGTTTAGAGTCTTAAGGACTATAAGTCTTGAGGAGTTTCTCCTTTGGTCAAATCTGTTTGGAGTTTTGTTGGCTTCTTATATCTTGATGGGCCTTTCTTTTGAGAGTGTGGGGAAGTTTTCTTTGATTATTTTGTTAAATAAGTTCTCCATGCCTTTGGTCTGAATTTCTTCTCCTCTTTGTATTCTAATGATCTAGGTGTTAGGATGTTTAAGTGTATCCCACAGTTCTCTCATGTTCTGTTCACAGAAACTTTTGAATTTACTGCAACTTTTTAACTCTCGAACTGTTTCTTCCATTTTGTCTTCCAGATTGGAGTTTCTATCCTCAACATGGCAGACTCTATTCTTGAGAGCTTTTAGAGAGTTTTGGATTTGTTCAATTATGTTTGCATTTTCTACTATTCTATGTATAGTTTCCATCCCTCTGTCAAGCTCCCTTTTTATATCATTTTCTGACTTTCTAGATGCTTCTTGGAATTCATCCTTGCATTTCTTTATGTCTTCATTTGGCATTGCCATTGGATTTTTGAGGTCCTCTTTTTTTTTTTTGCACTCTTCTTTATATCTCTTAACTCTCTTGGAATTCCTTTAATTTTCTTATCTATTAGGTAAGTCTAGTGATGGCAGCATCCACATGATTATTGATCCTTTGTTGATTTTTTGCAAGTTCTACCAGTAGCTTGGTCAGGGTTACATTGCTCATACCTTCATTTTGTTGTTCTGATCCTAATGACTCTTCTATGTTTTTGGTTAGAAATGTTCATTGTAGGACTGATTGATGTATCTGGATTTTCTTGCATTTGATTTTTCATGCTATTTCTTTTGCACTGTGGTCTGCCCATCACACTGTATGAGCAGAGAGAGTAGGTCTGTGGTCGTGATTGGCAAAGAGAATGGTTCCTCTTGGGGGAGCTGGCCTGGGCTTGCCTGCTGGCAAGCAGATGGGCTGAGTGGTCTTGAGCTAACACATCAGTGTGTGGATCAGCCTGAGCTCAAGCACAGTGGGAAGCTAAAGCAGCCTGAGGTGGATGTCAAACCATCTGAGCTCTGACTGGCACAATGCCAAAGCTTCCTGAGCTCTTGTGTGGCAAGGGTGCCAGTGTTGCCTGATCTCTCACCCAGTGATGTGCCAAAAATGCCTGTGCTGGCGCTCAGAGGGATGCTGAAGCACCAAGCACCAAAGCAGCAGAAACTTGTGCATAGTGGAACACTAGGACGAGAAGCAGTCTGAGCTCACCCAGAAATGGACACTGGAAGTCAGCCAGCAAGGCAGACAGGGAAGGGATTGCACCTGAGCTGGCGCAGGTGGACAGGCAGAGTGAGCCTGACCTCGCATGGGTAGGTGGAATGTGCCTGGGCTCGCACATTAATGGGCAGTGGCCAGAGCTGTAAGTGAGCAAATGGGCAGAGCTGGCTAAGCTTGCCCAAGCAGGGATTGGTGGCGATTATGTATTTGTAAAAGCAAGAAAAGAAAGAACCTATTTCACATAAAATAAACAAAATGTATCTAATAATAGCCTTAAAATTTTCTAAAAGTATTGGTGTTTCTAATTCCTTAATTGATGATCAGACAAAAAAGCAAGAAATAGTCATTTAAAATTAATAAGGAAAGGTTTTTAAAAGTCAATATATTACAATACACAAAAAGCTCATATTTTAACAGTGTAAGTGGTATTTCAAAGAACTCTCATTCTTCTTTAATTTCTTAATATTCACTATCATACAGAAAGGTAAATGTCAAAGGAGAGTATAGAGGCTTTTAATGTGTGGTGTAATTCCCTCAGTAAGCAACTTATTATGAAAGATACAAATCAAAAAATCCAGTGCAGGGCTGGAGAGATGGCTTAGTGGTTGAGCACTAGCCTGTGAAGCCTAAGGATCCCGGTTCGAAGCTTGATTCCCCAGGACCCACATTAGCCAGATGCACAAGGGGGGGGCATGCATCTGGAGTTCATTTGCAGTGGCTGGAAGTCCTGGCACACCCATTCTCTCTCTCTCTCTGCCTTTTTCTCTCTGTGTCACTCTCAAATAAATAAATAAAAATAAACAAAAGACATTAACAAAAAATGCAGTGCAAACAGAGGCATCAATATGTTTTCCTCAGGTTTAAATTTATTATTTATTTGGAAGCTTCAGACAACTTCATTATTCTGTCTCTTTCTTTGAGGGGCTCTCAGTTAAGCCTTGTAACTTCAGGGGAAGTTCAAGAGAATGTGGGTTTTTGATATTACAGAGAAAGATGTTACTAATCAATACATTTTGCACCACATATGAGGGATATCTTTCAGGGCATGATTCATCAAAACAGGCTTACTGATGACCCTCATGATATTTTCATTGATTCCCCTTCTGTAGGAAGATGTAGTAAATACTCTACAGGACACATGAGAGTTATATTCCAAATAAAGAAGACAGTGGCTCAACATGATCAGTTACAAAATAAAAAAAAAAAAGTATAAAGACTTTTAAAAAGGAATAAATTGATCTTAAGTTAGTCTCAAACATTAACACCTTTTGCATTAGACCTATTGCATAATGGGATGAAACGTTTTAAATGATTACATATAAAGGCTGGGGAGGTAGCTCAGTGGTAAAATGCTTGTCTCAGCAGCATAGGGACCTGAGTTTGATCTCAAGCACAATGTGGCAGTGCTCACCTGTAATTTCAACACTGAAGAAGTAAAACAGAGTTGATATACTGGTATTACTGGCTGGTCATCCTATCCTAGATGGTGACCTTTAGACCAAGGAGACCCTACCTCAAAAGGAAGTGCAAGGCATACATGAGTAATGACATCCAGGGTTGTCATCTGGTTTGAATTCACATGCTAATGTAATGTATTCATGCACTAATACATGTAGAAACACACACACACACACACACACACACACACACACAAAATAGAGAAAGAGAAAGAGAGAGAGAAAATTATATAAAGATGGGCATATAGCCAAACCTGAATATGAGGAGGTGAGCTAGAAGAGTGAATTAGGAAGAGCAAAAGGGAGATCAGGGGAAGAGGAAGAGGAGGCATAGAATGGGGGATGAGAATTAAAAATTATACTTGAAAATGCCAATTTTTCTATTGTAATGGTAAGGCAGCATACTTTTAAATTTAAGCTGAAGTATAGATATTGCAGTCTTCTACATACTTGTATGGTACAGCATATTTAAGAGGAATTCTGAAGCTCATGTAAATGATCCTAAAATAAATCTTATTGAACTGCAAGCAATTGAGCCTTCTAATCTTGCAAATCTCTATTTTATATACAATGTTAGCTTAAAATCAAGATAACATTCATTTCACTATTCTACAAAGTTCTGAAGTGAAGGTTAGAGGAAAATGGCATATCTCAAATTCTTTTACAAGATAGACTATTGCTGCTCAATCAAAGATGGGATGGAAGCTGGGCATGGTGGTGCACACCTTTAATCCCAGCACTCAGGAGGCAGAGATAGGAGGATCCCCATAGTTTGAGGCCACCCTGAAACTACATAGTGAATTCCAGGTCAGCTTGGGCTACAGTGGGACCCTACCTCAAAAAAACAAAGAGAGAGAAAGAGAGAGAGAGAGATGAGAGATGGGATGGAAAATGATTTGTAAATGAGATTTTTCATTTATAGTCAATTGCTTTATTTTCTGAAATTCACATATTAGGTCATAATTTGCATACTATGCCCAAATATCTGCACAAACAGTATATTTTCCTAGGTTTATCATTAAGCATTCAACTCATCATTGTAACAAATTGGGAGCAACCTCCTGTGGGATTGCCATAGAATATCCTATTTGTGAAAACACAACAGATACATATATATGGACACCTGGTAATAACTCACATAGACAACTGCTTCTCTGCAGGCTTCTTTTTCTTGTGGTTTTCACTTAACAAAGCACTTACAACCACTTCTCTACTGATGCTTTCCTCTTCCTCTTCATAATCCCAAGCCATTTTATGGATGTCTCAGATTTATTATGATCTTTTGTAAAACAATTTCTCTCCTTGTATTGTGTATAGTTCATTACTTTATATCACAGGTACTATTTCATTTAATGACAATATTGTACCTATCTACCAATAATCTATCAACTATCTTCCTATAAGTTTATCATCTACCTATCATCTATATATGTACCTACAAAGCAATCAAACTATCTATCTATAAATATATCATCTATCTGTTAATTTATCACTTGTTAAACTTTTAGGTTTTGATCTAATATTTATCTTGACTAAAAATGCTATAGATTATATGAGTATTAATGCTGTTTGAGGACAAGTATATGTGGACTTAATGTTTGTAATTCTCCAGAGTAAATATCTTTAAAGGTCGATCTCTTGTTTTCCAAATTCCAAGTACTAAGTGCATATTTGATGAAATTATCACATTGATTTCTGAAGTTTCTGACAAATTTTATTTGCAAGGTGAAATATGAGATCATTTGCAACATCATGATCCACATTATATCTTAATATTGCCAATTTTTCTAAATTTTACCAAGTTGGGGTTGTATAACTTTCATATCCCTAATATATGTCCTTTTTCTTGTGATTTGGGGTATGGAAATATGATTTGTAAAATGTTTTTCAATTTTTCCTGTTTTTTAAACAGATTTTTGTTTATTTTATCAGATATATATACGGCAAATACTTTCTCCTCAATGAATGCTTTGACTTTTCATTTTCTTAACAGTACCATTAAAGTACACAAGTTTTAAAGTTTAATTTAATATTTGTGTATGTTTGTTATTTTATTGTCCAGGATTGTGTAGCTTGCTTAAGAAATTTTTGTCAAAGGCACATTTTCTTTTAGAATTTAAGTATTTTTTAAAACCAGACGTTCAGGTTTTGACTGAAGTCTAGTTAATTTTAGTCAGCATTTTTATTGCAATTTCATCTTAAAAACCTCCCAAATATTTATTTCAATGTGGTTTAGTAGTACTGTTATAATTTTAATTATCCAATTGTTTCTTGGTCTTACATTAAAATACAATTGATCTTTATCTATTGGCGCTGTATCCTGTGACATCAAAAAAGAATTCATGAATTATATGAACTGTGATTCAGATTCTATAGATAACTGGACAGCCTTATTCTTTGTGAGAACTGACAGTTTTACTTCATGTTTCCAATGTGAACCTGTAGCACAAATCTGAATAAAGAATGAGAGGAGGGAACTTCACTTTACTGAGAAAGTAAGTGCAGTCTTCCCCCAATTATTATGATTACCTCTGTAGGGCTGTTGTTGGCAGCATATCATTTATTTATATGCAATCAGGACATTTTGCTTTTGGGTAGGAATTTATTTTAACACATATTTATTTTTAACTTAGGAAAGATTATATTTAATGTAATCATTGATATTATTAAGTAAAAATATTACAATTTACTATATTTTCCATGTGTCCACATGTGCTTTTCTTTCTCATATCTTTTTCTTAACTTAAATCACATAGCATATCTAACACTTTATTGAAAATATGGTAATGGTTTGTTACTGATAGTTTTATATTTGTTACTTAACTTTATTTATTTTTTATTTTTATTAGTTTTGTGTTCAGCAAATACAGGCAGTATGGTACCATTATTAGGCTCATCCGTGATCTACCCCCTGCCCTTGGCCCTTTCTTGTTGAGGTATATGGGTCATGCATTGTGGAGTTAGCCACAGTTATTGGTACGATAAATGTCTCTTCATATCATTCCCTGAGCCATGTTGGGTTCATTTTTGGAGTGCTTCAGTGGTGAGGTGTTGGGGGCCTCTGAGGCTCTGGCTCTCTGATTTGGTAGGAGTTGAGTTTTCTATGTGATGGTCTCCTTCCCCCTTGTGCTGGAATCTGGTTCATCAGGAAAACAGCACCCTTGCTTGTTTTGCCAATTTTCCTTAGTTTCAGCTGGGGCCCTTTTGAGGTATGATGGGGTGGCTCTCTCCTTAGGATCTGCATCTATCTGAAAAAGAGAAGAAGATTCTCCAACAGAGACTAAGTTGGCACCAGGACAAATGAGATAACCCATGCTTTTTTTTTAGAGAGAGTTTAATAGGTGTAAGCCCTCTTGTAGCCCATGATTGATGGTAGCTTGATTTTGGAGAGTGGTCTTACATTTGGATATGGTTCTGACTTGTTTTCCAGATCCAGCTATGGGTCCCATACCACTGAGGGGATCAGTTAGCTAAATCAAGAGCAGTTGGTTCCCCACCATGGCTGTGTGCCACTATCACACTTGTGTGCGCATCACAACAGGTTATTTGCTGCTAAATAGGTTAGACCATGAGTTGGTTGGACAAATATTTGTCATTTCCCCCAGTCGCTCATGGAGCACATTCTGCCACTAGACACACTGACTGTCTGGGGACTGACTCTCTCCTACCTTCCAGCCATGCTGTTCCAATTTACGTGTCAGCTGCATATGGTGTCTTCAGCAGTAGGGTCTTACCACTAAGCGTTAGTGGGTCATCAAATACTCTGACAGAAATCTGTCATTCTTTTAGGAAACCTTGCAGGTCTCTCTGATCAAAAGCTCATTGTGAATGATAGCCCCATGCTGGTACTAGGAGTTACAGGTCAGTGCCCATTAAGAAAATGTGGGTAAAAGGTAACTAATATATAGGAGTTAGAGACAGGAGACAGAGAGGGAGAGGGAGAGGGAGGAAGGGAAGATGTAGAAGATTTAGGTTAGACTTGATCCTGCCCTCTCCAGTGTCTTGTGGTTCAGGTGTTTCCTGAGAGGGCCTGGTGAAGGTTCAGCCATTTGGTCTGCCTTTTAGGAAGTAGAATTTTATGGTACCATTGCCGTTTGGGTCTAGACTTGTGTTTCCCATCCCTTGAATGCCCTCCCTCCCTCCCCATCCATCCTAGTGTCTAGTCCATGATATGCTTGCTGGGTATATAAGGTATCTTGGGTAGATTTAGGTTAGGTGCTGTAGATGAGTGAGACTATGTGGTGTTTTTTTTTTTGTTTTGTTTTGTTTTTTCTGTGATTGGTTAAGTTCACTGAGGATGATCTGTTCCAGGTTCACCCATTTTTCCTCAAATTTCTTTGTGTCATGTTTTCTTACTGCTGTATAGAATTCCATTGTGTAGATGTACCACATCTTAGTTATCCATTCTTCTAGTGATGGACATCTGGGTTGATTCCAGCTCTTAGCTATTACGAATTGAGCCACTACAAACATGGTTGAGCAAATCTCTCTGGCCTGTGGTTTGAAGGTTTTAGAGTAGATGCCCAGTAAGGGAATAAGTGGATCCATTGGTATTTATATATTCTGCTTATTCAGGAGTCTCTATATTGCTTTCCAAAGTGCTTGTACCATCTTACATTCCACCAACAGTGGATGAGTATTTCTAATTCTCCACATCCTCGCCAGCATTTATTTTCATTTTATTTTTTGATGTTTGCTATCCATACTGGGGTAAGGTGGAATCTCATAGTTGTTTTAATTTGCATTTCCCTGATGATTAGGGATGATGAACATTTTCTCAAGTGTGTGTTTGCCATTTGTACTTCTTCTTATGTGAACTGCCTGTTCAGCTCTTTGCCCCATTTTGTGAGTGGGGTGTTTGACGTTTTACTGTTCAGATTTTTGAGTTCTTTGTAGATTCTAGAGATTAGGCCTCTATAAGTTGGATAACCCACAAATATTTTCTCCCATTCTGTGGGTAATCAATTGGCTTTGCTTATTGTATGATTGTCTGTAAAGAAACTCTTCAGTTTCATGTGATCCCTTTGGTTGAGTGACAGTTTAAGATAGTGAGGTACTGGGCTTTGTTCAGGAAGTCTTTTTCCATTCTTATACCACGGAAAGTACTTCCTATATTTTCTTTCAGTAGTAGTCGACTTTCTGTCCTTATATTGAGGTATTTGTTCCATCTGAACTTGAGTGTAGTGCATGGATAAAAGTGTAGATCGTTTCACTTTATTGCATATGGTTATCCAGTTTTTCCAGCACCATTTGTTGAAGATGTTGTCTTTTTTCCAGCCAATATTGTTCAGGCCTTTGTCAAATATCAAGTAGCTATAGTTGCTTGACACAATGTGTGGGTGCTCCAGTCTATTCCATTGGTCTATACTCCTGTATTTCTGCCAGTACCATGCTGTTTTTATTACTATGGCTTTGTAATATAGCTTTAGATCAGGTATGGTGATGCCTCCAGAGGTATTTCTTTTGCTGGGGATATGTTTGGATATGCAAAGCCTTCTGCCTTTCCATATGAAATTTGAGATCATTTTTTCTATCTCTATGAAGAACACTGTAGGGATTTTAATTGGAATTGCATCAAATCTGTATATTGCCTTTGGTAGGATTGTCATCTTCATAATGTCAATTCTGCCTATCCAGGAGCAAGGGAGGTCTTTCCATTTTCTCAAGTCTTCCTCAATTTCTTTTTGGAGTGTTTTTATGTTTTCATTGTATAGATCTTTCATCTCCTTGGTTCACGTTATTCCCAGGTATTTTTTGTTGTTGTTGCTATTGAAAATGGGAAAGTGCAGGGTGAGAGAGGGAGTGTATTACCATGGGATATTTTTTGTAATCATGGTATATGTTAATAAAACTTGTGAAAATTAAATTAAATTAAATTAAGAAAATAGATACAGTGAGATAAAGGAAAAGGCCACTAATCCATAGCCATATGGGTATACCTACTTTCTGTAGTCAAGGAAGTGGAATGCAAAACAGCACAGGCTTGTTAGCATTCCTACTATAATCAGACACTGAACCTGGTTGATGATCTTGTGTAATTAGAGAAATAAAAAGATAAAATTAAAAATAGGTACTGAGACTTGGAAAAGATCTGAGTGAAGAACTGTGTAAATGAAGCACCATTTATTTTGTGATAAATGCCCATGAGTTCCCATAACCCTCCTGTCTTGTTCTGCCATTAATGACAAGGAACCATTGTGCAACGCACCATGTTATGAGTATATGTACATATATGTGTGGTGTGTGTGTGTGTGTGTGTGTGTGTGTGTGTGTGTGTGTGTGTGTTGAAAGGGAAGAGACATCAAACATAAACAATGAACTCAATCTGATAAACACAAAACATGCCAGTATGGGGTAGGAGAATAACTATTATTTATATGGGGATAATGGGAAGAAGCATGTTTTTCTGTCAATAAGATAAATTTGCCCCTGCTTGTGAACATTTTTCAGTTCAAGGCTTGCCCTGAACTGGCCTGGCTAACTTTTCTCCCAATGTCTAGAGTTGCTTTAATGCGGTTCATGTGTATGTTTTTTATCCAAAGTGGTATATGTTAATAAAATGGAGGACAGGAAAAAAGAAAGAAAGAAAGAAAATGGGACTATGTCCCTTATTTCTTTCTCTGTATCGTTGTCATTTGCATAAAGAAATGCTACTGATTTTTGTGCATTGATTTTGTATGCTGCTACTTTGCTATAGGAGTTAATCACCTCCAGGAGTTTTGGTATGGAGTCTCTCAGGTCTCTTACATACACAATCATGTCATCAGTGAATAGAGCTAACTTAACTTCTTCCTTTCCAAATTGTATCCCTTTTATTTCCTTCTCCTGTCTTATTGTTTGAGCTAGGACGTCCAGTACTTTATTGAAAAGCAGAGGTGAAAGTGGACAACCCTATCTTGTTCCTGATCTTAATGGGAATTCCTCCAGTCTCCCTCCATTATTAATTGGGCCTTCGGAGCTTTGTATATTGCCTTTATTATGAACCAACCATGCCAATTCTCTCCAATGTTTTGGTCATGAAGTGATGCTGTATCTTGTCAAAGGCCTTTTATGCATCTATTGAAATGATCAGGTGGTATTCATGTTTAACCTTGTTATGTGGTGTATTAGATTGACAGATTTCCATATGTTGAACCACCCCTGTGTTCCTGGAATGAATCCCATTTGGTCAAGGTGGATAATGCTTTTGATGTGTTGTTGGATTCAGTTTGTGAGGATGTTGTTCAGTATCTTTGCATCTAAGTTCATTCGGAAAATAGGCTGGTAGTTTTCTTTTTTTGTGACATCTCTACCTGGTTTTGGAATTAGGGTGATACTAGCTTCATAAAAGGAGTGGGGTAGCATTCCCTGTTCTTCAGTTGTGTGGCACAATTTTAGGAAGATTGGTTTGAGTTCCTCTATGAAGGTTTGATAGAATTCAGCTGTGAAGCCTTCTGGTCCTGGACTCTTGTTTTGGGGGAGGTTTTTTATTACTTTTTCAATCTCCAAGAGTGTGATGGGTTCATTGAAGTGATTAATCTGCTCTGAGTTTAGCTTTGATAAATGGTATGCGTCCAGGAATTTATCCATCTCCTCCACATTATCCAGTTTTGAGGAGTAGAGGCTTTTTAAATAAGTCCTGATGATTCTCCCAGTTTCACTTATGTATGTTGTGATCTCTCCTTTTTCATTTTGAATTTTGTTAATTTGAACCTTCTCCTTTTTTTGCTTGATCAAATTGGCTACGGGTTTTGTCAATTGTGCTTATTTTTTCAAAGAACCAGCTCTTTGTTTTGTCAATTGTCTTAATTGTATCCTAGGTTTCCAATTCATTAATTTCTGCTCTGATTTTAATTATTTCTTTACTTCTGGAGTTCTTTGGGTTGGATTTTTCTTGTTTTTCCAGTGCCTTTCGGTGGATGGGTAGGTTATTGATTTGGGATCTCTCTGTCTTTATTATGAACGCATTGAGTGCTATGAATTTTCTTCTGAGGATCACCTTCATTGTGTCCCATAAGTTTTGGTATGATGTGTTCTCATTGTCATTCAATTCCAGGAATTTTGCAATGTTATTTTTTATTTCATCCACTATCAATTGATTGTTCAAAAGTGTGCTGTTCAGTTTCCAGTTGCTGTTGGGATTCTTGGTGGGTCTTTTGTTGTTGATTTCTAGCAATATAGCATTGTGATCTGATATCATGCAGGGAATTATGTCAATCTTCCTATGTGGAGGAAGTCTTTCTGACCCAGTATATGGTCTATTTTAGAGAATGTTCAATGTGCTGCTGACAAGAATATGTAGTCTGTGGATTTGGGATGGAAAGTTCTGTAGATGTCCATTAGGTCTAAGTGATCTACGGTTTTGTTGAACTCTCTTACCTCCCAGTTGAGTTTCTGTTTGGATGATTTGTCTATTACTGATAATGGTGTATTGAAATCCCCACCTATGATGGTGTTGGTGGTTATTTCTGTTTTATTGTCAAGTAGGTTTTGTTTCATGAACCTTGGTGCCCCCGTGTTTGGTGCATACAGATTTATGATTGTAATTTCCTCTTGATGGATGATTCCCTTGATAAGTAGAAACTAGCCTTCTTTGTCTTTTTTGATTATTTTTTGTTTGAAGTCTATTTTATCTGATATTAATATAGCTACACCTGTTTGTTTCTTATTCCCATTTGCTTGGAATATTGTTTTCCAGCCTTTCACCCTGAGCAGGTGTCTGTCTTTAGTGGAGAGGTGGGTTTCTTGATGGCAACAGATTGAGGGGTCTAATTTTTTGATCCATCCTTTTAGCTTGTGTCTCTTGTTGGGTGAATTAAGGCCATTAATATTTAGGGTAATGACTGTGAGATTTGATTGATCCCTGCCATATCCTGATGGTACATGTGTGTTGGTGTTTTCATGGGCTTTGAAGTATTTTGTGCCTAGTCTGAGTTTGGTTGTTGTGATCTGCTTCTTGTAGGCATTTGTGTTTGATTATTTGTTTCTTTTTGTGGAGAATTTCCTGAAATACTCTCTGTAGGTTTGGTTTTGTGTTCATATCATTATAAAGCTGAGTTTTGTCATGGAAAGTTTTTCTTTCCCCATCTATTATGAGGGATACTTTTGCCAGGCAGAGTAGTTTGGGTTGCAAGCCATAAGTTCTTAGACTTTGCAGTGTTTCTTTCCAGGCCCTTCTAGCCTTCAGGGTTTCCATTGAGGAGGCTTATGTAATCTGATGGGGTTACCGTCAAAAGTGGTGTGCTGTTTTTCCCTAGCTGCTTTTAGGATTTTCTCTTTGGTGTCAATGTTCATTGTCTTAGTGCTAATATGTCTTGGAGAGTTTCTCCTTTTGTCCAATCTGTTTGGAGTTTTGTTGGCTTCTTGTATCTAGATGGGCCTTTCT
Organism: Jaculus jaculus; assembly: GCF_020740685.1. Classification (NCBI taxonomy): domain Eukaryota; kingdom Metazoa; phylum Chordata; class Mammalia; order Rodentia; family Dipodidae; genus Jaculus; species Jaculus jaculus. The sequence continues at coordinate 2,910,749 of NW_025423490.1, forward strand.
TTTAAGAGACTGGGGAAGTTTTCTGCAATTCTTTTGTTAAATAAGTTCTTCATGCCTTTGGTCTGAATTTCTTCTCCTTCTGGTATTCCAATGATTCTTATATTAGGACGTTTAAGTGTATCCCACAATTCTCTCATGTTCTGTTCACAGGAACTTTTGAACTTACTGAAATTTTTGAACTCTTGAACTGTTTCTTCCATCTTGTCTTCCAGATCAGAGTTTCTATCCTCCACTTCGCTGACTCTATCTTGAGAGCCTCTAGAGAGTTTTGGACTTGTTCAATTAAGTTTGCATTTTCTATGTATAATTTCCATTCCTCTATCAAGCTCCTTTTTCACATCATTTTCTGATTTTCTTGATGCTTCTTGGAATTCATCCTTGCATTTCTTTATGTCTTCATTTAGTATGGTCAGTTGATTTTTAAGGTCTTTTTTTTTTCACTCTCCCTCATAACTCTTAAATCTATTTTAACTCCTTCCAATTTCTTATCTATTTATTCTAGCTTAGTGATGGCAGCATCCACATGATTATTGGTCTTTTGTTGCTTTCCTGGAAATTCTACCAATAGGTTGGTCAGGGTTGCATTGCTCATAGCTTCAATTTGATGTTCTGATCCTAGTGTATCTTCTATGTTTTGGTTAGATGTATTCATTGTAAGACTGGGTGATGTAACTGGATTTTCTTGCATTTGATTTTCCCTGTTATTTCTTTTGCATTGTGGTCTGCCCATTACAGTGTATGGGCATGTAGGTGGGTGGATCAGCCTGGCCTCAAGCACAGTGGGAATCTGAGGCAGCCTGGGGCTGTTGCCAAGCAGCCTGGGCTTTGGCTCCCACTTGCCAAAGCCACCTATCTGCCTGGCAGGGGCGCCAAAATTGCCTGAATTCTCAAGCGGTAATGCACCAAAGCTGCCTTTGTTCAAGCTTGGAGGGGGACTGAGGTACCAAGCACTGAAACATCCCAAACTCTGGCTGGGAACACTGGGACCTGGAAACAATCTGTGCTCCCCCTCCACATGACAATGGTGGGTGGCCAGTTTGGCAGACAGGTAGGGGAGGGCACCTGAGCTGGCCCAAGCAACAGATGCACTCTGGGCTTGTGTGGCAGTTGCTGTGGGACTGGGCTCCCTGAATGTACAGTGGCTGGAGCAGTAATGTGGGCGAGTGTGCAGAGCATTCTAAGTTTCCACATGCAGGGATTGAGCAGCATGCGATCAGGATGCGACTGGTGAGCAATCATAGGGCGGCAGTGGGCAGGGGGGTTTGGCAGTGGCAGCAGTGTGCGGCAGCTATTTGGTGGGAGTGGTGGGCTATGTGCCCGTGAGGGAATTCACGATTCTGTTCCCCGCCCACCCCCATGCCCTCCCACTGACGAAAAGACCCAGTAAACCCTTATGTCTTGCCTTTCTTTCCCCAGGATTTGCAGTGCAGCTAGGTGGTCGCCATCTTGGCTGGAAGTCCCATTTTTGTTACTTTAATGGATTCTTATCGCTTATAAAATTTATGTATAAATTACCTGACTGCTTGTAGTAACATTCTGTCACCTCATGAATCACCTAGGAAGCACAGTGCTGGTGTTCCTCCATTTCTCTTCTTTCCTTTGTGTTAGGATTGAGAAATAACATTACATTGAAATAGCTTGTAAAGTCTGTGAGACATCATTGCTATGTTGTATTTTGAAGATTCAGTTATCTCTTTCAGAGGTACAATAAAATAAAGAAGTAATTTATTTTCCAATGCCATCCTAGGTTTTCTATGTGTGCCCAAATTCCCTGTACCATTTCCCTATTATTTAGTAAACATTTTTTTTTTTTTTGAGGTAGGTTCTTGCTCTAGCTGAGGCTGACCTGGAAATTCACTATGTAGTTAGAAATTCACTATGTAGTTTCAGGGTAGCCTAGAACTCATGGCAATCCTACTACCTCTACCTCCTGAGTGCTGGGATTACAGGGGTGCACCACCACACCCAGCATAAGGATCTTTTAACAGGTTCTATAGCACGAGTCAGCTAGCAATGAACTACTTCAGATTTTTTTTCAGAAGCAAAAGGTGTTCTTGTGCAACCCAGTTTTAAAAATATTTCTGCTATAAATAAGATTCTTTTATATCTAGATTTTATGGTTTATTTTTTAATAAAGATGATGCCAGCTGAGCATGATGGCTCCTATCTGTCATCCTGGTGCTCAGAAAGATGAGGCAGGAGAATTGCTAGGAGTTTCAAAGTAGAATGGGCTACAGAGGAGAAAGCACCTTGTCCTAAAAGCAATAATTAACAACAAGGCTATTTTGTTTCTGTCTTATAGTTTTTGTTATTTCTTTCACAAGTTGGCAATCTTACCTTTCTCTCGCCTTTTCCTATAGGTTATTCTCTGGATGTGTTAAACACTACTTATCTATGGTATTCAGCAATTTGATGACATTGTGCCTTCATGCACTTTGGTTCATTCTGACTGAAATATATTGAATTCATTATAATTGAAAGAACATGGTTTCATTCAAACGTGGAATGCTTTCCCCATAACTACTTTGAAATGTATTGTCTCTCCCTTTACAGGAACTCCATTACCAGGATAGTTTGTGCTAAAATAATTCATGATTGAAGGAACTCTAGGTATAGACAATAGTAATAGTACTCTGCTGTCTAGTAGTTCTTTCCCCAGATATGTGTCATTTCTTCTTCTGCACATCCAAACAAAAGGCTCCAAGAACTGCGAGTCTGGTGCAGGTTCGCATGGTCCTCTCCAGGTGGTACTCATGCTATAGCCACCAGGGACTCCCTGAACTCAGCTCTCTGTTTCCTCGACTCAACCATGTGCCTGGGCTCTTCATGTTTTTTCTCTCTGTTTTGGCATTCATGTATTATTTAAGCAAAAAGTTGGGACTATCTTTGCCCTCTATTCTATTGTCTATCCTATGCAGTTAGTAGAAAACTGATATTAATATGGGGCCTTTTGTGACTGACTCCTTTGGGTAACAGTGAATTAAATGTATTAATGTAGAATAAATCATTATGTCTTTCTTTTAATTTTTCCTACTAGCAATAGTCCATTGTATTCATATACTGAATTTTGTTTAATTCTTTGTAAGTTTGCAGAGATTTAAATTGCTTTCACCTATAGTGAACAATACTACTATAAATAAGTTTTTATTTATTTATATACAAGGTTTTCCTGCATGTATACATTTTCATTTTTTCCCTACATATATGTCTAGGAGTAGAATTATTCAAAAAAGCATGTCCTAACATTTTAAAACACTGCCAAGCTCTTTTCACTTGTGTTAAACATTGGATTAGTATTTGTGTTTATCATCTTCACAAATATTTATTAAAACAATCTCTCATCTTTGAGAAATGACTCCTCAAGTAGTAAATCCAGTTTGTAATTGGAAATTTTCCATTCTTTGTTGAGCTGTAAATTAACTTAGACATGCTAGACACAATCCTATGTTATATAAATATTTTGTGAATATTACATTTCATTCTGCACATTGTCTTTTTCTTCTCCATCATTTCTTTGGAGCATAAACTTATTTTTTTCTATTAAGGAGAATTTTTGTATGGACTATGAACTAAAGATCCCAGAAAACTGTTCTTTCTGCTTACCTAGTTTCAGCAAGGCTGAATGGACTGATAAAGCTCCTGTGATCACAGAGAGATAGAATATTGCATGGAGTACAGTACACTTAGGAGGAACCTCCTGGAACAATGTAAAAATTGTTCTATGACTAATTTTTCTAAATGGTGGCAATTGCAATTGACTCTTTACAGAAAAACAACCAAAGTCAGAAAGCATTCAATCAGGGGGGCCAAAGTCTAAGTATTGGAAGGACATGAAAAGGAAAATTCAAAATAAATGATTGAAGGATAAATGGATCTACTGGATCAGTGATTAATGTAGGAAGCCCCATTTGTGGTTATTTTGCCTCTCACTTTTGATATAGTTATTGAAAGTAGAAGTTCAGGAAATCACAAGTGCTTGACCACACATACATGGGGAAAATGTGAAAACAGTTAATCATTATAGGGGCCTGACAACTTTACTTGAGGTGAATAACTATGGGATTGTTTGATGATAAGGAATAACAAAAAGGTTTTATGAATTCTGTAAAATTGTACCTTTCTTGAAGTTTGCTCTTGCATGATGTGATCAGAAAATAAAAGACTAAGACTAAGAGCTGTGGCAGCAGAGAAGCAGGAAGAAACAGAGAACAGAGAAAAAGACAAAAAAAATAGAAAAAGAAAAAAACAAGAAAGAAAATAGAAACATAGAAGAAGAAGAAAAATAGAAACAGAGAAGGAGGCAGAGAGAAAAGATGGAAAAACTCAGCTGCCTTCAGCATTAGCCTGTCAGCTTGCACCAGAACTTGACTTCGAGTCGTTATTTCGACGCTCCCTTTCATACCTCTCTTCGGGGACCCTGCTTCAAGCCAGGGCTGGACCCTGGCAGCTAAGAATGTCAGCAGATAGCATCTGAGGCCTATGGTGATTTCCCTGCTTTGCTATAACCCGTCTACCTGATAGTTAGCCATTGTATTTGAAAAGTCCCTTGATTCATGACTTTCTTATGTTCTGTAACTATAAAACCTTCATGAATTTGTTAACATGTTGAAACATGGAATTTGGGTAACCCAAGTCTGTGGTTCTGTGCCATGGTCACTCATATTTGGCTCCAGAATAAACTACCTCATCCCCTTTGAGATGAGAACAATGACTTTTGCATCAACAGTTATGGCACCCAAGCATGGGACCCCAAGGACAAGCTACTTCTACTTAGGATGCACTCGGTCAGAGCTAGGTACCAGCCTGTGACACTTGTGCCCAGCCATCCTATGTTGCCTCCTCAAGTGCAAGTTGGTAGTTCCTTCTGGGGCTTGGACCTCCTTTGATTTGTCAATGGTCCAGTTGTTTATTCTGAACTGGTGTTAGGATCCTTTTATTGTCATTGTTATTGTAATTGGATTTTTTTATTTGCTCTTGAAATGTGTATTTCCTCACAAAATGTTTGTTTTCAGGTAATCATTTTGTTTGCTTTGAAAGCATTTTGGTTTTGACTGTTCAGTTTGTTGTTTGTATGCAGATATTTGAGATCATTTTGGTTTCTGACTGTTCTGTATTGTTTGCCTCTGCTAACATTAAGCATTTTTTCCTCTCTTACCACTCTCCCAAGACAGAAGTAATGTTTGCAAAAATAAAATAATAAAAAATAAAAACTACTATTTTCTATGCTGGCTGGCATGAACATTTTATTAATTTAACTTGAAAGTATTTGAAAAAATGGGGAAACCTAACTCATATTAAACTGGGTTTATATTTCCCACAATGGGGAATATTTAATCCTAAATTAGGGTTCATTTTTATTTGAACTTTTAATGAAATGCCAAAGTCCTAGGTAATAATATTTTTGTAAAAAAAAATCATAATGGGAAGTCTGCTTTAATTAAAATTTTAAAACAATTAAAAAATAATTAAACTGACCATTTACAAACTAATCACTAAGAGTTATAGAACCTATAAGTTAAGAGAAGATATTCAAAATGAATGAGAGTATGAAATTTGAGAGATTATATCAGAACTAAAGATTAATTGTGCAAAAGCTAACTATTCTCATTTCCTCTCCATTTTTTGACCTTGGCTTCTGCTCTCTCCAAGCAGAATGTAATCTCATATCAAAGGAAAGGTTGTTATTTGTAAGGTAAAGCCTACAGAATTCCATACTAGATTAAAATCCTCATTGTAAAGACATTCTCCTCCTAAGACTCCAGACCCATGTTCTCAGGTATGCTTTCATTCTCCTTCTGAGCACTCCTACACTTGCCTCACTCTCATGCTAAAATTTGTAAAAATTTTCAACTCTGTTCCATACTGGTGTTTCTGGAATTCCATAAATCCTACAATCAACCCAAGTTGAGGTCCCTAAAAGTCTAGGGGAACTCAGGAATTTGAAGATGACAATGCAGAGCCATTTCTCAGTCACCTTGATGCTGACATTTTGGGGGTTCACAAAAAATCCACCTAAAACATTGTGGGTAAATCTTAATACCTACTGATTCTCCTCAACTGTATTCTTCTAATATATAAAATCTTAGTTTTTACTTCAGTCTATTTTTCTGCCCCCCTCAAAAAAACAAAATAGTCTTTAATGAGTGACACAAGCACTGAAGATAAGAATATCCCGGACTGGTCAGGAGTGGTGGCATAACCTTTAATCCCAGCATTTGGGAGGCAGAGGTGGGAGGATCACTGAGAGTTAAAGGCCACCCTGAGACAAAATAGTGAATTCCAGGTCAGCCTGAGCTAGTATGACACCATACTACAGAAAACCAAAGGAAAAAGAAAATAATACCCTAGAGATGTATACATTTTTCCTGGCTTAGATGGAAGAGTACATGGCTTTTCAGGGTTTTGCAGTCAGTTTAGCATTGCTGGTGAAAATACCCAACCAAGTACAGCTTGTGAGAAAAAGAAGAGTTGATTTTGGCTTACAGACTCAAGAGGAAGCCCCATGATGGCTGGAGATAATGATGGTGTGATCAGGGTAGACATCACCCTCTGGCCAACATACAGTGGACAATAGCAACAGGAAAGCATGACAAACTCTGGCAAGGGAAAACTGGCTATAATACCCATAAGCCACTCCCCAACAATACACTACCTCCAGGAGTCTTTAACTCTCACATATCCATCAGCTGAGAACCTAGCATTCAGAACACCTAAGTTTATAGGTAACACATGAATCAAACCACCACATTCCTCCCTTAGCCTCATAAACTGATTACCATATGTGATGCAAAATAGAATGTATTCAGTCCAATTTTAAAAGTCCCCATAGTTTTTATCAATCCTAATGATGTTCAAACATCCTCATAATGCAAGGTGTTTTAACTGAGCCATAATACCAAAAAAATTCCCCCCAAACCCATAATAGAACAGAATAAAAACACTGCAAAAGATGGCATTGGGCATAGAAAAGAAATATTTAACCAATATAAGATTTAAACAAGACAAACATCAAGCTCTGTAGCTCCAAGTCCAACAACTCTAGTCAATGGCAAGTCTCTAAGTGTGATAATTCTAACCAGCAACAAGTCTCTGGAGTTCCATCCCAGGAGCTAGGCAACTCACAGTCCTGGAAAATTTCATCTTTGTCTGGCAACTTCCCTTAGCAGCCATCTCATGGTCCTGGCATCTCCACTGGATCTTCACTGCAACCTCACACCTCCATCAGGTCTGCATGCAGGCATTTATGAAACATGCTATACACTGCCCATGACCAATTCCAAAACACAAGACTTCATTGCAAATTCAATGACCCTCTCCTGAATTTCTTATACTCCATAATACCAGGTAATGTGCCAATTTGTTAATCTGGGGGATGGGGGTAAAGCAGACTTTGAAGAAAAGGACACTCTTTGAGCATTCAGGACCCTTCAGAAGAGTCTTCATTCTTCCTGTTGCCCCAGTGCAGGTCAGCAGGCCCAATCTCAAAGGTTGTAATCTCCTATACTTGCAGCTGAATGGGCCAAAGTTTTACCTCAAATATTTCATTTTTGTGCACTATTCTTCTACTCACACCAGTTCATTTATACACAAAGCAAACCTGTGCAAGTTCTCAGGACATGGACATAAGAGGAAGCCTCTCAGACAAACTGCTTCTAGTCCAGTCCAGGCAAAGCTTTTTCTCATTTTCACAAGCCAAAAGTCCATAGTTCTTACTGCATTCAGGTCTTTCACCTGTGACCAGAAAAATCCATCAAGCTGTACTTACAGCCCTGCAAGTTTCAAATCCTTCCACATTCCTCTTGAAAATCAGCTCAAAAAGGCCAAAACCACACAGTCAGGTGTGTAGCATCAAATGACACCACTCATTTGTACCAACTATACTTTTGCAGTTGGGTTTTCATTGCTGGCAGAAATCACCCAACCAATAGAGGCTTTGGGGGATAAAAGGGTTTATTTTGGCTTATAGACTCAAGGGAAAGCTCCATGATGGCAGAGGAAAACAATGGAATGAGCGGAGGGTGGACATTACTCCCTGGCCAACATAAGATGGACAATTGCAACAGAAGAGTGTGCCAAACACTGGCAAGGGAAAACTGGCTATAGTACCCATAAGTCTGCCCCAAGCAATACACTGCCTCTGGGAAGCATTAATTTCCAAACGTCCACCAGCTGGGAACCTAGCATTAAGAACACTTAAGTTTATGGGGGACTCCTGAGTCAAAACCACACAGGAGGACATCACATAAGGGCTGATTACCAAGATGTCCTAATCCGCCCTCTTTGTCTTAAGAGAGCATCTGGGACACAGTGAGAAAACTAGTAAAAGCAACATATTCTGTATCCTAAACACAAGGAATGACCACTTCTCCTGAACTTTCCCTACGTGTCTCGTTGCTCCTATCTTAACTGCTCTGTGAAGCTGATAGCACCAGACAAAAAGACTCCCTAAATGCTGTCCAACCAGTCTTTACTTGAGTTTATAGCTAGCCTTTCTCCTAATAAGCCTGAGTCTGATCTGTCATTAAATATGTATCCTTGCTAGATAATACTTTGAAAGAGTTGTGATCACTTTCAAACAAAAAAATAGATACAAAAATAAGTCATGTTCACCTGTAAAATAAATAAATAAATAAATAAAACAAAACAATAAAAACTTCTTCCCTTTTATTTTTAGCTTTAAAAAACAAATGAGATTAATTATCTTCTGCAAATCTATGTAACAAGCTTCACCTTTGACTTTCTGTGTTACTGAGCCTTACATTTCAAAGAGAGGGGATAGAAACTTTTTACTTAATTTTGCCTTCTTGGGGTGCACATAGAATTTATGTGTTTGTGTCATGTTTATCCAGGATCATTTATATGTTTATTTGTGTGTTTTTTTCCAAAAAAGTGACAACATAAACTTCCAGATATATAAAATTTGTGGCCACTTGAGCTTTTTGTTATTTTTGTTTTTGCTTTTAATATATTTTTGATATACAAAGTTAAAGTGTGAGTGTATTTAAATGTGATGGTCTATTAAAAGGTTTATGGTAAGTACATATTCTTAACTTTAAGTACTCTGAGCTTCTTAAAACCTGTAACATGTTATTTTTAGATTTACAAAATGTTCATGAAGCCTTAAGTGCTACTTGTTTGGGTGATATAATATTCATTGGAATCTAAATTTTATACTATAGAGGTTATCATTGGAGCATAGATTTTGATTATTTCCATTCAAATAAATTTTACAATTCTATTTAATTGACTTTCAATGCTATTAGGAATTAAGACATCAAAAGGCTTCTAAGTGGTATACACTAGAGGTTCTCTATTTGGATTGATTACAATTTCTTTTTGAGAATTTATATACAAGTCCCAAATATAAATTCTTTCATTTTATGTGCTATTTGAGAATCATTACATTTCTTTTTTAGTAGAGGTTACAGAGATGCAATCCCAGAAAACAATAGCATTCAGAATCTGGGTAGGCTTAGTTGTGTGAGGATGGCCATATTAACTTTGAAACTAATATTTTATAATTTTTAAAATAAATTTTAATTTACACTTGTGACTTTAAGATATAAAAATTATTGCCTGCTTGTCTGTGTTCTCCTTCAAACAGTTTGTTAAGGTTTTCAAATCTTTTTATCAAAGTTAAAAGTCATTTTAAAGATTGTATATTTAAGTGTTGGCTTCAGCAGCAACATATACTAAAATTGGAATGATGCAGAGAAGATTAGCATGGCCCCTGCACAAGAATGACATGCAAATTTATGAAGTGTTCCATATTTTTTAAAAGATTCTATATTTAAGATCTAAAATTTCTGCTTTATCTTTGTTAATTCATAACTTTTTAAGGTATAGATTTTTATTTAGACAATGTATGGTCTATATGTACTGTCAAATTAAGTTACAAGTAAATAGTCATGTAGAAAAAGACTATTATGCCGGGCGTGGTGGCGCACGCCTTTAATCCCAGCACTCGGGAGGCAGAGGTAGGAGGATCGCCAAGAGTTCGAGGCCACCCTAAGACTACATAGTGAATTCCAGGTCAGCCTGAGCCAGAGTGAGACCCTACCTCGAAAAGCCAAAAAAAAAAAAAAAAAGAAAGAAAAAAGAAAAAAGAAAAAGACTATTAAGTCCAAATTTCCCCTTAAAAGTAATAAAATTAAAATTTTAAACAAAGTTACACAAATTTTAATCAAGATTTCATTTGCTAAGTCTTTGCCTTAATTCAGATTAAACAAAAGGACCCTGCCTGCTTGGTACGGTGTGGCGGAGGTAGCAGCAGCGGTTCTCTGCCCCTCCGCCACCTCTCCCACAGCCTCTTCCCCTGCCAGGGGCATTGGCCGGGAGGGGCCAGTAGTTGTAGATGCCCGCCCCTGCTCAGAGAAGGTGAAGGAGAGTAAGATACTGGACAAAAGTAGATGTCTGCCTCATGGTACAGTCTTCCCTTGGGAAAGTTCATGCTGAAAAACTGAAGTGGGTGAATATTATCAAATTTCTCTACCAAGCTGTCAGTCTGATAAAGAAAAACCCTTTTTGTCACCCTAATGAAACGTTCAAACAAGTCCTGTGACTCTTTTCAAGATGAACTTGAAAATTACATTAAAGCACAGAAAGCCAGAGGCCTAGAGCCAGAGACTTCTTTCAGAAGGATGAAAGAGGACTATTTAAGAAATGGTAGGTACAGTGAAGAGGCTGATTCCAGACCCAGGTTATAGAATGTTTGACCCAGGATTTCCATCTGGAACCATCCAGACCTATCTAAGATCATATTTCACAAATTGTAGAGAACCGGTTCCCAGCTCATGACAGCAAGCTGTCACTAGACTCTTTGGGCTACTGTCAGTTTAGCAGGCACTATTTCTCAGAAAAAAAACAGTGCCCCTGAACTTTAGTCAGCAAGAATACAATCATGGCTCATACAGCCTAGAGTTTGGAGTTCACAAACACCTCTGCTCAGGTTACAGCACCAGCTACTCTCATGTCAGTCATAAACATATGCATCCAAAAAGGAAAAGGCACCTAGAAGAAGACAGAGAAAGAACTGAGAAAGAGCGGCCCAAGCATGAGAGAAAAAGAAGTTCTGAGGAAGTGGATTTAAACAAACAAAAGAGCATCCAAAGAAAGAAACTGAAGGGAGAAACAGAAACTGAACCAGTCAGTAAACAAAAGCTTAAGACTCAAAAAGAGAGAAAAAGCCAACATGAAGCCTCTGAGAGAGAGGACCGCAAGTGCAGAAAGGAGAAGAAGGAACAGGGTGAAGAAAGGACGGAGGAAGAAATGCTTTGGAACCAGTCTGTCCTTGGAGTTTGAAACTCTTCAATTGGTTCTCCTGGGATTAAATTGAAAACTACTTGAGGAGCTTGGTTTCATGATGCTCATGCCACTTACCCTATGTCAAGAGGTACTTTAATTTCTGACAGTGAACACAAAGTATTTAGTTTGCTTTGTTGCCAATATGAAAATTACATTTTCTAAAAGCATTATTACATCTTTCTTACATATAATTTCCCTTTATGAGAGTGGCTCTGCTTTTTGTTAAATTGCTGTGATGGAATTTTCCCTTGGGAGACCATTTATTTTAAATTGGAGGATTGAAACTACTGGTTAAGATGGCAGCAAGGGACCATGCCAAAGCAGCCTGGGGGGAAAAAGACCAAAAAAAAAAAAAAAAAAAAAGAAAAACCCCAGAACAATACACACTTTTACTAAAAAGTGAGGTGTATGGGAAATTGAAATGGCAGTGGAGAATAGAAGAGATCCAGAGATCCAGAGCCCACACAGGCAGGCCAAAGTGGCCCCGGCAGGTATGCCAACTGCAGCGGTGGCAGCGGCGCACCAGAAAGCTGCCAGTCTCGGCTTGAGCCACAGGAAAAGCCAGGTGAGGGGAGCTTCCACTCACACTGGAGCTCTCAGCAAACTCTAGAAACATGAAGAGAGAGTGGTAGTGAACAACGGAGGAGCAGATCACAAGGTAGAAAAATACGAGGAACAGCAAGAGAACTAGAGCAGCATCAGCTCCCTCCCTTCCCCCATCACCTGTGCCCAGCTCCAGTGAACAGAGCAGTGGTCCCAGAACCAGCCACACCAACTTGAACTGACAGCAGGCCCCAAGCAGGAGCAGAGTCCAGCAGCAACATCAGCAGCTCCAGCACCAGCAACAGTGGCCTCAGCAGCGGTGGATCGAGCAGCGGCAGCTTCAGCGGCAGCAATGGCAGATCCAGCAGCAGCAGCTTCAGCAGCAGCAGTGGTGCCAGCAGCAGCAGCTTCAGAGGCAGCGGTGGCGGATCCAGCAGTGGCAGCTACAGCAGCAGCAGCGGCAGCGGCGGCAGATCCAGCAGCAGCAGCAGCAGTAGCAGCACTGGTGGATCCAGCAGTGGAAGCTTTAGCAGTGGCAGTGATGGATCCAGCAGCAGCAGCTTCAGCAGCAGCAGTAGTGGTTCCAGCAGCGAGGGTGCTGATCTGCAGGAGTACAGTTGCTAGGCTCGGTTTGCCCCGCAGGAAAAGCCAGTGCCCAGCTCCAGAAATCAGAACAGCGGCCCAGAGACCCAGCCAGAAACTTGACTGAAACCAAAATCATCCAAAAAGGTAACTGGGATTGCACCAAGGAAGGGTCTCACTTGGTCACAAGTTGACTTGGATCCCTCAACAGACCAGAAATCTTAACCTATTTGTTGATAGAGGATCTGGTTATTATAATGCCTACTCTTAAATTGAAGGATTAACACTTTGCATAATATATGTTTTGGTTGGGTTTGTTTTATTTTTGTGTCAGGTATTTTTAAGCTCACTGGTTTTCTATGAAGCAACTTAGACTTCCTTTGTTAGATCTAACTTGCAGCATTGGAGAGTGAAATACAGTATAATAAGCTTATCTTACATACAGTTCCAAAAGTTTCAGCCTTTTCGCACAAATTCAGTTTCTAATCTGAGAATGTTTATAATAAAGTTCTAATTTCTGAAAAATAAAAACACAAAAGTTCTTATTGTTTTGATTGGCTATTAAGACCCAGCCCTCTTGTTTGACACAAATTTTCCCTCTTAGGGAATTGAAGAAATGCATGTCTTATTTATTCATGAAATCCAGAAATTGAGATAATGACTTATCTCTGCTCTCTGCTTCCTTGAATAATTAACATACTTAAGTAACTAATATATTTACCAACAGAGTTTTACAGATTAACCATAAAAAAAAGTTAGTGCTGGAGAGATGGCTTGGTGGTTAAGGCATTTGCCTGCAAAGCCAAAGGATCCTAGTTCAATTCTCCAGGACCTTTGTAAACCAGATGCACAAGGGGGTGCATGCATCTGGAGTTCATTTTCAGTGGCTGGAGGCCCTGGTGCCTCGTTTCTCTCCTTCTCTCTTTCTTTCTATTTAAATAAATAAATACAGTTTTAAAAAATGTTATTAGGACTGGAGAAATGGCTTAACCATTAAGGTGCTTGCTTGCAAACCCTAAAAAGTTTGAGTTTGATTGAGTTTGTTTACAGCTTCTGTCTCTCTTCTCTTTCTCTGTGCTTGCAAGAAAATAAAATTTTAGAACTGTATTAAAACAGAGATGCCAAGATGTTATCTCACATTGGTTACCTTTGATAACAGTTTTCTTTTCTATGGTAATACTGAAAAGAATAAAAGCCACTACTTCCTATCCAGAGAGCTGGTCTTAGAGATATAAAGGAAATAACAAATATATTTCTAGATTTAAGATGTTAACTAACATGTCTAGATCAAAAGTTATTAAGTTCCTGAATAAGATATATTTAAAGAAATAAAGTTTATCAAATTTTGCAATTCAAACTTTTACTGAAAGGATTTTGCTTTTAGTAATTTTTACAAAATGCCCAACTCTATTTCCAATAATATATTTCTTAGGTATTACCATGCCATTACTAATGTATGACAAATTGTTTACAAACAAGGTTTAAATTTATATGCTTTCCATTACAGTAAGCCTTTTTCTTTGCTAAATAACATCTAATTGCACACTTACAAGGTTTCTTAAATATCCTGTTATTAATCATTGTTCATAAAAGCAGTTTACAAGCAAGCACTTGATGTTTCATCATTTTAAAAATGATGCTTCTAATAACCTATAGGTAAGGTTTGGGAGTGGTCAAAACCATGCAAATCACTCTGAGGCAAAGAAGAAAGATGTTTAATTATTTTATTAGCTATGGACATATTTAGTATATAAACAACACATGTTGGTACTGTCCTTCCCCTCCTCCCTACCCATTTTCTGAAGAGGGCTTCCTCATTGGGGATGCAGGTCAACCCCATGGTGATTGTGGGCCATGCATTATAGGGGAGGGGGAGAGGCAATGTCTCTGTTTAAAATGTCCCAACTTCTGGCTCTAACAATCTTCCAGCTCCCTCTTCTGCAAAATTCTCTGAGCCTTGCTTGGTGCATTTTAAGTCTACTACAGTGATGTGTACTTAGGAGCATCTGGATCTCTGATTTGGTGGATGTTGAAAATCCTCAATGTCTATCTCTATCACCCTTGTGCTGATATCCGATGAATGGATAACCAAGATGTGATATATCTACACAATGGAATTGTACTCATCAGTAAGAAAAAAAACTTGTATTGAAAATTGTAGAAAAATGGTCCAACTTGGAACAGATCATTCTAAGTGAACTCTTACAATCACAGAAAGACAACCATCACATGGTCTCACTCATCTGCAGTTGCTCATTTGGATCAGCCTGAGTGGCTGACATACCTTAATAGCATTTCAAGGCTTGGACAATAGGAAGGGTAGAGTTTGGGGGAAGGTAAATGGTGGAGAGCCTGGACAGGGTGGGGGGACACAAAACTGAACCCAAATTGAACTGGTACCATGGAATCCTATATTCTGGAAGTCAGACTAAAAGGTGGAACCCTCAAGGGAACCTTAGGGAAAGCATTTGAATCAATGGGTTCTGTAGAGTGTGAGACAAAACTTAACCTAAATTTATCCTCTTTCTCTTTCTTCTCTGTCTTTTTCCTTTTTCTTTAGCCTTGGTGCTGGCCCATAATTCCCTATACCAGGATGTGGTTTACATCCACAATGAGCTGTTGATCAGAGAGACCTAGTAGGTCTCCCAAAACAAACAAGACAGACTACTGTCAGATCACTTATTTACTTATCAGAGGTTAATGGTAAGACCCTACTGCTGAAGATACCATATACTGTCAGCAGGGACCATGGAGTGACTTAGCTAGAACCTGGATGAGAGTCAGTCCCAAGACAATTAACCCATCTAGTGCCAGGAAAAAATATGAACTGCCAGGGTTGCCTCACAAGAGAGGGGCACAGCCAACCTGAGTTTTCTGGTAATGGACTTCATAGGACTTTTTCAATTGGGGGAAGCTGAGAAGGGGGGAAAACTTGTTTGTTAAGTTGAATAGAAAAGTTCCTTTAGGGGAGAACATTATATTAACCATTTAAAATAGTTAGGGTGTGACACCCAAACAGTGACCAAGTGACTTATGAGAAAGGGGGACAGGAAACCATGACCTTGGGCATTGTTAGGCAAGAAGGGGAAAATAAGTGGGTGGTCTCTTGAAGTATGTGGACAATACATTTTCCTATGGCTCTGTCATCTTTCTGCTGACCATGGTGACTCCATCTTGGGAGCCTGTCCCTACCTAACACTATAGTTAAATTATATCTAAATGCTAACTTTATGTGCTTTCTCATTTAGATAACCCTTCATTTATGAGATTAAAAACTTATTTTAATAAATCAAAGTTTAAATTTGTTTATAAAATTTGAACTATTGTTAAATTTTATTATGCTTTTTAAAAATTTAATTCCCAATAGTACTGGTTAAAAAACTGATGTTGATAGCTTATCAAAACTTACCAAATATTTGGCTTTCTTATGACACTACAATTTAGTTGTTATAAATCTATCTTATAAAACAAATACTGAGTGCTCTATAACCATTAACTGTATATATACATGAATATATTTTATATGCATATTATCCTAATAAGAGTTTAAAGCAATTTTAAATTAATAACTAAAAGTTCAGAATTACAGTTTTCCCACAATGAGCTACTGGGAGATGAAGATGACATGAAAGACTTGCTTACAGAGTAAGACCTCTGTCACGTACTTCGAACTAACTACTGTGCTACAGATTTTCAGGGGATGGACTCTTCAGAATCATTATTTCCCTCTTCAATCATCTAAACATCCACATGGACTTCAAATAGTGGTTGACACTGATCTTCAATTTCATCAACAATTAAGTACTCAAAGTAACTAAATACCTCTTTTTTATTTGAAAAGTTTTACTCTGGCTTTATTTGAAATGAATCATTTGTTTAGAGACACAAATAACCATAACTGATTTAATGAGATGTTCACAGTTTCACTGTACCAGTCCTGTACCTGTAGTTAGACATGCATGGCTTAATATTTTAAAACTATATATATATATATATATATATATATATATATATATATATATATATATATATATATATATATATATTTGAAATGGAAAAAGAAGCAGAGGGAGAGAGACAGAGAGAGGGCATGCCAAGACCTCGAGCCACTGCAAACTATCTCTGGATGCATGAGCCCCCTGGTGCATCTGGATTAAATAGAGTCAATCCGGGCTCCTCTGACTTTGCAGGCAAATGCCTTAAGTAAGCCATCTTTGCAGCCTGCATGGGTTAATCTTTGAGAGAAGCATATGCTACAGGTAGGAGTGCAGGCTGAATGGGGGGGGGGGGCAGAATAGGTTGGCAGACGAGAACCAGCCCCCTCCTCAGGCCTGGTCTGGCCAGGAAAGCCAACTGAATGAGTGTGGTGGAAAATAGGAGGTGGGGAAGAACCGGCCAGTGGGGGACCGAACCCCTTCCTGGGCCAGGGGTTGAAGTGGGGGAGACATGAGGGGATGGCCCGGGAAACCACATCCCTCTGCCAAGAACCTCACCCGTCAGCCAGCAAAGTTGGACTGACACCACAGGTGACCTGCAATCACTGGAACTCGAACACCCGACCCACCTGGTCTGAAAAGGATGCGGGGATGGGGGTGGAGGAGGCGGGCACTGCAGGAGGGACCCACTTCCCATGTGACAGGGTTGCAGCTAGACAGGCCACAGCGGGGACTTGAAGGACTCAGGAACCAGAGGGACGCCATGACAGGGTTCAGAGTCACCAGTAGGCCTAAGTTTCTGTTTCCTGGCAAGGTTTAAATAGGAATTTAACAGTTCCTTAAAAAAGACCACAAACTGCTTGACATACATTTCTATGGTCATAAGATAAGTTGCTTAAGTTCCTCAAACACACATAGCCAATCACAATAAAGGTTACCTAATCTGCTTGCAATTCTCCTAGCCCCCTGCCGACCAGATTTGCCCACCAGCATCGTAAGACTCTTGGAAAAATACAAGTGCAGTTACTGCTTAAATCTACCCATCATGTAACCATTCCCTGACTTCCTTGTTCAAATTCCTATAAAAAAAAAACCTGCCCCCCTGCTGCTCAGAGCTCTTATAGGGATCCACTGCATTGGTGAGTCAAGAGTCCCAGCTAAAGCCCTGAATAAAGCTCCTTGCCTTTGCATACATGTTTGGTTCTCCTTGGTGGTCACTGGGGGCTCAGGCTCCATATGCAAGCAGTGGTCTCCGCCCCTCCTAGGTGGGATGGGAGGCCAAGCATTAGGCACAGAAAGTGTGGGCAGAGCGGGCAATAGGCGGGAGGAAAGCATCATGAAGAGTGGGGCACAGGGCCCCTGAGAGAGGGAGGGGAACTCCTGGCCACATGACCACCACCTTTTGGGACACACTTAGGGATCCCATCACCAGCTGCCCCCTTGGCGCAGCGATGGTTCCATGCAGTACCCAGGACAGAGCTAGTGGACCTGAAACCCCTCTGCAACACCTCCCAATGGACAAGCTGATGCCTCAGCAAAGGGCCGAGGCCTGCTCTGTGCATGGCCACTGTCAGGGACTGCCGCAAGGCTCCTCCAAAGTTCTCTCTCATCTGCAGATGACCAGGAGCCAAGACCACCCAGGGAGGGTCGGCATAATGGGCCAATAGGAAGTGAGACTGGTGTCAGGCGTGGAGGGGGCCACAGGGCAGGCAGAGGCCCTGGCGATGTCGGGGAAAAGGGGAAAACCCCTCCCTCGGGAAGACCCTCTGCTGACAGCCACGTGGCCAAGCCCAGGTAAACGGGAAAATCACCCCACCCACAGCACCAAGGGGCTGACCCCCCACCTGCGATGCTGAGCCACCCCCCCAACCCCTTAAGGAGGAAGGCCAAAGACCACAGAGAGAACCAACTGGGTAAGCAACCCCAAGTCGCTGACCCTTATGTGACAACTGCCAATGTGCAGCAAACTGCTGGGGCAAAGCATCAGCCCCTTTGAGACCATCCATGGAATCTGGTAGACCTGGTCCCACTCCGAGGAGGGGACAGCTGGCATCCCCCAGTAGACCGTGACCTGGAGGAGGGGGACGGCAGGAACCCCCAAAGTACAGACCCCCTTTTGGAGGACCCGGGACCTCCAGGGGGAGGAAAGTCCCCATGACCCTCCCCAAACTCGGAAGAGCAGGGAGACAAGGTCCATGGAGGGAGATCAGTCAGCCCTCGGCCCCCACCGAGGACTGTGGATCTCCTACTCTCCAAGGAAGGGTGTGGAGGGCTACGCAGGGCTACACATGTCCACAGTTGCCAGAACAGACAGTTACTACACGCAGACAAGGGGGCGCTGCTGAGGAGGGATGTGGACCCCTGCAACTAAGCACACCCTTCTTGGGATCCCTCCCAACCCTCCCCTCCAGTCCCAGCCATGGCATCCAGCACCAGGGGAGGGTGTCTGCAGATACAGGTAAGCCTCAGGGGATCTTCAGCCTCCAAGGCTAGGGACCAGGATTCAAGGTCAGAACTCCAAGATGTTTCAGAGGCCAAAGCCCACCATGATGGTTGAACACACCCACATCCATGCACAGCTCACATGAGTGGGCAAATATGGGGCATGTGCTGGGCCAATGCACATATGAACTATGAGACAAACACCCCACTTGATGGAGTGCACCTCAGGCTTACCGCCTCAACCACCCTCCCCACCATCTCCAGTCCTGCAACAAAGCCCACCAAACAGCCAAACCGGCTGCCTGTAAGGGGGCCACTGCACCGCAGCCAGTTAATGGAAGAGCAGGAGCAACAAGCAGATCCTATTTCTTGTTTTTATATTTTGTAAATCCCTTTACATTTAAAGATTTTTCAAAATATCTAACCGATTTTAATCTTTATTTTGTATATTTTACATGATAAAGTAAAACTAATGTTGTTTTTAGTACAGCTACAAATGAGAATAATGTTGTTTTTGTTATGACTGCTTGTCCATAGTACTACCTTACTTAGACCAAGATTTTATATTTAAAGAGATTCAAGTCCCTCTCATTCAGTACAATTTGGATACAAAGTAATGGCCTATGTTTAAATTAACTAAGTTTTATTGCTTGTTTTGCCAATTATTCTGAGTTTCAGCTGGGGCCCTTTTGAGGTATGATGGGGTGGTTCTCTCCTTAAGATCTGCATCTATCTGAAAAGAGAAGCAGATTCTCCAATGGAGAGTAAAGGTAACACCAGACAAATGGGATAACCCATATTTTTTTATAGAGAATTTAATAGGTGTAGGTCCTCTTGTAGCCCACGATTGGTGGTAGCTTGATAATGGAGAGCGGGTTCAAGTATGGATATGGTTCTGACATATTTTCCAGCTCCAACTATGGGTCCTGTTCCACGGAGGAGATCAGTTAGCCAAATCAAGAGCAGTTGGTTTCCCACCATGGCTGTGTGCCACTATTGCACTTGTGTGAGCATCACAACAGGTTATTTGCTCTTAAGTAGGTAAGACCATGAGTTGCTTGGACAGATATTGATCATTTTCCCCCAGTCGCCCATGTAGCATCTTCTGGCACTATAAGCACTGACTGTCTGGGGACTGACCCTCTTCCAGCTTCCAGCCATTTCACTCCATGTTGTGTCAACCACATATGGTGTCTTCAGCAGCAGGGTCTTACCACTAACCTACGGTGGGTCATCAAGTATTCTAACAGAAATCTGTCATTCTTTTTGGAAAACTTGTAGGTCTCTCTAACCAAAAACTCATTGTGGATGATAGCCACATGCTGGTACTGGGAGTTACAGGTCAGTGCCCACTAAGAGAAGGAAGAAAAAGATGACTAATATAAAAAAGTTAGAGTGAAGAGAGAAAGAGAGAGAGAGAGAGAGAAGTATCTAGAGAATTAAGGTCAGTCTTCATTATACCCTCTCCCGTGCCTTGTGACTTAGGTGTTCCTTCTAAGGGCCTGGTAAGGTTCAACCATTTGGTCTGCCTTTTGGGATGTAGAATTTTATGGTATCATTGCTGTTTGGGTCTAGGTTTATTTCTCTCACCCCCTCCCTTGCTATCACCTCCCTCCCCACCCACCCTATTGTCTAGTTCTCAAGATGCTTTCTGGGTATGTCGGTATCTTGGGTAGATTCAGGTTAGGTGCTGTAGATGAATGAGACTATACGGCAAGTATCTCTCTGTGATTGGGTAAGTTTGCTGAGAATGATCTGTTCCAGGTTCAACTATTTTTCTTCAAATATCATTGTGTCATTTTTTATTCCTGCTGTGTAGAATTCCGTTGTGTAGACATACCACATCTTAGTTATCCATTCTTCTAGTTATGGACATCTGGGTTGATTCCAGCTCTTAGCTATTATGAATTAAGCCAATAAAAACGTGGGTGAGCAAATGTCTCTGGACTGAGGTTTGAAGGTCTGATTGTACATGGTCAGTAAGGGAATAACTGGGTCTTTTGTAACTCTATGGTCTGCTTTTTCAGGAGTCTCCATATTGCTTTCCAAAGTGGTTGTACCATCTTACATTCCCACCAAAAGTGTATGAGGGTTCATCTTTCTCCACATCCTCGCCAGCATTTATTTTCATTTGAATTTTTATTGTTTGCTATCCTTACTTGGGCAAGGTGGAATCTCAGTTGTTTTAATTTGCATTTCCCTGATGATTAGGGATGATGAACATTTTCATAAGTTTGTATTTGCCATTTGTATTTCTTCCTCTGTGAACAGCCCGTCCAGCTCTGTGCCCCATTTTGAGAGAGGTTTGTTTGACTTTTTCTTGTTTAGGTTTTTGCGTTCTTTGTAGATTCTAGAAATTATGCCTCTGTCAATTGAATATTCAACAAATATTTTCTCCCAATCTGTGGATAGTCTATTTGCTATGCTTACTGTATGCTTATCTCTGAAGAAACTCTTCAACTTCATGTGATCTCATTGGTTGAGTGACTGTTTAAGATTGTGTGCTACTGGGGTTTTGTTCAGGAAGTTTTTTTCCATTCCTATATCATGGAAATTTCCTCCTATATTTTCTTCCAGTAGTATCTGAGTTTCTGGTCTTTTATTGAGGTCTTTGATCCATTTGGACTTGAGTGTTGTGCATGGCGAGATGTGTGTTTCAAGTTTCAAATTCCTGCATATGTTTATCCAGTTTGTCCATCACCATTTGTTGGAGATGCTGTCTTTTTTACCAGCCCACATTGTCTCAAATATCAAGTAGCTGGAGTTACTTGACCCAAATTCCAGGCCAACAATTATATTCCATTGGTCTATACTCCTGTTTTTAATGCCAGTACCATGGTGTTTTTATAACTATATTTTTGTAATATAGCTTTAGATCATGTATGGTGATGCCTCCAGACTTATTTCTTTTGCTGAGGATATGCTTGAATATCTGAGGCTTTCTGACTTTCCATATGAACTTTGAGATCATTTTTTCTATCTCTGTTCAGAGCAATGTTTGGATTTTAATTGGAAGTGCATTGAATCAGTATATTGCCTTTGGTAGGATTGCCATTTTCACAATGTTAATTCTGCCTATCCAGGAGCATGGGTGGTCTTTTCATCTTCTCAAGTCATCCTCAATTTCCTCTTTGAGATTTTTTATGTTTTCATTGTATAGATCTTTCACTTCCTTGGTTAATGTTGTCCCAAGGTATTTTATTTATTTATTTTGCTGCTATTGAAAATGGGACTATGTCCCTTATTTCTTTCTCTGTATCTTTGTCATTTGCATATAGAATGGCTACTGATCCTTGTGCATTCATTTTGTATCCTGCTACTTTGCTGTAGGAATTAATCACCTCCAAGAGCTTTTAGATGGAGTCTTTCAGGTCTATTATGTATACAATCATGTTGTCAGCAAATAGAGCTAACTTAACTTCTTCCTTTCCAAATTGTATCCCTTTTATTTCTTTCTCCTGTTTTACTGCTTGATCTAGGACTTCCAGTACTACATTGAAGAGCAGAGGTGAGAGTGGACAACCCTGTCTTGTTCCTGATCTTAATGGGAATTACTCCAGTCTCTCTCCATTAAGTATTATTTGGGCCTTAGTAGCTTTGTATATTGCCTTTATTATGTTAAGATATGAACCAACCATGTCAATTCTCTCCAGTGTTTTGATCATGAAGTGATGTTGTATTTTTTAAAGGCCCTTTCTCCATCTATTGAAATGATCATGTGTTTTTTATGTTTAACCTTGTTTATGTTGTATATTACATTGACAGATTTACGTATGTTGAACCACCCCTGTGTTCCTGGGATAAATCCCACTTGGTCAAGGTGGATAATGTTTTTGATGTGTTATTGGATTTGGTTTGAGAGGATTTTGTTTAGGATCTTTGCATCTAAGTTCATCAGGGAAATAGGCTGGTGGTTTTCTTTTCTTGTGGCATCTCTGCCTGGTTTTAGAATTAGAGTGATACTAGCTTCATAGAAAGAGTTGGGGAGCTTTCCCTGTTCTCCAGTTGTGTGGCACAGTTTGAGAAATGCTGGTTTCAGTTCTTCCATGAAGTTTTGATAGAATTCAGCCTAGAAGCCATCTGGTCCTGGACTCTTCTTTTGGAGGTTTTTATTACTTTTTCAATCTCAATGAGTGTGATAAGTTTGTTTAGGAGATTAATCTGCCCTGAGTTTAGCTTTGATGGATGGTATGTGTCCAGGATTTTATCCATTTACTCCGTATTATCCAGTTTTGTGGTGTTGAGGTTTTTGAAATAAGTCCTGATGATTCTCCCCATTTCACATATCTGTTGTTATCTCTCCTATTTCATTTCAAATTTTGTTACTTTGAAGCGCCTTTTTTTTTTTTTTTTTTTTTTTTTGCTTTTGCTTGATCAAATTGGCCAGCGGTTTGTTATTTTTTTTTTCAAAGAACCAGCACTTTGTTTAGTCAATTTTCTCAATTGTTTTATTAGTTTCCAATTCATTAATTTCTGCTGTGTTCTTAATTATTTCTTTCCTTCTGGACCTTTTTGGGTTGGATTCTTCTTACTTTTCCAGTGCCTTTAGGTGGATGGTTAGGTTATTTATTTGGGATCTCTCTGTCTTTGTTTTGAAGGCATTTAGTGCTATGAATTTTCTCCCTCACAGTTTATGTGCAGAGAGAGTAGGACTGTGGTCTTGATGGGTAGGGGAAGTTGTGCCTCTTGATGGAGCTGGCATGAGCTAGCAGGCAGGCAAGCAGATGGGCAGAGTAGTCCTGAGCTAATATGTGGGTGAGTGGATCAGCCTGAGCTCACGCACAGTGGGAAGGTGAACAGCTTGAGACCTGATGCTAAAGCATTCTGAGCTCTCACTTGGTGGAATGCCAAAGTAGCCTGAGCTCCTGCATATCAGGGATGTCAAAGCAGCCTGAGCTGTCATGCAGTGGGACACCAAAGCAGCTGATGCTTGTGCACAGAGGGACACTGAAGCACCAAGCATTGAAGCAGTCTAATCTCACGTGTGGCAGGACACTGGGACATCAAAGCAGCCTGAGCTTGCACACAGCGGGACACCAGTGGGCAGCCAGCAGGGAAGACAGGGGGGTTTGGCCTGAGCTGGTGTGGGAAGACATGAAGTGTGAGCTTGAGCTCTCATGGGCAGGTGGAATGGACCTGAGCTCGCGTGTGGATACCAGGTGGCTGGAGCAATAAGCTGCCAAATGGGCAGAGCTGGCTAAGCTTGCCCAAGGAGATGATTGAGCAGGGCAGTGGGTGGAGTATGCTCAAGGTCACATGTGGGCTGGGTAGCAGGGCAACTGTCTCTGTGCAGTGAGGCAAGTCAAACTATGCTGGTGGGGGTCCCCTTTCCTACAGTAAGTACGGGAGTATCCTGGGGCTGGGACTGTGTGTACAATGGCTGCTTGGGGGGATTGAGGGCTGGTAGGCTACCCACAATTGAAGAAATCACTGATTCCCTTTTTTGCCCCTCTGCACCCTCCCACTGGTGATCTATTAGAGATTGCTCTCCCAAAAAGATCCAGTGAACCCTTAATGCCTTGCCTTTCTTTCCCAGGGAGGTGTGCCTCAGTTAGGCAGACGCCATCTTGACCAGAAGTCTGTAATTTAAATTTTATTTTACTATTAGAGATAACCAGAGATTTCAGTTAACTCTTCATATCCAAATTATACAAAAGACATCAGTCTTAAATAATAACAATTTTAATGATGTTTTATAACTTGAGATGATATTTCTTAAATCAATATTTAAGGTGCCCTATAATACAGTTAATTGAGATTAACAGTGGCTTTTTCTATATTGGAAAAAGGAGGCCTCTGAAATTTTGCAGTTTATGCATTTTATATGTATTTGTGATTTCATAATTGAGACATAACATGCTATTTAACATTTCAATATTCATGGTTAGGAAAATAATTTCTTAAAATTGAAATATTGTCACTAAAACATTTATAGGTTGAAGTAAAATATTCTTCTCTAATTTAGACTTGTAGAATTTGAGAAAGAAAATGTAACCTAAGAATTAACATAACATAACCATAATAGTTGTAGTTATTGTGTTCTTTGAAAATATCTCTAATTTACAGCTGGCCATGGTGGCACATACCTTCAATCTCACCACTCAGGAAGCAGAGGCAGGAAGATTTCCATGAGTCCAAGGCCACCCTGAGACTACATATGAATTCCAGGTCAGCCTTGGCTAGAGCAAGACCCTACTTCAACCTCTCCTGCCCCCCACCACAAAAGCTATCTCTTATTTATGCACCATTTCATCCTCAGAAACTTTCTCAGAAAACTTCACTGTTGCTATATAATTTTAGGAAAATGTATACATTATCTTTTATATGTAGTTATTTGTAGTTATTAATCTTCCTACATGTAATGTTCAGAAATTTCTCCCAGTGTATCCTTTGTAAAAACTCACATCTAGGGCTGGAGAGATGGCTTACCTCTTAAAGCATTTGCCTGCAAAGCCAAAGAACCTTGATTCAATTCCACAGGGCCCACATAAGCCAGATTCACAAGGTGGTGCATGCCTCTGGAGTTCATTTGTAGTGGCTGGAGATCCTGGTGCACCCATTCTCTCTCTCTTCCTCTCCCTCTCTCTCTCTCTCTCTCTCTCTCATGTAATACTGCTGTCAGCTCATGTGGATGCTTAATTTTCTTTAATCATTCAACACTATATTTCAGATTTTATTCCATTTTGATAAATTTTCATACTTGATATAATGTTATTTGATTATAATATCCTCCCAACACCTTCCTCTGTGACTGCTTCTCTCCTCTCTTCCATTGAACTCTTTCTTCCATCCAACTAGACCAATTTCTGTTTTGGTGATTTTTTTTTTCTCATCTCTGTCATCTATGTCAAAATGTCAATGAGCTCAATATAAGGGAAGTCTTATGGAGGTAATGACAACTGCCACTAGGGTCATGAAGTGGACAGGAATCCAGAAGATAGTATACCCAGGTGCTCCTCCTTATCCTCTGATTCTAACATGATGAAATGTTGATTAGCCCCAAACTATCCAGGTCTTGTCAATGCACTCACTACAAGGTCATGATGTCATGTCTGGAAGATAGCAATTCACAGCACTCTTCCTTATCCTCTGGCTCTTACATTTTTCTTCCCCATTTTCTGCAATGTTCCCTCAGTATTTGGGGTGTGTGTGTGTGTTTGTATGATATAGATGTCTCATTTAGCACTGATCACTCAACAATCACTTATCCTTAGCACTTTGAAAAGTTTTTCCAGTATTCCTTGTCAACTGCAAAAAAAAGTGCCTCTCCGATGAAAGTTGAGGAAGTACTAATCTATAGGCATAACCATTAAATATTTAGAGGACAGTGTGACAGACACATCATATCCATTTGTTCAAACTAGAGTAGTGAACTTTTTTATAAGTCTTGTGATCTTTCCAGGCACAAACTTATACCTAGATATTCAGAACCAGGCATAAACTCCCTCCTGTGGAGTGGGACTCAAATCCACTCATAGAGCAGTTGATTTTCCCTCATATCAGTAATGCCACTATTGTGTCCTATGATATAACATTCCTGGGTGCTTAGTTGTGTGGCTTACAAAGTCCAGCTTTAGCTAAGATTGTTGACATGACTCGTTAAAATCAGTACTATTACTGCTTTATTTTATTATTTATTATTTTATTTTATTATTTAACATTTTATTTAATATTAATATTTAATAATTTAAATTTAATATATTAATATATTTAATATATAATATATTAATATATTTAATAATTTAAATTTAAATAATATTTTATTTAATATTAATATTTAATAATGATAATAATTAATTTTTTAATATTTTATTATTTATTATTCCTATTAAAGTACACTTGCAAAACCACTTAGCATTAGAATACCCACAGAGCACGTGGTAGCAGTGTAGGTAAGACAGTTGGTATGACTTGTTAAAATCATTTACTATTGCTGCATTTTATTCCTCAATTCCTGTCAAAGTTCACCTAGGAAGCCATGCCAGCACCAAAATATTCGCAGCACATGCTGACTATGTGGCAACATTATAGGTTGGAGTGTGAAAGATTTTGCTGAATACAAGTAATTTTACCTTAATACAGTATAACTAATTTACTCCACCACTGCTATTATCATATCTTTTGACCTCATTGACTTATGTAATATGTGGTTGACATAGGATGCAAAAAAATTTTTTACATAAAATAGACATAAAGGTCTCACAAGTAATAAGAACTATGTACTAATGCAAAAACATTACATGTTAATTTTTTCATCTCTACTCTCAACTAGCATGACAAATTATGGTATTGTAAAATTCTATACATTTTACTTTTAGAGTATTGCAAGTACTGCAGCTTTTTCTACTAACTATTAAAATAATAACTCAAAAGGACTACAACTGGAATCTAGTTTTATCATCTTTAACCAGAAAACATAATAGACTGTCACATAGCAGAGCAATATGGATAAAGATGAAAGGGCAGATATTACTTGGATAAGCCAATTTAAGCATTAAACACACATCTGCTTTTTTATAGTTTGACAAATATCTAGATTCAGTTCCAACCATATTTCTAATATTAGAAGTAAAATATTACTTTACAGCAGTCTTTAGGAGTCTGGAATTGGAGCCATCCGTACGTCCCTTCAGCTCTAGAGTATGCAGTTTGTGGGATGTAGTACTGAGCATGTCATTGCAGCTGTGATGAGGTTAACACACGCACAACTTTAAGTGTACTTTATAGAAACTTTGTTTCAAGCTTTGAATGCTAACTTAACCTCTGCAAGCTTCAGGTATGTAAAATAAGAGGCGCCATCTGCACTTAAAATGCTTTTTATTTTTATGTTTATGAGAGATAGATTAACAAGAAAGGAACTTAAGACATTTACTGAACTGAAGTTCCATGGGATATGAGAACTTTCAGAACTAAAGTTTGAAGGATTCAACAGAGGCTAATTTTATGGACAGTGCTAGGAGTGTGACTAAACAGTGAAAATATCTGTTTAGGGCAACAAACTGAAGGGGACTTAGCAAGATCCTCCTTTTCCCATGATTCCTGGAATACCTGGGTAGCTCTCCTTCCTTCTGGTGATGGAGTGGTTAATTAGTAACTTTTCAAATAGATGCAACTAAAGACCTGAAACAAACAACGTAAGGAAGAAAAGGTCTATTTAAGCTCATAGTTTAAGAACAGATACAGGGGCATGCATGCAGAAGAATGAGGAAATTCAGCATTTTGCAAAGCAGAGACGATAGGTAGCAAGGCCAGACTATAAAATCTCAATGCTGGCAATATTAAACATTTACTCTAATATGATTCCACTTCCTAAAGGTTCTGAAATATTCCATAACAGCCTGGCAATTATGCATCATGTGTTCAAATACATGGGTTCATCATGGGCATTTTACATTCAAACCATAAGAAGCAAATCCCTGTTAAGTCAGTCTCTTTAGGACTGAAAGGTGGGGCACAAAAAGTGAACCTTTGACTCTTTCTGTTTACTTTTTTTAAAAAAATTTTTATTAATTAGTTTTGTATTCAGTGAATACAGTCAATTTAGTACCATTGTTAGGCTCGTCCATGTCCTACCCCCTCCCCCTGGCCCAACCTTGTTGAGGTATATGGGTCATACATTCTGGAGTTAGCCCACAGTTATGGGTGGGATAAATGTCTCTGCATATCATGACCCAACATGTGGCTCTGACATTCTTTCCACCCCCTCTTCTGCAAAATTTCCCTGAGCCATGTTGGGTTCATGTTTGGTCTGCTTCAGTGATGAGGTGTTGGGGACCTCTGGGTCTCTGATTTGGTAGGAGTTGATTTTTCTCTGTGTTGATCTCCTTCACCCTTGTGCTGGTACCCGGTTCACCAAGAAAACAGCATCCTTGCTTGTTTTGCCAATTGTTCTTAGTTTCAGCTGGGACCCTTTTGAGGTATGATGGGGTGGCTCTCTCCTTAGGATCTACATCTATCTGAAAAAGAGAAGCAGATTCTCCAATGGAGAGTAAGTTAGCACCAGACAAATGAGATAACCTTTACTTTTTTATAGAGAATTTAATAGATGTGAGCCCTCTTGTAGCCCATGATTGGTGGTAGCTTGTTAATGGAGCATGGGATTATGTTTGGATATGTTTCTGACTTGTTTCCCAGATCCAGCTATGGATACCATACCACTGAGAGGATCAGTCAGCCGAATCAAGAGCAGATGGTTTCCCAACATGGCTGTATGCCACTATTGCATATGTGTGAGCATCACAACAGGTTATTTGATGCTAAGTAGGTTAGACCATGAGTTGCTTGGACAGATATTGGTCATTTTCCACCAGTTGGCCATGTAGCACCTTCTGGCACTAGATGCGCTGACTGTCTGGGGACTGACTCTCTTCCAGCTTCAAGCCATGCCATTCCATTTTATGTGTCAACCACATAAGGTGTCTTCAGCAGTAGGGTCTTACCACTAACCTTTGGTAGGTCATCAAATACTACTCAACAGAAATCTGTCTTTCATTTAGGACATGTTGTAGGTCTCTCTGATCAAAGCTCATTGTGGATGATAGCCACCTGCTGGTACTAGGAATTACAGGTCAGTACCCACTAAGAAAAGGAAGAAAAAGATAACTAATATAAAAAGAGAGAGAGAGAGAGAGGGAGGGGGAGGGAGGGGGAGGGAGGGAGAGAGAAGCTGTGGAAGATTAAGGTCAGTCTTCATCATACCCTGTCCAGTGTCTTGTGGCTCAGGTGTTTCCTCTCAGGGCCTAGTGAAGGTTCAGCCATTTGGTCTGCCTTTTAAGATGTAGAATTTTATGGTATCATTGCCGTTTGAGCCTAGATTTGTGTTCCTCACCCCTTCCTTTTTCTTCCCTCCCTCCCCACCCATCTGTTATTCTTAATTTCCAGTGTGTCTTATTTTAGAAAATCAAGTTCTGAGTCCTGATAAAGGGATCACTCACCTTTGCAAGCATCTAACAACATGATTTTCATTATCATTGGTCTATTTACTTAGTCATTGCTTTATAAGAGGAATTTTTATGAGTGCTTGAGAGAGGGGAGAGGGAAATGGAAGCAAAAAGGTTATAATAGGGTATTATGGTGGAAGGTAAAGGAGCTCTTCCAGCAAGACAGACAGGTGGCCATAGAACATTGGCATGAAAGGTCACAGCATGACCCACAAAGGGAAAAATGAGTATTCTTCCCACTTCAACAGAGAACAGTCAATTAAACACAGAGCAGAGAACAAGAATGGGGAGACCAAAACAGGCCACTCACTGCTGCTGTACCTGTTGTCAGGCCCCTCATCAGAGTCCAGCAAATTCTACCCATGCTATAAATAAAAGCCAGTAAATTCTGTAACAGCTATCTGTAACAGCATATCGGGTTGTCCAGCAGTGAAGATCACAGCTAATGTCCTGAATTTCCATGTTGTTCTTTCACATGTGTAAGTTTCAGGTTACAACTGATTTTGACCTTAACCTTTGCTTACACTGGCCATTTTCAATCCTTACCTTTCATGGAAGACAGACTTTTTAATTCACTCAGCCATGTGCTTTCTTTAAATATATTCAGAAATTCAAACTTAAATATCTAAAGCTCCCTCTAAATGACATATTATTAAAGCATCTGCCTTTCCACAAGTCATTCTGTTCCTTGCCATTCCTCATGTACTTTCTACTTCACCAGCCAAATTTCCCAATCTAAATCCCACCTCAAGTGTTTAATAGTTTTTACACTGAGTACAAACTGTTAATGTTTCCATGAGAGAATAAAATTAAAATAGGACTTAATCCAAAACAAAATAGAATAAAGGTTTTACATATACATAAATAATGCATGAAACATTTTTAATGTTTTTATTAATTGGATTGAGTTTCTGTTTGGATGATCTGTCTATTTCTAATAATAGTGTATTAAAGTCCCCAACTATGATGGTGTTGGTGGTTATTTCTGCTTATTGTCAAGTAGGTTTTGGTTTATTAACTGTGGTGCCCCTGTGTTTGGTGCATACAGATTTATGGTTGTAATATCCTCTTGATGGATTGTTCCCTTGATAAATAGGAAGTGGCCTTCTTTGCATTTTTTGATTATTTTTGTTTTGAAGTTTATTTTATCTGAATTTAATATAGCTACTCCTGCTTATTTCTTATTCCCATTTACTTGGAATATTGTTTTCCATCCTTTCACCCTGAGGAGGTGTCTTTCTTTAGTGATCAGATGGTTTTGTTGAGGACAATAGATTGAGGGGACTAATTTTTTTGATCTTTCCTATTAGCTTGTGTCTCTTGATGGGTGAATTAAAGTCATTAATATTTAGGGTAATGACTGTGAGATTTGATTTGATCCCTGCCATATTGTGATGGTATATGTGGTTTGGTGTTTTCATGGACTTTGAAGTTTCTTGTGCCTACTCTGAGTTTGGTTGTTGTGTTCTGCTTCTTGTAGGCATTTGAGTTTGGTTACTTGACTCTTCTCTGTGGCAAGTTTCGTCAAATACTCTCTGTAGGTTTGGTTTTGTGTTCATGTAGTTGTAAAGCTGAGTTTTGTCATAGAAAGTTTTTCTTTCACCATGTATTATGAGGGTTATTTTTACTGGGTAGAGAAGTTTGAGTTGGAAGCCATAGGTTCTTAGACTTTGCAGTGTTTCATTCCAGGCCCTTCTAGCTTTCAGGGTTTCCATTGAGAAATCTGGAGTAATTTTGATGGGGTTACCTTTGAAAGTGATGTGTTGTTTTTCCCTAGCTTCTTGTAGGATTTTCTCTTTAGTGCCAATGTTTAGAGTCTTAATGGCAATATGTCTTGGAGAGTTTCTCCTTTGGTCCAATCTGTTTGGAGTTCTGTTAGCTTCTTGTATCTTGGTGGGCCTTTCTTTTAAGAGACTGGCGAAGCTTTTTTTTTCCTTGATTATTTTGTTAAATAAGTTCTCCATTACTTTGGTCTGAATTTGTTCTCCTTCTGCTATTCCATTGATCTGGATGTTAGGACGTTAAATCCCACAATTCTCTTATTTTCTGTTCACAGAAACTTTTGAACTTACTGAAACACTTTAACTCTCAAAGTGTTTCTTCCATCCTGCCCTCCAGATAAGTTTCTATCCTCCACATGGCTGACTCTATTCTTGAGTGCTTCTAGAGAGTTTTGGACTTGTTCAATTAGGTTTGCATTTTTTACTACTTTTCTTTGTATAGTTTCTACCCCTCTGTCAAGCCTTTTTTTCACATCATTTTCTGATTAACTTGATGCTTTTTGGAATTTATCCTTGCATATCTTTATGTCTTCAGTTAGCATCACCAGCTGGTTTTTGAGATCCTCTTTTTTTTTCCAGTCTCCTTAATATCTCTTAACTGTCTTTGAATTACTTCCATTTTCTTATCTATTAGGTCTAGTCTAGTGATGGCAGCATCCACATGATTATCGCTCCTTTGTTGCTTTTCTGCAAGTTCTACCAGTAGCTTGGTCAGGGTTGCATTCCACATAGCTTTATTTTGTTGTTCTGATCCTAATGTCTCTTCTATGTCTTGAATAGAGATGTTCATTGTAGGACTGGGTGATCGAACTGGATTTTCATGCATTTGATTTTTCGTGTTATTTGTTTTGCACTGTGGTCTGCCCATCACAGTGTATGGCCATGTAGGTGGGTGGATCAGCCTGAGCTCAAGCACAGTGGAAAGCTGAAGCAGCCTGAGGCAGATGCCAAGAATTCTGGGCTTTGGCTCTAACTTGCCAAAGCCTCCTGAGCTCCTGCCTGGCAGGGGTGCCAAAGTTGCCTGTGCTCTAAGGGGTTAAGGCACCAAAGGTGCCTTCACTCACGCTAGGACGAACAATGAGGCACCAACCACCAAAACAGCCTAAACTCCAGCGTGGTGGACCACTAGGACCCAGAAGCAGTCTGAGCTCACCAGCAACAGGACAATGGCGGTCAGGCAGCGTGGCAGACAGGGAGGGGCTGGCACCTGAGCTGATGCAGGTAGGCAAGCAGAGACAGCCTGAGCTTGCATGGGCAGTTGGAATGGGCCTGGGCTTGCATGTGAATGAGGTGGCTGGAGCAGTATGTGAGCAAATGAGCCTAGCAGGCTAAGCTTGCACAAGTAGGGATCAGCAGCAGCGCGAGTGTGGCAGGCAAATGGATCAAAGTAGCCTGAGCTCCAATGGGCAGCACGCAGAGCCTGCCCAAGGTCAGTCGTGGGCAGAGGTAGCAGGGCGATCGCCCCTGTGCAGTGAAGCAAATGGAACTATGTTGACCTGAGACACCTTTCCTATAGTAAGTGTGGGCGTATCCTGAAGCTGGGACTGTGGGTATGGCAGCTGCTTGGGGGGGGGGGGCAACTGGTAGGCTATCCACATGTGAGGGAATATTGATTTCCTGTTTTTTCCCTTCTGGGGTGCCCTCCCACTGGCAATCTATTGGAGATTGCTCTCCCCTGAAAGACCCAGTGAACACTTAATGTCTTGCCTTTCTTTCCCAGGGATGTGCTGCACATTTAGGCAGTTGCCATCTTGGCAGGAAATCTCCTCATTTGTTTTCTTGATGGTAGCCATTCTGATGGGAGAGAAATGGAATATCAAGGTGGTTTTAATTTGCATTTCCCTGGTGGCTAACGATATACAATACTTTTTTAGATGCTTATATAACATCTGTATTTCTTCTGGTGAGAACTCTCTATTGAGTTCCATAGTCCATTTTTAATTGGTTGTTTGATTTTTTTTATTGTTCTGTTTTTTGAGTTCTTTGTATATTCTGGATAGTAATCCTCTGTCAGATGAGTACCTGGCAAAGATTTTTTTCCCATTTGGTAAATTGTCTCTTCTCTATTCATGGTGTCCTTTGCTATACAAAAGCTTTGTAATTTTATAAGATCCCATTAGTTGATTAATGTTTTTCTTCTGAGAAATTGGGGTTATATTCAGAAAGTTCATACCTATGCCAGTATGATAAAGGGTTTCCCCTACCTTTTCCTCTAACAATATCAGAGTTTCAGGTCTGATATTAAAGTCCCTAATCCACTTGGATGTGATTCTTGTGCATGAAGAAAGAAAAGGATCGATTTTCATCTTTCCACATATAGACATCCAGTTTTCCCATAACCCCTTGTTGATGAGGCTGTCTATTCTCCAATAAGTATTTTTGTCAAAATTCAGATGGATCAGATGGCTGTAGCTACCTGGACTAATACCTGGTGCCTCTGTTCTGTTCCATTGATCTACATGTCTCTCTTTGTGCCAATACCATGCTGTTTTGTTGTTATGGCTTTGTAATATAGCTTAAAATCAGGTATGGTGATACCACTCCAGTCTTCTTCTTCTTCTTCTTCTTCTTCTTATTATTATTATTATTATTTTGCTCAAAATTGTTTTGGCTCTTTGAGTTTTTTTTGTGCTTCCAAATGAATTTTAGGTTTTTTTTTCTTCTGATTCTAGTGAAGAATGCCACTGGAATTTTAATGGGGTTTGTATTATATGTGTAGATTATTTTTGTTAAGATTGACATTTTCACAATATTGATTCTTCCAATCCAAGAACATGGATGTCATTCCATTTCCTTGTCTCTTCTGCAATTTCTCCCTTGAATATTTTAAATTTCTCATTGTAGAGATACTTCACTCCCTTAGTTAAGTTGATTAATTTTTCCAATGTACTTTTATTTTTATTTTATTTTATAGTTTATTCCAATGTACGTTATTTTTTACTTTTACTTTTTGAAACAATTGTGAATGGGAGAGATTCCCTGATTTCATTCTCCACGTGTTTGTTGTTAGTATACAAAAAATCTACTTGTTTCTGTGTATTTATTTTGTATCCTGCTACGTTGCTAAAAGTATTTATTAGCTCTATCAGGTTGCTGGTAGTTTTTAGGGTCTTTTATGTATAGAATCATATCATCTGCAAATAGTGACAATTTAATCTCTTTCTTTCCAATTTGTATCCCTTTTATGACTGTCTCTTGCCTTATTGCTATAGCTAAGACTTCCAGTACTATATTAAATAAAAGTGGGGACAGTGGATACCCTTCTTTTGTTCCTGAATTTAGTAGAAAAGCTTTGAGTTTTTCACCATTTCATATTATGTTTGTTGTATGCTTATCATAAATAGCTTTTATTATGTTGAGATATGTTCCTTCTAGTCCCAGTTTCTATAATATTTTTACCATGAAAGGATGTTGGATTTTGATTATTTTTGTTTTGAAGTTTATTTTATCTGAATTTAATATAGCTACTCCTGCTTGTTTCTTATTCCCATTTACTTGGAATATTGTTTTCCACCCTTTCACCCTGAGGCGGTGTCTTTCTTTAGTGATGAGATGGTTTTGTTGAAGACAATAGATTGAGGGGTCTAATTTTTTTGATCTTTTTGATTTTTTTTTGATGTTGGATTTTGTCGATTCTGCTCTATTGAAATGATCATATGATTTTTGTATTTTAGACCACTTATGTGATGTGTTACATTTATTGATTTGCATATGTTGAACCATCCCTCAATTCTTAGGATAAACTCAACTTGTTTAGGGTGAATAATATTTTTGATATATTCTTGTATTCTGTTTGCCAATATTTTTTTCAGATTTTTTTCATCTATGTTCATGAGGGAGATTGGTCAGAAATTTTCTCTTTTTGTTCTGTCTTTGTCTGGTTTTTCTTCAGTATTTCTATTTTGTTACTCGTGTCTTATAATGACCCCTTTATGTCATTAAACTGGTTTCCTGTGATCTCTTCCAGAAGTTTCTTTACTTCTTTAATTTCTTTGTTTTCTTCTTTGATTCCCTTCATTTCTTTGAGCATAGATACCATCATTTTCTTGAAATCATTTCAGGTATTTCATCTAAAACAGTTTCATTGGTGATCATTTCTGATGGATTTATTTTTTGGTGAGACTGTATTGTCTTGATTCTTTGAGGGTTTTGTTTGTTATTTTTTTATATTGTAGTGACTTTTGCGTCCTGAATTGACTTGATGCTTGGGTTTTCTACTTATCTGTATTATTCCCAAAGTGGAAATCTACCTCTATATACCCCCAGGATATGATTTCAAGGTGCCAGGTGTAGCTCTTGTCCTCAGTCAACTTACAGAAGTAATCGTAGGTGTTGAGTTTGCTTGCTAAGCAAGTATTCTAGTGGACTGGGTGGAGTAATTTACTGGCAAATTCTAAACTTCAACTGAGTAGCATAAACAATCAATAAAAAACAATGCAATGTATGCAACTGTGGGGATTAAAAGAGATAATCACATAAAGTCAAAATCCCTAAGGGCATGTGCTGTTCTACACCCTTAATCTTGTCAGCTGGGAGGTAGAGATTTCTGTCCTGAGTTGGGTTCCATGTGAACCTGGATCTAGATCAGGCCTTGCTCCAAATAATGACAGAAGCAAGAAACAAAGGTCTTGTATATATGAAGGCATCAAAGGCAACAATATTCAGTCACCAAATACAGGTTGTTTGAAAATGGTAAATCTAGCCAAGAATGCCCTGACAAGAAAGTGAGATTGGCTTTTGCAATGCAGACCTGGGTACTTATTTTTATTATTATTATTTTTATTATTAATTAGTTTTGTACTCAGACAATACAGTCGATTTGGTACCATTATTAGGCTCATCCGTGACCTACCCCCTCCCCTTGGCCTCTCCTTGTTAAGGTATATGGGTCATGCATTCTGGAGTTAGCCCACAGTTATGGGTAGAAGAAATGTCTCTGCATATCATAGTCCAACATGTGGCTCTGACATTCTTTCTGCCCCCCCTTTCACAAAATTTCCTGAGTCATGTTGGGTTCATGTTTGGTCTGCTTCAGTGATGAGGTGTTGGGGGCCTCTGGGTCTCTGATTTGGTAGGAGTTGATTTTTCTCTGTGTTGATCTCCTTCACCCTTGTGCTGGAACCAGGTTCACTAAGAAAACAGCACCCTTGTTTGTTTTGCCAATTGTTCTTAGTTTTAGCCGGGGCCCTGTTGAGGGATGATGGGGTGAATCTTTCCATATGTTCTAAATCTATCTGAAAAAGAGAAACAGATTCTCCAACAGAGAGTAAGTTAGCACCAGACAAATGAGAAAACCTTTACTTTTTTATAGGGAATTTAATAGGTGTAGGCCCTCTTATAGCCTATGATTGGTGGTAGCTCTATAATGGAGAGAGGGCTTATTTTTGGATATGGTTCTGAGTTGTTTCCCAGCTCCAGCTATGGGTTCCATACCACTGAGGGGATCAGTTAACTGAATCAAGAGCAGTTGGTTTCCCACCATGGCTGTGCACCACTATTACACATGTGTGAGCATCACGACAGGTTATTTGCTGCTAAGTAGGTTAGACCATGAGTTGATTGGACAGATATTGGTCATCTTCCCCCAGTCACCCATGTAGCACATTATGGCACTAGACTCACTGACTGTCTGGTGACTGACTCTCTTCCAGCTTCCAGCCATGCCATTCCATTTTATGTGTCAACCACATTAGGTGTCTTCAGCAGTAGGGTCTTACCACTAACCTTTGGTGGTTCATCAAGTACTCTGACAGAAAGCTGTCTTTCTTTTAGGAAACGTGTAGGTTTCTCTGATCAAAGCTCATTGTGGATGATAGCCGCATGCAGGTACTGGGAGTTACAGGTCAGTGCCCACTAAGAAAAGGAAAAAAAAAAAAGATAACTAATATAAAAGAGTTAGAGAGGAGAGAGAGAGAGAGAGAGGGAGGGAGAGAGAAATTGTAGAAGATTAAGGTCAGTCTTCATCATACCCTCTCCAGTGTCTTGTGGCTCAGGTGTTTCCTCTAAAGGCCTGGTGAAGGTTCAGCCATTTGGTCTGCCTTTTAGGATGTAGAATTTTATGGTACCATTGCTGTTTGGGTCTAGATTTGTGTTTCCCACCCCCTTCCCACCTATCCTATTGTCTAGTCCATGAGATGCTTGCTGGGTATGTAAGGCATCTTGGGGAGGTTCAGTTTAGGCGCTGTAGACAAGTGAGACTATGTGGCGATTTTTTTTCTGTGATTGGGTAAGTTCAATGAGAATGATCTATTCCAGGTTCAACCATTTTTCCTCAAATTTCATTGTGTCATTTTTTTTTCTTCCTGCTATATAGAATTCCATTGTATAGGTATATCATGTCTTAGTTATCCATTTTTCTTGTGATGGACATCTGGGTTGATTCCAGCTCTTAGCTATTAGGAATTGAGCTGCTACAAACATGGTTGAGCAAATCTCTCTGGCATGTGGTTTAAAGGTTTTAGGGTTGATTGACCAGTAAGGGAATAACTGGGTCTTTTGGTATCTCTATAGTTAGCTTTTTCTCAAGTCTCCATGTTTCTTTCCAACGTGGTTGTAGTATCTTACAACCCTACCCACAGTGAATGAGGGTTCCTACTTCTCCACATCCTCGCCAGCAGTTATTTTCATTTGATTTTTAAAAATTTTTATTAGCATTTTCCATGATTATAAAAAAATATATCCCATGTTAATTCCCTCCCTCTCATTTGATTTTTTGATGTTTACTATCCTTATTGGGGTAAGGTGGAATCTCATAGTTGTTATGATTTGCATTTCTCTGATGATTAGAGATGATGAAAATTTTCTTAAGTGTGTGTTTTCCATTTGTATTTCTTCCTTTGTGAGCTGCCTGTTCAGCCCTTTGCCCCATTTTGTGAGTGGAGTGTTTGACTTTTTACTGTTTAGATTTTTGAGTTCTTTGTAGATTCTAGAGATTAGGCATTTGCCAGTAGGATAACCAGCAAATATTTTCTGCCATTCTGTGGGTAATATATTGGCTTTGCTTATTGTATGCTTGTCTGGAAAGAAACTCTTCAGCTTCACATGATTCCATTGGTTGAGCGACTGTTTAAGATCGTAAGCTATTGGAGTTTTTTCAGGAAGTCTTTTTCCATTCCTATACCATGGAAAGTCCTTCCTATATTTTCTTCCAGTAGTAGTTGAATTTCTGGTCTTATGTTGAGGTCTTTGATCCATTTGGACTTGAGTGTAGTGCATGGCGAAATGTATGGATCAAGTTTCAATTTCCTACATATGATTATCCAGTTTGTCTAGCACCATTTGTTGAAGATGCTGCCTTTTTTCCAGCCTACATTGTTCAGGCCTTTGTTGAATATCAAGTAGCTATAGTTGTGACCAAAAGTCCTGGTTCTCAAGTCTATTCCATTGGTCTATACTCCTGTATTTATGCCAGTACCATGCTGTTTTTATTACTATGGCTTTGTAATATAGCTTTAGATCAGATATGGTGATGCCTCTAGAGGTATTCCTTTGGCTGAGGATATGTTTGGATATGCAAAGCTCTTTAGTTGATCTCAGGTGTTTTTCCTTCAGATTTCTTAACTTTGCAAGAAGGCTGATGATGTTAAAAAATCTGTTGCTTGGTCTGTGGTGCCACTGCTGCTACCTGGCATCCCTGGCAGATGGCACCTGGCGGACCATGCCAGTGGTAATGAATTGGAGGCTCCAAGCACCACAGTGGGACTCTGGCTGTTTTCCTCCTTTCTGGTGGATCTTGATCTCTCTGGTTTCTCTGTTGTGTCTAAGATTAACCTATACTCCTTCACATTTCAGAAGAAGAGTGTATTTTGCTGTGGTTTTGATTAATTCCCCCCACCCCCAGGCTGGTTTGGCATGGCTCCTATGCCACCATCTTACCCAGAAGTCCCACAATAGTATCTTTTCAAAGGTCATATATTGGGGCCTGGAGAGATGGCTTAATGGTTAAGCACTTGCCTGTGAAGCCTCCAGACCCCAGTTCTAGGCTCCATTTCCAAGGACCCAAGTTAGCCAGATGAACAAGTGGGCACATACGTCTGGAGTTCGTTTGCAGTGGCTGGAAGTCCTGGCATGCCCATTCTCTCTCTCTCTCTCTCTCTCTCTCTCTCTCTCTCTCTCTCCCCCACTCCCTCCCTCCCTCTCTCTCTCTCTCTCTCTCTCTCTTTCTGACTCTCAAATAAATAAATAAACAAGAAAAGGTCCTATATTGGGCTAGAGCCATGTCTCAGTGAATAAAGTGCTTGCTCAGCAAGTATGATGACCTTGGTTTGACTCCAGTACTTTCTTAAAATACCAGGCATGGTTGTAAATGCATATATTCTCACTGCTGAGGATTTTGACAGGATGATCCCTGGGCCTTGCTGGCCAGCTAATGTTGCACAATTTATGAGGCACTGAGAAACACAGTCTCAAGTAAAGCTTCATGGCATATCCAAGGAATGAATTCCAAGGTGCTCCTCTGGCCTTTATGTAGGTGTACCAATACACATGTACAAGCAAGAAAACAAATGGGCCAGTTAAGATGGCAGTGTAGGTACCACGCCAAAGCAGCCTAGGGGGGAAAAAGACCAAAAAAACTCAGCAAAATACACACGTTTACTAAAAAGTGAGGTGTATAGGAAATGAAAGCGGCAGCGGAGAAGTAGAAGACTTATAGA
The DNA here is from genome assembly GCF_020740685.1 of Jaculus jaculus. Classification (NCBI taxonomy): domain Eukaryota; kingdom Metazoa; phylum Chordata; class Mammalia; order Rodentia; family Dipodidae; genus Jaculus; species Jaculus jaculus. Next base: position 2,950,930 of record NW_025423490.1, read on the forward strand.
GCATTCAGAGCCTGCACAGGTGGGAAAAGCGGCTCCAGCAGCTCGGCCAACCGCCGCGGCCGCGGCGCAGCAGAAAACCACCAGACTCGGCTCGAGCCGCAGGAAAAGCCAGGTGCGGGATTTTCCCCTCACACCGCGCTCTCCGCAACTCGGGAAACATTAGGGGAGAGCGGCAGCGAGCGACGGAGGAGCAGACCGCGAGGTAGAAGAACACGTGGAACAGCGAGACAAGCAGAGCAGCCGCGGCTCCCTCCACTCCCCCACCGCATGAACCCAGCTCCAGCAAACAGAGCAGCAGCCCGGGACCCGGCCACACCAACTTGGGCTGACAACGGGACCCAAGCAGGAGCAGAGTTCAGGAGCAACATCAGCGGCTCCAGCACCGGTACCAGCGGCCCCAGCAGCAGCAGACCCAGGAGCGGCAGCGGCGGCAGATCCCGCAGCAGCAACTTCAGGGGGAGCAGCGGCAGTGGACACAGCAGCAGCAGCTTCAGCAGCAGTGGTGGCTTCAGCAGTGGCAGCTACAGCAGCAGCAGAGGCAGCAGCAGCGGCTCGGTTTGCCCCGTAGAAAAAGCAAGTGCCCAGCTCCAGAAATCAGAACAGCAGCCCGACGACCCAGGCAGCAACTTGACTGAGACCAAAATCACCCAAGGTAACTGGGATTGCACCAGGGAAGGGTCTCACTTGGTCACAAGCTGACTTGGATCCCTCAACAGACCAGAAATCTAAACCTCTTTGTTGATAGAGGATCTGGTCATGATAATAACTACTCTTGCATACATACTCGGAGCTGTTTTTGATTGAATGTGTACAGTGTTTAGTTAAATTTTAGAATCTACCTGTATTTTATTCCACTCAGCCTGCTTGAATACACCTATAGCAGGGAAACTCAACCCCTAAGAACATCTTTGTATACTCTGAGAGTCTTAAGAGCCACACCTAATACCTTAAGCTCATACCCTGAAAATATATTACATCAAATCAATTGATAGAGCTAAGAATACACAGCTAGCTAGAAAATCCAAGCATTAACTTAATGCAAGATGCAAAAATATATACATTATAACACAAGAAACACTAAAAAGCAAGACGATATAAATCCACCTAAAAGTATTAATGCATCAGAAATGTCCTCCAGTGAGAAAGAGTTAGAGGAAATGCCTGAGAAAGAGTTCAAAAGAATAATTATAAATATGTTCAAAGAGGTCAAAGAACACATGAAAACAATCAAAGAAGAAAACAAAGAGGAAATCAAAGGAATCAAAGAAGAGGCAGGACACCAATTTAATGAAATAAAGAAGGCAATACAAGACATAAATAGGGAAATAGAAATAATAAAGAAAAACCAGTCAGAATTACTAGCAATGAAGAACACAGTTAATGAAATAAAAATCTCTGTAGAAAATCTCACCAGTAGGATGGATGAGGGAGAGGATAGAATATCTAAGCTAGAAGACCAGGTGGCAGACCTAATGCAGTCCAACAAAGAGAAAGACAAACTTATAGAAAAGTATGAGTGGGAATTTCAAGATATTCGGGACACTATGAAAAGATCCAATATAAGAATTCAGGGCATAGTAGAAGGAGAAGAACTCCACTCCAGAGGCATAGTAGGCGTCTTCAACAAAATCATAGAGGAAAATTTCCCCCAAATTGGGAAAGAGGTGCCAATACAGATACAGGAAGCCTTTAGAACCCCAGCCAGACAAAACCCAGAAAGAACCTCTCCTCACCATATTATAATCAAACTTCCAAACACACACACCAAAGAAAAAATATTGAAAGCAGTTAGACAGAAAAATCGAGTTACCTACAAAAGTAAGCCCATCAGGATTACAGCAGATTATTCAACACAAACTTTTAAAGCCAGAAGGGCTTGGAGTATATATTCCAAGTTCTGAAAGATAACAACTGTCAACCAAGGTTACTTTATCCTGCAAAGTTATCCATTCAAATAGACGGAGAAATAAGGACATTCCATGACAAAAGCAGGTTAAAGGAGTATTTGAAGACAAAACCAGCTCTACAGAAAATACTTGATAGAATCCTCCATGCTGAACAAAAGGAAAAGCACACATATAAGGAACCTAGAAAAAACAAGCTATACTCAAATACCAGTTAACAGAAGAGAGCACAGGTAGAACGAGAAACACACACACACAAAAAAACGGCAAACATAAATACACACCTTTCAATAATATCTCTTAATATCAAAGGTCTCAATGCCCCAACGAAAAGACATAGATTTGCATACTGGGTTAAAAAGCAGGATCCTACAATTTGTTGTCTCCAAGAAACTCACCTTTCTACAAAGGATAGACATTATCTCAGGGTGAAAGGGTGGAAGATGGTGTTTCAAGCAAATGGGCCTAGAAAACAAGCAGGGGTTGCTATCCTAATATCAGACAGGGTAGACTTTAGCCCGACGTTAGTCAAGAAAGATAAGGAAGGTCACTTTATATTAAGGGCACACTCCAACAGGAGGACATTACAATCCTAAACATATATGCACCTAACATGGGGGCTCCCAAATTCTCCAAAAAAACACTATTAGACCTAAGGTCACAGATAACACCAAACACAGTGGTGGTGAGTGACTTTAACACCCCACTCTCATCAATTGACAGGTCATCCAGGGAAAGAATAAACAGAGAGGCATCTGGACTAAATGAAGTCATAGAAGGAATGGACCTAACAGATATATACAGGACATTTCATCCAAATGCTGCAGAATACACATTCTTTTCAGCAGCACATGGAACATTCTCTAAAATAGACCATATATTAGGACACAAAGCAAATCTTAACAAATTCAGGAAAATTGAAATAATTCCTTGCATTCTATCTGACCACAATGGAATTAAACTACAAATCAGTAGCAAGAAAAGCTATAGAGCATACACAAAATCATGGAAACTAAACAATACACTACTAAATGATGAGTGGGTCAATGAAGAAATCAAAAAGGAAATCAAAAAATTTATAGAGTCAAACGATAATGAGAACACAACATACCAAAATCTCTGGGTCACAATGAAGGCAGTCCTAAGAGGTAAATTTATAGCCTTAAGTGCCTATATTAAGAAATTAGAAAGGTTGCAAGTAAACGACCTAATGCTTCGCCTTAAAGCCTTTGAAAAAGAAGAACAAGGCAAACCAAAAATCAGTAGACGGGAAGAAATAATAAAGATTAGGGCAGAAATTAATGAAACAGAAACAAAAAGAACAATCCAAAGAATTAATGAAACCAAGAGTTGGTTCTTTGAAAGGATAAACAAGATTGATAAACCCTTAGCAAATCTGACCAAAAGAAAGAGAGAAGAGACACAAATTAATAAAATCAGAGATGAACAAGGTAACATCACAACAGATTCCAGAGAAATTCAAAAAATCATAGGGACATACTATAAAAGCATATACTCCACAAAATATGAAAATCTGAAAGAAATGGATGCTTTCCTTGATCTATATGACCTACCTAAATTAAATCAAAATGAGATTAATCACTTAAATAGACCTATAACAAACATGGAGATCCGAACAGTTATCAATAATCTCCCAACTAAAAAAAGCCCAGGCCCGGATGGATTCACTGCTGAATTTTACCAGACTTTTAAGGAAGAGCTAACACCATTGCTTCTTAAGCTTTTCCAGGAAATAGAAAAAGAAGGAATTCTACCAAACTCCTTCTATGAGGCCAGCATCACCATGATACCAAAACCAGGCAAAGATAGAACAAAAAAAGAAACTTACAGACCAATCTCCCTCATGAACATAGATGCAAAAATTCTCAACAAAATATTGGCAAACAGAATACAAGAGTATATCAAAAAGATCATTCACCCTGACCAAGTAGGCTTTATCCCAGAGATGCAGGGATGGTTCAACATACGCAAATCTATAAACGTAATACATTACATAAACGGGTTGAAGGACAAAAATCACATGATCATCTCATTAGATGCAGAGAAAGCATTTGACAAAATCCAACATCCCTTCATGATAAAAGTCCTACAGAGACTGGGAATAGAAGGAACATATCTCAATATAATAAAGGCTATTTATGACAAGCCTACAGCCAACATATTACTAAATGGGGAAAAACTGGAAGCTTTTCCACTAACATCAGGAACAAGACAAGGGTGTCCACTGTCCCCACTTCTATTTAATATAGTTTTGGAAGTCTTAGTCATAGCAATAAGGCAAGAGACACACATAAAAGGGATACAAATTGGAAAGGAAGAAATCAAGTTATCATTATTTGCAGATGACATGATTCTATACATAAAGGACCCTAAAGACTCTACTAGCAAGCTGTTAGAGCTGATCAAAACCTACAGCCATGTAGCAGGATACAAAATAAATACACAGAAATCAGTAGCCTTCATATATGCTAACAACAAACACACAGAGGATGAAATCAGAGAATCACTCCCATTCACAATTGCATCAAAAAAAATAAAATACCTTGGAATAAACCTAACCAAGGAAGTAAAGAATCTATGCAATGAGAACTTTAAAACACTCAAGCGAGAAATTGCAGAAGACACTAAAAAGTGGAGAAACATCCCTTGTTCCTGGATTGGAAGAATCAATATCATGAAAATGGCAATCTTACCTAAAGCAATCTATACATTTAATGCAATCCCTATCAAAATTCCAAAGGCTTTCTTCATGGAAATAGAAAAAACAATCCAAAAATTCATTTGGAATCACAAAAAACCTCGAATATCTAAAATAATACTGAGCAACAAAAAAGAGGCTGGTGGTATCACCATACCTGATTTTAACCTATACTACAGAGCCATAGTAACAAAAACAGCATGGTACTGGCACAAAAACAGACATGTAGATCAGTGGAACAGAATAGAGGACCCAGATGTAAGCCCAAGTAGCTATAGCCACCTGATATTCGATAAAAATGCCAAAAATACTCATTGGAGAAGAGACAGCCTCTTCAGCAAATGGTGTTTTGAAAACTGGATAAATATCTGCAGAAGGATGAAAATAGATTCTTCTCTCTCGCCATGCACAAGAATTAAGTCCAAATGGATTAAAGACCTTAACATCAGACCGGAAACTTTGAAACTGCTGGAGGAAAAAGTAGGGGAAACCCTTCAACATATTGGTCTTGGCAAAGACTTTCTGAATACAACCCCAATTGCTCAGGCAATAAAACCACAGATTAACCACTGGGAGCTAATGAAATTACAAAGATTTTGCACTGCAAAGGACACAGTGAAAAAAGCAAAGAGGCAACCTACAGAATGGGAAAAAATCTTTGCCAGCTATATATCTGATAGAGGATTAATATCTAGGATATACAAAGAACTCAAAAAGTTAAATAATAAGGAATCAAACAAGCCAATCAAAAAATGGGCTATGGAGCTAAATAGAGTTCTCAAAGGAAGAAATACGAATGGCATATAAGCATCTAAAAAAGTGTTCTACGTCATCAGGGAAATGCAGATTAAAACTACATTGAGATTCCATCTCACTCCTGTCAGATTGGCCACCATCATGAAAACAAATGATCATAAATGTTGGCGGGGATGTGGAAAAAAAGGAACCCTTCTACACTGCTGGTGGGAATGCAATCTGGTCCAGCCATTGTGGAAAACAGTGTGGAGGTTCCTAAAACAGCTAGAGATTGATCTACCATATGACCCAGCTATAGCACTCCTAGGCATATATCCAAAGGACTCATCTCATTTCCTTAGAAGTACATGCTCAACCATGTTTATTGCTGCTCAATTTATAATAGCTGGGAAATGGAACCAGCCTAGATGTCCCCCAACAGATGAGTGGATAATGAAGATGTGGTACATTTATACAATGGAGTTCTACTCAGCGGTAAAGAAAAATGAAGTTATTAAATTTGCAGAAAAATGGATGGACCTGTAAAGTATTATACTAAGTCAGGTAACCCAGGCCCAGAAAGCCAAGCGCCACATGTTCTCTCTCATATGTGGATCCTAGCTACAGATGACTGGGCTTCTGCGTGAGAATGAAAATACTTAGTAGCAGAGGCCAGTAAGTTGAAAAGGAGACATAAAGGGTGGAGAAAGGAAGGGAGGAGGATACTTAATAGGTTGTTATTGTATATATGTAATTACAATGATTGTAATGGGAAGGTAATATGATGGAGAATGGAATTTCAAATGGGAAAGTGTGGGGGTGGGGAGGGAGGGAATTACCATGGGATATATTTTATAATCATGGAAAATGTTAATAAAAATTAAAAAAGAAAAAGAAAAAGAAAACAAGTGGTATACTCATGCATAAAAAATAAGTATCTCCTTGATACAGATGCATAAAAGAGAAGTAGTCCCTGGCTAATTCCATTGACATAAATATGAAAACAATCACCAGGGCTTTGCTTTTAACAATGCAGGTAAGAGTGTCCTCTGTGGTGGCTGGCGGCACCTGGAATATAGCTTTCTTTCTTGATCTGGACAGTTTGTATATGTGTATTTAATTTGTGACATTATTAAGATGATTTTCTAGAATCTTGCATATTTTTAATTGTATTTCAAAACTATTCTTAATATACCTTTAAAAAGTGCTGAATTAACAAAGGAAAAACCTGAAGGCAAATGATTTTATTTACAAAGTATTTTCACAGCAAATACATCAACAAGAAACACAGCAGTCACGGGAACTCTGGTAGGCCAAGCCATCATGGTTTTTTGTTTTGTTTTGTTTTTGTTTTTGTTTTTTGAGATAGGTCTCATTCTAGCCCAGGCTGACATGGAACTCACCCTAGTCTCAGGCTAGTTTTTAACTCTCAGCAATCCTTCTTCATCCCAGGTGCTGGGATTAAAGTCATGAGCCATTATATTAGTAGGATGGTATAGATGGGTGACTCTGAGTTTCCAGAGAAGACCATCAGGACTGCTTGGGTACTCACAGGTACTACCCAACAACAATAGGTAGATGCTTTTTGTTTATATTGCACAGATTAAAAAGTATCGTAAAATATATGATAGATTTGACTTCCTGAACATTTTATCTTACAATCACCTTTATTCACCAGGACATAGAAAAGACTCACCTAATGTAAACACTTGTTGCACTTCTGACTGCAATAGGAGAAAACACAATGCTCAATTAGTATTTCAGTGTCAAATAAATTACATGAAAAAAACACTTCATACTTTTAATGATAATCGACATAATCAAATATAGCCAACATATTTTATGGCTATTAGCTAGTTGCTACTAGATTATTTCTTAGGGATCCTATTCTAAGCCATTACTTCCCATGGTCCACAGTTATGTGACGCACTACCTACTATGCACAAGTAATAGTGCAATAGTCTCAGCTGGCAATTGATATAGACAGCTGAGACATTGGAGGAGGTTTTGGAGTGTGCAGAAGCTCCAGGCTAGGGGCCATCCCAGGTTTGGACAAGCAAGCCCATTACAGCCTGTAAATAGCAAAGTGCCAGCATGAAGAGAGAACACTGGCCTAGACTATCAGAAGCACATGACTATAACCCTTGGTTACTCAATGATGTTTTACACTCAATGATTTTTGCCCCATTATCTGTTCTGGCATAATGATGGAGTATTCAAGAGTATCCTATAAGGGTGATGGGTGTGAAATGACTTGAAATAGCTGAGACACATTACTAAATGTCTTGCTGGTAATGTTATGACCTAGCTGTCTCTGGAAGCCAAGAAGTAGGGAGAGCTGGCAGAAGAGTACTTTATAGGATGCAGGTGACCCTGGTTCTCTTCCAAAGCCCAATCAGTCTCTCTACCAGTTACTCCCATAGAATCATAGCTTGGCTGTTTGTGGTGTTTGTGGTGTAAACATAATCAATGTGAGATCTACAGAGGCTACATTGGCAAGAAACTCTGTCTGTTGTATGTTTACTAGTCAATGGACCTCTCTCAGAGAGAGGAGTCAGCTGGAGACAAAAGGTACAGTGTACAAAGCCCAGCTACATAGAAGAGTGCAGCAGTATTCATGTGATCCTTACTGATGTCTATCTTTCAAAATTTTCACACTTGCCCCATTAGTGATTCGTTTTGAATAGGAAGACTTCAGGCAGAGGGGTAGAAGGTTTCTGAACACTCCCACACACAAAAATTGAAAATATTTTTGAGAACCTCCACTTCAAAAGCAAGTGGACTCACGACTAAGACATACTTGTCAGTGCCACTCATGTTCACAATGTGTAACCCAATACTAGGGTTTAATAGGATTCTGAATGGATGTCTTTGTATCTTCATTGTACACCCATCTCACAAATGTCTGCAATGTTCAGAACATGCTGCATGTGATTGGTGGTGCTGATGAGAGTTGTTCCCAATCTCACACATGCAAAAGTCACGTTGGTAGTAATTTCCCCATCTTTTTATTATTATTTTATTAACAACTTCCATGGTGGTAAACAAATATCCCATGGTAATGCCCTCCCTCCCCCAACTTTCCCCTTTGAAATTCCATTCTCCATCATCTCCCCTCTCACTCTCAGTCAGTCTCTCTTTTAATTTGATGTCATGATCTTTTCTTCTTATTATGATGGTTTTGTGTAGGTAGTGTCAGGCACTGTGAGGTCATGGATACCCAGGCCATTTTGTGTCTGAAGGAGCATGTTGTAAGGAGTCCTACCCCTCCTTTGGCACTTACATCGTTTCCTCCACCTCTTCTGCAATGAATCTTAAGCCTTGGAAGGTGTGATAGAGGTATTTCAGTGCTGAGCACTCCTCTGTCACTTCATGGTGCCTTCTGAGTCATTCCAAGGTCACCGCCATCTGAAAAAAAAAAGCTTCTCAAATCAAAAGTGAGAGTAGCATTAATATATGGGTGTGAACATTAAGAGAAGTTGTTACTGGGCATTTTGATGAGAATAGTATATACATTCAGCCAGACAGCAGCAGATGTTACACCCCTAGGGCTCATGATAACCCCTGTTTTAGGTTTTCAGTATTGGAGATGTATTCCCTCCCATGGAGTGGGCCTCCAGTCCAATTAGATGGCAGTTGGTTTCTACCATGAGAGACATGCACCCGTTGGCTCATTTGGCCTGGCTGGCAAAATATAAGGCTTGCAGTGTCCACTGTTGAGTATCTTCACTGGTGATTTCTCTCTTCTCATTGAACTGCATGCAGAATGGCTTCTTCCAGCTTTCTGTCAGCTGGTCTACATGGAGGAGGTTATTAGCTCAGTTCCATCAGGATTTCTCAGTGGCCTTGTAGCCCAAGTATGTGGAGACTTCAACAATAGTGTCTTACCATCTATTCCTGGTGGGAAACCAAGGGCCTCAGCAATGGCCTGTAATGTTCTGGGGGCATCAGGGACCTCTCTGCCAACAACTCATTGGAAGGTATGCCATCCCTGGCACTGAAACATTTCTAGTAACAATATATGGGCTCCTGAGTGTTCCATTGTCCAAAAAAGTAGGTTTCCATATGATTTATTTATATCCTCTTAGACTTTGATTAGCCCTTCCTTCACCTTTCCTTTACTCAATCTCTTCCCTGACCTCATTTGGGCCTTTTCATCCCCATTAATTAAGAACAATTCTTATAGTGGTCATCACTCAGAACAAGAAGAGGATGAGTTGTACCCAGCAGTGAGTTATTTCAGACCCAAAGTAGCATATAAAATATAGAGAACCAGGCATGATGGTGCATGCCTTTATTCCTAGCACTCAAGAGACAGAGGTAGGAGGATTATTGTGAGTTTGCAGCAAACTTGAGACTACCTAGTGAATTCCAAGTCAGCCTGGGCTGGAGTGAGGCCCTAGCTCAAAAAAAAAAAAAAAAAAAAGCGAGAGGGAGAGAACTACCCTATGATGAGCTGCTGCAGGCTCTCTGCTTTGTTTTGGTGCCTTAGGACAAGCTTTTGCCTTATCCTCATGTTGGATGATAGGTTGGCTGTCTGTTTTTAGCCAAATCCTGGGATGATTGTTGGTGAAAACTTGCCTTTTGTTATACTTCTAAGTTAGGTTTTGGTTGTTTGCACACTGAATAAGTTTATAGTTCACTAGTGAGATCTCAAAACATAGTCTTACACAAGACAAATTACTTTAATACTGCTGAGATGTATCTCTTCCTTGGACTTTGCTATTGTTCTCTTTTCATATAGTATCTTCAGTTACTGCCCTTGGAAGCATCTTTGGAAGTTAAAACCATCACTGATACTTGTGGTACCATCTTTGGATCCCAGTGTACTTCTGTGTCCTTGTATTAACTCCATTCTATCTCAATCCAGTGTCACTTCTGTCACTTTCATGACCCCTACTGGAGAATGAAGGTGGTTTATTTCCTGCTACACATAGGAGGAACTAAAAACCTACTTCCCAGCCCTGTGAAATGGACTATCAATGGGCTGTTACTGTCAGCCATGAATCTAAGGAGGACTGTTAATGCTCATCATAAGAACCTTCTTCCAGGATATTTAACTTCTTGGTGGACATATTGTATCAAGTGTGTCAATTGTAAATATTTTTATTGTTCTCTCCTGGATATTCTTTTTTAAATTACTTTATTTCTTTAAGAAAGAAGAAAAGGTAAATACAGGGGAAGAGAATGGGCACACCAGAGACTCTAGCAACTGTAAACAAACTCCAGATGCAGGCACCACCTTAAGCATCTGGATTATTTGAGTATTTGGAAATTTAACCTGAGTCCTTAGGATTCACAGACAAGCATCTACTAAGTTACAAGTTACTAAGCCATCTCTTAAACCCTGTGCATTATTTTTCCAGGCATGCTTCTTCCTTTTTTATGAGCACACATTGTTTTCTGTATTTCAGAATACTTTACTGGTATAATTATATACAGATCAAGAACAGAAACTCTGGATCAAGGCTGCCAGCATCAAAATCTTAGTTTATACACTTGGGTTGATTGCTTTCTGTCCCTAATCCTCTTTCCATAGTAATGGTACTTTCTTCATGAAGTAGTGTGAAGATGAATGATGTAACCATATGCCAACACAGGGAGGAGTATCTGGCATCAAACTCATCACACATGTTGATATCATTGATTTGCTATTCCTTCCATTTAGAAGGCACTGTAAAAATTTCATAGGGAGCTTCAGTATATGAGCATATTGCAAACTAGCTATGTTTCCATCATGTTACTCTCTTTTGTCCCCTGTACCCTACTTTCATTCCACTGAGGACCCTCTTATCTCAAAGTAGTACTTTCACTGTTTTTGTTGGCTTATTCCCTTTGTCTTCCTTACTCCTCCATGTCAAAATGTTGATGGACTCAGAACAATGCAGGTCTTGTGGGGAATATCAGCAAGCACTGTGGTGTAATGCATGCATCAGTTCTTTCATGTTGTGAGGACAGTACCCCACAGTATTCCTCCCCATCATGAGGCTCTTACATTCTTTCTACCCCTCTTCTGCACTGTACTCTAAGCCATGGCATATATGTTAAAAATCTCCTTTAGTGTTGAGCTCTCAACAGCCTCTTATTTTCTGCTTTGATGAGTTTTGAGTCTCCTTGGTGTCTACCATCATATGCCCAGAGGAGGTTCTCTGGCTAGCTGTGAAAGCAGCACTCATATTCACTCTGCCACTTCCTCTGCAATATTCCTTGGAGTATGGTGTATATGATAGGATGATCCAGCTAATGGTAGGCTCTTGGATTTCTCTTTTTATCATTTTGAAAAGTCTTGGATCTCTCTGGTAGTTGCTGCCACTTGTAAAATGCCGATTTTCTAACTAAAAGTATCACTAAAAAAGGGGACAAACATGGATTTAGAATGATTTTATGGGTACATTTAGATAAACAACACAGGAAACTTCCATCTAGGGTGTAGCAATTTCCAAAAGATAAGACATTGACTTGGTTTTCAGAACCAGGAATGAGCTCCTCCCAATGAAGGGGACTCATGCCCAAACAGCAAGCAATTGATTACCCCTATAAAGGGATATGCTGCTATTTCACCCATGGCATGGGTACAACTTGCCCAGGCAGTTGATTTTGTAGAATGACAATTTTTTATTTACTTTTTATTTTTACCTCAAAACTTCTAAGGGTAATTAATTTCTTGAGCAAAGTGGCAGGATACCAATTCAACACACAAAAATCAGTAGCCTTTCTATGTGCAAAGGACAAATATACAGAGTACATAATCTGCGAGAATGTTCCATTTTCAATAGCCACAAAGTAAATCACATACCTTGGAATAACAGTAATCAAGGATGTGAAAGACTATATAATGAAAACATAAAAAGACTCAAGAAAGAAATTTAGGACTTAAGAGATGGAAAAACCTCCTGGACAGGTAGAAATAATACTATGAAAGTGGCAATTCTACCAAAATCAATATAAATATTTAATGCAATACCAATAAAAATCCCAGCATCATTCTTCACAGAGATAGAAAAACTGATCTCAAAATTCATATTCATATTAGTCCTGGAAATGAACTACAGACACATGTGCCACTTTGTGCAACTGGCTTCATGTGGGTGTTGGAGAATTAAACCTGGGCCATCAGGTTTTAAAAGCAAGTGACTTTAATCCCTAAGCCATCTCTCCAGTTTCCTATCACCACTTTATACATATTAGAATCATATTCTCCTCCACTCTGTCACTGACAGTACATGAGCCATCTGAAAGTTTGTACATTCCACAAACTGATAGCTGTATACATACATATACTATGTCCCAGAGATTTTGCTATTGTTGTGTTCCCATTATTGTTTGACTCTATGAATTTTTTCATTTCCTTCTTGATTTTTTCATTGACCTGTTCATCATTTAGTAGTGTAGTATTTAGTTTCCATGATTTTGTGTATGATCTATAGCTTTTATTGCTATTGATTTGTAGTTTGATTCCACTGTGGTCAGATAGAATGCAAGGAATTATTTCAATTTTCCTGTATTTGTTAAGATTAGCTTTGTGTCCTAATGTATGGTGTATTTTAGTTCCATGTGCTGCTGAAAAGAATGTATATTCTGCAGCATTTGGATGAAATGTCCTGTATATATCTGTTAAGTCCATTCCTTGTAGTCCAGATGCCTCTCTGTTCATTTTTTCCCGGGATGACCTGTCAATTGAAGAGAGTGGGGTGTTGAAATCCCCCACTACCACTGTGTTTGATGTTATCTGTGACTTTAGTTCTAATAGCATTTGTTTGATGAATTTGGGAGTCTCCATGTTAGGTGCATATATGTTTAGGATTGTAATGTCCTCCTGTTGGAGTGTGCCCTTAATCAATATAAGGTGACCTTCCTTACCTTTCTTGACTAATGTTGGACTGAAGTCTACCTTGTCAGATATTAGGATAGCAACCCCTGCTTGTTTTCTAGGCCCATTTGCTTGAAACACTGTCTTCCAACCTTTCACCCTAAGATAATGTCTATCCTTTGTAGAAAGGTGAGTTTCTTGGAGACAACAAATTGTAGGATCCTGCTTTTTAACCCAGTCTGCAAACCTATGTCTTTTGGTTGGGACATTGAGGCCATTGATATTAAGAGATATTATTGAAAGGTGTGTATTTATGTTTGCCTTTTTTTTTTTTTGTAGTTCCAGTTCTATCTTTGCTTTCTCATGTTAACTAGTATTTGAGTATTGTTTGTTTTCTTCCAGGTTCCTTATATGTGTCCTTTTCCTTCTCATCGGCATGGTATTTTCTGTAGAACTGGTTTTATCTTCAAATACTCCTTTAGCCTGCTTTTGTCATAGAATGTCCTTATTTCTCCATCTATTTGAATGGATAGCTTTGCAGGATAAACTAACCTTGGTTGGCAGTTGTTATCTTTCAGAACTTGGAATACAACAGTCCAAGCCCTTCTGGCTTTTAAAGTCTGTGTTGAGTAATCTGCTGTAATCCTGATGGGTTTTCTTTGTAGGTAACTTGATTTTTCTCTAAACTGTTTTCAATATTTTTGGTTTGGATTGTGTGTTTGGTAGTTTGATTATAATATGGCGAGGAGAGGTTCTTTCCAGGTTTTGTCTGGCTGGGGTTCTAAAGGCTTCCTGTATCTGCATTGGCACCTCTTTCCTAATTTGGGTGAGGTTTTCTTATGTGATTTTGTTGAAGATGCCTACTATGCCTTTGGAGTGAAATTCTCCTTCTACTATGCCCTGAATTCTTATGGTTGATCTTTTCATAGTGTCCCAAATATCTTGATATTCCCATTCATACTTTTCTATTAGTTTGTCTTTCTCTTTGTTGGACTGTACTAGATCTGCCACCTGGTCTTCTAGCTTAGATATTCTGTGCTCTCCTTCATCCATTCTACTGGTGAGATTTTCTACAGTTTTTTATTTCACTAACTGTGTTCTTCATTGCTAGTAATTCTGACTGGTTTTTCTTTATTATTTCTATTTCCTTATTTATGTTTTATATTGCCTTCTTTATTTCATTAAATTGGTGTCCTGCATCTTCTTTGATTCCTTTGACTTCCTCTTTGATTTGTTCTTTGACTTCTTTGAACATATTTACAATCATTCTTTTGAAAGGTTTCTCAGGCATTTCCTCTAGCTTGTTCTCAGTGGAGGTCATTTCTGATGCATTAATACTTTTTGGTGGATTTATGTTGTCTCGATTTTTGGTGTTTCTTGTGTTATAATGTATATGTTTTTGCATCTTGGATTAATTTAATGCTTGGATTTTCTAGCTAGCTGGGTATTCTTTGCTGTATCAATTGATCTAATGTTATATATCTTCAGGGTAGGAGCTTAAGTTGTTAGGTGTCACCCTTAAGACTCTCAGAGTATCTACAAAGGTGTTCCTAGGTGTTGGGTTTGCCTGCTATGGGAGTATTCAAGTAGGCTGAGTGGAACAAAATACAGATAAATTCTCAAATATAACTAAACAAAGTACACATTCAATGAAAGACAGCACTGAGTATTTATGCACAAGTAGGTATTATAACAACCAGATCCTCTATCAACAAAGAGGTTAAGATTTCTGGTCTGCTGATGATTCCAAGTCAGCTTGTGACCAAGTGAGACCTTTCCCTGGCGCAATCTCAGTTACCTTTTTTGATGATTTTGGTCTCAGTTATGTGTCCCTCTTTGGCACCCTGTGGGTTCAAGTAAGCTGGCTGGATTGCTGGACTGCTGCTCTGTTTCCTGGAACTGAGCACTGGGGCAAGCCAAGCCTGGAAGCTGTGGCCTCACAGACCTGGCACTGCTGCTGCTGGATCCACTGCTGCTGCTGCTGGATCTGCCACTGCAGGAGGTGCTGCTGCTGCTGCTGCTGCTGGAGCTGGAGCCAGAGCCACTGCTTCCACTGCCACTGCCTCTGCCGGAGCAGCCACTGCCAGAGCCAGAGCCGAAGCAACCACTGCTGGAGCTGGAGCCAGAACCGCTGCTCCCGGAGCCTC
Organism: Jaculus jaculus; assembly: GCF_020740685.1. Taxonomy (NCBI): domain Eukaryota; kingdom Metazoa; phylum Chordata; class Mammalia; order Rodentia; family Dipodidae; genus Jaculus; species Jaculus jaculus. The sequence goes on from NW_025423490.1 coordinate 2,966,245, forward strand.
TTAGGAATGCCTCTTAGACTGCGTGGGCTCTGAATGCCCTGGATCTCTCCTACTTCTTTGCTGCCATTTTAATTTCTTATACACCTCACTTTTTAGTAAAAGTGTGTATTTTGCTGGGTATTCTTTGGCTTTTTCTCCCCTAGGCTGCTTTGGTGTGGTTCCTAAGCATCCATCTTAATCAGAAGTCTGAGATCTTTCATTTTTTGACTCACCTTCAATTTACTCATACCTCTTTAGGAGGTTCTAACATTTTCTTCAACCAAGTTAAGCCTACTGTTGAAAGCTAAATGCTCTAGGAGAGATGATTGTGTTCAGTTTCATTGAAATGATTATTGTTCTTTGATGGTTTGCTTCCAATTTAGTGATTTTTTTTTTTTTAATTATCAAGGTCTCATTGGTTGTTGTGTTCTCATGTTGGGAATAAATTTCTGTTAATTTCTACAATTTCAATGGAAACTTCCATTGTAGGACTAGTCATCCTTGGTGAATATCTCTCAGTTTTCTGACTTTTGTTGGCTTTTTTTTTTTTTTTTTTGGTGTTTTTGTCTACCCATTTTAAGAAGACTCTTTATTTTATTGAAGAGGAAACAAATTTTTGTCTTTTGGCCATGAACCCTCTGACTCAGGTGAACAGAAATGTTGGTATCCAATGGTCATTCAGTATACCAGAGCAAAAGTCTTGATCTCATAGCTCACACAGGGACTAGACTGCCCCAAGCAAGGGAAAATGGGACCTATCAGGACCAGGGGACTGGAAGGAGCCAAGGAACAGGGAACTGGCCTATTTACGCTGTGCTGTGCCCTCCAGCACAGGGAACTTGGACCAGGGAACTTGGAGGAGCCAGGAAGGAGGAATCTGGCATATTCACTCCATACCACAGTGCCTGCCCACAAACATACCAGCAAGAGAACCCAGACCAGGAAGGTGAGAGGAGTCTTACTAACAGAGGTTCTTTCCTATTCACTCCAGACCACTGCACCTGCCTGCACCAACTGGCACAGGGAACACAGACCAGAGAGGTGATAGGAACCAGGAAGCAGGGGTATGGCCTACTCACTCCAGAATGCCACACTCACTGGCACACAGACATGCACAGGGAACCTGTTTATTTATTTCTGCAAGGTAGAGTTTTTATCTAGCCCAGGCTGACCTGGAATACACTATGTAGTCTCAGGCTGACCTCTAACTCACAGTAATACTCCTACCTCTGCCTTATTAATGCTGTGATTAAAGGCATACACCACTATGCATGCTTCATAAAGTTAATTTTTATTATTTCAAGATAATATTACTATCAAGTATAAATTCACCACTGAACAACCATGAATGTGTTTATTATTAAATATTTGCCAAGTGAAAAAATTGATGGTCAAAAGTGCCACATATTTTCTTTAGTAGAAAAAGTAAGTCCTTTACCAACTCATTTGAGAAGTTAAGGTTAAACTCTGTAGTTAATGTCTTGGAACCCAGCTTTGAGAACCACCTACTTCCTCAAGGTTCAGGAGTGCTAGCTGCAAATAATCACAGAGAGAGCTTGCCAGGAACCACTTCACTCAAAGAAAGCTGCAGGCAGCTTGCATTCATTGGTGGTTGACTTAGCCTGGAAAACTTGCCTCACTTTGAATATCTGTAAAGGGTCAGCCTTGTAACAATGCTTTCCAGGGGAACATCAGAGGTTGTTACAATTGTGCATATACTTCACTTTTTTTCTCTGTCCACTCCCTCAAACACTACTTTTTAGCACTTCCCAGAAACCTTCCCATACCCCAAGTCATATTGTTAGGGATCTGAACCTACAGAAGTTGGTGCCATGAGTTTCCCACAGGAGAATTATCAACAAAATTTGAATCTGATAGCTTCTGGCCTATTGATTCCACCATTGATAAAAGTAAAGTAGATACTACATTATGAGTGCTGAATTATGGTTGCTTAAACTCACTGGTGAGAAACTGAGATAAACTGCTGCAGTTTTCACTCTGTCTCTTGGCCAACCACAGACTATTTGATAAAGTTTAGCCATAATCCTGATAGTTACAATGTTTGCTAGAGGGAGATTTACTAATTATATCTAGTAAAAAGCTGCCAGGGATAGACCCTAGCCCATGAAATGTGGCCACACACATTTTAAATGGGCCATTTCACCTCAATAAAACTAATCTAGGATGTTCCTCAGACATGACTAGAGATTTGTTTCCATATGGATTCTACAACCTATCAGGTTTGTAATTAATATTAATCATCACAACCCCACCCCTTGTTAACTCACCCACAAGCACATTGTTATATTTTAAAAATATTTTATTTATTTGAGAGACAAAGTGGGATAGATAGGGAATGGGTGTGCCAGGTCCCTTGCCATGCAAAGAACATCAAATATCCAGCTCCATATGAAGTACTGATGACCACAGTAGAATCATCTGGGACCTGAAGGGCTCACCTGGCTCTGCCTTCCAGCTCTGCCAGCTGTAGCAGAGCCTCTTTCCCAGCCTGTACCTTCCCTCAGAGGATTTCCTAATGTCCTGATATTCTAAACATCCTGGGATCTTCATTGCACCTTATCTTTCATCTTGACAACTTGTGTAGTGCCCTCTCAGGACCTCCTTGCAGAAAATACAACCCTGCCTTCTCAAGACCTCCTTGTAAGAACTCAGCCCTTGTCACACACATACTGTTCTCGCCTGTTCTTTGTAGCCATGTAGCAAGACCCCAAGACTGCCTCAGTTGTCCATCTTTCATACCTATAAAACTAACACCATATGGATGATACTTCCACATTCTGCTACCAGCTTGAGATGCAACCAGGTCCTACTTACCCACCTCTGTTGGCCTAGGTGGCTGATTTTTGAGCTTACATTTCCTCACCAAACTTTTTTTCATATCTTTTTTCTCTCATTTGCTATAGACCTGATTAATATCAGTCAGTAGTAACTATGCCACAGCCTGAATATAATAATATTTGGAAATTTCCTTCACCAAAGAAATTCATCAGTTAATCTGGATTAAGTTTCATATTCTCTGACAAGGGCAAAATGCAGCCAGATTATTTGTTAAAGAATCACATCCATGTGCTCTAAGCCAGTTCCTCATAAACTCCTTTTTCCTATCTGAAACCTTGTGAACTGGGACACTAATATCAACGTTTCTCTAAGTCTTCTGGTCTTCTACATTTTCACAAGAACAGTCAATTAAATTCTGCATATAGAATTGTATGGCTTTTCCAGCTCGGAGTTCCAAACTTTCCTGCATTCCTCCCATAAACTAGTTCCAAAGGCTAAGAACTACATATCAGGTTTATCGTGGCAATAGCCCCACTCCTCAGTATCACTTTTATTACTTACTTTTCACACTCTTTGACAAAATAAAATCATAACAGAAGCAATGTAATGAAGGGCTTATTTTGGCTCACAGGTTCATAGTTCCGTCCATCATGGTAGGAACATCCTGACACAAGTGAGGCAATTGGTTACATCACGCCATCATGTATGTAGTCATGAAGCAGATAAATGCAAGTGTTTAGCTTGTTTTCTCTTTTTCTCCCATTGGGCATCCACACCCACAGAATGGGCTTTCTACCTCATTCAATATAAACTGCAAGATCCCCCAAAGTGATCAAAGGTTTGTTTCTAGGGTCATTGCAAATCTAAAATATAGTGCTCTTACTCACTGAGTCATCTCTCAAGCATCCATATTTTTAATTGTTGTCATGGATAACTCTCTATGGATTTCTAAGGGAGTTTCTTGGAGACTGGTTGTAATGATTTTATTTCACATGGCCTCAATAAAATATGACTTGGTAAGTATTAGCCATGCCACTTACTATACTTAACCTCAATGCTTTTCTTCCTAAAGCTGGATAAAAATAAACAATGGCTAGTTTTCACTCAAGTAAACATATTTGAGCCAGAAAGTCATTTTTTTAAAATTTTTGTATTGACAACTTTCTTTCTTACAGACCACAAGCCATAACAATTCCCTTCCCTCCCTCACTTTCCCATTCATAAATCTATACTGTATCATATCTCCCCTCTCTCCATTAGTCTCTCTCTTATTTTGATGTTGTTATCTTTCCCTCCTATTATGAGGGTCTTGTGAAGGGAATGTTAGGCACTGTGGGGTCATGGATATTGAGCCCAGTTTCTGTTTGTACAGTTGCATCGTAAGGAGTTGAACCCTTCCTTTGGCTTTTACGTTCTTTCTGCTATCTCTTCCACAATGGATCCAGAGCCTTGGAGGGTGTGATAGAAATGTTTCAGTGCTGACCACTCCTCCATCACATCTTCTTAGCACTATGGTGCCTTTTTGGTCATCCCAGTGGTCATTGCCATTTGAAGAGAAACTTCTCTAACCAAAAGTGAGAATAGCATTAATATATGGGCATGAGCATAAAATAAAGTGCTTACAGAGCAGTTTGGTAGGCTTAATATATGCATTTAGCCAGACAAGAGCAAGTGTTATACTCCTAAGGCTCATGACCACCCCCACTCATAATTTGGTTAAATTTTCAGTAACAAGTATATATTCCCTTACATACAGCAGGCCTCCAATCTAATTAGAGAGCAGTTGATTTTCCCCATAAAGGACATGCCACCATTGCACCCATTGGCTCATTTGGCCTGTCTGGCAAAACATAAGTTTTGTAGTGTCTACTGTTTTCACAACTGATGGCTCCTGTCTCCCATAAAAGCTGGATGCAATGCAGCTTTTTCCATCTTTCTGTCAGCTGGTGGACAGGGAGGAGGTTTTTATCTGAACCTGTTTTATTTCATGGTGACCTTGCAGGTCTGGCATGTGGAGTCTTCAGCAATAGGGTCTTATCATCTATTCCTGGAGGGAAACTGAGAGCCTTAGCCATAGCCTGTAATGTTTTGGTGGCATCAGGAAACTCCCTGGCCAAACAACTCACTGGAAGGTGTCCCATCCCTGGCACTGAAATTTTTCTAGTAACAGTCTATGGCTTCTGGGTGTGTCATTATCCAGAAGAGTAGGTTATCATATACCTTATTCAAAATATCCTGAATTTTTAATTTATTTTAATTTATTTATTTTTGAGAAAGAGAGAGAGAGAGATGGGCATGCTAGGGTCTCCAGCTACTTCAAATGAACTACAGATGCATGTGCCACCTTTTGCTTATGTGGGTCCTGGGGATTCAAACTGGGGTAATTTGGCTTTGGGGGCAGGCACCTTAACCACTAAGCCATCTCTCAAGCCCACAATATCCTGAACTTTGATTAACCCTCTTCCCCATGTTTCTTTTAATCATCCTGTTCCCCTGACTTTGCTTAGGCCATTCCTCCCCCAGTAATATGTTTATCTACTTCAATATATGCAATACTATCCCTTTAAGTCCACCCTTCTCTTCCCTCCCTTATAGCCCTTTTCTAGCTTACTGACCACTACCACCAACTTTTACTCCAACTCACACACAGTCTGACCACTTGTAATTAGGATCCACCTAAGAGAAAGAACATGTGACATTTGGCTTTGTGGGCCTGGGATATCTTATAATCCTTTCCAGATACATCCATTTCCCTGAAAATTTCATAATTTCATTTTTTCTTTCCCATTGAACAGAATTCCATAGTATAAAGGTACCACATCTTAATTATTGATTCATCAATTGAGGGACAACTAAGCTGCAAGTATCTCCAAGGTAGCAAGAAGAGTCCTTGGGATATATACTTAGGAGTGCTATAGCTGGCTCATATGGTATACCTATTTTTAGCTATCATAGGAACATCAACACTGCTGTCCATAATATCTGTCCCATATCACATACCCATCAACTGGTTTCCTCTTTTTCCACATCCTTGCCAACATTTATTGTTATTTGTTTTCTTGATGATAGCCATTCTGACAGGAGTGAGATGGAATCTTAAAGTAGTTTTAATTTACATTTTCATGATGGCTAAGAATACAGAATATTTTTAGATATTTATATACCATCTATATTTCTCCTTTTGAGAACTCTCTATTTTGTTAGCCCATTTTTAATTGGATTATTTGATTTTCTATTATTTAGTTTTCTATTTTCTTTGTATCTCCTAGATGTCAGATGTATAGCTGGCAAAGATTTTCTCCCATTCTGTAGGTTGCCTCTTTGCTCTATTTACAGCATCCTTTGCTGTACAAAAGCTTTGTAATTTCATGAGATCCTATTGGTTGATTAGTGGTTTTATTTCCTAAGCAGCTGGTCAGAAAGTCTTTGCCAAGACCATTATGTCGAAGGCTTTCTCCTATTTTTTCCTCTGTCAGTTTCAGAATTTCAGGTCTGGAGCCAGGCGTGGTGGCGCACACCTTTAGTCCCAGCACTCGGGAGGCAGAGGTAGGAGGATCATTGTGAGTTCAAGGCCACCCTGAGACTACAGAGTTAATTCCAGGTCAGCCTGGACCAGAGTGAGACCCTACCTCAAAAAAAAAAAAAAAACAGAGTTTCAGGTCTGACATTAATGTCCCTGATCCATTTGGACTTGATTCTTGTGCATGGAGACAGAAATAAGGACCTGTTTTTATCCTTCTACATATATTCAGTTTTCCTAGCACCAATTGTTAAAGATGTTATTTTTTTCCAATGCATATTTTTGGCATTTCTCTCAAAAATCAAATAGCTGTTGAAGCCTGGATTTATATCTAGATCCTCTGTTCTGTTCCATTGATCTCTATATCTTTGTGCTAGCACCATGCTCTTTTTGTTACTATTCCTTTGTAATACAGCTTAAAATTGGGTATGGTGAGATTGCCAGTATCATTTTGGTTGCTCAAAATTGTTTTGGCTATTTTTGTGCTTCCAAATGAATTTTAGGATTCTATTTCTTTGAAGAACGCCATTGGAATTTTAATGGACATTGCATTAAATGTGTATATTGTTTTTGGTAAGATTGACATTTTCACAGTATTGGTTCTTCCAATCCAAGAACATGGATTTTGTTGAATGTCTTGTATGTATCTATTGAGTTTTTTGTGTGTGTGCTTCTTATTATAGGGCTAAGGAGTAAAACATATTTTATGTCTGATTACATTCCCTTTTAGTGGTGCTTTTTGGAATAGAATGTTTTGAATCTTGCTGTTTGAATACCTTTTTCAGAGAAAACAAGCACAACACATATCATTACATATAATATCTAATTATATTTTCTTTTTTATTTTAGAGCAAGCAAGAGAGGGGAAAGAGAAAGTGTGTGACATAGAGAATTTGTGCACCAGAACCTTAGCCACTGCATTTGAATTCCAGATGCTTGTACCACCTAGTGGAAATGTGTGACCTTTTTCTTGCCTCAAGTGTGTCAGGCTTATGTGGGATCTGCAGAGTTGAACATGGGTCTTTAGGCTTTACAGGCAAGCACCTAAACCACTAAGCCATCTCTCCAGCCATCTAATTGTATTTTCTGTAATATTCTCTAGAGAATGACTAGATGTAAAAAAAATCCAAATTTTCAATAAAACTGGACAGAACACATAACAAGGTGTCAAAATTACTTCATCAAAGACATAGAATAAACTCAGTGGTAAAAGAAGTAAATATTATGAAGTCTTATATGGAATTGAGCTGAAAAGTAATTGAAAATATATTGAAATATATAACACCAGTAAAACAATAAAACATTATATTAAACTGTATATCAGAAGCATCAGAAAGCATGGGAAGTAGAACTAGGAAGATGGGTGATGAGTCAGGTAAAGTGCTGCCCTTGGAAACATGAGGAACTGAGTTCATATGCCCATCATTTATGCTTTAAAAAAGAGCCAGATGTTCATACTTGTAAGCCCTCCATTCAGGAGGCAGATATTAGAGGATCACTGTGGCTTTCCAGCTAAATAGGTGAGATCCTTGTACAGTGAGAGAGCTTGTCTGAAAAAAATATATAAGGTGGAAAGTAATTGAGGTGTTCCCCAGACTGGTGAAGTGTCTTGTTGGGGGACAAACATTTTGGACTTTATAGCAGGAAGGGGGTCTTTTGTGTCTTGGGAAAAAGTTGGGAAAATTCAGTCATCTTGAGAAAACTTGTCTCATACTAAAACTCTAATACCACCTTGACTTCTAGAGCTGTCTACACCAATAATGAGCCTCTTTCTCTCTTTAGTTTTGGAGCCCCTACAAAGGCAAGGGATTCTAAGCTCCCGGCACAGTATGATAACCCAATCTCTGGAGGTAGGGCCGGCCTCTGTAGTAGTGCCAAAGGGAGACCTGACTCCAGCAGAAGATCCTATGCAACCTGTGAACACAAAGTCATCTGTGAAAGCAGCAGCTGAGCCAGCACCTATCATGTGTTTCCACATCTCAGGCAGCTCCTGCAGCCAAAGAGTCCAGCATCTCAGCTACAGCCAAACCAGTTCCTCTTCCCTACTACTGTGGGTCTGGGGCAGGTTCTTACCACACAGAGCCACCTCCACCTATGACTTGCAAATTCCATGTAGTTGGCAGGATGTTTGATTTGCAATACAATTAACAGAATTACACTCTGTTTGCCCTCTGCCTGACATTGACATTTAGTCAGGTCAGGCCTCTGTGAGTCACAGCTGTAGCTTCTGAGTCAAGCTTTCCCTCCCCAGGGAAAGTTCCATTTTACTTTTTATTGGTCATTTCTGTTTTTCACTGGTGAGGCATTATTGTTTAAGAGTTAACATTAGGGAAGGAGAGGTGGCTTAGTAGTTAAGGCACTTACCTGCAAAGCCTAAGAACCCAGGTTCAACTCCCCAGAACATGCATCTGGAGTTTGTTTTCGGTGGCTAGAAGCCCATTTTCTCTCTTTATTTCTATTGCTCTCATAAATAAGTAAATACAAATAAAATACTAGAAATAAAACAAATTTAGATTAATAAAGATTTATTAGCCGTGCGTGGTGGTGCACGCCTTTAATCCCAGCACTCAGGAGGCAGAGGTAGGAGGATTGCCATGAGTTCAAGGCCACCCTGAGATGACAGAGTTAATTCCAGGTCAGCCTGGACCAGAGTGAGACCCTACCTCGAAAATCCAAAAAAAAAAAAAAAAAGATTTATTGCTCATGTCAATCTCATGATATGAAGCCCACTCTTTCTATGGTATAACACCTGGCACCTCCTACGTTTAGTATAAACACTTGGCTCACTCAACACTGAAGTCCATGGAGGCAGGTAGAAGAATGATATGGCATTACAGGAAATAGGTGAATACAAGAATGCATTCTGTGCCTGCAAGGAATGCAGATGCCATGAGCATGAGCACACTGCCCTGTGCTGGGGCAGTTCATGTAATGCTTAGGGATAGGAGCCCTTATGTCAGACGAAGAGGGCTAAGTGACAGAATTTTACTTTTTTGGCTATGGGTCCTGGTCTACTGGACTCAACAGCCATGCCCACCTAGATTGAAATGAAGTTAATATAATCAAATGTTGGTGGGCTAGTATGTGCATGAGACAGACCTGGTCACAGAGTCTGCAGTCTGGAATCAGAGATGAAGTGTTAAGTTTGCCTTCTCTTTATTCGCTCTAGAACCTAGCCCATTGAATGTCCCACTCACATTTAGGGTGGATTTTCTTACCTCAATTCTCCTTATCTCCTAATTTTGTAAGATGTGAATATAGCAGTTAAATTTTCTCCCAAGGTAGTGAGTGTGTGTGTGGCTATGAAACTATAGCACAACAGGACTTAGGAGGTAATAATGCTGTGTAATGGTTATCTGAAACATCACACCTAAAATTGCATAAACACAAATGAGCTTAGGAATTACATAGATCTTTTACATGTACCAATGTCAATTTGCTGGTTTTAACATGGTACAATAGTCATGTAACACATTACCTTTGGGGAAACTGTTATGAGTACTTTGTACATTTGTGCAAACTTCTTTTCAAGTAAACTAGTTTTAACACACAAAAATACCAACTTATAAAACCATTAAATCAAATGTGTTCAGTATTGGAATTAATCAACAATCTAAACAAGAATAATACAAAAATTTCCAAACCCTTTCTGTTTTTTTGTTGTTTGTTTGTTTGTTTTCAGGTAGGGTCTTGCTCTAGCCAGACTGACCTGAAATTCACTATCTAGTTTCAGGATGGTCTCATACTGACAATGATCCTTCTACTTCTTCCTCCTGAGTGCTAGGGTTAAAGGTGTGCACAACAATACCTGGAAAACTCTTCACATAAACAAGATAATATAGAAATTTCATAAGTAATCCTATAAGGCCAATATTGTCCTGATCACAAACCCAAAGGAAGAAGTCACAGGAAAGCTACAGACTAATGCTACCCATGTACATACAAATAAAAAACACAGGCCAGACAAGTCTTGCAAAATAAAAAAAATATATTCATATGCCATGACTCAGTGAAATTTGCTGAATGAATGAAAGGCTAACTAATATATCTTTTAAAAAATTATTGACAACTTCCATAACTGTAAAAAATATACCACGGTAATTCTCCCCTTCCCCTTCCCCCCTTGAAACTCCACTCTCCATCATATACCCTCCCTGTCTCAATCAGTCTCTCTTTCATTTGATGTCATTATCTTTTCTTCCTATTCTGATGGCCTTGTGGAGGTAGTGTCAGGCACTGTGCGGTCATGGATATTCAGGCCATTTTGTGTGTGGAGGAGCACATTTAAGGAGTCCTACCCTTCCTTTGGCTCTTACATTCTTTCTGCCACCTCTTCCACAACAGACCCTGACCTTGGCAGATATGACAGAGATATTTCAGAGATGAGCACTCCTCTGTCACTTCTCAGCACCATGGTGCCTTCTGAGTCATCCCAAAGTCACTGCCATCTGAAAAGAGAAAGTTCTGTAACCAAAAGTGAGAGTATCATTAATATATTGGTATGAACATTAAGAGAAGTGCTTACTAGGGAGTTTGGTGAGCATAGTGTATACATTTAGCCAGACAGCAGCAGACGTTATATCCCTAGGGCTCATGATTACCCCTGTTGCAGGTTTTCAGTATTAGGGATGTATCCCTTCTCATGGGGTGAGCCAAATTAGAGGGTGGTTGGTTTCCTCCATATCAGGCATTCCACTATTACACCTGTTGGCTCATTTGGTCTGGCTGGCCAAATTTAAGGCTTTCAGTGTCCACTATTGAGTATCTTCACTGGTGATTTCTTTCTTTCCCATTGGATTGCATGCAGCATAGATTTTTCCAGCTTTCTGTCAGCTGGTCTACATGGAGAAGGCTTACAACTAAGCTCCAGCAGGGTTTCTTAGTGACCTTGCAGCCCAAGTATGTGAAGTCTTCAGCAATAGGGTCTTACCATCTATTCCTGGTGGAAACACAAGGGCCTTAGCAATGACCTGTAATGTTTTGGAAGTATCAGGGACCTCCCTGGACAACAATTCACTGGAATGTATCCCATCCCTGGCACTGAAAATTTCTAGTAACAATCTATGGCCTTTGAGTGTTCCATTGAATTAATATTTTTAATATCATAAAATGCATTACTGCAGTTTACATCATTAATAGAATGAAGGATAAATGCCACAAGATCATCTCAATAATTACATTATAATTTTTCACTGTGTCTTCCATACATGATATCACCATTACATTCATGAACCCACAGTGACCACTATTATCTGAAGAAGACCTTCACATCATTGGACCAAAAAACATTCTGCCATGGACCATGGAGGAGGACATGAGGCCTCCATCCCTTTTGGGGGAGTCATTGACAGAATATGGCTGCTGGAGGAAGCCAGAGATATTTTATTCAGTGGTGTAGACACTAATAAATCGCATGTGCTGTGGTGAATAATTATTCACCCATGCTCAAACAGGCAAACCTAATTAAACTCACATGGGTTCACACACTAGGAAAAAAGACATAAAAATAGAAGATAAAAAGCTGGGCATGGTGACACAGCTTGGAATTACTGAATGAGTGCCAGTTTTTCACCCTGGAATAGAGTGAGATGCTGCGAGAGAGAGAGAGAGAGAGGGAGGGAGGGAGAGAGAGAGAGAGAGAGGGAGGGAAGGAAAGCGAGAACTTAGGAATAACAAGGGATATGTTAGAAAGGGAATAGGGAAGGTGACCAGAAAAGTAGAAGTATTGGGTTATGATTAATTTACATAATTTATAAGTATTAAATTGAACATAAAAGTAATTTCAAAGGGCTTTGCTCCTTTCTTGTGAGCCAGCCCTGGCAGCTCGTATTTTTCCCAAGTAAAACCTTTCATCTTTGCTTAAGAGTGGTTTGTGTAGTCTTGATCACTCCTGATCCTTACATCTGGTGCTCATGACTCAGATAGGAGGTTTCTGGTTGCCTTCTTGGGCAGCCAGACCTCCATTCCCCTGACCAGACCACCGAGTTGCCATTGACCCTCTGAAGGCTATGGACCATTTCTTCCTGGTACCAGCTTTCACACCCACCACAGTTAGGCCTCCCTCTTCTTCCTTACCCACCTTCTCTCTCCTTCTGGGTAAGTGTCCCTCTCAGGTTTAATTCCTCCTCATAGAAGCCATGCTGGCACGCCAGGCTACACCGCTTGGCCACTTTTGGGCCCAACCCCAAGTTTCGAGAAAGACACACTCAACACCTCAAGTCTCTCACTTTCTGGACTACTGTACCCTAAGAAGCACCTTTTGGTTCAGTTGCACCATCTCAGGACACTATCCCCCTCCCTCTTCTTCCTCTCTCTCCTGAGGTCTCATCTTCCACTGCCGGCTGCTTTCACTATCGGGAGCACAGTCACCTGCCTTTCCCACTAACAGACTAATTAGCCAACACTTGCAACCTGTATGGCCTCTGCCCAGTTGGGAGGTGCAGGCCCTGTTCACTCTGACTGGCCAGGGGGTCATATTGGTGTTCTGTGTAAACCCAGCCTAAACTCTGGTCCCTTTCTCTCACCCTTGTTTTGGTCTTTCCCTGTCTCCTTAAGAACTCTCTACAACTCTTCAACTCTTGGATGATATATTATCTTTCTCTGCAACTCTACCTGGCCACAATATAAACAGGACTATGGGACCAAATGGCCTGAGAATAGTACTTTTAATTTCCAAAATCTCAATAATTAAAAAAAAAAAAAAACTTCTGCCAATGTACAGGCAGATGGTCCAAATTACTCTATATTCAAACATTTTTCACTCTGCATGCATGGCCTTCTCTCTGCTCTACCTGGTTTTCTCACCAGGTCCTTCTAGCCAAGGTCTCAGGAATGCTCTCTCATTCAACCCCTTCCCCATACTCATCCTCACCCTCTGCCTTAGACCCAGATGCTATAGATGACCTCACCCCAACAGCTCCTGTGGATCCTCCAGCTCTCTCAGCCTCTCCTGACACCCTGCCTGTTAACAAAGTTTGATTTTGGTCTCCAGAGTTGTAAATATAATAGAAATTTAAAATGGAAATGCCTACCTTCTAAATGAATGAATGCATGAACAAATGAATGTGTGAATGGGAAATCATTGTCTAGAGTCTGTATGAAAAGTAGACTTGAAATGAATGTGTGTGTTTGTCTCACAGTCCTAAGGCTGCAGAATGATTGCTGTTCTGAGCGGTGCCATTTCATCGTGGGGGATGTTCTTCATCAAGCCCACTATTCTATTTAGCATAGCCAACTTTTACTGTTGAATGTCTCCCAGAAGGAAAACTAAAAGTAATTAAGATAATAGGCAAAGAAAAAATTGCAGGATTCCCCTACTCTTTTTTTTCTGTTGTTCATTTTTTTATCTGAGAGTGACAGACACAGAGAGAAAGACAGGTAGAGGGAGAGAGAATGGGCACGCCAGGGCTTCCAGCCTCTGCAAATGAACTCCAGACGCATGCGCCCCCTTGTGCATCTGGCTAAGGTGGGACCTGGGGAACCGAGCCTCGAACTGGGGTCCTTAGGCTTCACAGGCAAGCGCTTAACCGCTAAGCCATCTCTCCAGCCCAGGATTCTCCTACTCTTAAAGAGTTGCAAAATGTAAGGATCAGAAAGCTGCCTTATAGCCCTGAGGAAAGTCCAAATCTCTCCCTGGAATGTAGGAAGAAAAAATACATGGATCTTTCTTAGCTTCCCTGCCTTGGATAGCCAGAGCCTGCAAACACAGGGAATCTCCAAATCCTGGCCCCAGCATGGTGATGTCCATATGAACAGATGGGGACTTCTTGTAAGAAACTTGTAACTGTTTTATGTTTCTTTTATCTTTTTATGCTTCTATGAAACTCCTAACAAACAACAACCTCAAAATTTATGCTAAAATTTAGAAGTACTTGATAATGAGTTTGTAAAAAAACATAAAATTTCAAGAAGTGTATTCACATTTTAAAAATATTATCTATTTATTTATTTATCTGAGAGAGAGAAAGAGGGAGAGAGAGAGAGAATGGAAGCACCATGGTCTCCAGCCACTACAAACGATCTCCAGATGCATGTGCCTCCTTGTGTATCTGGCTTATGTGGGTCCTGGAGAGTCAAATCGGGATCCTTTGGCTTTGCAGGCAAATGCCTTAACTGCTAAGCCATCTCTCCAGCCTGCTTTCATATTTTTTTAAAAACTGTGTTTCAGGAAAGTTATAAGAAACAAAGTTCCAAAATCAATAAATGATAAAATCTATATGTTTATTTTGGAAAAGTAGTTTAAGTCAAATCTGATCTACTCTTTCATAAGAAAAGTTATTTCAAAAGACATTTTATTAAGTATGGTAAGGACAATGAAAGTTTTTGGTGGTTATAAGATGAACTGACTAAAAGATAAATTGGAGAGAAAACTTTAAATGTTGGAAATGTTTGATGAAAATGATTGTTACAGAGTGGTTACATAGAGTAAAAGTACGTACATGAAGGTATAATAAAGTATATAGATGAAGGTATGAATAAACCTAAATGAAAGTTAAAGCAAAGTACTTGGTCAGACTATAGACTTCTTGAGATATAAAATGACTATTAGGCTAGGACTTATATCAGACTAACAAAAGAAGACCCTGGCTAGTAGCAGATTAGTATGGTATTCAGGCTGTAAACTTAAACTTACTCATGTTAATCTGGTCATGATAATGGTTATAAAAGACTGAGTTTAGAGTACCCAACAAAATTAGCTAAGTTCCTCTATTTGTCAACTGTTTAGCTAAATCTTAAGGTTAAAATTGACTCATTAATACTTAAATATCTCCTAAGGTTATTACATCTAAAACCCTGCCTCAAACAAAAATCTCAAAGGGGAATTATTTATTCTCCCCCCTCCTTTTTATAAGGTAAATAGACCACATCTGGAAACATTAAACACTATTCATCTGTCACACACTTAAAAAACTACCTCATGGTAAGCAGTTATGTTGTGGGTTAAGATCCAACAGTCAATTTTAATACTTTAAATTTAACTTATGTCATTACTAAACAAGTTTACCAAAGTACCACAGGCAGAATTACAGAGTTGGTTAAGGTTCAAATAGTTATAGATTGTGCCATGAAATTCTGTGTATGTTTGGAATTCAATATAAGTTCTATAAAATTGATTTGAAGGAGATTAAAAATATTTCTTTCTGGCTCAGCAGTTAAATGTGCTTATTTGCAAAGACAGATGCACATAGTGGAGTATGCATTTGGAGACTGTTAGCAAGTGGCCCTGGCATGTCCATTCCCTCTCTTGTCCATGAGACTTGTCTCCATTTTTCATTAGATGATGGCAGTTTAGTCCAGTTCCTCTATTCTTTGGGTATTTTAGATATGGCTGAATTAATTTCAGAAATGACTTATAATTTGGATGGACATCTTATTTAGCTCTTAAAAATGTTAAATCTAAGCTGGGCATGGCACACCTTTAATCCCAGCACTCAGGAGGCAGAGGTAGGAGGATCACCATGAGTTCAGGGCTACCCTGAGACTACATAGTGAATTCCAGGTCAGCCTGGACTAGAGTGAAACCCTACCTCGAGAAACCAAAAAAAGGGTGGTGGGGGGGGGGCTAAATCTCCCTCCCATATATATATAATATCACAATTCTGATAAGATTTAAAAATTGTGAAAATTTTCATGTCTTCACATTTAAGCCAAAAATGTTACTACATAGTATAGATTTCTTGTTTATTTTCAATTCTGTTAGCAGATCTTTTGTTCATTGTTTATTCTCTGTAGTCTCATGTGCCTTAAATATGTGGAAACTATATTTTATGTTAATATCAGACTTTCCCACATATTAGAATATATTCTGTCTATACTTATAACTGACAGATACTTAAAAGATAGAATGTGTATGTTTTCTATGTTCCACATATAGCTTACACATACAATTTCTAGATTAAATCAATTGCCTAAAAGTTATTAATTGGTAAAATATTGTTTTCAGGGCTACTAAAGTATTTTGCCTATACTTATAACTGACAGATACTTAAAAGATAGAATGTGCATTTTTTATGATTTTAAAGTATTGTGTCATTCTCTAACCAGATCGGCTGTGCTACCAGGTATGTTCTACACCTTTTAACCAATCTGTTATGCTAATCATATATGTACAGTCTCTCTGAGTGATTAATAACCATATGTAGAAGCCAAAATAATCTAAAAATATTGGAGTTAAAAGGATATCCAATAATTTGATCCCTGCTCCCAGGTCAGAAGGCCACAGGAGATAATGGGACACTTGCTAACCTCTAGCCTGATAAGTTACCTGTCATCTTGATAAGAGAGGATATGGAAACCCAGAGATAAATTCCAAGTCAGTGTATCTGCAACAGTATCATTATTGACTTCCAAAATATATAGTTAACTCTGTCAGCCTACATGGTCTTAATAATCCAATAAGAAAAATATAACTACAAAATATAACTACAATATAAACAAAGATTCAGACTAATAGGCTCTTCTTTCTGATGCTCACTTACAATACATGAACTCATGCCTCCTGCCTCTGCCTCCCCCTAATCACTTCTGAACTTCACCTATCCTGGCTCCAGCTCCTCCCACTTCCCTTAGCCAAAATCAGAGCTACTTCTTTGTCCCTCTCCTTTCTTAGCCCTTACCTTATCTCATCCAGGCATAAATACACTGCCACCCCAAGGGGCATGCTCAAACTTAAGCTCTCTGATGTCCCTACTTTTCCCTTGATTTCAAAATGCTCCGCTTGAATACACTGATGCCTCTCTGCTTCCTCCCTCTTGCGTGTAGCCCTCTATTCCTCATGTCTGAGTGATCATCCTCCCCTTGTGCTTGGCGTTTTGATGTCATAGCTGTTGATAAGAGTAGCAAGCTCCTTAATCCTTTCTTCTGTCTTCTCATGGGGTGTGCAGAGCCCATCTCCCTGACCTTCTCCATAACAGGTGTCACCAGCAACTGCCCCAAAGCCAGTTCAAAACAGGGATGGTATGAGGGAAGTCTCTTCCTTGCTCAGGACCAAGTCATAGCAGTATGCTACACTGGCACCGATGGAGGGTGCTCACTATCAATCTCGCCACTCTGCCACCTCTAGCCACCGTGAAATGGCCTTCTCATCACCTGCCCTGAAAGGAGACCCATCAATCACATTATCTAGCCTCACCCATAAGAACTCATCACCACTATGGTCAACATAAAGAAACTAACCTTTGTCTCTTACCATTAACAAAAGACAGGAATGTTAGATCAGGACAGGCTCCCAAAATGGAGTCAACAAGGACAGCAGGATTGTGACAGAGACAAGGAAGTGGACTATCCGCATTCCTCAAGAAACCATCCAGCCATTATCCCTTCCTTGCCTAACAATGCCCCAGGCCATGGTTTCCTGCCCCCTTATCTCATAAATCACCTGGTCACTGTTCTGGTGTCACACCCTGGCTCTCTTAGATCTCCCCTAAAGGAGCCTTTCTTATTCAGCTTTTCCCCTTCCTCACCTTCCACCAACTGAAAAAGCCCTATAAGGGCCACTGTCTGGAAGCTCAGGTGGGCTGTGTTCCTCTCTTGTGAGCCAGCCCTGGCATCTCATGTTTTTCCCAAATAAAAGCTTTCATCATGGAAAAAAAAAAGTGATTTCAAAAATGAGTAAATCAAAGGGGAAAGGATGAAAGTTTACACTATCCACCATCCTTTAAAAATAGGCATCACAACTAGGAATATGAGAAAGTATCTTCAATCTGCTCGGGAATTTGCAAAGGTTTCCATCTGACATCATATTATGGTCTTAGTCGTAAAAGACAGTCATTTTTTGTCTAAAACTGGGAATAGGGAAGGAAGTCCACTCTTGTTGCTCTTACTTAACATCACACTATTGTTCTGTGGCATCAGGGAGAAAAAAATTATATTTAGAATAGGTGTTATGTAAAGTTCTTTACTCACAGATAGCAAATTCCTGTGCCTAGAAGACCCAGAAGAACTAGAGAGAAAGTTTTCAGAGATCGACAAGTGATTTTAAAATTTATATTTCAAAACACAGAACAATGGTTATACCAAATCACCTTGTAAATGAAGAAATCTGGCTCAAAATGGATCACAGACCGAATTAAGAGATAGAATTACAAACATTCTAGCAAAACAGGATATATCGTTGTGATAGTTAAGGTGTTGTCAAATTGATCTGTTTAGTAATCCACAGAAATCCCTTTTGGGTGGGTCTCAGAGGTTGCTTCTAGGAAGGATCAACTAAAGGAGGAAATCCTTCCCCCAGAGTGAGCCCTTCCCCCAGAGTGGGCAGCCCCGCTCAGAGGGGGATTTGATATAAGGATGTTCTGAGTAAAACAGCTTCTTCCTTCCTCTCTTCCTTCCACTTGGCTGCCGGAGCTGCTCGCTACCTTCCAGTGTGGATTGAAGACCAGTGCAGACTAAAGACCAGCATCAACTGAAGACCCACGTAGATCTAAACCCAGAAGCTCCTCAGGAAGCCTCCAGGCTTTCCAGCACCATCTGTGGTTCCAGGTTAGGCCTGGCTGTAGTCTAGGGCTACAGGATATTGTCCACGCCACCCTGAGCTGGAGAGAGGCCTTGCCTCAAAAAAAAAAAAAAAAAGCAACTTAGGGAACATCTCTGAACTATTGAGTATATATGAAGAAGTTAATAATACAAACCTATCTCCAATCGGCTATTTTCTGAATGAGGTTTACCCTAAACATTGTGTTCTTTTACCGTGCCTACTATGTTTCTCCAGCTCCAAGGCTTCACACCATGAACACAGCACTGAACCCGGCCAGCAGGCTGCCCTATCAGGATTGGGAAGCTTGACCCTGTTCTCACCAGTACCATGGCCATCTTGTGGACCTGCACTGCCTCTGCTGTCTAGTGGAGCAGGGGAGGGACTTTCAGCATGGGAGTCTTTACTCACTTTTATGGAGAGGCCAACAGAGCACACAGTTCAAGGCTGCCGGAAGCCCTGCAGCTCAGTGATCCTGAATGTGTCATCTGCTAAGCATGGGCAAGCTTTTTCTGGCTCTGGTGCAGTTATGACTAAGTGGTCTTTCCTCCAGGCCAACTCTGAAGCCCACATGGGAAGGAGACTCAGAGAAGCACTCCTTAAAAAACAAGTCAAGTGTATGCCATGAATAAGAAAGTCCTCAGAACTCTGGAAGAAAGGGGGTAGTGCTTGGTGTGAAGAAAGGCTGTCACCGTGATGCAGTGGGTAAAAGGAAGCAATTCTGATGACAATATGAGTACTTTACCTGCTTTTAAAAGCCTGATGGTTAATGGAGTGCTTGCTTCATTTATAACCAAGCCTGGATCTCTGAATATAATTTTTGTTGCAATAATTCATTGAACTGACTCATTATGTAATCCTAGACCTATCCTAAGAGACTCAGCTGCAAAAGAATTGTCATTGCAAACTCCTACAGCTCCACCTCAGAGGAGCAGCCTAAGAGAATTGATTTAGGCAATACTGCTACAGGTACTACCAGACTTCCCAACATGCCTTGCCACAGGTCCAGGTGCCTGCAAAGGAAGCCAGTAAAGATGGACATCAGACCAGCTCTTCAGCCTCAGTGGTACCTCAAAGGTAAATCCAGCATGAAAAAGTCAAACATCATCCCAAAGCCAGCAACAAACTCCAAGAAATATAGTGCTCTCATCTGTTCTCCTATGTCTTATAGAGACAGGAACCTCTGCTGCTCTCCTCTAGAAGAGATGTACTTCAAATCCTGCCCTAAGACCCAGAGCTGAGTTTCTGAGTAACTGTGGAAGTCTATGACCCTGAGAAGAGCTTCCGTTGAGTGGTTCAACAAGATCTTGATGGGTAAGACAAACACTCTGTAACTGCAGTAACATTCATAACTCCTATGTTTCCGCCCTGCCTGCTGAAGGGCTTTCCTCTCTCCACTCTCCCTCCAGCTCCCTTCACTTATTCACAGCAGATAGGCCTCCAGGAACATGAAGGACCCCAGGCCTTGTGGCCTTCTCATGATCTTCTCTATTGATTGCATTATGGACTGTCTTATTTCTCCCTTCACACTGCCTTGCTTCACGTAGCTATAAAGAAACATTCCTTTTCCCTGACCCACCAGGGGTCTGTACTTGGCCTTTGCTGGTTATTTATTAGAACCCTGTTGGGGATTGTCCCTGGTCTAGATTTGTTCTTGAGACAGCCCAGAGAAACACCTGTGGATCCACTAACCTGGTCTACTCCAGTCACTGAGAGAATGTTCTATACTGATTTCTGACAGTGCTTCAAATGTCGGGTATTTGGGTTTTGACAGTTTGGCTGATTCAGTGGATCCTTGAATAGAAAAGAAAATCTTTTAAAGACTGTCCTCTAGGTAGCAGCAGGCAGTGTTCTGTTGCAGAATTGCCTGCTATGTGCTTTTCTTGTTTATGTCAGTGGGGTCCTGTACATCTGCTTTAGACAAAATAAACACAAAGAGAGACATAGACATAGAAATACACCTAACCTGAGGACTGCCATAAACCTAATCCTTAAATTCATAGACAGAACCTTAACTTTAGCACAGAAACCCTAACCCTAAAGTTAGAACTAGCACTAGCAGAAGTCCAAGCCCTATTCCTAAACACAGCCCAAAGCCTAACATTAACATTAACCCCTAATCCTACCTCTAATGCTGCCTGTGGTGATTTAATTCAGGTTTTTTACCATAAACTTATGTGTCCTGAATGCTACGTCCACAGGGCAGTTTAAATATTGGAGCCTCCTAGAGGTGATGTATTGTTGGAGGTGATTTTATGGGTGTTATAGCCAGCTTCCCCTCACCAGTGTTTGGCTCACTCTCTTGTTGCTATTGACCATTGCATATTGGCCAGGAGGTGATGTTCCCCCTCTGCGTATGCCACAATTTTCCCTGCCATTTTGGACCTATCCCTCAAGTCTGTAAGCTAAAATAAATCCTTTCCTCCCACAAACTTTCTTAGATGTTTTCTCCAGCAATGAGTAGACGACAACACTACACCAATCTTAACCCTAACCATGACCCTACTCTAACACTAACATCTAAATTAAACTTATCCCTAACACAATGTAATTTTATTAATTAATAATACAATTTCCTGGGAAATAGATGTATTTTGAAAATATTAAACTGATATAAGTAATCTCTGTACAGAAATAAAGGACCATATGTTCATGCTCATATCAAAAATTTTAGCTTAAGATCTTTATATATGGGTGTGTTCATGGAGGATAGATGTGTATAGATGCTGGGAAGCTAGAAACAAGCCTGTGAGAGGGGGAAACAGATTTTAAGAAAAATATGGGAATGCTGGAGACCTTAAGTGATATGGCAGTCAAGGCAGTAATACCCTGGTGGTACAGTGAAATAGAGAACTGTGGCAGGGAGAAGGTGCAAGGATGGGTGTAGGAAGGATAGTTGAAAACTAATTGCATGTGAAGAAAAAATGAAAAGAAAGCTCAAACCAAAGTAAATACAAGGAAGGAAATAATTCAGAACACACTAGAAATAAAAGTAAGGAAAAAATAAGGAGATTAAGAAAATTAATAAAAGAAAATGAATATTCTTTGAAAATATAAGGCAAATTTGACAAGTTATAGTAAGATTGCGCAAATAAATTGAGGGATGCCAGCCACTGGTTAATCACAAATGAAAGGGGATATATAACAAATCTTACAGAAGTAAAAGGATTTTAACAGAATAGCGTAAATTAGTAAATACAACCAACACCTCTGTGATGAAATAGAAATGACCTGGCTAGATACAAATGGCCAAAACTGAATCCAGAAGCAGAAGAAGCTACAAAATTCTATCGGATGTAAAGATAGTGATCAACAAAACCTTCTGGGCTGGGGAGGTGGCTCATGCAATAAATCACTTGTCATTCAAGCATTCAGCATAAAACTCTAGCAACCATGTAAGACACCTGACAGTGTCAGAGGCATGTGGAATCTCTTCCTGGCCTCAGGGCAAGAACTGAAGCTGAGACAGGAGAATCTAATAGAAGATTGGGGCACAATTAGTCTGGTGAGAGAGAAGCAAACAATATGCGTCTGTGACCAAAATGAGATGGAAGATAAGGACTGACACCTGAAAGTTATCCTCTGACCTCCACATGAGTACCTATGCATGCCAGAACTCACACAAATGAACGTTCTCTCTCTCTCTCTCTCTCTCTCTCTCTCTCTCTTTCTCGGTATCAATTGTGAGTGTTGTTATTAAGATGCAGACCAGATGACCTTGAAGTAATGATAAAATCCAGGTCTTCACTGTGTGATGGTTATATGAATCAGATATGTCTAAGGGAGATAAATTAAACAAACACAAATGAGTGCACATAAAATAGCAACATTAAATAGATTCCATGTAGCAGTGTTGATTTGCTGGGCTTAATATGGAATTCCATTATGCAAGAAATGACCATTTGTGAATATTGGTACTGGAAAGTCCTATATATTTTTAGTTACTTTCATGTACAAGTGTTAGAGAATACAAAGTTATCAGCTACTCTCTTTTTAAAAAAAAAAATTGTTTATTTTTATTTATTTATTTGAGACCAACAGACAGAGAGAAAGGGTGGGGGGAGAGAGAGAGAGAGAGAGAGAGAGAGGGAGGGAGGGAGAGAGAGAGAGAATGGGTGCACCAGGGCCTCCAGACACTGCAAATGAACTCCATATGCATGCCCACCTTGTGCATCTGGCTTACATGGGACCTGGGGAATCGAGCCTCGAGCCAGGGTCCGTAGGCTTCACAGGCAAGCACTTAACCATGAAGCCATCTCTCCAGCCTGCCATTTAACCTCTTTAAAATATAACTTCAGTGTAGTTGTTTTCACTGATGAAATTCATTAATACTTTAAGTGACAATAATACCAACACTTCCAAATTATTTCAGCACATAGAGGAAGAGATAATATTTCCACTTCTATAAGGCCATTATTATAGTGATGACAAAAATAAATATGTAACAAGAAAAACTAACTTCCTTTAATATACAAGTGCTAGGTCATACAAAGTTTCTGTCTTCTTTCTTTAAAAAAAAGTCAGTGCAGATGTCTTCACTAATGAAATTTATCAGCACTTTGTGACAATAATACTAACCCTTCCAAACTATTTAAGTAGCTGGAGGAACAGGGGGTATTTCCAAACTCATTCTATATGGCCAGTATTATAGTGATAACAAAAATAATGATATAACAAGAAAAGTTTTTCTTGAAACTTACAATAGATTATACATATAACAGCCATATGTGTACATGCTGATCAGAATGTCAGTGCATATATATAATGTTATGAACATAAAGGTATTCTTGGAGAGACCTGAGAGGAATATAAGGTGACATTATTGGAAGCCAATGAAAAGACATTCTTTATATAAAATGGAAAGAATTTGGCACAATTGAATTTTAATATTTTGTAGAAATAAGTTGTAATTGATGAACTTTGAAGTTTAGATCAGTGTTAAGTATAGCCTAATTTATCCTTATTGTATATACTAAAATATGTGAGTAAAAGGATACTTGAAAAATAAATTATTAGATTAAGGGGATAAGAACTTGAAATTTTGTTAAATTTCCAGATTAGCCATGTAGTACAAAATGAGAAGGTATGCTCTGAATGGAACACAAAGTGTGCTGGTAGATGACTTTATGAGAGAGATTGTGAGTGTGTAAGCTCTGTATTCGGCCAGTGATTTCACAAGAAGCACTGCTGGTTTGAAGTGAGGAGAAAAGCAGGAGAAGCTGGTGAAAGGCTGCTGGCTTTCCAGTGGACTGTAGGCAGTGAACATGATAATGGAGATAACTATTTGGGAATGTGTATTGTACTTCAGGAACATGGAAGAATAGTCACAATGGTTGTTTGGAGTTCAGCAAGGTGGCCATTGCCATCTTGGATCCAGAGACATCATGACCCAAGGGCAGGATTGTCTCCTCTTTGGTTCCAACAGGTTGAACTTCAGTCACTTTCAATTGTGTACATCTATCCCAGTTCATTACTCTTGAAAGTCATTTGCATTGTCCTTAAAAAAATCTAAAGTAAGACAAAGACACAAGAAAAAAATAAATAAAATTATAGGCAAATATCCTTGATGAAATTAGATGCAAAAATTCTCAGTTAAATTCTTATAAATCGGGCTGGAGAGATGGCTTAGTGGATAAGCGCTTGCCTGTGAAGCTTAAGGACCCCGGTTCGAGGCTCGGTTCCCCAGGTCCCACGTTAGCTAGATGCACAAGGGGGTGCATGCGTCTGGAGTTCGTTTGCAGAGGCTGGAAGCCCTGGCGCGCCCATTCTCTCTCTCTCCCTCTCTCTGTGTCTGTTGCTCTCAAATAAATAAATAAAAATTAAAAAAAATTCTTATAAATCGAATCCAAAAGCACATCAAAATTGCCATTCAACTTAGTCAAGTAGGTTTCATCCCAGGAATACAGGCATGGGTGAGCATATGAAAACTGATAATCATAATTCATCACACAAATAGGCTTAAAGACAGAAAAGAAATTATCATCTTTGGGAAAATACTACACTCTTTCATGATTGAAACTTAGGAGAGACTATGGATGGATGGAACATATTTCAACGAGATAATGTCTATATATAACTCAGCTAAGGCCTGTATCTGACTAAATGGAAAAACAAGAAGCGTTCCCACTAAAGTCTGGAAGACAAGGGTGTCCACTCTCCCCACTGCTATTTAACGTAATATTTGAAGTCTGAGCTAGAATGATAAGAGGGAAAAAAAGGTATTCAAATCAGAAAAAAGGTGAAATAGATTTATTTTCAGATGATAGAATACTGAAGTGACCCAAAAGACTCTTTAAAATACTCCTAGAGCTTATAAATTATTATATATTTTTTTACAATTGAATGCGATTGTAATTTTTATTAGGTAAGTTCAGCTTAGTACATAATCCATTGCTCATTTAAGACAACTGTTTACAAGTGTACAGCAAGTGTGAGCAACACTATTATTACACATCATTGAAAAACCCTTACATGCTTGATTATTTGTTTCAAAATCAGGAATAATTTTCACTTTAGGTGTACAGTTACAGGTATATGATTTGCCAACTTTAAGACATAATGTCTAGGAAGGAAAATATTTAGTGAGAAGACATTCTGATTTATCTAACAGTGCTATTTTCAAACCCTCATTGACCTTTGTGTATAGACGTTCACATGAAAGAAGAGCACAGAGTGGTCAAAACTCAAGTAAGGACAATGAACTCTAGGCTTTGGTGAAATGCTGCGTTTATGTCAACTTCACCAAATGTGTAGACAAAACCAGTTTTAGAGATAGCTTACTTAATTTTACAATTGAGAAAGTAACATTAAATGAACTTACAGAAGCAGATAATATGCCTTTAAAATACTTATCCTTTGTTTTCAAATTTTGCCTTTTATGGTCAGTACAGGATACATGATGCTATCTGTTTTTGTCTATAAAAATAAAATATCCATAATTCTAAATTCCTTGTTTTTCAAATATAGCCACCATTTATATGGTGACATGGTAAGATACAGGTTTAAAATCAGTGGCTCAAATCACATACACACTATGATGCAATAAGTTCAGTGTTAGGTAAGGAATTAGAATACAGTAACAGACACATATAAGAGGTAGAATTATTAATCACAGTTTTGTAGAACAGATGTAGTAGACTATAACTACCCTTCTGTATTAGTTATGGTACCTGTAAGCTTGCTTCTCATGAAATTAATAGTAGGGGAAAAATAAGTGCTTTTCATAGGCCCTTGTTATACATGAACTACAGGGACTTCTCTTAGACAAGCATGTTCTTGGCCACCTGCTGATCATCGATGTATTTAACTCATTCTTTCAAAGTCTATGAATAGGGATCTAGAAGCTAATTTTCTCCCAAGGGCCTAAGAAGGGGAGCAATGTCTGTGTACCATTGTAAGTATAAATTTTGTAAATTAAGTCAGTATTTCTCTGGGAATTGTTATTGCTTAATTAGAATTCTAGCAATATGGGTTCTATACCCAAATTTGATTGTTAGTTGTTTCTAACTCACAGTACACTTATAACAGTACTGATGGGTATAACTAAAAATTTTGTTTTATTCATGATGAAATTATCAATACTTGAGAAAGATTGTACTGCAAACTGACAAACTAGTGTTTCAGAGACTTTTTATGTATTTATGACTTATTTACATATTAGGTGATTATAATTTGGGACTGTTTCTAATCCTTCAATATCAGTAAAGTGATCAGAGGTAATTCTAGAAAAGTTATCAAAAACTGTAAATATGTATACCCAATGCTAAACCTTACAGTAGGTACACATTTCATCTAACCTAGCTGAATACTTACAAGATAATTCAGTAAAACAACTAAAAAAATTTTCAAAAATTATCATTTTCACCATAGCAAATACACTTCCTTTCAGTTAACTGGAAATTACTCTTATAATTTATATTAGGATTGGGATGTTGAGATGAGCCCATCAGATTCAAAATCTTATTTACAGTTCTATTTAGTGAACTTTATTTTGGATCAGGTATTTTCAAATTTATCTCAATTCTTTCTTGATGTTCTTAATAATTTTGAGAACTTACGAAAAGGAATGGCTTATTTACACTAAGAACAGATCAATTCAGCAGTATTTCTTTCACAACTGCTAGTAACAATGTGTTATCAAAGTCAATAATTACAAAAAACTAATAACACTGTTGACAATATAAAAATAAATTTATCTCCCATTTCTGTTAAAATCATACATTTCAGTTAAAGTATAGACAGAATGCATCCCATTCATAAATACTGAACTACCTTTATGTTATCTTCATGTTAGAAAATCTTTATAACTATTTAAAGAGAAATCTTGGCCTAGTTTTTACGAGGAAAGAAAGGCTTTGCAGTTTTAAGAATTATCAAAATGTCAGCTTTTGGAAATGTAGATTACATATATAAAACTAATATTTTTGTTGTTATTTATTTTTTACTATAATATATTTGTTTTTTTTTCTTTTAATTTTTATTTATTTAAAAGCGACAGACACAGAGAGAAAGACAGATAGAGGGAGAGAGAGAGAATGGGCGCGCCAGGGCTTCCAGCCTCTGCAAACAACCTCCAGACACGTGCGCCCCCTTGTGCATCTGGCTAACGTGGGACCTGGGGAACCGAGCCTCGAACCGGGGTCCTTAGGCTTCACAGGCAAGCTCTTAACCGCTAAGCCATCTCTCCAGCCCAATATATTTGGTTTTCAAAAGTCGCAAAAGTTATTTCAAAGCTGTGCTTTTATTTTTTATATTAGGAAAGATATGTATGTAAATAGAGAAAGGTTGATAATTAGATAATTTTGAAATGGTTTATAACTAGCTCCATTGACAACCTCTGCAATCAACTTGTGACTGCCACATATGCACAGAAACTTCTGGGTACAAGTAAATTGGTGTTTAGGAAGAAGATTCATTCACTTAATTCATGTATGATGTTTGTGACCATTTTTTTTTTAATCCAGGGATATACACTTGTTAATATGGCTCCATTCACTTAAACTTATATTTGATATGTTTTGCCTATTACATGCATAAGCACAACTGGATCATTAAAATTATTTGTATATAACATGAAGACTTTTATTTTTATTTTAAAAATTTACTTGTTTTACACTTAACGATCTTGACTCTAACAGGTTTAGTTTTCTACCTCAGTTTTCAATGTTAGCTAATCTGCTTGGAGCACTAGTTCTACTTTTCCTGTTATCTTCAAATAGACGTTTCAGCATATAAACCTGAATGGCCGACACCACCACCACGACCACTAAGTTAACCATGGACCAGAAACGGACTCTATCAAAGTTGCTCTCTTGTATGTTTCGATCACGAGCTTCAAACGCTCTAAGCACAGTTTGTATATTACCACTTTTGCTTAGTCTGGACTTGATGCTGTTGATGGATTCCAGCATGTCTTCCGTTTTCATTTCCAACATATCTGTGCCAGTAATATACTTTTTCCAGTCTTCTTGTTCCTGTTCCTGTTCTCCCATATTATCCAGGATGAGTTCAAAGAAAATTACCTTCTCAGAAATGGTGCTGAATGTATTGTCAAAGCAGAACATGTAGTCACCAACTTCAGTCTCAACAGTGTGAACCCCATCTGATTTTCTTTGCTCAAAAACTAAGGTTTTCCCTTCTGGAGAGGCAAGATGGAAATCAATATCTAATTCTGCTCCATCTAAAACCTGGTACTCGATCTCCAGCGAGGCCTTGGGCGGCATGGGCTGGTAGAAGCACTCCTTGTGCCCGGCCAGCAGGGTGAAGGTGAAGTCGCTGTCCAGCGAGGGCGTGAAGCCCGCCGCCCGCCGCAGCAACCCGGCCGGCAGAGTGGCCAAGAGCAGCACGGGAACCACAGCCAGGTCGCGTCGCCCATCCCTGCCTGTCGGGGGCGGCCTCGGGCTGAAAGCGCCTAGGAGGGAGGGACTGGCTCTTTCCTCTCTGGACTCCTCCTCTTGGCCGAGAAATTCCCGAGTCCGAAGAAAGTTGAGGCGCTCCCTGGGAACGGGGTAGCGCTGTCCTCCAAAGGGCTGAGATTGCGGGCGGGGCCAATCGCTTATAAATTATTTTAGCAAAGTAGGATATAAAATCAATACAGAAGAATCAGTAGGCTTCATATATAGCAATGTCAAACATACAGAGAAAGAATTCAGGAAAGCAGTCAGTGTAGAATAGTCACAAAACATTACATATCTTGGAATATACACAACCAATACAATAAAACCAGTACAATAAAAACATTAACCAACTGAAGAAATTGTGTAAGACATAAGAATATGGATAAACCTCACATTCTCATAGATCAAAAGAAGTAATATTATGAAAATTGCCATCCTACTGTTAGCAATATACAGATTCTATAAAATTCCAGCATTACTCTTTACAGACATAGAACAAATAGTCTCAAAATTTCTAAGGAAAGCACAAAAGACCTTTGGCAGTGGAAAATGTACTCAGCAAAAAGAATGCTACTGGGGGTATCACCACATCTGATTTCAAGATCTACTACAAAGCTACAGTAATGAGAAAACATGGTACTGGAACAAAACAGTTACATAGATCAGTGGAATAGAATACAAAACTATATATAAGAATAGAATAATGACCCACATATATAAGTTCTAGTAAGTACAGCCACCTGATCTTTGACAAATAGGACAAAAACACATACTAGGGAAAAGTCAACATTTTTAACAAATGATACTGGAGAAATTGAGTAATCACATTTGGAAAAATGAATACACCATCTTCTTTGAACCTACACAAAATCAACTCCAAAAGGAACAAGGACCTCAATATCAGACCCAAAATTCTAAAGAAAAAAAAAATTTTAAACCCTAGAAGACAAATTTGCAATATGCTAATGTGCTTATACAGTAACATTCTCAATTTTAACAAAGTTAAAAGAAGGGCTGGAGAGATTGCTCAGCAGTTAGATCACTTGCCTGTGAACACTACCCACCGGATTTAATTGCCCAGTACCCACATAAAACCAGATGCACAAAATAATGCATGCAACTTGACCTCGTTTGCAGTGGTAGACAACCTGGTGTGCCCATTCTCTCTATTTGTATCTCTCTCTTTGCAAATGAATACACAAATAACAAACAAATAATTTTTTAAGTGAAAAGAAGCAGGTGTCTTATGCATGCTCAGAGCAGGGGAATGTCTGTCAGCAAGGGATTGGAGGGCAGGGCATAGGTGGGGCTGCGCATGTCCACAATGCTCCTCATGAAGCAGTGTCTCTGCTCAGTGCACAGAAGACCAGGAGGACTAATCACAGGAGAGGCTCATGGCTCTGGATCTTTCTGGCACTGAATATGTCCACAGAAGAGGCACAGCAGCCTTGGGTCTTTCTGGCACTGGATCCATCCACAGATGAGGTGCCACGTCACTGTGGATGAACCTTTGGACTTTGAGTCCAGCTGTACTGCTTATGGCCACTTTTTTCTAGGAATATTTCATTCCTGTTGCCCAGATTGCCTGGCATTTCCTGCCATGACTTTTTTTATTTTTTAATTAATTCATTATTTCTTTATTAATAACATCCATGATTGTAAACAATATCACATGGTAATGCCCTCCCTCTCCCCACTTTCTGCTCCAGACCAGACACATATGTGGAGGAAGGGATTTATTGAAACTTACAGGTGGGGGGAAGTTCCATAAGGGTAGAAGTGGCCCCCTCTTAAAGGGCAAGGCAAGAAGAGAAAAAGCTAAAATCCCAAAGCCACACAGCACACTTCAGGAACTCTATATAGGTACACTTTGTATATCATTAGATTGAAATCTCAAACCCACCACCACACCTTAAGATCTGCCCAGTGACACTTCCTTCAGCCAGGTGGCTGCAGATCCAAACTACAAGCTAACAAAACACTGAATATATTGGGGCAATATATTCCAACTACCACATTCCAGCTCTGGTCCCCAATAGATTTAAAACCATCACACATTGTAAATTGAAGTTGGTCCAATTTCAAAGGTCCTCATGGTCTTGACCAACTTAAGATAGTGAGTCCTCTAAAATCAAACAAGTTAAATACTTTCAACATATAAAAGCACTGACCAAGGAGAGACTGAAATAATGCAAACTCAACCACCATCAAACTTCTGCAGTTTCAGGTCCAATGTAGAGACTGGCAGTATCTCAATTTTCCAATTCCACCCTTCCAGCTGGGCAGAGTAGCCAAGGAAAACTTCCATCCCAGACTAACAGTGGACTCCATGGTAGCCCTTACACAGTCTCTGTATATCCCAAACACCTTTGGGTCTCCATGCAAACCACAATCCAACTCCCAAAGGTTCAGCCTACCAGGGTGATCATGCCCTGCCTCATACCACATCAGTCTCTCCTGGAATTGTGTATACTTCATGACCAATCCATGCATTTTTCATGCTTCCAAAACTAATACCAAGGGTGCAGGAAATGGCCATATTCTTAATTCATGGATGAAATAAATCATAACCTTGAAAAGCAGGTTCCTCCTCCAGTCAACTCTTTCCAAAAGAGTTTGTACTTCTATGAAAGTCTTTCTTCAGGCATCCTTTCCATTGTTTTAATGTAAAGCAGTTGGGTCATCTTCCTTAAGAATGCTAATGTGTTAACAATAGCAGCTTCACTAACCTAAAAGTAGTCTCAGTGCCTTTTAATTTTATTTTTTTATAATTAACAACTTCCATGATTGTAAATAATATCCCATGTTAATGCCCTCTGTCCCCCCACCTTTCCCTTTGAAACTCCATTCTCCATCATATACCCTCCCTCTCTCAATAAGTCTCTCTTTTATTTTGATGTCATGATCTTTCCCTCCTATTATGATGGTCATGTGTAGGTAGTGTCAGACACTGTGAGGTTAAGGATATCTAGGCCATTTTGTGTCGGGGAGCAGCATGTTGTAAGGAGTCCCACCCTTCCTTTGGCTCTTACATTTTTTTCTGCCACGTCTTCCACTATAGGCCCTAAGCCTTGGAAGGTGTGATATATTGCAGTGCTGAGCACTCCTGTCACATCTTTCCAGCACCATAATGCCTTCTGAGTCATCCCAAAGTCATTGTCATCATAAAAGAGAAGGTTCTCTACCAAACGTGAGAGTAGCATTAATATATGAGTATGAACATTAAGAGAAGCGCTTACTGGGAAGTATGATAAGCATAGAATATACATTTAGTCAGACAGCAGCAGACGTTACACCCCTAGGACTCATGACTACCCCTGTTTTAGGTTTTCAGTATCAAGGATATATTCCCTCCCATGGAGCAGGTCTCCAGTCAAATTAGAAGGCAACTGGTTTCTACCATGACAGATGTGCCACTATTGCACCTGTTGGCTCATTTGGTCTGGCTGGAAAAATATAAGGCTTGCAGTGTCCATTATTGAGTATCTACATTGGTGATTTCTCTCTCTCCCAATGAAATGCAAGCATAATGGCTCCTTCCAGCTTTCTGTCAGCTGTTCTACATGGAGGAGGTTATTAGCTCAGTTCCAGCAGGATTTCTCAGTGGCCTTGCAGCCCAAGTATGTGAAGTCTTCAGCAACAGGGTCTTACCATCTATCCTGGTGGGAAACCAAGGGCCTTGGCAATGGCCTGTAATGTTTTGGGGGCATCAGGGACCTCCCTGGCCAACCACTCACTTGAAGGTATCCCATCCCTGGCACTGAAAATTTTCTAATAACAATCTATGGCTCCTGAGTGTTCCATTGTCCAAAATGTAGGCTTCCATATTATTTACTTATATCCTCTTAGATTTTGATTAGCCCTCCCTCCACCTTTCCTTTATTTAGTCTCTTCCCCTGACCTCACTTGGGCCTTTTATTCCCCCTTAATATATTCTTCTATTACATACATACAATACCATCCTATTAAGTACCCCCAGCACCCCCTCCCTTTTTTCCTTTTCCATCTATATCTCTTTCATAGCTTACTGGCCTTTGCTGCAAGTCCAATCATCTGTCACTAGGATCCACATATGAGAGACAACATGTGATGTTTGGCTTTCTGGGCCTGGCTTACCTCACTTAGGATAATCCTTACTTCCCCTCCTAACTTTAATCCTAAAGAAGCATTTTCCTCCTGAAAGATGCTTTGGTTAGGTGTTTTATCACAGCAGTAAGAAGGTAAGTGCTACATGTTTCTACACATGGATCTGCGCTTCTCTAAGTCTCTGTTGGAAAAACTTCTTGAACTGCACAACAGTTATTGTGGAAACTAATAACTGGTCAGAATATTGGGAATGGGTCACTACTGAGTTCATAACCCTGATTAAGACATCCATATCACCTCCTCCAAGGCTCAGGTAACAATGTAGAATGGGGGTGTAGTGGTTTGAATTATGTGTCCTTCACAAACTCATGTGTTCTGAATGATTGATCTCCAGCTGATGGTATTTGGGGAAGTGGACCCCTGATGGAGGAGGTGTGTTGGAGAAGTACTTTGATTGTTTATTAGCCCTAGCATGTCACTTGTTTTACTCTGGGTTCTCTAGAGGAAACAAGCTGATGGAATGAATTTTACTAAGGGGGAATTTATTGGATTAGCTTTTGGCAGTCAGACAAGAGCAGTTTACAGGCCTGAGAGTCAAGGAACACAGTAGGTGCTCAGTCCACGAGGCTGGATGCCTCAGTGGTCCAAATCCAGCACTGGAGGCCTGCTGGCTTCATGAAGAGCCAGTGGTCTTCAGTCCACATTGTTTTTATGTCCACATTGGTCTTCAGTCCATGCTGGAAGGCAGCAAGCAGCATCAACAGTGTGGTGGAAAAAATGGATCATTTTTTACCAGAGTTTCCTTAGATAAAGGCCCCTCCAAGAGGGGCTGCCCTAGGGGAAGGGCTTACTCTGGGAGAATAACTTCCTCCTTCATTTAATCCTTCCTGGAAGCAACCTTAGAGACCCACTCAAGAGGAATATCTGTGGCTAAGTAAACTGATCAAGTTAACAACAAAACTTAACCATCACAACTCCACCCCTTGTCAACTTGACAGCAAATTATATCTCCTTACTTTATTCTTAATTTCCAAACAGAGACACCTAATTCCACCTAACATAATCTAAGTATCCAATGTACAACCAATGCCCAATTGTCTTCCCAACATAAAACAAGTTCCTTGAGGAATGCTTAATCTCTAATAGGTTAAGATAGCAGGACAGAAACACTCACGGCAAGTACAGTCCTCATTTTTGTAACTGCTCATGTGGACTTTACTTGTATTGGTAACTATCTTCTTCTACTACTCATTCTGTATTTCATCCACTTTCAGCAAGCTCCTTATTCTTTACTAGGAGGGGTGAACCATACCTTCATTCCTGAAATATCTGGGCCATGTATCACACTGCCTTGATGGGGTTGTTGCAGTTGTCCATTAACTTTGATATAGTGACACCAATAGGTGCCCTAAAGGATCGCCTACACTCCATACATGTTCATTACCTCCATTTTGGTGGAGGAGTTCAATGACCCCCTGGTAGTCTGGATTGGGACTCAGCCCCATTAACACTGTAACTCCTTTCTTAGTCTGTTCATTCAAGGGCACCAGGAGCCCAAAGTGGCAAATGGGAAGCCTGATCTTCCAGATCAATGCAATGTTGTTTGTGCCTCCTGGAAAAAGCATGCTCACACATCTGGAACCAAGACCTCTAGACCAGCAGAGCATGAGGTTGTAGAAACAAGAAGCAAAACTTTGGTTAATGTGTGACTTGGGGTGGTGGTAAGTGGTACCATTCCCATTTTTGCCCCTTGACTCCTGAACCAGGCTATAGGAGAAACAATGCTCTATATACTGATTCAAAGCATATACACCCTTCTAGAGGACACTTCCCCATTCCTCCTTTTTTTTTTTTTTTTTGGTCACTTAGCTGGTGCTGTAACTGTTTCTTTAAAAGGGTATTACAGGCAGAGCTGAGTGTGAGGGTACATGCCTCTTAATCAATTTCCAGACTTGAGTCAGTTTACAGCTCCTGAGACCCTTGAATGAGGGGAAGCTGGATCTCCTTGAAGAAGGACACTCTTACAACCCCTAAAAGTTTCAAGATTAAGCTTAGTTCTATCCTTCATTAGGGACCTATGGCTTTTTGCTAGGGTATCTGTACACTGGGACAAAGGAAATAATCAGGCTTTTCAGGGTCTGCTGGACATTGACTCTGAATTGAAATTGATTCCAGGAGACCTCAAACTGCACCATGGCCCTCCAGTTAAAGTAGGTGCTTATACAGGTCAGGTAATCAATGTTATATTGGCATGGATCCAGTAGGTCCCCAAGTTTATCATGTAGTTATGTCCCCAGTCCCAGAATGCATAATTAGGATATACTTAGACGATGGCAGAACCCCCACATGGGTTCTCTGACTTGTGGATTGAGTGCTATATTGTTCAGAAGACAGAAGGATCTTGGAAAATGACAGTGGATTATCAGAAAATTAGTCAAGTGGTGACTTCAACTGCAGATGCTGTTCCAGATGTGGTTTCTTTACTTGAACATCTCCTGGTACCTTGTTTGCAGTTATTGATCTTGCGTATGCTTTATTTTCCATATTGGTCTATAAGGACCACCAGAAACAATTTGCTTTCAGCTGGAGAGTTCAGTTATACCATTACTGTTTTACCTGAAGGTTATATTAACTTTCCAGCCTTGTGTCATGGCTTAGTTTACAGGGATATTGAAAGTCTCTCCCTTCCACAAGTTGTCATGTTGGACCATTATGTCAGTGACATTATGCTGATTGGATCAAATGACCAGAAGTGGCAACCACTCTGGAGTTGCTGGTACAGCATATGCACATCAGGGGATGGTAAATAAATTCATTCAAAATTCAAGGACCATTTGCCTCAATGAAATGTGTAGTTCAGCAGTGTGGGGCATGTAGGGATATTTCTTCTAAAGTAAATAATTAGTTGTTATACCTGGCCCCTACTATCACTGAGAAAGAAGCACAGTGTCTAGTGGGCCTACTTGGGTTTTGGAGGCAGCATATTCCGCACTTGGGTTTGTTACTCCATCCCATGTGACAAGTGACTTGGAAAGTTGCTAGTTTTCAGTGGGTCCCAGAACAAGAGAAGTCTCTTCAACATGTCTAGAGGTCTAGGCTGCTGTACAGGCTGCTCTGCCACTTGGGCAGCTCTCATAGTACTTGATGTGTTTATGGCAGATATGGATGCCATTTAGAACCTTTGGCAGGCCCACATAGGTGAATGACAGCAGAGGCCCTTGGAGTTTCGAAGCAAGGCCCTGATGTCATCTCTAGTTATTCTCCCTTTGAGAGGCAGCTCTTAGGCTGCTATTGAGCCATAGTGGAAATTGAGTGCTTGCCAATGGGCTATCAAGTTACTATATGACCCAAGCTTCCCATTATGAGCTGGGTGTTATCTAACGCACCAGGCCATAAATTTGTACGTGTACTAGTCCACCATCAGTTGGGAGTGGCATATATGTGACAGGGTTCAAGAAGGCCCTGAATGTACAAGCAAGGTACATGTGGAAGTTGCCCAAATGCTTATGGTTGCTACTTCTGTTACAATTCCTTCTTTCCCCAAACATGCACCTATGGCATCATGGGGTGTGTCCTATGATCAACTGAATGGAGAGGAGAGGATTAGGCCATGGTTCACAGATGCTGCAGTGTGTTATGCACCCACCTCCCAGAAGTGGGCAGCTGCAGCACTACATCCCCTGTCTGGGACAACATTGAAGGACTGTGATGAAGGGAAGTCTTCACATTGGGAAGAACTTCAGGCAGTACACATGACTGTGTATTTTGCTTGGAAGGAAAATGGCCAGATGTGCATTTATACACTGATTGATGGGCTGTTGGTTTGGCTGGATGGTCCAGGACTTGGAAGGAATACAATTAGAAAACTAGTGTCTTTCCTCAAGGAGATACAGCTTCCTTTCACTCAAGGGTCTCAGAAGATGTAAATTGGCTCAAGTCTGGAAGTTGGTTAAGAGGTCTTAATCCTCTCTTGCTGTAATTCAAAATGGCCTTTTGGTCATTTGCTCTTGAATTTTTCTGCTTATGCAGATCAAGAAGGAACTTAGTAGGTTTCTTATCTATTTCACTTCTGGGAACACCATGACTAGTTAGCCAGTACCAAAGGTCTACATGAGTCTTACCATTATGACCATTGTTTTGCCTATGGTGTCCAATGTGGTAAACATGCTCACTTCACCTTTGGTGATTCAGCACTGCCACTTGTCCCTTGTTACTCTGAGATCCAGTTAGACCCACTGCATCTAAGTCAAGAAATGTAGAAACTGCAAAACCCACTTCAAGGTATTCTTTACATAAGATAGCAATGTACAGGAGAGATGGCTTAATAGTTAAGGAGCTTGCCTGCACAGCCCAAAGACCAGGCATGATTCTCCAGGACCCACATAAGCCAGATGCACAAGGTGGCATATGTGTCTGGAGTTTGTTTGCAGTGGCTGAAGGCCCCCTATTTATCTCCTTCTCTTTCTCATATGGCCCCCTCAAAAATAAATAAATAAAAATAAAAAAGACCAATGAGTGGACACTTTAAGTGCATTTGTGTGCCCCTCACAAATACATTTCTTAAATCCATAGTGAAGTTCACATCTTCTTGATGCTATCACTATGGGGGAAAAGGTGAGTTTAAATGGAAAATCCACTCCAGCATTCCAAATTCTCTGAGCCATTTAATATCTTCACAAATAGTACTAAGCCAAGGGATACCAGGAAGCTAGATCTCATTCACAGTAGTCCATCATTGGAGCCACACTTCAGCCAAACAATCAAATAAAGTCTTTTTTTTTGGTTTTTCGAGGCAGGGTCTCACTCTGGCTCAGGCTGACCTGGAATTCACCATGTAGTCTCAGGGTGGCCTCGAACTCACGGCGATCCTCCTACCTCTGCCTCCCAAGTGCTGGGATTAAAGGCGTGCGCCACCACGCCTGGCTTTCAAATAAAGTCTTGATGACTCTTCCAACTTCATGAGCTGCAGTATTTAATCTATAATCTATGCTCAATAGTCCCATTTCAATAAATTCAGCCTGATCTAATCTTATATTTCTCCTTCCATCATTCCATACCCTTAAAATCCATTTCTCCACATATTCCCCATGCTTATACTTGTACAATTCTTTTCAAAAGAAACTCTTGAAATTATTTAGGGGTGTACCTCACCTCCTCATGAGTCATGCTTTCTATCTCACCATGAGGGGCATGCCTAAGTCTTAAGCCTGGGTATAGGCCTAGAGGCAAAGATGGTTGGAGACTGAGGAGTTTCAGAAGGGATAGCCATTGCTGGTTTCTTAAGGAAGGATTAAATGGAGAGGGCAATATTTCAGGGGTTGGGGGTGGGGATGCAACTACTGCTATGGGAGGGGAGGTCACATTCTTATTCACAACTTTGTCAGAATCTGAAAGTTCAATGTCCCTAGATTCTTCAGGGTTCTCCCATACACTCCCACCCCAAACTATAGGATCCCACTCTTTTCCAATCAGTGCATTCACTTTGACACTGATAGTCTTGAGGCTGGGATTTCATCTGGTAAATTAGCCAGTCTTACAGTGAGAGCTTGGGTTTGGTTTTCTGCAGTTTGAGCCCTGTTCTGGCTTCAGATAAGATTGTCCTCCAGGGCACCTTTATAAACTCACAGATCATGTATGTGGGTCTTAATCTGGGCATTTTCCTTTCCGAGATTCTACTTTTCCATAAATTGCTTATTCAGAGATACTACAAGCAGCCAACCATGATCATCATTCATCTTACTTTTCCATAAATATTTAAAAGTTTTAGATACACAGTCACTATAATCCTTGATCTTCACAAAATGAGACTCAGGATCACCAAATACATCTATCTCATGGAGTTCTTTGAATAGTTCACATCATGGCTTATTAGCATCCACCTTACTACCAGAAAAAGAATTACCAGTAAAGCCTTTAGTAGCACTGAAGTTGGAGAGCCAAATAGCACAAAGCCCACTAAAGAAATACATTCTTATAATTCTGTTTCTCTAGAGCAACTCCTGGTACCACAATCTCTATTGTTTGGGGTTCGTTAGAGGAACAGAACCCACAGAATGGATTATATTAATAAGGGAATTTGGTCTGGAGAGATAGCTCAGCGGTTAAGTGCTTACTGGTGAAGGCTAAGGACTCCAGTTCAAGGCTTGATTCCCCAGGACCCATGTTAGCGAGATGCACAAGGGGGCACATGTATTTGGAGTTCGTTTGCAGTGGCTGGAGGCCCTGGCACGCCCATTCTCTCTCTCTCTCTGTCACTCTCAAATAAATAAATAAAAATAAACAAAAAAACATTTTTTAAAAAAGGAATTTATTGGATTAGCATACATCAGTCCAACAATAGCAATTTGCAGACCCAAGAGTCAAGGAACACAGTAGCTGCTCATTCCATGAGGCTGGATACTTAAGCAGTCCCAACCCAGCACTGAAAGCCTGGAGGCTTCCTGGAGAGATGCTGCTCTTCAGTCCATGCTGCTCTTCATTTCATGCTATAAGGCAGCAAGCAGCACCAGCAACCAGGTTGGAGGAAGGGATTATTTTCTTCCAGTGCTTCCTTAGATAAAGCCCCTCTCCAAGAGGGGCCATCCATTCTGCGAGAAGAGTTCATTCTAAGGGAATAACTTTCTCCTCCAGGTAATCCTTCCTGGAAGCAACCTCAGAGACCCACTCAACAGGAATGTCTATAGATTCCCAAACAGATCAATCTGAAAACAAAACTTAACCATCACACCAGTGTTAGCACATTCTCCTGATGCTGTTGTCCACTTGATATTGGCCAGGAGGTGATATCCAGTCACATTTTCCTCTGCCATCATGGAGCTTACCTTCAAGTCTGGATGCCAAAATACACACATTCTTCCCCTATGCTGCTTTTGTTTAGGTATTTTCCCCCCAGAAACACATAGATAACTGCAATAAAACAACTGGTACTGAAAAGTGTTCTTACTGCTGCCAGAAACTTGTGTTGCCTTTGGCTTTTTGACCTGATTTGTGAGAGGAATATGGAGAACTAGGCTAATACACACCTTGAAGAGCTAAAGTATTAGACCTATGGACAATTCTGGAAAAAGTTTAAAGACATAATGCAGTGAGAACTATAGACTGTGAGGATTGGCTTATGAGGAGAAAAACAGACCTGTGTCTAAATTGGGCTAGAAGCAGTTGTGCGGGAGGCTTGCTCTTCAGCCTGTGTCCTGAAAACTTGCGCAAGTTGTATTTCATAGAAGATGACTAATGTGAGCAGAAGGATATGACAGAGAAAGAAATGAAAGTTTCTGGTTTGAAACAGTGACCATTTAGATGTATTTGCTTGAGAGATTCCAACCTTTTAGATTGGGCATCTGTTCTGTACTGGGACAGCAGGAAGAACCCTTACTCTTTTAAAAATAAGGGGCCTGAATGCTGAAGGAGTATTTTGCTTTTCACATTAACAAGTTAGGGAGCCCACGTGGTAGTATGGAAGTATGACAAACGCAGGAGAGAGACAGTCACTGGATTTGCAATATGGTTTTGTTTTTTGATCATGGCTGTCAGCAATGTAAGGCAGGGTTGGTTGGAAGTCCCTGAGTGGAGATTTTATGGAGCCATGAGGCTGTACCACGCAGTGCAGTGGAGACTTCTGCCACCACCATCTGGGTTCTGCATTTCCTCTGTTCACCTATGGCCTCCTCCACATAAGACTCCCATGGGCTGTGCACTGATCACATTCCTCCCCCATTTCTCCCTTGTAGTAATGTGAAGAATGATGCTAACAAGCGTCAAGCAGCAGCAAGCACCTACATGCTCTGTGCATGAACATCCTCTGAAACAGGTGCTATGAATATTCCTGTTTACAGATGAGTAAACAGAGGTCTGAGGAGTAAAGCCACTTGCTTGTGCTCAGTCAGGATGCAGAGTCCATGGCCCTGTCACTATCCTGTCTCTCCTGCCCAGTGACATCTGTACTATCTATATAGGGTGATTCTTCATTCTTACATGGGAGGAAACAGGCCACAGAGGTGCTTAGTTCCTGATCCTGAGATTCTGCTGCCAGACCTTGTGTCCTAGTTGTGAACCTTTGAGTGATTTTGGAACTAGTTAGCAAGTGGATTCAGATGTCAAGGAACAGGGAAGCATAATGAATTCAGACTGCATGCCAGGGGACATGATATCAAGTACATAATCTGTGGCCACCTCATCTTTTTTTTTTTTTTTGCCAGAAGTCATGAACTCCAAGGAACTCTGTGGGCTCTGCTTAAGGGAGCACTTTGTTCTGAGAGAATATAGCCCAGTGCCAATCTCTGGAGGTGCTCACCTGTCCCTGTGGACAGAACCATGAAGGGTCTCCATGAGGAGTGAAGGAGCCCTCCAAGTCACATTGGGGTCCAGAGTCAAGAATGACGACTATGCTGCATCCTTGAATACCTCACAGCCAGACCCTCATCTTTTCCCATAGGGACAAGAGGGGCAGGTCCAGTTGCCCATGGTAAAGCAGGTGATAAGGGTAAAGCCTGGATCAGAACATGGGTCTCTCTCATTTTAAATCTCTCACCACTACATTTCATGCCTCATGTGTTTAGAAAGCAGGAGGGCCTCTGCTTGTTCCATCTGAGCCTTCTGGTGTTACTGGATTGCAACTGCTGACCTATGATCTGCAGAGCATTTGCTTAGGAGTCCTAAAGATATGAGCTTGAGTACAGTCTCTGGGACTAACAGGCTGTGTGACTTAGGTCCACCAGCTTCTTCACCCCAAGTATGGGTGTGACGTCATCTATCACTGAGTTGTTTAAATGATTAAATCACAGGCACTCTCATCTTGCAGAGGGGAAACCCAGGCTTAGAGAAATAAAGTCACTTGCTTGAAGTTGCAAGGTGCTATGGTCAAATACACATGGGTGGAGGCAGAGGTTCAAGACAAACCTCAATCAGATACCTATTCTCTTCTGGGGTCCCTCCTAAAGCTGAGGTGATAGTCAGCTCATCACTGCAGCTAGGTTTGGCCTTACCTCACTTCTCCTCAAGCTTAGATGACTGCATGTACTAAGCTCCAAACTGCATCTATGCCTGACCCTCTCATTGTCTTCCCTCATTGTTTCTCAGTATTAGGTGACTGTGTGTATTCAGCTCATCGCTGCACCTTCCTTCGCTCATTTCTCATCAATCTTCTCTGATAGTGGATACTCCATTCAACACTGCAGCCACACCTGACCTTCCTGGAGCCTTCTCTCACTTCTCAATCTTAGGTGTCTGTGTGTACTCAGCCCAGGACTGCAGCTTTGTCTGGTCTTCCCTCAGTGAAAGTGGAGGTGACTGTACTCAGCCTCTTTTCTAAATCTTACCTCCTTTCTAAGCACTTTGCTTTCTCTCTTAACCCTCCTTGTTAAGCCTACTATAAAATATCTTTAATAAACCAACTCTGCTTCAAAATATTTTACACTAAAATATAGAGGACATGGCAATTTCTTGCCTGACATTATTTTAAGACAGTGCACAAGTTGATGATACAGAGACAATTTTACAAATTCCCAGTAACAGTAAGGGAGAAAAAGATAGAAAGGAGTTAGGCTCCCAACAATGACATTAAGAATATAGCTACCCTCGGTAGAGCAGGAAGACAGGATCAGCTTCCTTGGCCCAGATCTAAGGCAGCATTATTGCTGAGCTTGTTAAACTATCCAGTGCTTCCTGTAGTCCCAATATGTAAGAGCTCCAGTTACACCTGTCATAAAACAAGGACTTATGTCTACTTACAGAGCTCTGGGACCAGATCCAAGGCAGCTTTTTTATGACCTTATAAATTATTGTGCTTTATTTTTATTATTTATTTGCAAGCAGAGAGGGGGTGAAGAGAATGGGCAGGCCAGGGCCTCTAGCTGCTGCAAATCAACTCAAGATGTGTGTTCCAGGTTAACCTGGGCTAGAGAGAAAACCTAATTTAAGAAAACAAATAGCAACAGAAAAGCAGAATGATCACGGAGAAAACAACTTGGGCCTGAAAATAAAGGGATAAAATATCACCACTCCTCCAAATTGTTACTTCTGCCACAAAGATGGCCCCATCTCTCAAAAGAGAGCCACAAGGAGGCACTTCCACCTTTTTTCAAGTTGGCATGAGTGGTTGGGGTAGGTTACTACCTGCTAGCTATGGAGTTACTGAAGCTGGAGCTGAAGCCAGTCTAGCTACTGTGCTGCTGTGAGGTCATGGCAGTGGAGAAATGGGACACAGATGAGTGGTGTCTGCAGAAGTGGGTCCTGCATGCAGCCCGACTTCTAGATGTTGGATGTTGGGAAAGGTGGCCTCCGATCTGTCTTCTGTCCTGGCGGCCACTTAGCATGATTTCTTTATGGCTAACCCATGTCACATCTATTGCATAGCAAGGAGTAGTTAGAGATCTCTCCACATAAAAATCTGTTGAAAAAGTTTCCTCTGCCCTGTGAGCTTTGATATTAAGTGATATGATCTCTGCTTCTC